>NC_134238.1:14630328-15250120 GCF_965152275.1 Natator depressus | reverse complement strand
TCTATGACAGTACTCCAGTCATCTGAGTTATCCCACCAAGTCTCTATTATTCCAATCACATCATAATTCCTTGACTGTGCCAGGACTTCCAGTTCTCCCTGCTTGTTTCCCAGGCTTCTTGCATTTGTGTAAAGGCACTTGAGATAACTCGCTGATCGTCCCTCTTTCTCAGTATGAGGCAGGAGCCCTGCCCTCTCGCGCGCTCCTGCTTCCTCCCGATATCCCACTTCCCCACTTACCTGAGGGCTTTGGTCTCCTTCCCCCAGTGAACCTAGTTTAAAGCCCTCCTCACTAGGTTTAAAGCCCTCCTCACTAATCAGGACACCTGGTTTAAAAAGGACCTCCCATCAGTTAGTGGGGGGCGCGCCAGGAGCAGGGAGTGAGAAGGCGTGCTGCTGGAGGAGTGAAGAGTTCAAGCGTGATCAGGCTTCAGGAGGAAGATCCTGCAGTGAGGATAAAAATGGTGCTGGGGGAAAAGCCATGGGGAAGTAGCCCAGGGAGTTGTAGCTGTCACGCAGCTGATACAGGGAACATTGTGGACAGCTGCTATCCACAGGGCCCTGGGCTGGAACCCGGCGTAGAGGGTGGGCCCGGGTTCCCTCCCATCCCCCCAACTCCTGATCGGACACAGGAGGAGATGACCTGGACTGTGAGAAACACCAGAAGGGAAGGTCTAAATTGGAAAGGTGGGACACAGAGACTGTGGGGATTGTTCTCCGTTCCCCCCATGCTGGCCAGTGATGAGGTTAGCTGAGTGGACAGCAGGTTTGAGCCACTAGCACGAGTGGCCAAACTGAGGGCTGCCGTGAATCTCTGAGACAAGCAAATCCGCCAATAAGCACAGGACCCACGGAGGCAGAGGAGGAACTTTATCACACTGTTTAAATATATGGAGTTTAAGTTGTTTGTCAAAAGTGACTAAATAAACAACCAACCTCAGTAAATGTGATTACAGGAGGTAAAAGGGACCAGCCAAGAAGAAGAGAGAATGAAAGAGGAGCTGGAAGCTTTGGAAGTGTGTCCAGTCAGTCAGGAAGTAGTCATGCCAAGACTTGGAGGCTGGAGCCTTGGTCTAGTCTCTCTGGTGCCAGTGATGTACAGGGGTCGGTCACAAGACCTTGCTATCTTAACTCACCCTGTCAGTTCTGTACACTGCAGCTGGAGATAGCTTATTAGACAGAGGATGTAAGTACTTGAAGAGCTTGGCACTGATACCAGTTTGTCTGTTTTTCATGAAGTTAACTGAAACTGACAATTGCACAAATAATAAGTGAACACTAGGAAAAAATGCAGTATTTTCACAAATATTAAAATATTCATATCCATCTACACAAAACCATTTATTCATTAAAAATCAGTTCTCTATAAAAGCGACAGCCACAGATTTTGAAGGCCTACAAAGGTTTTGTGTAATATACTAAAGGGTTTGTATGCACGGGCTTTCAAAACAGTTCTGGCACAAGATAGAGCTTAGCTAGAAACTGACACATTCAGTTTATGAAAAGAAAGTGGATCAGGTAGGTAGGAGAGCAGTGTGCAGTCTTTCAGTCTTGAAGACGATAATGTAACTTGAAGCAACATCCAGTGCCTGATCTAGTCTGGTGGGGAATCAAAATTGTGGTAAGCTAGTAATTTCTGTTTCTCTAAGTGTAGGCTTAGAAATACCGTAAACAGTATAATCTAAGACTGAGTCATAGAAAATACCCCATATGTACTTCCAAACATCTCTCACAGAGAGCTGACACCAGACCTTTAATGACAACCATCATTATGAAATGTTTATGAAGAGAAGAAGCCAAAGGGATCCCTTGCCCTGTGGTAACAATTTGTGGACAGTGAAGGAAAGACAAGACCTTTAGGAGGTCTTAAGGTCTGAGAATGTACATGAAAAAATGTTAAGACAAATATGATTTCAACACTGTCCTATGGGGAAAATGCAAATCCTTGTATACAGTCAGACCTTACCCTTGATTAATATATTTAAGTGCAATTGGCAAATATCAAATCATTGCCCAGAACCAAAACTTTCTTTGTATTATTTTCTAATTCAAGGTTTAACTGCCGAAGTTGGTGAAAGTTGGCACGCACTTTCCATGTTTTCAGTGTTGTGCTATTTTTCGTCTGTATTTTTGTTTGTGTAAAATATGTATAAAAATAATGCTTGGAATCAGATTCCATTTTGTCTAAGGGTCTGTACCCTATTAAGTTTTACATATTTAAATATGCTGCTGCAAATCCATTGAACGTGACCTCCCTACACCCCCCTCCCCCCCCCCAAAAAAGAAGGGATTTAATAGGAATTAGATCAGGGGAGGCCAACCTGAGCCTAAGAAGGAGCCAGAATTTATCAATGTACATTGCCAAAGAGCCACAGTAATACATCATCAGCCCCTGATCCGCTCCCCCCCCACCCGCTCCCAGCGCCTCCCACCCACCGGCAGCTCCACCGATTAGCGCCTCCCCCTTCCTCCCCGTACCTCCCAGTCATCTCTTTCATGGCATGCAGGAGGCTCTGAGGGTGTGGGGGGAGAAGTGAGGGCATGGCGGCTTGGGGAGGTGGCGGGAAGGGGTGGAGTGGGGGCAGGGCCTGTGGCAGAGCCAGAGGTTGAGCAGTGAGCACCCCCCGGTACATTGGAAAGTACCTGTAGCTCCAGCCCTGGACTTGGTGCCTATACAAGGAGCGACATATTAACTTCTGATGAGCCACATGTGGCTCCGGAGCCACAGGTTGGCCACCCCTGGATTAGATGGATCAGAGGATTGATAATGGGGTATCATGTTTTACATCTCCATGTCACTGGTTTCAATCCAGCCTGGGTGACTAGTGACAGAAAGTTGTTACCATCTGATGTCTGTGGCGTTGATTTCAGTTCTTAGAGCCAAGCAAGAGGCAGCCGTGAATAGAAAACAACCTGTCAGCACTGGCAATCATTTAAGTTCTTGAAGAAAGAACAGGGAGACCAAGGACTAGACTCACTCAGCCTTAGAGGTAGTCCCATGCAGTCAAGGTTGAGGCAAGTTGTGGTGAAGATTTTACTCCTTTGACCATGATACACCTGTTTTAGGAATAGGACTTCAATCTGCAGGCCAGTCACTGTAGCACCATTGTCAGAACCAAAATCTCTCACACAAGTGCCATTCCCATCAACTTATTATTTGTATTATAGGCAGAGCTAGTAGTGATTTCCATGGGCAGGGTTACCTGATACTTTATATAATGAGACTCCATTTTCAGTTGTGTATAACTTTGCCAAACTTTAACTATTTGAGCTGAAATTTTCCATGCTGGGTGTCTGCCTCAGACTAAATTTTTGGGGATAGTTTGAACAAAAATGGTTCTGCCATTTCTGAGAATAAGGTTAAGGAAAAATGTTTTAACAATTTAACATTGGAAAGCAACTGTTTTTGTTGAGAAGCTCTGGTGCCTGCATGATTTGGAACTGCACTTGAGATTTGGCATATCAGGGCCCCCCTGGGGACAAGGATGTACCATTTGCTATCCCCACAAAAATCTACCCAAACTTGGCAAAGTTATAAGCTTCTGAAAAATAGCTGTTTGCACATGCTCAGTAGAGGGAGCTGGGAGAAAAATAGTCTGAACACTTCATGAAAACGGAATGTGTCCCACCCCTACAAAGCACCATGACAACCACACTGAACATACGTGCGCCCCTAGAGTTCACCGAGCATGCTCCAACCCTGCAGGGCTGCAGGAGCTTAGTAATTGCTCTTTATGGTTAGCTGGGGACCTGTGACTCCAAGCAGCAGAACTGAGACCATGGAGACTGTCTTTTCTGTACTCTTAATTCCCCCTGCTGATACTTGGCATAACGGAAGAGGAAGTTGCCTGAGTGGAATATAGAGGGGTGAGGAGGAGAAGGGGAATAGGGGCAGGACAATTAAGGCTGCACAAGCATTCTTAATTTTGGCATTTCCTAACTTCCGAGTACTTGACTGTGGCACCTTAACCTCTTTTAGTATAGGTATTTTGTAATGGATAGGCACTGCTGCGTAAGGGAAAGAGAGGGTTGTGCAGATTTGTTTTCAGCTGTGTCTTTAATCTTAGGGAAATCCATAAAATTCTTGCATAGGATCAAATAATTTTTCCGAGGCAGAATTCACTTTCAGTGAGTTGGACTTCCTAGTGAGCAAAATTGCTTGTACAGGAAGCCTTTCTACTGGTATTGCACTTGGATGCCCTTGGGATGGCTTTCAAAGGTACTGTGTTTCATTTCCAGCTTTTCTGTCCAGTGATGTGAGAGAGCATCACTGTTTGAAGCAACTATTGGTGCATCCCAGGCTGTCAAGCAAGGACTGCTATAGTGAAATTCATCCATTCATTTGCCTGTGGAGGTCAACATAGTTTCTCAGTGTCTTCCTCTTGCTGACATTCTAGGAATCATAAACCTTGTGAAAAAAGATTAGCCACAAATTATTTTGGTTGTAGGCTGACTTCTTCAATTTTCTGTCTGCCTTTTAAAAGTTTTTTGCAGTGTTGTTGTAGCCATGTTGGTCGCAGGATGTTAGCGAGACAAGGTGGGTGAGGTAATAGCTTGTTTGTGCCAACTTGTGTTTGGTGAGAGAGGCAAGTACCTTTCCCAGTCCAGAAAAAGAGCTCTGTGTAGGTCAAAAGCTCGTCTCTTTCATCCACAGAAGTTGGTTCAATAAAAGATATTACCTCACCCACCGTGTCTCTTTAATAAGTTATACTTGCTTGGTGGGAAGCCTGTGGCAGTACTTCAGGAATCCTGCTTTCTTTATTAGTGCAGACTAGAGCTTTTGCTGAGGGGAAGGCTTTTGCTGAGGAAAGCATGCTGACTTACCCTACTTCTAGAATATCCTGAATCAACCTGTGCATTGACAGTAACTAGTGGTGGTCATTAAAAGACTTTCCACCTGCCCTCTCAAATGGGAACTGACACAGTTCTCTGTGAATTTGTGATTTGGATAACACATGCTTGGAGCACTGTAGACCCACATTGTACCATAAATAATTTGGGGGCAAGGGAATTGGGATAAATCCAGAACATCCTCTGAAGTAAGACAAAGTTCTAAAACTTTTACCTGTGTGTAATTTAATAACAAGAGAGCAGACTTTCAGTAGTGCTCAGTATCCAGCAGCTCTTGTTGTTCTAGTGCAAATTTTAGGAAGATGATTGCTTGAAAATCCAGCCTCTTCACTTAGGTACCTAAACAAGGACTGCTTGCTCTTGAAATCTGGTCCCACTTGTGGATGCTGAGCACTTTTGAAAATCTAGACCCAAAGATTCAAAATATTCCCTTAACTTTAGGAAGCCAAGTTATTTCAAAACATAAAACCTCGGTACCTGATTTCAATTCATCACATTTCTCTAGCTATCTTTGACGTGGTTACACTGAAATTATTGTTGGGTGTAGCATAACATGATCACTGTGGCTATGTCCTCGACAGCTTCAGATTAGTCTATTATCTCTCTCATAATTATCAAGCTACAGTATTTGTAGCTGCTTTAGTGTAGTAAAATCACCTAGGACAATTGTATTCTGCTTTCCATAGCCCTTCTTTTCTTGAGTGCTACTTAGCCCTGGTCTACACTAGGACTTTAGGTTGAATTTAGTAGCGTTAAATCGATGTAAACCTGCACCCGTCCACACAATGAAGCCCTTTATTTCGACTTAAAGGGCTCTTAAAATCGATTTCCTTACTCCACCCCTGACAAGTGGATTAGTGCTTAAATCGGCCTTGCCGGGTCGAATTTGGGGTACTGTGGACACAATTCGACAGTATTGGCCTCCGGGAGCTATCCCAGAGTGCTCCATTGTGACTGCTCTGGACAGCACTCTCAACTCAGATGCACGATTGTTTGCCGTTGCTCTGACGCAGGGAGGGGCGACTGACGACACGGCTTACAGGGTTGGCTTACAGGGAATTAAAATCAACAAAGGGGGTGGCTTTACATCAAGGAGTATCTCAGGCAGGACTTCACGGAGGCTTCCAATAAGAAATGATGCACCTAAGTTATTGTTCTTATTGGAACAAGGAGGTTAGTCTGGCCTCTGATTGATACATGGCTAGATTTACCTCGCTGCACCTTCTCTGTGAGTGACTGCAGTGTGACCTAGAGGAATGAGTCTCCTACCGGGGGGCGGGGTGGGCTGGGGTTTGCAAATGAGTACAAAACAAATCTGGTCTATTTCTTGTTTTGATACACTCCATCTATCTTTTACATCTTTGGCTGGCAGCAGACGGTGCAGAAGGACTGCATGCCATCCACATCTCATGGCTGCTTGGCAGAAGATGGTACAATAGGACTGCTAGCCATCCTCATCTCTTGCCGGCCCGGCAGAAGATGATGCAATAGGACTGCTAGCAATCCGTATCACCTGCCTGTTCACCATAAGATGGTTCAATAGGACTGACTGCAGGACTAAAGAGAATGACCTGATCAAGTCACTCCAAATTTAGTCCCTGCGCCCATGTCTACCCAGGCGCTTCTGATCGACCCCACAGAGGCGACCAGGAGCACCTCGGACATGACGATGACGGCTACCAGTCCTGTTGCACCGTCTGCTGCCACAAGGCAATGGGTTGCTGCTGCTGTGTAGCAATGCAGTACCGCGTCTGCCAGCACCCAGGAGACATACGGTGACAGTGAGCTGAGCGGGCTCCATGCTTGCCGTGGTATGGCGTCTGCACAGGTAACTCGGGAAAAAAGGCGTGAAACGATTGTCTGCCCTTGCTTTCACGGAGGGAGGGAGGGAAGGGGGCCTGACGATATGTACCCAGAACCACCCGCGACAATGTTTTAGCCCCATCAGGCACTGGGAATCTCAACCCAGAATTCCAATGGGCAGCGGAGACTGCAGGAACTGTGGGATAGCTACCCACAGTGCAACACTCCGGAAGTCGACTCTAGCCTCGGTACTGTGGAAGCACTCCGCCGAGTTAATGCACTTAATGCACTTAGAGCATTTTCTCTGGGGGGACACACACTTGAATATATAAAACCGATTTCTAAAAAACCGACTTCTATAAATTCGACCTAATTTCGTAATGTAGACATACCCTTAGTGAAACAGGTTTATTATACTTTTAACTCTTTCCTCCTCTCTTCCCCCCCCCCCCCACCTGGAGTCTTTTGTCATATGCTAAGATTGTAAGCTCGCTAGGGCAGACATTAGCTTTTTTCTTTATTACATGTGTATAGATTGCCTAGCACTGGGGCTCCAGTTCCTAGATTTCACTGCAAATAATAAAACATAATGTAACGGAGAGAAATTTGGCTTGCTATTTTTTGTTTTAACCAAAAATTTCTCTGGTGTTCATAGATTAAGTTAAAATTTTCCTTTGAATTTTTAAAATGCCAATAGTAGGGTTGAAGTTATCTACATTCATTTAAAATATATCTACACTTTGGTCATGAAATCATTTAAAAATGTTTCTGTAGCAATCCAATCCACTTGATCTGTTACTTTAAACACCTTCTAAAATGAAAGTAAATGTGAAAAAGCTGGATTTGACTTGAGTGCCAATATTTCTCATTTTTGCCAGAAAACTCTGCAAAAGAACCTTTTTAAATATAGATGGATTTTATTCTGTCCTTCCCCTTGACTCTGCTTTAAACACAAATTGGTAAAGGTGAATTTGGAAGGTAAAAGACTTGCAAATTTTAGATATCAAGAACCTATTATACAAACATTTCCTGATGATTTACTGGGAAACAACAGTTATTTATATGTTTTTATATAGTCAGTTTACATGTTTGGATCCTTTTTCTTGTAAATTTGTTGTCTGTACTTTTCCTCCTTTGTCCAGTCTCTGAAGCATGTGTTGTTTTTGGTAGTATTTTTCTCCATCAGACCAGCTGGATCATATTGTTTTCACAGTCAATACTGCAAATAAATGTTGCTGTCTTTTGCCAGGACATGCTATGTTTCTCTTTCTTGTTTCTGTCTGATA
The DNA here is from genome assembly GCF_965152275.1 of Natator depressus. Taxonomy (NCBI): domain Eukaryota; kingdom Metazoa; phylum Chordata; order Testudines; family Cheloniidae; genus Natator; species Natator depressus. The sequence continues at coordinate 15,242,181 of NC_134238.1, read as the reverse complement.
ACCATTGACAGATCATATTATTGATTCTAAATGTAGTTACACATAGCTACAATGTGCTCTCCCTCCCTGCCCCTCCGAAACCAAACAATAAACCGAAAAGGAAGAGTCACAAAGTAGGACAGTGCATAGAAACCAGGGGAGTTTTCTATAAAATTTCCTCTTTCTTATGTCTCATTTTGTGGTTTTCGTTTTGGCTTGGGGTTTACTGTTCTGAGACCTGATAGCTGATTGAGTCAGTTATTATGTAATTGAATCCCAAACTAGGTGGATTGCAGTCTTTCCCACACTTCTCATAGACTTTTAATCTCGATCAGCAGCAGCACCTTCCCAGGTTTCTAAGGTTTAAAAGCAGCCTTAATGTGGTGATACTATGTTTTTGTGTAATGTTGTAAAACTTTCTTTATTATTTGTATTTTGTTAGTAGCTGTGGGCCTCAGTTAGGGATCTCTGTGCTAGGCATTGTACAAATGTGTAACAAAAAGATGGTCCCTTTCCCAAAGATCTTACAATCTTCGTATAAAATGAGAGACAATAGGTGGATCCAATGAACAGAAAGGGGGAGCACAAGTAAACAATGACAGGATTGTGTGGTGTGATAAGCAATGGTCTAGCACATTAGCTGTTTAACCTTTGTTGTGTTTTTCTTCCTGTTACTATTAATTGTAAACTAAGATACAAAAAAACGAAACTAATTTAGGCCCAGTTCAGCAAAGACACACAAGCATGTGCATAGTGCCTACATTGATGAATTAGGTCCTTTTTTGGAAAGAACAGCTGTTCTTACTCATCCTGTTGTCATTTTGGCTACACTGATTGAGAGTGAGTTGATGGTTTCACTGTTTGTTCCATATTCAGTTTTATAATTTGGTAGTTTTAAAACTTTTTGAATTGGAGTTTGTCATACAGTTTGCCTGTCCGATGCAGTTTTTTCAGATGGGTATCTCATGATATGCCCACTACTCTGAAGCATGCTCTAGGTAGGAAACATGTTGGGGTTTGGAGTTGTTATGGTATCTCTTGCATAACATTACAACTAGAAACAGGATTATCCTTCTCTGAGGCTATGTGTAAACCAGGGATATAGATCATGTTTAAAAATGGGTTAACTAACATGTTTTAAGTGACATCTTTAAGCACTAATATAGTCAGAGTTAAGGCCTATCATCTCGTCTGATCTCCTGTATATCATAGGCCCACAACACTACCCAGCACCCATGCACTAAACCTTCTTTTTTCTTCTTTTTCCGTTATGCCACTTCTCCTGGTGAGGGCCACAGTGGCAGCATGGAGAGTAGGGAAGATCAGACCTCCCTTTCCTCTGTAACAGGTTCCAGCTCCTCCTGGGGGATTCCCAAGCGTTCCCAGGCCAGCCAGAGATATAATCCCTCCAGCGTGTCCTGGGTTGGCCTGAAGGCCTTCTCCCAACAAGTGAAATTGGACCAAAGAATTACAGCCCACAAGAGACTAGACTAGTATGTGCTACATGCAGAGAACAGGAAGGACCAAGGTACACCAGTTTCTGAGGCCCCCAAAATGCCAGGGAAATGATTAAGTGAGATATACCCAGATAATCCTGGCAAGTGACCAACACCCACATACTGCAAAGGAAGACGAAAACCCCACAAGGTCACTGCCAGTTTGACCTGGGGGAAAATTTATCCCAACCCCACATATGGCAATCAGTTAGACCCTAAGCATCAGAGAAAGAACTAGCCAGCCAAGCACTTGAGAAAGGGAGAGGGGGGGAGAGAGAGAGAGAATGAATGCTTGGTGCTACCTAAGGGCCCTGGCCCTCCCCATCCAATGTCCCATCTCAGCCATGGCCATGCCTGATGCTTCAGAGGAAGGATATTTGAAAAATACCCACAATGCATTAGTTGGAGAAGATGGGAAATCCCTTCCTGGCCCTTGCAGGTGGTATTCTGAAACTCTGAAGTTGAGTTCTGAGAGCTGAAGGGAAAGTGAACCCAGGGCTGCGAAACCCTGCCCCCTACCATCACAAACAACCCTGTCATACAATCACACTCATAAATATGTCCAGCTCTGATTAAGTTGTTAATCCTCTCAACTCCTATTGGGAGGTTGTTCCAGAATCCCACTCTTCTAAACTTCTTCTAATTTCCACCCTGAATTTGTTCATGGCCAGTTTATATCCATTTGTTTTTGTGCCATCATTGTTATTTAGCTTAAATAGCTCTTCATCCTCCCTGGTATTCAGCCCCCTAATGAATCTAGAGAGAGAACAATCATATCCCCTCTTAGCCTTCTTTTTGTTAGACTAAAGCCAATGTCTTCCAGTCTCCTATCAAAAGATAGGCTCTCCATTCCCCTGGTCATCCTAGTAGCTGTTCTTTGCACCGGTTCCAGTTTAAATTTGTTTTGAGCATGGATGACCAGAATTGTACACAGTATTTCAGATGTGGTCTTACTAGTGCCTTCTAGAAAAGCATTAATACTTCTTTATCTCTCCTGGAAATGCCTGGCCTAATAGATTCTAGGACTTCGTGTCTTTTTCGGAATCACATTACAGTGGTGGTTTATAGTCATTTTGTGATTGACCCAAACACCCAGGTTTCTCTCACTTCCAGCTAATGAGCCCCCACCTTATAGCAGAAATTCTTATTATTAGACCCTACGTGCATTACCTTAAACTTTGTACTAATGAATTTCATCCCATTTCTGTCATTCCAGTCTTCAAGTTCATTCAGATGTTCCATTTTAATATTCTGATCCTTCTCTTTAGTAATGATGACTTCCAATGTTGTGTCACCAGCAAATTTCATTAGTACACTCCTACTTTTTGTGCCAAGGTCATTAATAAAAATATTGAATAAAATTGGACCCAAGACTGATCCTTGAGAAACTCCACTAGTAAGCTCCCTCCAGTCCAATAGTTCATTTCTTAGCACATCCTGTTGCCTTCTCCCTAGCTGTGACCAGCTAACACTGTTCCACAGGAGTTAAATACAATAATGTTTAAAAATGTTTTTGTTAGGACTGTAGATTAATCGCAGTTATGACACGTGATTAACTCAAAAAATTAATTGTGATTTAAAAAATTAATCATAATTAATCGCACTGTTAAACAATAGAATACCAATTGAAATTTATTAAGTATTTGTGGGTGTTTTTCTACATTTTCAAATATATCGATTTCAGTTGCAACAAAGAATACAAAGTGTACAGTGCTCACTTTATATTAATTTTGTACTGTAAAAATGATCAATAAAATAGTATTTTTTCAGTTCACCTCATACAAGTACTCTAGTGCAATCTCTTTGTCATGAAAATGCAACTTACAAATGTAGATTTGTTTTTACATAACTGCACTCAAAAACAAAACAATGTACAACTTTAGAGCCTACAAGTCCACTTGGTCCTACTTCTTGTTCAGCCAATCGCTAAGAGAAACAAGTTTGTTTATATTTATGGGAGATAATGCTGCCCACTTCTTATTTACAACGTCACATGAAAGTGAGAACAGGCATTCGCATGGCACTGTTGTAACTGGCGTCGCAATATATTTACGTGCCAGATATGTTAAAGATTCATATGCCTCTTCATGCGTTAATTAAATTTGTGACTGAACTCCTTGAGGGAGAATTGTATATCTCCTGCTCTATTTTACCCGCATTCTACTATATATTTCATGTTATAGCAGTCTCGGATGATGACCTAGTACATGTTGTTCGTTTTAAGAACGCTTTTACTGCAAATGTGACAAAATGCAAAGAAGATACCAATGTGAAATTTCTAAAGATAGCTATAGCACTCGACCGAAGATTTAAGAATTTGAAGTGCCTTCCAAAATCTGAGAGGGATGAAGTGTGGCGCATGTTTCCAGAAGTCTTAAAAGGGCAACGTTCTGATGCGGAAACTACAGAATGCAAACCACCAAAAAAGAAAATCAACCTTCTGCTGGTGGCATCTGACTCACATGATGAAAATGAACATGCATCAGTCCACACTGCTTTGGTTCGTTATCAAGCAGAACCCGTCATCAGCTTGGACGCATGTCCTCTGGAATAGTGGTTGAGCATGAAGGGACATATGACTCTTTAGTGCATCTGGCATGTAAATATCTTGCGGTGCCGGCTACAACAGTGTCATGCAAACACCTGTTGTCACTTTCAGGTGACATAGTAAACAAGAAGCAGGCAGCATTATCTTCTGCAAATGTAAACAAACTTCTTTGAGCGATTGCTGAACAAGAAGTAGGACTGATTGGACTTGTAGGTTCTAAAGTTTACATTATTTTATTTTTGAATGCAGGTTGTTTTTTTTTTTTTACATAATTCTACATTTGTAAGTTCAACTTTCATGATAAAGAGATTGCACTACAGTACTTGTATTAGGTGAATTGAGAAATACTATTTATTTTGTTTTTTACAGTGCAAAAAAAAATAAAGTGAGCACTGTACGCTTTGTATTGTGTTGTCATTGAAATCAATATATTTGAAAATGTAGAAAACATCCAAAATATTTAAATAAATGATATTCTATTATTAACAGCACAATTAATCATGATTAATTTTTTTAATAGCTTGACATCCCTAGTTTTTGTTAAAATGTGCTATTTGACATTGATGAGGCTGCACCTGGAATATGTATAATTGAGTGTATCCAGGAAGAGGTTGACCATTTGGAGGGAACTCAGACATGATTAAAAATTATTACTGGGCTGGGAAGGACTGACCAATTATTTATCATTATGCATTTAGTGGAAAAAAGATGTTTGAGTCTTTAAAGACAAAGCGAAGATTCCTGTCTTAAAAAGCCTATTTTAAATTAGGTGTTGTAATGAAACAGGGACTAATCATTGAGGACAGTGAGAAAGGAGAAAAGGTAGAGGATGAAGGAAAACAAATACAGCTATTGAGAGTGTACTCTTTACATATAATTATGTTCATTTGTTTTGTCAAATGTATTGCTGTTTATTATTTGTATTACTATAGCACCTAGGAGCCCTTGCCATTGACCAGGACCCCATTGTGCAAGGTGCTGTATAAACACGGAACAAATGGACTCTCCCTGCCCCAGGGGGTTTACAATGTAAGTACAAGACAAAAGACAACAGATGGATATAAACAGACAAAGGAGTACAAGTAAACAATGAGGCAGTATAGGTCAGCGTGATACGCAGTGATCTCTACATGCTAGCAATTTATTTTTAATATTTTTTCATTGTGATGTTTGAGGTCACAGAGTGCTGGAGCTAGGATTAATCACAGGAAACAAAAGTGAAAAGTGACTTCAAAAGAAATGATTTAAAGGAAAACCCTATATGTGTAGTTTGGCTAAACAACAAAAGAGACAATGACTGTCTGCCTTTATTTAAGGGGTCTGAACACCAAGGGGGGGCCAGGGGTGTTATGGTATTACATAGAAAGAATTACCTGTAGGAGTAAATGGATAAAGTGGAACAGTTGAAGTTTATTAGATCATGGAACTTTCTTCTTAAAGTTATTCAAACTTCGTTGTTGGTTACTAAAAATTAGACTGGACAGAATAGCAGAATGTACTGTAAGGAAGACTCCTGCATTGGGAAGGGGAAAGATAATTTATTGAAAAGCTGCTTCCAGATTGTTAATGACACCAGAGCCTTGGCCTCCTCAAACACATTCATCCTTCTTAGTAACACCTTTTTCAGTGGAAATCAATGTTCCCTCTAATCTTTGACAGGCAAATTTGTGCGCCATGAGGCAAATGCACCCAAGCAAGAAAATGCTTATACATTATACATTATCCCTTCCCCCCTCCCCTTGCCAGCTAGTAGAATCTGGCTGTGTTGATAGATGGTGGGCAAACAATATCAAAAGTCGCCCATAAATGATATTTCGGCCTGGTTCCGATGTAGTATTTCATTTTTTGTGAGCGCAGTGTTGCGCCGTGCGCGCAGGATTTAGGATCTTTGTGTGCGCGTGCACATGAGCACAGCTTAGAGGGAACAGTGGTGGTAATATACGCACGCTTTGAAAAATCTACTCATCCAAGGATCTCTGGTGTGTGCCATAATTTCTGTATAATCTGAACTCTCATTGAAAAAATGTTAAATTTTCTGGCCATTGTGACTGAGAGAATCTTCCAGTTGTAAATTAAGTGTAAATTGATGCTCTTTGGCCTTGTTCAGAAAGCTTCACAGCTTTCCCATGCTGCAACTACATTGGGTTATTGGGAACCATGTGGATAGCAGTGAATCAGGTGACTTTTACTGTGCTGTTCCCAGGAAAGCTATGATCAAAAGTGGAGTAGATTTCTCACTTCACAGTTTGACCGATTAGAAGTTTTTAGTTTGTTTCCCTTGGCAGCAGGGAGAGAGTACTTTTCTGCTTTAGAGTAGTATTATGTGTTAAAGAACTCTGACCCAAGAAAAATCTTCTGTACCAATAACCAAATGTCCTGTTGACAGTCAAATATTGGCATGTGACCCAATATTAATGGACTTGTTATGTTGATTTGATCAAAAGATGGACACATACTGTGAAAAGTAGCTTCTCTGCAAACTGTCCCTTTAAAAAAACAACTCCCTTAATGTGTACTTGAAGGGAGATTTTTTTTAATTAGTCTAGACCCAGAGAATTATATTTTTCCAATGGTGTGTGCAGATTTAGTAATGCCACCCTTATTAAAATCTTATGAGAGTCTCCTATTAAAGTTCATGAAAATCATGAGACTAAAATATTGCATGCACAGTACATAAGATTTCGGAGTAAATGTTTGCTTGATATGATTCTGCTTATTAATGGTCCTAATGCCTCCATCTGGTATGCACTTACATTGATATGTACAGTTATTGTGCATGTTTATATTCCAAAAGGTAAAAACAAAATAAAGATTTGCTGCTATTTAGCTTTCATCTCAAAACATTTAAAACATTGCACAAATTTCTTTAAATTCGGTATTTCTCTTGCATTCATTCTTGTCATGCTGTGCTAATGTCTTAAAAATAAGCCAGTCTACAAGTATTTAAAAACTGAACATTTTTTACCAGACTCTGTGTATGCTAGAAACTAGCCTTTCATAATTAGTTTTTAAATGTTCTTTCTTTTATGTTGCAAGCTAGTTTTGGTTAATTATCTTATCCAAATGCCAGGCAGTGGATTAGCTAAACACTTATGATTGCACAAAGCATGTTAAATATTGCTGAAAATTAGAAATTCTGTTGCTATTATTATGATTTTATTATTATTTGTGTTATATAGTACCACATATATTGTCAGATTTTTAAGATATGTTATTCTGTTAAAACTTGTGTCTACTGTAGATAGTATTCTAAATATTTTAAAAAACTGTTGTCCCTCTGAAGTTTTATAATTTCACTGCCTCAAAACTACAATGCATGAAGGATATAACTACTCCTGTCCTAATTTATGAGGCCTTGCTCTTAGTTACTTTGATTCATTGGATGAAGTGATCCCTCTGTGTAGTTTGTATAACAGTGTGTTAAACTTTTTAAGAGCAGTAGGATAATTTTGAGGATGAAAGATTTTTGACCTAAAAGATCACTGTCCAGATGAAATTACCCCATGTTTCCTTTGTTTCAGCTTTGCCAGTTTCTCTCTGTGCTGAGTCTTTCAGAGACTTGTAATGGGAATTTCCTAAGTGTATTTAGCTGCAATGGTATCCAAGTCATTAATCAACAGGACAGGGCTAGGCTGGTGATCCCCAATTTTAGCTTTATTTTAGTTCTTTAAAATCTGTCTCAGGATTTAAAAAAAATTGCTAAGAAATTATAAAAACGTTCTTTGATGTAAGACAGGGGTTCTCAAACCTTTTCATTATGGGAATCACAATTTGATACAGAGATGGCCTTGTGGATCTGTCCTCTCTCATTAATGATTCCATGGACCACTTTTTCCTTTCCCATTTATTATCACATAACATCCCCGTGGCAACTAGCGAAATTGCTTACAGGGAAAAGTAATATTAGGAAAATATTTATGTATGTTTAGCTTTCGTCTAATACAATATAGCAGCTGGGAACAAGAATGAGAGCACCATGTGAACAGCCAGCTCTCCACAGGCCATGAGCAAGTTCTTCTAAGACCACAATTTGAGAACCATTGATTTAAGAAATTTGGTATGCCTGCTGAATATTAAATAAATACCCTGAAGTTCCTAAAGCTGCTGTCTGGACATAATAATTAAATATTAGTTCTGTTGTTGTTGTTTTTTTTTTTTTTTTTTTTTAAGAACAGTTAGTCATTGTTCTTGGTGGAAGAAGGACTTGATAGCATTAGGTGGGTGTTTGAAGAAACTTTTTTGTGCTGTTGTCCTTCACAGTCAACTTTTACTTTCACAGTAAGCTTTTTGGGATGCAGCAGAAAACAACTGCCTGTATTCCAAAAGTTTCACCAAATGTTGGGACTTGACATGGAGCTAGTTCTTGAGCTGAGTTCACATGTGCAACTAGATGTATGTTCATTTTTTTCCCCTGAAATCCAATCTGTAAGTATTTTTTTTTCTAGTTGGTAGCTTGGGATATGATTGTCAGACTGGAAATGTTTAAAATGAGACCAAAACAAGTTACCAGGATGTCTAGGCCCTACTGTCTCTAAAATGCCTACATCTTCTCCTTCAGCCAAAAAGTGGCTAGAGGCTGCCAAATAAATCTGCTTCATGCAAGGCTCTAATGAAGGCTCTCAGAAAAAGTCTGATGGCCAGCAGCTGGCACTTAGTGTCAATTTTTTTAAATCAATAAACTCAATGGCAGAGTAGAGAATGTATAGTAGAGGTTGAGGCTGCTGGGAAAAATGGATGTGCTGTACTATTAGGCTCTGGTGATGAGAAACATGAGCAGTCCAAAAAGATTATGTCAGCATGAATTAAAATAAAATGTTAAGCTTAGACTTAAAATGATGGATAGTCAGTTTAATGGAAAATTGTTTGAGACTTGGGAAAATGTGTAGTTGACTGACCCATGAAAGTTCATTGAAAGTTTGTCTTGCATTCTGTCATAAATGTGGAGACTGATAATGTGTGGCTGAATGATACAGGATCCTGCTTTGTAAGATTCTAATAGCAAAGTAAGATGGTGCTAGAACTTAAATCTTGAAGGTAGCAGTAGATGTTGGAACAGTAATGGATTCTTGCAGCAAATAGGAAAAAAAATTTCTGAAAGAATTTTTAAATTCCCCTTCCATTTTTCTTTTCCAGTCAGAAACATGAAATAAGCAACAAAGGGAATTCATGCTGAATTAGTTCTTATTCCAGGAAGAAGGCTCAGAAGTGGCCATTTTATCCCCTACTAAACTAAAGGTCATGAAATAGAACAAAACATTCATTCTGAGACCATTAACTACTGATTTTAATAAAAGAAAAGGAGTACTTGTGGCACCTTAGAGACTAACCAATTTATTTGAGCATAAGCTTTCGTGAGCTACAGCTCACTTCATCGGATGCTGTAGCTCACGAAAGCTTATGCTCAAATAAATTGGTTAGTCTCTAAGGTGCCACAAGTACTCCTTTTCTTTTTGTGAATACAGACTAACATGGCTGTTACTCTGAAACCTGATTTTAATAAGTATCCCAGGAAAAGCCCCAAACTCAATAGAACCGTTGCAATGAAGCCACTAATTTCCAGAGGGGCAAAACTCTTGGAAATATTGTGTATGTCTAAATAATGTATGGTTCTAACATGAGAGTCAGCAAAAATTAAATCAGTGCAACATTTTCTATTGAATCTAAATATTTTTAAGTAGGCTCTCCGTTCTCCCATCCCCCATTCAAACGTAAAATCTTTCACCTTGAAACCAAGCCATTAAAAATTTTGTTTAATCACATGAAAGCATAAATGTGTGCAGCAAAGTTTAAAACTTATCTGAGTGGAAGCCCAAACATGAACATCACCCAGATGTGTCCTATTTTTCCTGGATAATGGAAATACAATCTTTAGCACTGAATTTCTTTAGTTTTCTCCTTATATAAAGGACTATGTAGGATAGTGAATGGAGGTTCCTTATTGTCATAAAATCTCATTTCATGCATTTGATACTGTTCCACAAATTGTCAAGCTAAATTAAAATCCCAAGTTTGTGTTTACTGATAGAGAAAATGTTTCCAATCACTTCATAAAAGCCCTGAAATTCTCTGCTGAACAAATGTACCCTGCATCCAGAAGGTTTCTTCCCTTCTTATTCAAAGCATAACCACACAGAGATGGAGCTTCAGATTCTTTTATTACAGAAAGTTGATGATCCTGAAGACAGGAATTGAAGCAATAGGGACAAGGTTTTAGTAGGAGCAAATAATTAAGCAGTCAATTTGCAAATACCAGAAGATAATAAGGCAGGGGTCGGCAACCTTCGGCACACGGCCCATCAGGGTAATCCGCTGGCGGGCCATGAGACATTTTGTTTATGTTGCCCGTCCACAGGCACGGCCTCCCTGTAGCTCCCAGTGGCCACAGTCTGCTGTTGCTGGCCAATGGGAGCTGCGGGAAGTGGCACAGGCTGCAGGGATGTGCTGGCTGCTGCTTCCCGCAGCTCCCATTGGCCGGGAACAGCAAACCATGGCCACTGGGAACTCCAGGGGGCTGTGCCTGCGGATGGCCAATGTAAACAAAATGTCTCGCGGCCCACCAGCGGATTACCCTGATGGGCCGCATGCCGAAGGTTGCCAACCCCTGTAATAAGGTGATAAGTAACAGCATGGATTTGTCAAGAACAAATCGTGTCAAACCAACCAAATAGCTTTCTTTGATAGGGTAACAAGCCTTGTGGATAGCAGGGTAGCAGTAGATGTGGTATAACTTGACTTTAGTAAGGCTTTTGATACGATTTCACGTGACCTTCTGTGACAGGATGCTGATAAGGAGGGCTTAATCAGCCCTCTGCCACTCCAGCCCCAATCAAGGGAAATGGACTGGAGCTGGTTGAATGGCCCTGTGCCTGCCTGGCAATGAGGAACAGCTGCCAGCCTAATTAGCCGCAGACTATAAAGTTTGTGAGGAAGGAAGCTAGAGTAGGAGTAGAGAAGAGAAAGGCCAGTCACGAATTGGGGTGGGGCCCTCTAGTCTGGTGCTGGCCAGGCCTGCTGCTGGCAGAGTTTGGCTGTGAAAAACCTGTACATAGATGGTAAAAGAGGGGTGGGGGAAACAGCTGTAAATAAAGAACACTGGCGTTTGCATCAACCTGAGGTGTCCCTGACTGATTTGCAAGGGAAGCAGGGGCAGAAACCAGAGGGGCCCAGCTTACGCCTCGCTACACCTCATAAACAAACTAGTGAAATAGAGCCTAGATGGAGCATTTATAAAGTGGGGGCATAACTGGTTAGAAAACAGTTTCCAGAGAGTAGTTATCATTGGTTCACAGTCAAGCTGGAAGGGCATAACGATTGGTGTCCCGCAGGTATCAGTTCTGGATCCGGTGCTGTTCAATATCTCATCAATGATTTAGATAATGGCATAGAGAGGACACTTATAAAATTTGTGGACGATACCAAGCTGAGAGGGGTTGCAAGTGCTTTGGAGGATAGGATTAAAATTCAAAATGATCTGGACAAGCGGGAGAAATGGTCTGAAGTAAATAGGATGAAATTTAATAATGACAAATGTAAAGTACTCCACTTAGGAAGGAACAATCAGTTGTACATGTACAAAATGTTCCAAAGAGGATGGCTCTAGACTGTTCTCAGTGGTAGCAGATGACAGAACAAGAAGTAATAGTCTCAAGTTGCAGTGGGGGAGATTTAGGTTGGATATTAGGAAAAACTTTTTCACTAGGAGGGTGGTGAAACACTGGAATGTGTTACCTAGGGAGGTGGTGGAATCTCCTTCCTTAGAAGTTTTTAAGGTCAGGCTTGACAAAGCCCTGGCTGGGATGATTTAATTGGGGATCGGTCCTGCTTTGAGCAGGGGATTGGACTAGATGACCTGAGGTCCCTTCCAACCCTGATATTCTATGATTCTATGAAAATGGGAAATGACTGCCTAGGAAGGAGTACTGCAGAAAGGGATTGGGGTGGGGGAGGGCACGGGCACAGTGGATCACAAGCTAAATATGAGTCAGCAGTGTTAACACTGTTATAAAAAAAAGCAAACATCATTCTGATATGTATTAGCAGGAGTGTTGTAAGCAAGACTCTTTGTAATTCTTCTGCTTTACTCCGTGCTGATAAGACCTCAACTGGAGTATTGTGTCTGGTTCTGGGCACCACATTTCAGGAAGGATGTGGACAAATTGGAGAAAGTCCAGAAGAGAGCAACAAAAATGATTAAAGGTCTAGAAAACAGGATCTATGAGATTGGAAAAAAATGGGTTTGTTTAGTCTGGAGTAGAGAAAACTGAGGGGGGACATGACAGTTTTCAAGTACATAAAAGGTTGTTACAAGGAGGAGGGAGAAAATTTGTTCCCTTAACCTTTGAGGATAGGACAAGAAGCGGTGGACTTAAATTGTGGCAAGGGCGGTTTAGGTTGAACATTAGGAAAAACTTCCTAACTGTCAGGGTAGTTATGCACTAGAATAAATTGCCAAGGGGGGTTGTGGAATCTCCATCATTGGAGGTTTTTAAGAACAGGTTGGACAAACACCTGTCAGGGATGGTCTAGATATTACTTAGTCCTGCCATGAGTGCAGGGAACTGGATCTCTTGAGGTCCCTTCCTGTTCTATGATTGTATGTTATCGTGAGGGAATCAGAAGGTATGACCTTGTTGGGTTTGTAAGCAAAACTCTCATCAGTATTTTCGATTTAAACATAAAATGGCTGCTTGAAACACTGGAACATAGCAAGGAAAAAATGTTTGATTACATGCTATGTTTGACATTAAACCATTATTACAAGAGGGGACAGAATTTTGCAACCTAGTGTCTCCCACAGTTCTAAACTTCTAGGCTGCTTTTCTCTCTTTGCAGCTTCACGGAGACAGTTGAGCATTTTGGGTTCGCACACTCTGGCCACGCCCCCTCCGCTCCGACTTACTGCAAATTCTCTACCTTTGCAGCAGCAGATGGATGGTTTCTGTTGCTCCTGCCCTTACTTTGAAAATTGAGCTGTTTCGTCCCACCTTTTGGGCAATGAGGAACAATGTTCTCTCTGTCTGACATTCCTTCTTCTCTCTGGGTCAGTTAACTTATTGGAGGTTTAACCCTCCCTGAAGCCTTTGCTGCAGTGTTTGCCTGCCAGCAACTCTATCCGTTGCACGCATGACACAGCAGCAAGGAAAGCACAGGGCTAAATCCAAGCAGTGCTCTATCTGTGCAGCAGCCTTCCCAGGCTTGGCAGATGGTGTGTTGTGCCCAGCCTGCACCTAGCCTTCCATTCCTCATTCTGTTAGGACCTCAGGCTTCGAGTCAGATGGGGTGGGATATCCTACTCACAGTGACTTCAATGGTAAAAAGCGAACTAGGAATCCCAGTCCAGAGCAGGGAGAGGTTCTAAAAGTGAGGAGGACCCTGACCAGTTGACTCAAGGAATAAGTCACAGGAGATCCCTGCAGAAGAAAGAGGGGAGCTTTGCGGGGCCGCACATTCCCCCTCTCCCAACATTTTAAAGTGGGTCATGAGCACCTGGGGAAGAAGCAAAGCTTCTAATCATCCCTCCTCCTTCCCAAGTTCATCAAGAGGATTCTGACAACAAATTCTTCCCTCCTAGGGGGAATAGGACCCATGGGGAGAGGATTCTGTCAGACATCTTGAGAGGGCTCCAGGCCCTAAGGAAGGCAGCCGCAAGAGTCCTCCCTAGAGCTGCAGCAGAACCTTTGCACTCTTGATGTGCTAAATAGTCAAAAGAGGAAAGAAAAAGCACGAAAAATCCAGGAGAGATGAATTCTCTGACTTGTTATCCTCCCCATTCTCCACTGAGTAAGCTGAGCAGTCTGGCTTTGAATCTAAACAGGGTGGGGAAAAATACAGCAAAGGTTTTTTCCCCTTGGAAAATTTCAAGCTGTGTGCAATAAGGTTGTTTCCATTATTCAAATCCCACCTGAGCAGGCTCCTGAGAGTTAGCCTCAGAGTAAATTCCTTGCCTCACAATCCTCCCTGGAGGTGGCAATGCTCTTTCATTCCTCCTTTAAGGATGTGATTAGGGATGAATGGAACAAGCCTGATAAGGGCAAGCACGTTAACCAGAGCAACCTCAGGCTCTATAATATTCAAGAGCCAAAGGGCTCTATTATTAAGATATAGAAGGTGGATATCGTTATAGCATCTCTTGCCAGGGTTATGGATATTCACTCAGATGGGGAGTTCTACTTTAAGGACCCGACGGGTAGAAAGATGGAGGCCATGCTCAAAAAGGCCTTTAAAGCCTCCTCTGTCACCCTCTGAGCATCCTAAGCAGCTACATGTTTTGGAAGAGTAACTCTTTCCTGACTGGAAGATCTCAAAGCCCTTAAGGTCAGAAATCATGCAGCCTCTGGTTCAATTTTAAAGAAGTCTCCCAAGGAACAGTGTTTGTAGCTGGCGCCTCAGTGGATGCACTGAGGTTCTCAGGCCAAGCCGTGGCTTCCAGTTCAGTAGCCAGGTGCCACCTATGGTTCCATCCCTGAAAGGTGGACACTCACTCTAAGCAGGTCCTATGATCGGCCAACTTTACAAGTTCTTTTCTCTTTGGAGAAGAGCTGGAGAATGTTGTGGCAGATGATGTGGAAAAATCCAAACAGTCTCTCCCTGCCCCAGTAAGTATCCCTAGGAGAGGGTACAGACCGCTTTCAGACAGAGACAGTCCTTTCACTCGCCCTTACAGAGACATCAGCAAAGGGATAACAGATTATCTGAGGGAAAACAGTGGCATTGAGGTGCAGAGAGACAATCTAGAGGGACCTCACTCCTCCACCCCCCAAATTTAGTTGATGACAAAGATCACATCTACCCAGAACTGAAGCTAGGAGGCAAAATTTCTCATTTTCTAGAGGAATGGTTTTCATCAACCACAGACAAATGGACCAGGGAGGTAGTCAGCCAGGGGTACTCCCTTGAGCTGAGGGCTCCATCCCATCCATTTTTCATCCAGTCACCCAGTTCCCAGTACCCTGTAAAACACAGTCTGATCCAGAATGAATTAACTAATCTGGATATGGTAGTAGTGGAGAATGTTCCCTCAGAAGAAAGGTTCTCTGGGTTCTGCTCCATCTTTTTCCATTGTGCAAAATTCTTGACTTCAAAAGTCTCATTCTTGGCCCTGGTCTTAATGGTGTCATCTCTGTCAAGGGAGGACTTTTTGACTTTTGTAGGTCTACCAGATGCATATCTTCATATCCCCATCAGATCGTGCTACCACAGATTTCTGAGGTTTGCTCATGATGGGAACCTTTATCAGTACTGCACACTTCTGTTCTGGTCTCCAGGGTTTTTACAAGGTGTTGGTAATGATAATTGCCAGACTCAGGTCACAGAGAGCCCATCCTATACCCTTTCTTAGTCGACATTCTGATCAGAGCTCCATCGCACAGGGCCATATCTTGGATGTTGAATCTCCTTTAGGTGCACGGCTTCATCACCAATGCCAAGAAAAGTTCCTTGGTTCTATCCACCAGAATAATCCACCTGGGGGCAGAAATAGACACATTGGTAGCAAGGATATACCTATCATAAGAAAGGTTTCAGAAAATTCTGAAATTTATCATCTTGCTCAAGAGCCACAGGAGACTCTACCATAGCATTACCAACTGCTATGACTCCTGGAGTCGTGCATAGGGATCGCTTCATGGGCACAGTCACTCATCAGATGTCTTCAAGCCTTCATTTTAAAGTTATGGGAACACTCCTAGGAATGCAGGAAAAATCAGCTCCTTACAGTGTTGGTCAATCCATGACGTTTGCAAAATCATGCCCATCTGCCTTCCACATTAGTTAGTCCTCACAACTAGTGCCAGTCTGGAGGGCTGGGGAGCTCACTTGGAGACCTAGGGTCTCTAGAGCCAGGAGGAAAAGTCTGACAACATAAACCTCTAGTGTTGAGAGTGGTCGAATTAGCTCTGCAAAGGTTCCAGCCCACCCTAAGGTTGAACTATGTCCTGATTCAGTCATATACTAGTATTGTGGTTACGTATTTAAATGATCAAGGGGGAACAATGAGTCTGACACTACACTCAGAAGCCCTGGAAATACTGAAGTGCGTGGAACAGTTCCTCCTTTCCCTCAGAATGATCCACATCAAAGGGGATCTGGACCAAAAGGCAGACTGGTTCAGAAGGCTCAGGGTTGACAACTCACAGTTGTTCCTGAATCAAGAGGTTTCAGTCTCATCTGTCAGATGGTTACTCTCCTTTCAACTGACCCGTTTGTAAATCACACAAACACAAAGAGGCTGATATACTTCACAAGGGAGGCAGATCCCTGTGTGCCTTATCACACAGTTGCACACAAGACCTATTTTGCCCGTTTCCATGCTTTCCGCTACTGCGGAAAGTGGTTCAGAAAATCAGACAAGAACAGGCAACTGTAATTCTTATAATTCCTCATTGGCCAAGAAGACCTTGGTTTTCAGACCTGATAGAGCTGAAACTGGAATCCCCACCCCAGCTTCCATGGAGACTGGGCATTCTCTTGAAAGGTCCTCTTTTTCATCCGGAACTGAAACTGCTTCAACTAACAGCCTGACTATTGAGAGGGAATCACTAGGAGGTATGTCCTCCACAGTCATCAAGACATTGCTTTCATCTAAGAGGGTATCAACACTAAAAGCATATTCCTTTATCTGGACCACATTCTGTAACTGATGCCAAGAATACAGTGCTGATCCCAGAGATCCTGGAATTCTAGCCATTCTGGATTTTCTCCAAGAAGGCCTAAACAGAGGCCTTCATCCCAGCACCATTGCATGTAAGGTCCACTTTTAGTGTGCTATTTGTAGGATTTTCGAGCATCCAGGTGTACAGTCCACAGGTAGCCAGATTCCTTTGAGCAGTCTGACTAGCCAGATCAGTGGTCAGGCTACTTTCCAAAATGGGACCTACCTCTAGTTTTGAGGGCACTGACAAACCATCCCTGTGAACCTTTGCTTTCAGTGTTGGCTCTTTATTTATCCATTAAGACTTGTTTCTTAGTAGCTGTCACATCCACCAGGCGAATGTCTGAGTTGGCAGCCTTATCTATACAGAAGCCTTGCTGTATATTCCGGGAGGACAAGGTGGTTCTTAGGGCACCAGAGTCCTTTCTAAGGTGAATTCTTCCTTCCAAGAGGTTGTGCTTCCTTCATTTTGTCCAAAACCACAATAGCCAACTGAAAAGGCATAGCTCACCTTAGATTTTGGAAGAGTGTTGAAAATCTTTTTCAAGTGTGCAAAATCCATGAGAAGATCGGACTTCCCATTTGTGTCCTTCCACCCAAAGTGCTAGGGATGTGGAGTTTCCAAAACCTCCTCCGCAAGGTGGATTAGACAGATCATCAGAGGTTCCTGCCCCAAAAGGGATCAAGGCTCACTCCATGAGATCCTTAGCAGTGGCACGAGCAAGTTCATTCACCTCAGAAATTTGCAAACTGGTCCCTTGTTCTATAGCTAACATCTTCATTAAGCACTACAAAGTGGAATTTTGTCTTCTGCAGAGGCCTCCTTTGGCAGGAAGGTGCTGAGGTGGCAGTCCAGAAATAATATAGAAGTTTGAGCAGTCTATATTAAAGGGGAGTACTTCTTATCTATTGAACTCTTTTAGGGATGGTTATGAAAACATCTGCTCTCTGCTCAATACTTCCCCAATATCCAGAATTGAGGGAGAAGCTGGGCTATAGAATGGAAAATTTCTTACTGATAATTTCCTTTCTGCCAGCAGCATCTCCCAAAATTCTTCCCACCTAAATGGCTTGTGAGCCAAAGGTCAAACATTAAGTGGAATTGTTACCATAGGATAGTTTTTCCTTGGTCTCATGTACATAGTTATTTCATTATCTGGAATATTTTGTAAGTACTGATATTATGCAGGTTTTACATTTTGGGAATAACTCATCTGGTGGCAAGTGGGAGCAGAGGGGGCATGGCCTGAATGTGCGGAGCCAAAGCACTAATCTGCCTCCAGGAAGCTGCAGAGAGAGGAGGGTAGCCCAGAAGTCCAGAATTATGGGAGATGCTGTTTGCAGAAATGAAATTATCAGTAAGAAATTTTCCATTCTCTGAGCTGCCAGAGGAAAAAAATGATTAGTGTTTAAGATCAAAACAAAATGTTCTCTCCAGACTCTTCTGTGTATTTGCCAAAACAAAATCATTTTTTTAGAAATTTGTTGGCAATTTTATAGTTAGAGGGGAAAAAAACACAAGTAATAGGGTACCCTGTTGTCGAATGCATCAGTAGAATCATATGAGAGAATTTCAATTATAGAATTCACTGCAAATATTCTTACATGCAACATTAAGGCATAAATGTAAATAAAACACCCAAAAATATGCTTATTGAAAACACATGGAGAAATAATTTTTTATGGCTATGGGTTTGTTGCTTTTATATACTGACAACTAGGGTAGTTGAAGCAAAGCCTTTTGTGTTAACTAATATAGAAATCTTCAACAGGAAAGAGGTATTTTAGAGGCTAGGAGTCGCAGCTAGTGTTTGTCATCTTCTGGGATGGAAACGGCCTTTAAGAAAACTTCTATTTAATTCTCACATTCTGGATCTTCATAAAACAACTAATAGCAAATAAAATTGAAAGTGAAGGTTACATTTGAAAAGAAATCCAAACATGGTATGAAAATGCACAGTTAAGTCATCCAAACAACTTTCACTCTCTGCTGTAGTGAGTGTAATATCTTACTCATGAACAGACCGATATCCAGATAAACCCTTTATTATGAACAGAACTAAATATGGAATAATATAACAAACTTTCTACTGCTCTGTGTATCTGCAGCCTGGGACTTCCCTGTCCTGGGCTTTCTTGTTTCTGCCCAGCAGGAATGGGTAACTGGGAAACCAAAGACTGCATGAAGAGTGTACAAAAATTGTGGCACAGTGACAATCCAATAACAATACAATTCTGAATAGTGAATAATTATATTTATGGTCCCAAATAGATTCAACTCTTTTTTTAAAGAGGCATTTTTTCCCTTTTTTTTTTTTTTTTTTTTTTTTTTTTGCTGATTGTCAGTATAGGGCAGATTTAAGGCTGTGTGGGTGCCTTAGTTGTGCATTTCTGTACCTTTAATGTTTGGATTTCTTTTAAATTTAACCTTGGCTTTGAGTTTCTTGGGTTTGCAATGCTTATTTGGGGATAATTGCAACATCCCTTTGTAGTTTTACCTTTAACTTACTGTCAAGTATCAGAGGGGTAGCTGTGTTAGTCTGGATCTGTAAAAGCAGCAAAGAGTCCTGTGACACCCAGAAAGCTTATGCTCCAATACGTCTGTTAGTCTACAAGATGCAACAGGACTCTTTGCCGCTTTTACATTCACTTACTGATATATGTGTGTGTATACACACACACACACCGCTCAATTTTAATTCCAGTTTAACAAATTTTTGATCTGAAAACTTTGTTGTTTAAAATTATTAACTTATTACCTGACACTAAATAAAAAAGACAAAGACAATGTTACAATTTGATATTTTGATGATTTGAGGATATGGAATGTACCTTAAATATCTTTATTTTACTTGTAGGACCAGATTAGTTTTAAGAACCAGAACTTGCTAGTTATTGTTTTCTCTTAAAATGTTGACAACGGGTGTAAAGAACTATTAAACCTTTGAGTGACATATCTTGCCAGCCAATGTTTTGAGAATGTCAGTTACAGCATATAAGTATTACATACCATTCATTCTCTTGACAGCCCACACATTAATAGGGTACTCTCCATTTTTTATTGGGTCTTGACAACCTTTTCTTTTTCACCAAATGTAGCGTTCTTGATGTGCACCCTGTATGTCTGTCACTCTCATGACAGATGCTTAAGGTGTTTAAGGTGGATATGAGACTGGTTTTGTTCTTATATTTAATTTTATATAGCTCCTGAATCTGCTTTTTCCAGCCTCTCCGACTATTTGTTTCAGTATTTTGAGTTCCTGGTAATCGGGAAGGAATAGTTTAAGAATTTCTGCTGGTTTGAGGACATTGGGAGCAACCACTCATAACATTCAGTGCCAAATTTTGAGATGCCCTATGGATCTGAAGTGAATGTTATATGTCTCTTTTAGGATGATATTGCTCTTCCAAAGTGAGAAAGTTGCCAACTGAGAGACAGAGCTTCAGGAGGATAGTTGGGTCATATATCACTGTCATGAGTTTGGCTGTGTACCTCTTTTCCTAAATTCAGAGGAAAGGTGTAGTAATTGCAGATACTATTACAGAAGGGAGGGGATGGTGGAAAATAAAAATTCTGATTTAGCTGAGAATAATAAATACATAATAGTTGTGGTTTAAAAGGGGGGAAATGTATTACAATCTGATTTGTTTAATGAGTGAAGATAAAATAAATGATTATCTCCGTTTTTTTTAACCTTCTTTGCAAAATGTGGCCAGCCAAATTACACTTCCAAATGGCTCTAATGTGAGTTAAAGGGACACTTCAGTGTTGAGGATGAGCAGCATTTTTATTCAGCTGCATTGTTTCAATTTGGGAGCAGCTGATCAAAAATTTACTGATAAAGGCTGATGCATGTAACATGATTGTTTTTGTGAAGTATCTAATTATAATAGCTCTTCATTAAGGGATCTCCTTCAAACTAATTAATGTTGAATGGAATTATTTATCTTTCTTTTGGCATTGTAATAATTTCTTTGCAGTGAGCTTGAGGAAGTGAGTGTTGGTTTATTACAGAATCTGAATGTATAACTGTGTTTAAAGAAAAGTGCCATTCCGGTGGCTTGAGTTTATACAAGGCCAACTATAGTTTAAGCTGTTTTTGTACATAGTCCCACATGACATTCTGATAAGTAAGATGGCGAAATGTGGGCTTGGTGGAACTACCATTAAAGGGATACATAATTAGTTAAACAACTGCAAACAAAGAATAACTATTAATGGAATGATGTCAGATTGGAAGGAGGTCTCAAAAGTGGAGTTCCACAGGGATCTGTTCTAGGTCTGGTGGCGTTTAACTTATTATTAATGATCTGGATGTAGGAGTAGAGAGCATACTGATCAAATTTTCAAATGACACAAAGTTGGAGAGTTGCAAACACTTTGGCAGATAGAGCTAAAATTCAAATGGATCTTGATAAATTGGAGAACTGGGCTATAGACAGGAAAATGAAATTCAACAAAGACAAATGTAAGGTGCTACTCTCAGGGAAGAAAAATCAAATACACAGATACAGGATGGGGGATAACTGGCTTAGCACTAGCACTGCTGTGAAGGATCTGGGAGTTGTGGTGGGTCACAACCTCAACAGCAGTCAACAATGCAATGTTGTTGCAAAAAAAGCAAATGCATTTTTGGTTGCATTAACGGAGACATAGCATGCAAGTCACAGGAGGTGATAGTACTGCTTCAGTCGACACTGGTTAGGCCTCAGCCGGAGTATTGTGTCCAATTTTGGTCACCAATGTATAAAAAGGGTGTAGAAAAACTGGAAAGGATCCATAGGTGAGTGACAAAGATGATCAAAGAGATGGAATGCAAGCCATATGAGCAAAGGCTGAAGAAACTGGGTATGTTTAGTTTGAAAAAGAGGAGAATGGGGGTCATGATAGTGTCTTCAAATACTTGAATGGCTGCCATAAAAAAGATGGAGAAAAATTGTTCTCTTGCCGTAAAAGGCAGGACAAGAGGCAATGGGTTCAAACAACAGCATACCAGATAAAAATCTCAGGAAAAAGTTCCTTACTGTAAGAATAGTAGGACAATGGAACAACTGCCTATGGTAGTCATGGAATCTCCTTCACTGGAGGATTTCAAAAAGAGGCTGGATAGCCATCTGTCTTGGATGGTTTAGACACGACAAATCCTGCATCTTTGCAGGGGGTTAAACAAGCTGACCCTTGTGGTCCCTTCTAAACCTGTTGTTCTATGATTCTATCGGGTAGAGTATATTTCTGCTTTAAATTCAGAAGGATCTGTATGAGCTCTCATGTCCAATGTGTCTAGAGTCTCAAAGAAGACTAAATTGCCTCAATTGTTTCTTTTACATTGGAGAAATACATTGTATTTATTGTAAATCAAAATTTTAGTTTACAGGTGATGAGTAAGAATTTCTAATGCTGGGATTGTTCATTTCATGATCCTGAGCTATGAGTTTCAAGATTTTGCTGGTCAAGCAGCGTTTTAATCCTTATGAAGAAATGGTCAGTTTCTGTCATACAATGTGGGGAAACAGGGCTGTGCTGGGAGATGTATTGAGTGCTAAACAGAAATGTAGCTGATCAACTTAGTTAATCATCAGTATTTTAATAAGAAGTGGGCATTTCAAGTATGATGTTTTACGATATTAACACATTTAACTTAAAATGAACCTATAATATGCAAATTAGCACTCTTGATCATCCAAAGCTTGGAAAATATGGAAATTAAGTTTAATGCATAATCTTAACTCTTTCACAGAAACTCTTCAGCTACATGACGACATACTATTTCATATAAAATAGTAGAAATTATCTTAGATATACATGTATATTTATAATAACGTGATTGTGTAATTAAAGACTGTATCATAATGGCTTAAAGTAAGGGGCTAGAGTTAAGGTCCTTTGCTTTTCCTTTCTTTTGAGTGCTTAATTGTGCAACCATAGCATTGCATAATGTAATTTTTTGTAATTACACCTCTACCCCGATATAACGCGATCCGATATAACATGAATTCAGATATAATGCGGTAAAGCAAAAATGGTTTTCTGTCTCGTCTACAACATACAGTACTTTTATTCTGTTTAATCCCAGTTTATACAGTTAATGATTACTGCGTACATATTCAGTATGTATGTTTTTACAAGCCTTTCTTGGATCAAAAGTCAAAATTCAAAGCCGAGCGCATTTACAGCATTTTTAAACTTTCACTCCGATCTTCATTGCATAAAAAACAGTCTTGTCTGCAAGTCTTAATTAAAGTTATAATGCTGACAGTTTAAATCCATTGATAGTTTAAAACCACTGAAAGTTTAAATTCGTTTTGCGGACAACAAACCCATGTGCGAGGTGGTAGCTAATTTTCAGTGGCCATTATAATAAAAACAGCCTTTGTATTTATAACCATGACTAATTTATCAAAAAGGAGAGTTCGGTCTAACTTCGTCGTTGACTAACCTGCTGCCTCCTTGTCAGTTTAAAGTTGTTACAAAACCATACGTGGTCGGCGCCTCGGCTCTTAAAATGTGGCTTGTATCAAATTACGTACATACAGTACATTGTCTTTACAAATGTGCATGTATCAAAGTGGTGGAACGAATATGCAACAATGAGAAGGCAGGGGTAAATGTATGTTGCCTGCCCATGGTCCCATTAGGCGTTCTCATCTCTCCCGCCTATTTTAATCTCGTTTCTAAATTGTGTGCAGTATAGACTAAGCTTAAATTGTCTCACTAGTTGTGTTTTGGAAAGATTGTAACACTGCGCTGACATTTTCTAAACAATTAAAAAAATTGTTAGCATCAATATTAAAATACCATTGACGTGATGGCAAGTAGTTCACAGCCACGGAAACGAAAGGCATGGACAGTCAAAGAAAAATTGGAAGCTTTGGACAGACTGAAATCAGGAATGAGCCAAGTGAAGGTCTCAAAAGAACTAGGAGTGGGGGAATCAACATTAAGAGGAGTGGATCAAAGATGAGGAAAAATTACAACCAACGCTAGTTGAACTGGATGAAAGCGAAGGCCTGGAAAGGAAGCGCCTAAAAACTGCCCAGGATAACCAACTAGATAGAGCAGTATTTATGTGGTTTACCCAAGACATGCTGACAGTACGCCAATTTCCGGTGACATTATAAGGAAACAAGCGGAGAAATTGAAGAAGGATCTTGATTTTAGATGCTTGGGCGAGGACGCTTCTGCACATCAAGGTAACGAATTTAAAGCTAGCAGTGGATGGCTTAATCATTTTTTAAAACGTCATGGCGTTCACACTCTGCAGATATAAAAGCTTGCAATGAATACCCGCTAAAGCTACAAGAAATTATCATTGAGGGTGACTATGCTCCGGAGCAGATCTATAAAGCTGATGAAACCGGCTTATGTTACCGTATGCTGCCAGATAGAACACTTGCTTCTAGGACCGAAGAACAAAAGGTCGAAGGTTTTAAGGTGATAAAAGAGAGAGTGACAATACTTTTCTGCATGAATAAAACCGGTTCACATAAACTTAAACCTCTGTGCATAGACCAATCCAGGTCACCTAGGGCTTTCCACCATAAGAACATGGATTCGCTTTCATTCATTTATCGCCATTCAAAAAATGCCTGGATGACATCGGATATTTTCGAGGAATGGTTTAATAAATATTTTGTACCAGCTGTCCGGACCCACCCACGCAGACAAAACCTGGAGCCAAAGGCATTGCTCCTACTTGACAACTGTCCTGCCCACCCCCCACTTGAGACCGTAACCAGCGAAGATGGGAAGATAAAGATGAGCTACCTTCCTAAGAACACAACGTCCAAAATACAGCCCCTCGATCAAGGCATTATAGCCACATTTAAAATGAACTATCGTAAAGCCTTAGTAAAGAAAATTGTTAAGGGCAACAGTAGCATAACGGATGTAATCAAGAAATTGAATTTGCTGGATGTATTTAACTTAGGCGAGACAGCCTGGCTAGGAGTCATTCCTTCAATGATAAAGAAATGTTGGCATCGTGGTCTCAAAAGTGCTTTTGTCACTGAAAGCAATGACAACCAAGATGAGGAAGAAGACGAAGATGAGAACAACTTTGAAGGTTTTATGGAAGAAGAGGCCATGGAGGCAGAACGAGTCTACAGGGAACTTATGGCTCAAAGTGGGATAGCTGATGATCAAGAGTGGATGGAGGTGGATGCTATGTGTCCAACCTATGAACGACTTACAGATGTAGATATAATTCATAATGTTGCCCTTCAACCACCTGGTGCCTCAGAAAATGTGTTTAACCCTGTCAATAGTGACGAAGAACCCTCGGAGACACCCCCAAAGCTGCTGATGCAGTTGTAGGGTTAGACATTGGTCTTAAGTGGCTAGAAAGCCAGGATGTGGATAGACTGCAAATACTGCAGTTAAAATCCATAATTGACCTGGTGAAGAAGAAGGCTCGCAGTAGCATGAAGCAACAAAGTGTAACAAGTTTTTTTTTTTAATTAAAAAAATTTTAAGAGGTGCAGCTTAAATAAGAAAGCATCTTGTACACCAAAAAAAGGTATTTACCATTTTATCAATGTCTCTAGAACTTGATGACTTTACCTTTTTTAGCTTCATTTTAATCTTTTCTATAAGTAAAAACTCCCATCTCCAAAATGTTTTCAAACTATTTAATAGTTAACAGTTCATATTATTTAATAATCTACATATAACATAGTTGGCTAAGTGACAAAGTGGCCCATGCTCCTATTTGCTAAAATCCTTTTTTACAACAAGTTGTAAGGATGTGTAATTAAAATTGTTTTCTGATATTTTATGTGAATTTTGCATTTTCCTAAGCATTACACGCAGTCCACCTAGCACACATAGTTGCATTTAATAGTGTTTAGTACCTGTGTTGTTAATACACTGTATCTTTTAAGTAAGCTTATAAAATAATTGTTGTAATTAAAGAAAGGAGATACAATTTAACCATTGTAGAACAGATTTATTTACTGCATACACCGTGTTAGTTCTAACAAAAATGATTTGCTGACTATTAATAACGGAAATGCTCGAGGCCAAAACAAGTTCAATATAATGTGGTTTCACCTATAATGCGGTAAGATTTTTTGGCTCCTGAGGACTGCGTTATATCGGGGTAGAGGTGTAATTACTTTGGCGGCGGGAGGGGGGGGTTGTGTGGGGAAGCTACCACTTTACTAAGAGGCATCAATCAAGAAAGGTGACTGGTTCCCAACAGAATTATTAGTAAATTGTGTACTTTAAGCTTAGCAGAAGCCAATTGGTCAAAGGTAAACTATTGTCTGCTAGTTTTGCAGGCTAAATTTGTATTTCCATAACTGCATGTGTTCTATGTAATCCATTAAAAAAGTCTAACAGGTAGCATAAGTGCCTCCCACTGTCTCAAGTTTCATTCATTTATTCTAAATCCTAACTTAAAAATCAAAGGGTGGATCTGATTAAAACAGAACTGAGGTTGATCGTTATTAGTTTTGCCTTGTCCCCATTAAGAACATTGTATGGAATTTGAAAGACATGACATTCCTCCACAATGAAGTGTACAGTGTTACTGTCTTTTGCATAACTGTAAATCTGGCTATTAAAGTTTAACAAATACTAGCAATTATTATGTTCCCTGGTCATGAGCTAACTGTGCTTCTCCTAAAACTTGTGAATTGTTTAAGAACATCTTATTAGATGCCCCAAAACCCACTATCAAGGAAGAAGGCTGTATTGGATAAAAACACGACCTGGTTTAGAGAGGAAGTGAAGAAAGTTATAAAAAAAAATTTTTTAATGGAAGAAAGGGAAAGTTGATAGTAATAAATATAAATTAGAAGCTAGGAATTGAAGAAAACTGCTTAGGCAATCAGAGTTAAGGACAATAAGATGTCATTTTATAAGTATATTAGGAACAAAAAAAATTCCTAACAATTGTTTTGGTCCATTACTAGATGGAAATGGTAAAATTGTCATAAATAACGCAAAAAAATTCTGTTCTGTATTGGGGGGGGGCGGAATGTGATGTAGTCATATCATGTGATAACACACTTTCCATTCCACTAGTATCTCAGGCGGATGTTAAACAGTAGCTACTAAAGTTAGACATTTTAAAATCAGTAGATCTGGATAACTTGCGTATGAGAGTTTTAAAAGAGCTGGCTGAGGAGCTTGCTACACTGTTAATATTTTCAATAAGTCCTGGAACACTGGGGAAGTTCCAGAAGACTGGAAGAAAGCTAATGTTGTGCCAATATTTATAAAGGGTAATAGGGATTAAACGGGATGGCCTGGGTAAATATAGGTTTGTCAGACTGACATTGATCTCAGGCAAAATAATGGAGTGGCTGATACGGGACTCGATTAATAAAGAATTAAAGGAGGATAGTATAATTAATACCAATCAATATCAGCTGGGTGGTCATTGAACGATCGTCGCCAGCCATTGACCAGCAGAATAGTAAACAAAGGATTTACAATTTAATGACAGTTGTGCAAGCACCACACAATGGGGACTGCTCAACTCTATGACTAAATTGTACAAGACCACACCGGGGGGCGGGGGGGGGCTCAATGCTGTGACTTAACAAGGCCCACCAGGCATGCCTGAGCTAGTGTCTTCCTGGTACATGGACTGAGGATATAAAATAGGGGACGGTGATGTCATGCTTTGGGCCTTTCTCCTCCCACACCTACACTGGAAGCAACAAGAATGCTGGGAAGACAAAGACTTGAACTGAGGAGACTGGTCCCAGGCTTAAAGGGCAAGCCTGTGTACTAAGAACTGTAGCACCTAGTGGGGTGACAAAACTGCTTGATCCAAATACTGCCTAGTCTAATAAGGTTTAAGATTTAGACTGTGTGCTTACCTTTTATTTTCTATCTCTGACCTATTGTGCCTACCACTTATAATAATTTAAAATCTATCTTTCTGTAGTTAATAAATCTGTTTTATATTTTACCTAAAACTGTGTGTTTTCGATGAGGTGGTTGGTAAATATCAGCTCAGGTTACAAAGGATAATGTGTGCACTCTCCACATGGAGGGAGGGGCACACTAGGTAATGAACTTACACTGGTCAGGCTTCTGACCAGGGAAAGAAAGTACAGTTGTGGGGTCCAAAGCTAGGGGCTTGGGAGATTTTCTGGTGCCTTTCTCTGTGTGATTCGTGAGTGGCTCAAGCAGCATTCATGCAATCTAGCTGAGTGTGGGGCTCCACATGCTGTTGTGCTGAGTGATAACAGCACCTGAAAGGGTTTGTTGCATGTCACTAGCAAAGCATTGTGAGAGAAAGCCCAGGCTGGAGAGTTAAGGGGGCACAGCAGTTGGCCAGTTCCAGGTTGTACCCTGGGGATCCTGTCACAGTGACACCAAAATAGGGGGAGTGGTAAATAACGAAGAGAACCAGTCACTGATACAGAATGATCTGCATTACTTGGTGTTCTGGGCGCAAGCAAGCAATATGCATTTTAATGTGGCTAAATGTAAATTGTATGCGTCTGGGAACAAAGAATGGGGCATTCTATCCTGGGAAGCAGTGACTCTGAAAAAGTTGGTGTGTTGTGGTGGATAATCAGCTAAATGTGAGCTCCCAGTGTGATGCTGTAACTGAAAGGGCTAATGCAATCCTTGGATGGAAAAACTGGAAGCTTGAGTAGGAGTAGAGAGGTTATTTTACTTCTCTGGATTTGGCACTGGTGTGACCTCTTCTGGAATACCGCGTCCAGTTCTGGTGTCTCCAATTCACGAAGGATGTTGATATGTTGGAGGGGTTTCAGAGAAGATCCATGAGAATGAGTAAAGGGCTTGTCATAAATATAAAGGGAAGGGTAAACCCCTTTAAAATCCCTCCTGGCCAGAGGAAATCTCCTCTCACCTGTAAAGGGTTAAGAAGCTAAAGGTAACCTCGCTGGCACCTGACCAAAATGACCAATGAGGAGACAAGATACTTTCAAAAGCTGGGAGGAGGGAGAGAAACAAAGGGTCTGTGTGTCTGTCTATATTTTGTCTTTGCCGGGGATAGACCAGGAATGAAGCCTTAGAACTTTTAGTAAGTAATCTAGCTAGGTACGTGTTAGATTATGATTTCTTTAAATGGCTGAGAAAAGAATTGTGCTGAATAGAATAACTATTTCTGTCTGTGTATCTTTTTTGTAACTTAAGGTTTTTGCCTAGAGGGGTTCTCTATGTTTTGAATCTAATTACCCTGTAAGGTATCTACCATCCTGACTTTACAGGGGGGATTTTTTTTTATTTCTATTTACTTCTATTTCTATTAAAAGTCTTTTTGTAAGAAAACTGAATGCTTTTTCATTGTTCTCAGATCCAAGGGTTTGGGTCTGTGGTCACCTATGCAAATTGGTGAGGCTTTTTATCCAACATTTCCCTGGAAAGGGAGGGTGCAAGTGTTGGGAGGATTGTTCATTGTTCTTAAGATCCAAGGGTCTGGGTCTGTAGTCACCTAGGCAAATTGGTGAGGCTTTTTACCAAACCTTGTCCAGGAAGTGGGGTGCAAGGTTTTGGGAAGTATTTTGGGGGGAAAGACGTGTCCAAACAGCTCTTCCCCAGTAACCAGTATTTGTTTGGTGGTGGTAGCGGCCAATCCAAGGACAAAGGGTGGAATATTTTGTACCTTGGGGAAGTTTTGACCTAAGCTGGTAAAGATAAGCTTAGGAGGTTTTTCATGTCAAGGTTCCTCCCCCACTCTGAACTCTAGGGTACAGATGTGGGGACCTGCATGAAAAACCTCCTAAGCTTATCTTGATTACAGTCTATAAGTACCTGCATGGGGAACAGATATTTAATAATGGGCTCTTCAGTCTAGCAGGGAAGGGTATAATACATTCCACTAGCTGGAAGTTGAAGCTAGACAAATTCAGACTGGAAATAAGGCATACATTCTTAACAGTGAGAGTAATTAACCATTGGAACAACTTACCAAGGGTCATGGTAGATTCTCCATCACTAAACATTTTAAAATCAAGATTGGGTTCTTTTCTAAAAGATCTTCACTAGGAATTTTTTTGGGGAAGTTCTATGGCCTGTGTTATACAAGAGGTCAGACTGGATGATCACAGTGGGCCTTCTGGCCTTGGAATCTATTATAACATTCTGGTTTTAATAAAAAAGCACATTAAGAAATGCATCATGTTGGAATCTATTTGCGTTTTTAAAGGAGATTATCTGATTGCAAAAATACTGAACAAATTCGTCTTCCTCTTCCTGTGCACCAACTATGTCAGCGCCCCTTTCTTGAATCCCCTCATACGCTTTGTGTCTTCTATCACATCAGGTTTAATCTCTTTACCTTCAGAGACTTGCACCATTGTGGCGCTGCCTCTTTCTCCTAATCACATCTTTCATCTCCTCCTGCACTATTACCTCTTACACTTTTCTCATCTGCCAAATGCTCTCCCCCTACTCCTTTGAAATGTGCTTTCATGATTCTTCCACCATCAAATTCATGATCAATGTTGTCCCTTTATTGTCTCAGGATGAATTGTTTTTCTCTGTATTGTAGCTGTACTTTGGGGTACACCAAAAGAAACCTCTTACTCATTTGTAAAGACGGGTGTGCCCCTTAAAGCACACCATAAATATTTAATAACATTCACTAAGAGGACTGTCTTCTTCAATTCCTCCCTTTAGCTGGCCTGTGGACAGTATTCACGTTGGGTGGAGTAGGAAGTAAACCAGCACCACAGCAGGAACAGTCATCACCTTTAGCTAATCAGAGCCTTCTGCTTCTGCTTGTGCTAGCTAATTTGACTGATGCTCCAGATACACCAAACCCATACAGACAAGCTATTATGTCCTTCAAGAACACACAAGGTTTGTACCTTTTCTTAATCTTCTAGTGTGAATAGAAGCAACTGAGGCATTGTGTTATCCTGGCTTCTAAACCATTTTTCTTACCAAGGTGTGCTATAATACAGGTTCTGTCCTGTAAACCCAGGAAATGTACAGAAAGGGAGTTTCTCTTCCATAGGTCCTGTGAAGTTCCTGAGCCAGCATGTCTCAGCCCATGAAACTTAAAAGACACTGTGGCGGGGGGGAAGGGTGTTTAAACACTGAAAGGTACTGTGCAATTCAGTTTTGGAAAATGGAGTTCCTATAGCTTGCTTTCTTGCAAAGTTTTTAAGACCTTTTCTCTTCTGCATAGCTCTGCAACTTCACAAGACAGAAATAGAAATGGGAAGGTGAGGGGGTGGGTGGTGGGGGGCAAGTCAGGTAGCCAGAAGGATCCTGTTGGCCTTAGGAACGCTATAGGGCATTGGGAGATCTGGGCACCCTGGACCATATTTCATTGGTTAGTTTTATATGCATAGATGTGAACTTGTTTGTAGCTGAGCTGGTTTGACACTTAAAGTTTTATACTCCTTTAAACTAGTTCGCTTATTTAAGCAGGAAATTTTAATCAGTTCAGCATGATCCGGAGCTGCTTTCATTATCCAGAAAAGCTCTTAGTCCTCACAGGGTCCTTGGGCTACCGTGGCCCTCATTTCATAATGTTATTCTTGGTGTTGCTGTTTTAAATGACGTGCTGACTACTTGCAGTGTTTGTGTAATTTATTTAGACTCATTTTAAGTGTTGGGAAACATTGTATCTGCATTGAACAATTAGAAAAAACTAATTCTGCTCCTCCCAACGATAACCAGACAATTCTTCAGATCAGATTTATTCCTCTGGAAAAACTGGGAGGCAGGGAAAACAAACGTGCATAACAACAGTGTTTGCCCCTTTTTCCAGATCACCTAGTCAACATATTCCTAAATGATCTGGAAAAAGGGTAAACAGTGAGGTGGCAAAATTTGAAGATGACGTAAAACTACTCAAGATAGTTAAGTCCCAAGCAAACTGCAAAGAGCTGCAAAAGGATTTCACAAAACTGGGTGTCTGGGCAACACAATGGCAGATGAAATTCAGTGTTGATAAATGCAAAAATAATGTACACTGAAAAACATAATCCCAACTATACATGTAGAATGATGGGGTCTAAATTAGCTGTTACCACTCAAGAAAGAGATATTGGAGTCATTGTGGCTAGTTTTCTGAAAACATCAATTCAATGTACTGCGACAGTTAAAAAAGTGAATAGAATGTTGGGAATCATTAAGAAAGGGATATATAATAAGACAGAAAATATCATATTGCCTGTATATAAATCCATGGTGTGCCCATATCTTGAATATTGCATGCAGATGTGGTCACCCCATCTCAAAAAAGATCTACTGGACTTGGAAAAGGTTCAGAAAAGGGCAACAAAAATTATTAGGAGTATGGAACGGCTTCCATCTGAGGACAGATTAATAAGACTGTGACTTTTCAGCTTGGAAAAGAGACGACTGTGGGGGGGATATGTTAGAGGTCTATAAAATCATGACTGGTGTGAAGAAAGTAAATAAGGAAGTGTTATTTACTCCTTCTCATAACACAAGAACTAGGGGTCACCAAATACAATTAATAGGCAGCAGGTTTAAAACAAAACAAAAGGAAGTATTTTTTCACACAACACACAGTCAGCCTGTGGAACTCCTTGCCGGATGATGTTGTGAAGGCCAAGACTATAACAGGGTTCAAAAAAGCACTAGATAAATTCATGGAGGATCGGTCCATCAATGGCTATTAGCCAGGATGGGCAGGGGTGGTGTCCCTAGTCTCTGTTTGCCAAAAGCTGGGAATGGGCGACAGGGGATGGATCACTTGATGATTACCTGTTCTGTTCATTCCCTTTGAGGCACCTGGCATTGGCCACTGTCTGAAGACAGGATACTGGGCTAGATGGACCTTTGGTCTGACCCAATGTGGCTGTTCTTATGTTCTTAACAAGAATCATAATGGAAGCCTTGTTGCAACTTTAACTATATAAAGGGTATGAATATAATACAAGAATTATCTTTTTTCATTATGAAGATATCCTGTCTAATTTATTGGGGATGAAACCAATAGTGTTCTAGAGAAATTACTCTGAAACCTGTGGAATTTAATAAAGAGTAACTACATCTTTTCTATAGAATTTTTAAAACCATTCTATGGAATATAATACAGATTATATCCCTGCTATTGAAGTCCATAAATAGGCTTGGAAAGATTATCTGTCTTTATTAAATTCTTTAGGACTCTTCTTCCATAATGTTTTTAAAAGATTCTTTTGGTAGTTTTTGGCAATTTTTAAAAAGGTTTGTAAGTGTCTCTATAACAAAACTGGTAAAGAAAAGTTGCAACTGTTAGTGTTTTGTTTAGTAATTCACACAGCTTGAGCCTTGAGACATGTAGAATTCTCAGCTGACAATAGCATCTAAGTGCTCCTTTAGTAAAGTGTGTTGAATTAATCTGCTTCGTCATCTCTAGCTACACTTACATTTTAAATTTTAATAAAAATATTTTCACAAAGTAGCAGTTGTTTTGGATTAATGGAATACAACCTGACAATAGTTTATTCTGGGAATATGGAAGGAAAAGGAAGAGAAAAGTAGTGGCTTTTTTAAAAACGGGAGTGTTTTTGATGCATACGCTGCACAGATGAAAAGGTTTATTAAGAAAAGTTGAAAAGCATAGTAGAGAAGTGCTGCTCATTTGAGAAGTAGAGAAGGACTGCTCATTTGAAGATTAAATTCATATTGGCTTGCAGTTCTTTTCCATAGCAGCATAGCTGGTGAGAATGTTGAAGTCACTACTGTTTTCATGGTGGTATAATGTGTAATATTTGATCATTATCTTGCTTTTATGAAAAATAGAGGATTCACATGCAAAGTATTAGCTGTTCTCCAGCACCCCTAATATGCTAATTCAAGTCCTGGGGAGATTAAGAGTAGATTCTGAAGTTCTGATCGCTTTGGAAACTCTATAGCTGACGCTGTTACGTTAAACAACGTTAAAACTGCTTAGTCCAATTTTCAGCTTTTGAAAGCTTGGTATGGAAAGTAATCAGCAAATCAGCTCAGACACACACACATATGCTTGCCTACCTTCACCATGGTGATCACAATTTTAAAAAAACCACAACAAAAATAAACAAAACCACCCGCTAGGTTTTCCATTCTATCTTAAAAATTACTCTGGGCAAGAGAGCAAGTGTTATCTTGAAAGGCTGCTTTAATTTTTCCTGGTGCTCCAGACAGCTCACCTTCTCTGAAAATAAAGCTATGTCCAGTTGACTTAGTGCAGCATTCTGGAAGCTCATATAGCAAGAAATATCTTTTTCCATGTATCCACTTACAAGTTTTTTTATTTTAAATGGACATTTCTGAGCTGCTTATATCTCAGATATAGTTGAAAAGTCACATAGTTCCACAAACATCATAGAAACACACAGAAACCAGTTTTCAACCTTTTTTACTGTTACTTTCATAATATTCTGTTCTGTTTCCATCTCCACCTTCACCCTAAGTTATGCCATACACACCACAACCACCTGACACAATTTTCAAGGAGTTAAACTGTGCCAAGTGATGTTTCAAATCACATTAGCTAATCTAATTTAAAACAGCACACACCTTTCTTTCTAGTCTAACCAAGGCCTATATTATGGCCATTGAACATAGATTACTTAGGGTATGTCTACACTTAAAATTCTACAGCTGCAATACTGTAATGCTTCAGTGTAGACACTCACCACAGCAATGGGAGGGGTTCTCCCATTGCTGTAGTTAATCCACCTCCCTAAGAGATAGTCGCTAAATTGAGAGAATTCTTCTGCTGACCTAGCACTGTCTGCATGGAGGGTTAGGTTGGCATAGCTCAGTCTCTTTGGGGTATGGATTTTTCACAACTCTGAGAGACGTAACTAAGCCAATTTAAGTTTTCAATGTAGACTAGCCCTTAGAAGGATTAATACATACCAGTAAATACAGATGTGATACTCCTAGAGCACTGTAAACTAAACCCTGAAGTTGGATCATTTTGGAACTAGAAACAAACCTACTCCTTCATGTTCCCTTGGAATTCTAGCTCTTAAGAAAAGCCCTGTAGCTTCACCATTACCCAGCATTTCCTGAGGTGCCTTCTTTTCTTACCTTGAGAATCAGGAAGGGAAATAAAGGGTGACAAGGCTGCTTTGTTACAGGCATGACTGACTGTGAGTTGGAGGGAGGAGCAAGAAAGACTAATATGGGTATAAGGAAGGTTCACCAATTTTCATGTGTGAAAACAGTTGTAACTTTGACATAACTAAAGTTTTATGAGACTTGGCTAAGGTTTATGGTCACCAGTAAAAGTTGAACCAAGACTGACTGAAGATTATTTCTGCAGGTATTTAGCTCCAGTTCTTTCTGTGGTGCCTGTGTCAGACATGAAAGTGTCTGTAAAACAAACAGAAGCCGAGGTGGTAAATTTTTTTTTTAAATATGTTTTTGGTTTCTTTATTCCAGATAGCACTGCTTTTCCTTCACCAAGTCCACATGCTTTCCAGATTAATTTTAACAGTTTGTACACAGCTTTGTGTGAACAGCAGAAATCTGATCAAGCAACTCTCCTTTTATACATATTACTGCATCAGAACAGCAATGTTCGGACATATATGTTGGCCCGCACTGATATGGAAAATCTTGTAAGTATTGTACTGCATATTTAATACTTAATATTTGGCAATTGGGGTTGATTTGTGGAGGTTTGTGTATGGTTGTGTGATGTTACTCAATACTCTGGGGGTAGAGAGAACCTCTATAGGACAATGGATTGTGAATTACTTGTCCATGATTCATCATGTCTTGTTCATATTATTATGCTCAGCATGTGACTGGATTAAGAGATAGCACTGATAAAAGTATAAATCTCTGGAATGTAAGCAAAATTGATAGGGAAATTTAATATGTTTAAAATGCAGGGGGGAGATTGCATAAAATAAGAATGGCATGGATGGGCCAAGATGGCAGGAGAGTTAAGACCATAGGTGTTTAGTGGCCTGTGATATACAGGAGGTCAGGCTACATGATCTGGTGGTCCCTTTGCGACTTAAACTCTATGACTCTGATATTTTTAACAGGATTCAAAAAATGCATTTGCAAACTTGCATGTGCAGAAACCTGTATTTGCACAGACAGATTCAGTATCAGCATGCAGCTCCGCATGTGCTTGTATAATGTGACATGTTGTAATAGGCCTATATAAATTTGGTCCTTAGTGACATGATGGTCTTCCATTTGTTTTAGATATAAATATCATTAGTTGGTATTCTTTAATGAATAATGTGAGGAGAAATCAAAAGGAAAACTTTGAATTCATATAAATAAACTGTGTTTCAAGCTTTCATTAGCCAGGAAACTATTAGTCAACACAGATCTAAATGTGTTAGAGTGTCAACAGGTAAAAATTTGTGACTATTAGTTAAAGGTGTGATGAATTGTCCACACTTCTTATGGTATTTCCTAGAATAAGGAGCACAGCTTCGACAGTGTCCTCCAAACTGTTCCTGAGTTGTTATTTAACTGGGATAGCCTCTCCTGACCATGGTAAAGCCACTTCTGCTCAAATTGGGCAGCATCTTCTGAAGCCATTTACTAGCTTTACCCCTTTCCTGTTTTCAGGTGTCCTAAATAGAGGAGCACGAGAGGTGGTGTCCACCCAGAACAGCTATTCTAAGATCACCATCTTTTCTCTTCTGCTCTTCCCTCCGCTGCCCTGTTTGTGCATGCACATACCCCACATTTAAAATACTAGGAACAGACCTCTTGTGCTGCTTTTCCCCCCCTCTCTGTTAAGGATCAGTAGTGAGCAAAATGCTGTGATCTTCATTTCTGGCTCTTAAACTCTTCCTCCCTAATGATCCTTACTGGACAATTTCTCATTTCCCCTTCACATACTACAGTTGGTTTGATATAGCCCAAATCTGTTGACCTTCAGGATATGCTCAAGAAACTTAATCAGTTTTATTATTTCCAGTTAATTATACTCAGACCGCAAAGCTAAGTAAGTTTTAACTGCAGAGTGTAACTACTTGGCTTATTAATGTAATGAAAGTTGACCTGTTCTGGAGTACAGAAATAAAACAGGCAATTCTAAAGGTTCTGGGAGGGAGGCTGTCAAAGTTTAGTTAGAAATGTTATGGTAGCAAAAACTGCTTTGAATTGAGGTCATGACTTGGACTGGTCCGGAACTTTTTTCAACTAAACTTTTTTTATTCAGGAAAATGCTGTGTCAAAACTGAAATATTTTGTGGAAACATTTTGCTGGGGAGGTTTCTTGTCAGGGTGAGGGTTAAAAGAAAGACCTTCCCCAGAATACCCAATAGTCTGGTGATTAGGACACTAACCGGAGATGTTGGAGAGACCTAGATTCAAGTTCCTGCTCTGCTTGATTCGGCTATTGGCTATTCTGGGGTTGAGGAGGTGTGTGGCTCCTCTCTCTTTATTTTTTCATGAAAAATTTCAACAGGTCTGTCTCATTCCAATGCAAAGCTGAAACAAATGTTCAAACCTTGAATTTTTTTGTTAAATTAATTTTTTGTTTTCCAGCAGCGCTAGCTGCAGCTAATGGCCAGTGTGATCCTACCTGATCTGTGGTTCTGTAGTATGGCAGTTTATAGAACATCACTTTTCTATATAGTGCAGACGTGCTGGCAATCTTTTATGCAAATCTTATTTTATAAAAATTCTTGTAAGGATGGAATTGGATGTCTCAGGGGTTGGTAAAAGAAAAGAGAGCCTAACAACCTAGGCTGGATTTCAGTGAGCATCTGAAGGCTGTTTGGGGACCTGTATGGAATGTGTTTGGTCTCGGTCTGATTCCTAGTGGACAGATAAGGACATGATGAAAATTAGCACTCATAGGCACACTTGTTGGCAAATTCAGAAAGGAAGCCAGCTACTGAACTACCAATGAAGACTGAAGACTCTCTATCCCCCCTTACTTGAACAGTCTAGGTCAGGGCTGAGTCACTCTGGTGGATCAGTTCTGTGGATCAATAGCGGCATTAAGTTTCCAGGCTGTCAATGTGACAGGCACTAAGTGTACTAGTTTTCTGTCTCGATGGAAAAATATTCATAAGTTTGGGGGTTTTTGCTACTTTTTGCTAGTTTTTTTAAATTATTTTAATTGATATACTGTGGAATTTGGAGGTTACCTTAGGGATTATATGTCAGAACTACTCCAGATCTTTTATTCTGTGATATAGAATCTCATGGTGTACTATCCTCCTTCCTTCCTCCCTCTCCCAATAAAGTCAGCTGCCAAAAAGCTGCTTGAAAGCCCAGAAATAACATGCAAAGGAAAACGTCTTGCTTTCTGAAAAGCTGACAGAATGGAAGAAAACATCACTGAATAATCATATATATTTATATATGTACCAGGGTATGGAACTGCCTGTTCTGCCCTATAACAAGTACAAGTAAAAAATTGCTTAGATGGGTTAGGTGTCTTCAAATCGGCAGGGTCTGATGAAATAAAATACTCAAAGAGCTGACTGCGGAGATATCTGAGCCATTAGCGATTATCTTTGAAAACTCATGGAAGATGGGAGAGATTCCAGAGGGCTGGAAGAGAGCAAATATGATGCCAATCTATAAGAAGGGGAATAAGGGCAATTCAAGGAATTACAGACCAGTCAGTTTAACTTGCATACTGTAGCTGGAAAGATAATGGAGCAAATAATCAAGCAATCAATTTGCAAACAACTAGAAGATAATAAGGTTTTAGTAACAGTCAACATGGATGTGTCAAGAACAAATCATGTCAAACTAACCTAATAGCTTTCTTTGGCAGGGTAACAAACCTTGTGGATAGCAGGGTAGCAGTAGATGTGGTATATCTTGACTTTAGTAAGGGTTTTGATACTATCTTGGCATGACCTTCTCACAAACAAACTAGTGAAATATAGCCTCGATAGAGCTACTATAGGGTGGGTGCATAACTGGTTGGAAAACAGTTTCCAGAGAGTAGTTATCAGTGGTTCAGAGTCAAACTGGAAGGGCGTATTGAGTGGGGTCCTGCGGGGATTGGTCCTAGGTCCGTTTCTGTTCAATATCTTCATCTGTGATTTAGATAATGGCATAGAGAGGACATTTATAAAGTTTGTGGACAATACCAAGCTGAGAGGGGTTGCAAATGCTTAGGAGGATAGGATTAAAATGAAAAATAATTGGACAAACTGGAGAAATGGTCTGAAATAAATAGGATGAAATTCAATAAGGACAAATGTAAAGTACTCCACTTAGGAAGGAACAATCAATTATACACATACAAAATGGGAAATGGCTGCCTAGACAGGAGTACTGCGGAAAGGGATCTGGGGCTTATAGTGGACAACAAGCTAAATATGAGTCAACAGTGCAACACTGTTGCAAAAAAAGCAAACATCATTCTGGCATTAATTAGGAGGAGTGTTGTATGCAAGATACGAGAAATAATTCTTCCACTCTACTGTGCACTGATAAGGCCTCAACTGGAGCATTTTGCCCAGTTCTGGGTGCCACATTTCACGAAAGATTTGGCCAAACTGGAGAAAGTCCAGAGGAGAGCGACAAAAATGATTAAAGGTCTAGAAAACATGACCTATGAGGGAAGATTGAAAAAAGTTGGGTGGTTTTGTCTGGAGAAGAGAAGACGGGGGGGCAAGGCGGAGGCAGGGGGAATATGGTAACATAAAAGGTTTTTACAAGGAGGAGGGTGAAAAATTGTTTTTGTTAACCTCTTTGGTTAGGACAAGAAGCAATGTGATTAAATTGCGGCAAGGGACATTAGGAAAAACTTTCTCGCTGTCAGGGTAATAAAGCACATAAATTTAGTAAGGGGCATCCCTAGTTCATATTTGGAAAGGAGATCACTGGGAAATACTCTCAAATTGTTGCAAGAAGTGATGCTGGTGTTGCAGTAGGTGGCACTTTGCAAAGCCAGTGCCCCAACATGGTGTCATGGAACAGCTTTTCAGATATAAAAACAAGCTGTGTATTACTTGTGTTCATGAAAAATGTTGACTCCTTCTGTAAGGATATGGATTGTTAACCCTGTTTTCAAGGCTAAATATTAGTTGGGTAATTGCAAATCAATATTAAGTATGCTAAATGTAGTTTCTAATGGATGCAGTAATTCTTTGTTTTGGGTCCTGTACAGTTGTGCGGTGTTGCTATGGACTATTCATTAGTTGCCTCTCTCCTCCCAGAAATGATTGTATTTAAGGAATGGATGAGATGATGTATTATTATAGAATATGATGTTTTGTTATAATTTTCATTGGCAAAAATTTGGTATGAGCATATTGATCATAAATATTCACACCATTGTATATTTTGTCATGTACTTTAGATAAGATGTATATAAAAACTTTTTTTTTTCCTGGTTAAATAGTCTCTGGCCCTGGACCGACTATAGTATCTATAATTTTCGGTGTCTGTTTTTATTTGGCCCACATTTGGGGGACTAGAAGTAATTTTTTAATGGTGAATTCTTTTTGTAAAAATGTCGGCTGATTAAAGACCACTCAGCGACAAGGAAAGAAGAAGTAGACCCAGTAGAGGTGAGTTAGTGTGTGTAAGGTGGGCCCATTGTGCAGAATAAATGGTTTATTACATGTTTTTGCAGTTTATTTCATGTTTTGTAGAAGTAAAAGAGTTTATTCAATGAATATCAGTACCACATATGCAGTAGAGTAGTATAAGGCAAGATCTTTGAATGAAAGGAGCATGTTAATATCTTATTTTTAAATAATGGATTTATAAGCATAAATATATTTCATATAGAAATATTTTTATTAACTCTAGTATGTGAAAATGCATTTATTGAGAAGTCTGGAAGTAAGAATTTTGGTTATGCTTAAATGCAAGAGATCTCAACTGCACTTAAAATATTTTGTCTGTGACCAAGCCCTGGTGTATATAGTGATTTAGCAATTTTTTTATTAATGATAATTAATAATATTTCGGTACTATCCACTGTGTGCCCGGTGCTGTCCACACACACAGAGGCACACATATAAAGACTGTCACTTCCCTGAAGTGCTTACAAACTAACACAAGATATAGTACATGAAGGAGGAAAAAGAGAGAGACAAAAATATGTATTTTAATTACCACATTAATCCCCATTTAATACCTGCAACCTAACCAAAATTTGTTGGCTAATTTCTTATAAAATTATAGCAGGACTGGGCCTTGAAGAGAGTTTGGAGAAGGAAAAGGTATGAATAGAGCTGGTTGGGAATTTTCCAACAAAACAAAGCTTAATTGGAAGATACTGATTCATCAAATCCAAAATGTTTTGTGGAAACCTCTTGGTTCATGAACTTTCATCTAATCACATGCAGATTTTTGTCACAGCCCTGCCTGCTTCCTGGTAGGCTGCTGGGGACACCGGGCTTCCAGGTTCTGTGGCTCCAGGCCAGCCCTGCCTCAGGATGGGGACTGTGGAATCCTGGATCCCTAGCCCCAAGCAGTCTGCAGGGCTGGGCTGCCCCAGAACTGCAGACCTTAGGAGCCCTAGAAGCTGCTGACTGAAACTGATACGATTCTTGTCAATTTCACAACTGCAGCAGTGATACTGATCAGATGCATGTTAATTTCAGTAGCAACTGGCAGGGTCCTGGGGGAATATATTTAGTTTTGCAAAGGCCATGTGTCAGTGTTTCAGAAACAAAAATGTTTCAGAATTTCTGGTTCACAGGAAATTTAAAAATATCTAAATTTGCAGTGAACCAGAAATCTTAAGGTTCAGATGGTTCCACTTATGAATCATTTCAGGTTCAATATGCAAAGGGCAGCATGGAAGAGGGCACAATAACAGTTGTTAGGGAAGCAAATGGGTGTTAAGTCTGGCCTAATTCCCAGAGCAGAGGAGGCTTGGGCAAAATGCTGAGAGATAAGGATATATAAGTAGGGAGGGGCACAGATATGAAAGGCCTTGAAGGTGAGGACAAGGAAGTTAAATTTGCAATGAATTGGGGAACCTGTGGAGGGCTTCAAAGAGAAGGTGACATGATCGGAATGATAATGAAGAAATCTAATTTTAGAAGCTGTGTTATAAATGGAGTGTAAGGTGGAAACAGGGGTGTCTGGTTTATTTCCAAATTACTGCTGATTGAGCTGATATACAATATTTCACTCAATGCCAATAAGGGTGCTTTTAGTTCAGTTATCCCTGCACCTTTAGTGCCGTGGGTGCTTCTTGAACATGAATACACTTCTCCAGCTATGGTTTATTAACTAACATCCTTTCAAATAAAGATAATATGTATCTTGGGCGGTTCTGAAGCAACATGTGTCCCAGATGTGCTTGGTTCAGTGTTATTCAGCACTAACAAGTCTGCTTGACAATTATTACAAGGCCCTATAACTTGCATGGCAACATATTAAATTTTGATTAGTAATAAATATTAACAGGTTTCAGAGTAACAGCCGTGTTAGTCTGTATCCGCAAAAAGAAAAGGAGGACTTGTGGCACCTTAGAGACTAACAAATTTATTTGAGCATAAGCTTTCGTGAGCTACAGCTCACTTCGTAAGGTGCCACAAGTCCTCCTTTTCTTTTAATAAATATTAGTATTTTACTGTAATAAATCCTACAGGACTAAAAAGCTGATGTTCCTATATTTCTCCACTTAGCAGCCATCCAAGAAACTAAGTATTTACCTCACTATTTACCTTGGGGAAAACTTCAAAAAGCTTTTTGTTGTTTTCACTGCAAATTGTAAATGAAACTCTGCAGTACTTTTATATTACTTTATGTTGTGCAAAGAGAATTATCCTCTATTGGAATTTATAACTGTACTAGCACTAGGAAAGGATTTGGATTTTGAACGTATGCAATGCAAAGCCATGTGCAGTATACATATAGTAGAACCTCAGAGTTACAAGCACCAGAGTTACGAACTGACCTGTCGCCACACACCTCATTTGGAACCAGACTTACACAATCAGGCTGCAGAAACAAAAACAAATGCAAATACTGTATAGCACAGTACTATGTTAAATGTAACTACTACAAGAATAAAGGTTTCAGAGTAGCAGCCGTGTTGGTCTGTATTCACAAAAAGAAATGGAGGACTTGTGGCACCTTAGAGACTTACAAATTTATTTGAGCATAAGCTTTCGTGAGCTAGAGCTCACTTCATCGGATGCATTCAGTGGAAAATACAGTGGGGAGATTTATATACATAGAGAACATGAAACAATGGGTGTTACCATACACACTGTAAGGAGAGTGATCACTTAAGGTGAGCTATTACCAGCGGGGGCGGGGAGGAGACGACCTTTTGTAGTGATAATCAAGGTGGGCCATTTCCAGCAGTTGACAAGACCATCTGAGGAACGGTGGGGGGTGGGGAATAAACATGGGGAAATAGTTTTACTTTGTGTAATGACCCATCCACTCCCAGGCTCTATTGAAGCCTAAGTTAACTGTATCCAGTTTGCAAATTAATTCCAATTCAGCAGTCTCTCGTTGGGATCTGGAAGTTTAAAAGTTTAAATTTTTTTTTGACAAGGTAAAGAAACTGTTTCTGTGGTTGTTTCATTTAAATTAGGATGGTTAACATCAGCATTTTTCTTCTGCATTGTAAAGTTTTAAAGCTGTATTAAGTCATTGTTCAGTTGTAAACTTTTGAAAGAACAGCCATAATGTTTTGTTCAGAGTAACGAACATTTCAGAGTTACGAACAACCTCCATTCCAACCTGTTCATAACTCTGAGGTTCTACTGTATTTTAGTTGGAAGCAATTGGAGCTGTGAGCTCAGGCAGTAAGCCTTGTGTGAGGTAGTTTTGAATTTTTTTCTTTTTCAGTTGAAAAACTTGTGAAAGACAGAACAAGCCAGTAATAACACTAAAGAGTTCTAGGCTTCATGTCAGAAAAACAAATGTCTTTAGTCATTATCTGCTTTTCTTATGCTTAAAAATATCAAAGAAGGGGTGATCTAGATGGCAGTGTTCTGTGCTACCATCCAGGAGAACTGAGTCCTTCTCTAAACTTGTTCTCCTCGCCTCAAGGCAGGAGTTCCTGGGAATGCAACAGAGAGCGAGTGAGCACACATTGATTCTGATTGGAGCTGGGAGATGAGTGTCTCGTATTCTTTAACAGAAATGCTGAGTTTCTAATGAAGGAATTGTAGTGGCATCTAACGCTGGTGAGAGTTGTCCATTTCAGCCATAACAATGGTACTTGTTATATTTAGGGATAGATAGAAATGAAGAGCTGTTTGCTCAAGGATATGGGGAAAACTGCTTCCCACTGAGGGATGGGGAAGTAAATATATTTTATTTTTAGCACTGATATTGTGCTGTCTGCAATACAAATGTTATAACAATGTTGTCTTCGTTTCAATGATCATGTAGTTCAGAGAAAAAAAATCTCAATCCCTACTATTGCAGGATGTAGAAAAATGAACTGTTTTTAACAGCAAAGAAGTGACTGTTTGAAATCCCTAACTTTTGAATTTGTAGAGAAAGATGTTTAGTTCTAATGATGGGAAAAACGTGTTTTTAAAAAAGTCTCATTCTTTCCTGTGGTGTTATCTTCATCCTGGTTAATGTGCCCCAGAAAAGGTATGTGCCAGAAGCCCATAAAGACAAACCCACTGGTTTTATAAGAAACTGTAAA
Organism: Natator depressus; assembly: GCF_965152275.1. Lineage (NCBI taxonomy): Eukaryota > Metazoa > Chordata > Testudines > Cheloniidae > Natator > Natator depressus. Next base: position 15,198,030 of record NC_134238.1, on the reverse strand, counting down.
AATGTCTTTAATGTGTCGAGCCAAAACAAACTGTTTTGGAACTTGGTGATTATAACAGAACATTTCTGGTAATTTTAGAGGCATATGATGCATTCAGAGTACTGGCTGGTCACCAGAAAAGGTTTCACATGATTCATCCTGCTATGTTCGGTTTATTTTTTAAAACATCAAGCTAAGTCTTTAAGCATCTATAATCTCTTAGGAAGAGTTCTCTGTGCCTCATTCACTCTTGGAAATAAGAATCTTCTGAAGTCCTTTTACTATATTATTTTGAGATTTAGGAATCATGGGAAGGGGAAATTATACTGAGCCAATGTAAAGCTAATATTCAAAGAAATGGTGAGGAGACAGTATTAAGTTTAGGCTGGAGTTTGAGGACAAATCAAGACTAGAGTTTAGGTACTAATTCTGTGGCAATGAAATCCTGACAGCCCTTCTTTCAAGACTTTGGCTCAAGCTGGCCATCTTGTGGAAATGTTGCAAGACCTTGGGCTGAACTCCCATAAGAATGGGAACACTGAAACACTGGCAGTATATGAATTAGAATTGGAAAAACAGGCTTTTATTGGTTTTGGATCCAACCCAAATTGTTTTTCAGATCTGGGGATTCTAATTTGGTCACCTCCACCCCTTTAAATTCCAAGAGGTTTGGATTAAGGTGCCAGTTTTTGCCCTCCTCTGGTTGTACAATGGTTCTGAATAGTGCAGTTCAAACACTGTCTAGCTATGATGGATGGGACAAAACCATTTCAAACCATAGTTCTGTGTTGACTAAACCTTTGTAAAATGTTGTGAGGAAGATGATTGGGCCCCGTGTATTGTAGCCAGGCAAACTGTGTTTCAACTGAGTTAGCTGTGGACTGGTATAAATTTGGTTCAGCAAACAGTTTTTCTATCAGATGGGAGATGGAATTTTCAGAGCCTTATAGTAATTGGTGTGGCTAGGAATTCCATTGATTAGGAATTAAAATTCAATGTCTCACTACAAGAAAGAATATGTTTAGACTGTTAATGACTCTGACGGAGACATAAAAAGCAGATGGAAGGCCTTTGAGCATTTTACATCAGTAGTTAGGGGTGGCTATTTCAGGAGGTAAAGGATGCTGTGATATTATGAAGGACAGGATGACACAAGGAGGGTTTAAAACCTTCTGTGTTTATTGTTTGTGATGATTGAAAGGCTAAACTAATGCATTCTTATTTTCCCCCTCAAGGTTTTGCCAATTCTTGAGATTCTCTATCAAGTTGAAGAAAGGAATTCACACCATGTCTACATGGCTCTTATAATTTTGTTGATCCTTACAGAGGATGATGGCTTCAATCGATCTATTCATGAAGTGGTGAGTTACTGTTATGGTAAATAACTCTTAGAAAATAAAAATCATTTAGATGTTTATCTGAATAGAAATAAGCTTGCACATTTCAGGACAATAATTGTCTCCTCAGTAGAACTGGTTTACAGATTAAATTTGCTCTTCAAGATTTGAGGATATATACTCATTTCCTACAGGACTAATTAAAAGAGGGTTACAAGTTTCCTTTCAATAATCTTTGTTTAGTGATGTGTACAAATGATTTTCCTGCCACTAGGATAACTTTGTTCTTCTCTGGTTTTCCTCTTTCCAACTGAGCATGGAAGTAGGCAGGCAGGTTGCCTCAAGAATACTGCCAAGGAAGAAAAAGAAATAGAATGATGGGTAAACTGTCCTATGCTTTCACAGCAACCTTACTTAAGCAGCTTATATTTCAACTGAAGGGACTTTAGTGGGAGTTTTTATTTCCCAAACTGGATGTAACTTCCTTACTTGGCATCTCCGGTCTGTCTTTCGTCCAGATTAATATCTTTTTTATATTAGCCATATAACATGGTCCAAATTCTGCATAGATTTCATTGGCCTTGACCAACTGTGCTAGAGACTGACTGGGATGGTCGTTCTAGTTTCCTAGCTTGTAAAACTATCACAATGTAGAAGAAGTTTTATCTAATTTTATCTGATTTTTGGCTCGGACATGCAAAGTATCTCTTGGGATTATGTGATGCATTGATTCATAAAGGAGATGTGAAAAGCTGAAAGCAAGTGTTCAGGTAGTTAAACAGAATCTTTCTCACAGGTAAGTTTGTCCTGTCTTAGCAGGAATGTGACTTTTTCCCCAGGTTATCAACATGATAGAGGTTTATAAAAACCCGAGAGAGAGAATTTTGGTCACAAATTTCTGTAGCCTCATAGGAGATTATGTAGATCTATATGTAGAAAACAGGAGGACTTTGTGTGTATGTGAAATTTCTTGGGACTAATAAGCAACTTTTGGGATGAAAACAGACGGCAAATATGCAAACTGCTGAGGCCAACATTTCTCTGGAGACTTTTCCTTCCGCCCCACACAGCATGGGTGTATATATTTGGATGCAGTGTCTATAGATTTAGTATCTCCTTAACATTCAAGTTTTTTGCTCATGAATTGAGTTTATTGAACTATTGAGATACAGTACGCCACCACCTTGCCATCACTTCCTTGCCTCATCTTTCTTCATTTATTTTAAAGGCTTTAAACATGCTCTGTCAACAGATCTCTCATTGTTTTGGCAAACATGGCAGATTTTCCTAAAATGGCCAGTGTAGGTTAAGCCAGGGGGTGAGAGCATAATTCGCTTTCTATGTCCATTTAATCCTTGTAATCACTGCTGAGATTGCCAACATTGGTGTAATGGTGGCTTTATAATGTGAGTGATATTTACTATCTCTCTTTAATTAAAACAAGTATTTGCCCTCCTTTTTCCTGCCAGTTTTCACATGCTTCCCCTTCTCTGCCTCTGTTCTCTTTTCTTTTCCATATCTTCTCTTTCACTATTTTCTTTGCTGCCTTATCTTATGCCTCTGTTTCCCTCTTCAGCTGAGGATGCTTGGTAGGATATCCTTTGGTGGCTCCAGGCAGCCAGGACATACATCTTTTTGTTCCTTAAATGAGTACTATGGGAATGGGGGAGAGAATCCTGGGCCTGTGGGCTGCTACCTGAGCCCATAGTCCTGTACATGTGAACTGCTCATGTGACCAGCTTCTCGCTGCATCTGGGAAGAGGGCCAAAAATGGATGACTTTCAAGGAGTTGCATGCTGCTCTATCGACAGCTGAAGGAACACATTGGCATTGAGTTAGAGGGCAGACCTGGGCATCATCCAACCTTTTCGACCCTCCTCTGTTCCTTTCCTCTGTGCAGTCCTCTTTTCTATCCCTTCTTTCAGACCCCATGAATGGTCTGTACTCCCCTCTGTGCATAAGGCCTAAAGTCAAACAAAATGCACCTTTGCTACTTCTGTAGCATTGCTTACATTGAACTCCAGGGCTTTTGTTTCCCCGTGCAATCCAAAACTTTGTCACAGAGATGGACGGGTGCAATGAAGAGGAGAGGTTGGTTATCTCCTGCCCTCACCCAGAGAATTCAGCTATGGGTGTGCAGGCAAGTTCCTATTGCCTTAGCAGCCATGACACTACAACATTGCCTTAGCAGCCATGACATACTTGACTAGAAGTGGGTCAAAGACTATGACCCTGAGGCCCCAGGATTCTTGTGTTTCAAGAAAATTCCCCTCCAGTCATTTGCTTTACCCACGACCCTGGGCAAGCAGCATTTTCTGATTCTCTTGTTTCGTTCCTAATTCTGAACATCACTGAACTTTGTGGAAGAGGGGAAGAGAAGGAGGATTTCAAAATCCAGATATGAATATTGCAGGTTAAGCCCAACCCTGTTCTGATGGACAGTTTGTGAAAGGATCTTCCTGATGCCAGTTCCTGAGGACCCACTCACCTGTATATGGCTGTCAGAAGAAAATAAAAGGACAGATAAAGCCATGTTTTTTCTTTTCCTCTAGAAATCAGGTGTAAGAATGCATTGGTGCATCTGACACCAGTTTACATCCTTTTCAATGTTTTTAGGTGTGTATTCTCAGTGTGAAAGGTGTGGGACTAGCTTCCAAATAGATTTTGTATAGTGTTAATTAGTTTGATTAAATGTCTTAAATCTCAAACACACAACTCCCGAAATGCTGAGAGGCTCTCATAGGGAAGAAAAAAACTTATCAATGAAGAGAAGGGAGCTATCTAAATCTGTCTGTAAAATGTGAATGTCTAGCACCAGTCATACAACCTGAATGAAGCTCTTATTCACTGTAAGTATTTATTGCATTTTAGCAATTTCAGCAGGAAGCTTCTTCCATCACTTGGCCGAAGTCAGAGAAAATAAGAGAATAATTTAATGTATTTTGAGTCGACCTGTTTTTCTCTGTGCTGATGCATATCCTGTAATGTTCTTATAACAGTCATTACTGTGTGATCCATTTATGGGCATATTTTCCTTTGTGGTATTACACCCACATTTATTTATTGATTGATTTTTAAGATCAATTTTAGTAAGCACAGTTTTATAAATCTCTGTGATTATACAGACTGGTAAAGAGCCCAGGAAACCACAGAAACTCTTCTAACTGCTAAAGGGTTTTTATTTAAAATAAATGTGGTCTTAGCTGCATGGAAGAGGTGATCAAAACATAGATCTTGTTTCTGCAATTGACTCCGTGCGGGCAGACCCCTGGGACTCGCACAGAACCCACTTTAATTCAGTAGTAACAATGGAGTAAACGGATGGGTCTTTGGTGAATTGATTCCCTCCCACCCATCCCCACCCCCCAGCAACATGAAACCATAATTTAATTGAGATCTTCAAATGAGATGCAGTGTCACAAAGTTTTATGGTACTATTTTCCTACAGACAGCTATATTTATTTCTAAATGTTATTTTGTTTCCAGATTGCAACAGTATGCTTAAAATGAGCTCTTCAGTGACTTCGTGCTGCCCATTAGCAAATGCTTCTGTAACTCTTCATAGCACTGTACAAATACTAACGAACACCTTCTTATAGCTCTCTAAATTAGCGTTCCCCAAACTGTGGGTTGTGACCTCAGGGGAGTTGTGAGACATTGGGGGAAATAAAGAAACCACAAGAAAGCCAGAATAGGTCCCAATTGAGCTGGCTCCTGTCCCGCAGGCTGGCTGGGCTGGGCTCTCCGCTCTCTGCATTGTGACCTGGCCTCTGGTGCATGGGGTTTGCAATGCCACTCACTCAAATTTGACCCAGACACACCCCTCTCCTCTGCCCCCAACCCCGCCATGGGGGCTGGGCCAAACCTCAGTGGTGCTATGACGCTGTTATCAAATAATAATAACTGGAAATATGTTGTGTATGTTGCAGTTTAAAATTTTAACACTGAGTCAGTCTTCCTCAGATTCTGAAGAAGTGCCTCATAATCAGAGCTGTGGGAAATTCTGAGGTTTCAGTTCTCAGAGTTTCATGCAAACACATTTTCGAAGTACTGTTCTCTTGGGTCTACAGCCCTGGTTTCACTTTGAGAATTCAGAGCAAAACTCAAGTCAAAATTTGCAGACTTTTCTCTGGGTATTGTGTGCAAAGCTTTAGGTTTTATTTTCATTTTCAGTGCAAATCCATAAATCGTACCAGATTTGTTTGAAACTGGGTCCGCATTCTGTCTCAAAATGTTTGACCCTTAGCAAAACTTTCTTAAAACCTTAACTAAATTTTGAATTTATGAAACCTTAAAACCTGATAAATTGAATGTGTTTTGGGGTTTTGTTGTGAGCATTTTATGCTGCTTACTTAGTCATGTTGCTTTTTGTGAGATTGTTTGCTGTAGAATAGTTGAACAATGCAAGAAAACATACACGGTTGGGCTAGTAATTGCTTCTGTTTTGTAGCTCATTGTCATTTTGATAAGAAATGTATTTTCTGTTATGACTACTCTTTATACCCATTAATTTGTAAGCTTCAGTGAGAATATAGAGGCAGAAATGTCACAATTTCTCTAATTAAACCTTAATTTAAAGTTCCTGTTTTTTACTGAGAGTTTATGGATTTTTTTTTATGAAGCTACTTTGAAGCTGAACAGTCATGTAATGAAATTTTATTGTGTGTGAAAATAACACATTTTGTCAAGCATTTAAAAGCACTTTACAAAGACAGAAGTTTCATTTTCCCCATTTGTTTAAAAAAAATGTTGATTATGAGAGTCAGGTGTTGGTTCCCTGTTTCCAGAGGAACTGAGTATTCTCATTTCCCTTTAACTTCAGCTGGAATTGTGGTGCTCAGCACCTCTAAAATCAGCCACAGGTTATTTACTTAATGACCTAATGAGTCTCTGGCAGAGTTGGTAACCAAGATCTCCTGACTACCAGTCCCCTTATAAGATGACTTATTATTATTATTATTATCATTATTTATTTGTACTACCACAGCGCATCAGAGCCCTAGTCACGGGCCAGGACCCCGTTGTGCTAGGTACTGTACAAACATAGAACAAAAAGATAGTCCCTGCCCCAGTTCGCTTACAGTCTAAGTATAGGACAAGAGACAACATTTGACACTGCCGAATTCTGTGCTTCTTTGTTAGTTGGTGACATGTTTTTAATGCACTTGTATACTACTATTGTTTCAGAAACCAAGCGTTCTTTCTTGGGAATTTTTTGTATCTTAAAGGCCTAATTGGTGTAAACCGAAATATGAAATGAAAGAGTTGTAGGCATGACATACAGGAGTTAGAGGTTTGTTCTTTTGACCACCATGATTCAGTCAAAATTTCTGAAACATTTTTTCTTGCGGAATAAAGTCATATTAGTGTGTTCTGGGGCTACTCTGGAATGCAGGCTATTATTTTGATGTGTTCTGTTTCAGTGAAATCTCTGTGTGCGTATATAGCACTCAGCCTTACAGTCAACTGTGCTGGTTTTGGTTTCATGGTATCCAGGTTACTTTTCCCCCTTCTAGGCTCATTAAAAGTATAATCGGTCATCTTAGCCATCAGAACTGACTTGGTTTATTATCTATCTTCACCTGAACTGTACCTGTAATATCACTAGTTCCTCCTTCCTAAAGATTCATGTAGCAGTGATAGAACTTCAAATGTGTGTTCTCAGAGTCAGTAGAAAGGAGAGTTCCACATCCTTTACTCTTTGTGTGTGTGTGATTATTCGTATGCCTTTTGATTTGACACTAGGAAGTTACTAGAGCTGAAGAGTCAGCTGAGTATATAGTTAGGTAATTATTATAAGAGTCTTAAAAGTAGAGTACCCGAGTATCTTGTAGGTCAGGACTGAACATAGCTCTACACAGTGCTATTAAACGCCGATGAGTGGGAAATTATATTATAGGTGTGGCTAGTAAGCCTATTATTAAGGTTGCTTGACACTTCCATTATAAGACTCTATTTTCAGTTCTACCGCTTTGGCAAACTTTAACCATTGGGCCTGAAATTCTCTGGGTGTCCACCTCAGGCTGAATATTTTGGAAAGTTTTAACTGAAATGGATTAGCAATTTCCAGAATGAGGACAGGGAAAAGCATGTTGTTTAGGACATGTTAAAAATTTGGGTGACCTTTTCTTTGAGAAGCTCCATACTTTGGACCATGGGGTGGCCTTTGCGTCAAGGATGTGTCTTTTGCTGTTTGTGGAAGAGTGGACTCATCACAAGAGCCCCTCCTTGGGGATGGGCATGATAGAACACCAAAGGACTGGAGCAACTGTTGACCAAGGGCACTAGAGAAGACTGAGGGCAAGTCTACACTTCAAACGCTGCATTGGCGCTGCTGCAGTGCTTTAATGAAGGCACTCTACACTGACAGGAGAAAGCTCTCCCATTGGCATAGCTGCCGCCCCTCAGGGAGATGGATTAGTTATGTCAGCGGGAGAAGCTGTGTCTTCACAGAGGGTTAGGTCAGTATAACTACGTCGTTCCGGGGGGTGGATTTTCCACATCCTTGAGTGATGTAATTATACCAATATAGATCTGTAGTGTAGACCAGACCTGAGCTGCTGCTACTCTCGCAACTCAGCCTTCCAGCCCCATTGCGTTTAAATCCATCACTTCCAGATTAGCAGAATGTCCAATGCCCTTATGTCAGATTTTCTGTCTCTGACGCTGGGCCCCATTGTCCACACCCTTCTCTCAGGGTTTTATTATCCTTATCCTGTTCTTTCAGGGGAGCTTTCCCACCACCTTCCCCAGTAGCTAGTAGGGGAACTCGGACCCTCCCTCTCCTCTGGGTTCTAGCCCAGGGACCCTGTAGTTAGCAAGCAAGGTCTGTCTATATTCAAACCCACTCCCTGCTAACTTCTAGGGCTTCCTTCTATCTGAGCCTATCAGCAGGCCTCTCTAAAGCCTCTGTAAACTCGCCCTTCTTGCAGGGCTAGGACTCAAAGGGCTCTTCCCTGGAATCCTCCTATAAATCCCAGTGTAAAAGTATGAATTTAAACCTCCTTCTGTCATCCTCAGGCTTGATCTTTCATCACATGCTGGGCCCTCAACTGCCTCTCTGGGCTCTTTCCATGCTCTGATCCCAGAAGGTGACTGCAGAGTTCCTTCCCTCTCTCTACTGCAGACCCTTTTTGCTGCAAACTTCTTCTCTTTACACTAGCCCCCAGCTCCTTCCCGAGATGGAATTCATCAGTAACTGGGGCTGGCACATCCTCCAGGTGTGGCCAGTATCTTAATTGAGCTCTTTAGCTCCTGATAACTTTTTTTGTGCTAATGTAGGATAGACATCCCATCCCTCTGATCCGGTGAAAAACTGCCTGAATTTGGCTAAGATATAAACTTTTGAAAAATCTCCATTTGCACATGCTCAGTAGAGACTTCTGAGATCTTTGAATGTAACAGTCCAAAACATTTCATGCTCACTGGGCATTAACTTCTAGTATAAACCAGACTGCACATGTGCCATCCCCACAGAGTGACTGAGCATGCTTTATTCTCTCACAGCTCCTAGTGCTGACTGGACTGTACTTGCACCAGCTGCACAGAGCAACTGAGCATGCACCAGACCAGTGCTACAGGGGCAAAGCCAGACTTTCCTTATAATTGCTGTCCCAGTTGCTTTGGGATGGGAGGTTGGATATCAGAACTGAGAGCAGGGAACCTCTCTCCTGTGTGGTCAGTGACACTCCTGCTGATGCCCAGGCAGCACTGAGGAGGAATCTGACTGACCTGAATACAGAGGGGACAAGAGCCAGACCAGCAGGCATCTAGTAAAGTTCTGTTGAATAATTCCCAATTATCATTCACATTTTTCTGATGAAATTCTTCCACCCACGTGATTTGGCTGAAAGTTGTTTTCAGATTTGTGAAATTGACACTTTTAAAGCACCAAGTATCTATATTACTGGTCTGGACTTTTTTTCTGTTTGCACATTATAAATGTGATCAAGTCATCATCATTTGTATCTAAGCTACCATTAATTTTTAGACTGGTACTGGGAGCTAAGTGGGGTGGGGGAAAAGGGAGGCAGGAAAAGGAGGAAAAAGAGATCTGACAAGGAGCCAGGTTGTGGGGAATAACTTGACTGACTGCAAAAAGATAGTGTCGGGGGAAACTGGGACAAGGAGCCTGGGAGCGGGGAGACTGAGATTAGAACTGGAACCCTGGGAGGAAGACTGGCACTGGAAGCTATTGCGTAGTGTAAAAATGGGAGTGGCAGGCGGAGGGAAGGAAGATCTGATGAGGAGCTGGCAGGGGTGACTGGCTTGAATTGAGAATTGTGGGGAGACTGGACATGGACTGAAAGCCTGAAGGGGCAAACTAGGAGACAAGGACAATTTGAGCAAGGAGATTGGGCCTGGGATGAAGAGCCAGGGGTGGGGAAGAGAGCAGACTTGGACAGAGACAAGATGGATAGGGAAGGGGCAAAAGGGGTCAAGGTTGGGGGAGGAACATGCAGAACTGTCTGTGACCAAACAGAACACTTTCCTCTCCAAAGCCTGAAATTGAACCTGAGATTCCTGACTGTCACCATTATCCTGCTGTCAGCAAATATTTGCGACACACTGGCAAAGTGTGTCTTATCTCTCTCTAGTGATGGTCCATATAGCAATAGTAGGTTGTCATCCTATCAGTTCCTCCATTAGCTCAAGCGGTAGAGGTCTGTGGATCTAAAGGTTCCAACCCTGCTGACAAACCATGTGGATATGATGTCACATGATGGAATTTGTTTTTTCACTTCGCCTTTTTAAGAAAAAACTGTTTTTTGTTTGCAATTTCTATATTAAAAGAACATTCTTAAGGTTGCAAGTCAAGCTCTCCAATTCTCCAAGGCATTCAACTGCATTAACCATGAGGCAATCCTTTCTCTTCCCTTAGACCTCTATCTCATTCACTACATGTCTTCCAACTTCTGCAACAAGTGAGACAGGCATCCTACAGAAAACAGACAATTTGTCCCCAGAGCAGGTTCATCCTGTGCACAGAGTGAGGCAGTGGTCTTGTGGAAAAATAGTATGTAATCATGTGATTAGACTGCATTATAATGCGTGTGAACAAGGGGGCTGAATTAAGGTTGCACAGACTAATTCAAGATAACATTCTGCATGTTAAACTACTACTTGTAACTAATAGTACGTAACAACTGAGTAATCACATTCAGCATCCAAGCCAAATGCTCAGCAATGACCAGTTTAAAATACCCAGGCAGGAGCTGTGTTGTATACCATTAGATATTTAAGAATAAATTCTACTCTGTGCTGTTGTGAGGAGAAGAGCATGTGGGTGCCTCTCCTCCCTGTCTCTTCCACATATACATCAGAGCAATGTCCGTACATAGCAGTTAGGATAGCATTAGAAGAAGTCAGTCTTCAGTGTGCACATCACTTGCTTGTAGCCTCCCCTGTGCCTTCTTGTTTTGTGCCACTTGGATGGCTCTGGCACAATGCCACTTCATCACCAGCATCATTGCACTTCACTGTGTCTCCCTCAAATTAGGGCAGGAACTGTCCTATAAATAATTATTAAATATTGTTGTGTAGATTGCCATTAATATTTAAGATAATCCTCTTTATTCATCGGATGTGTTATGGACCAATAGGTCCAGGGCCAGATTTAGGGGCAGGCAAGCACCTGGGCTGCTGGGCATGGGGGGTGCCAGGTTCAGGGTGCTGTTTTTGTTGTTAGCGACAAAAGGGAAAATAGAACGTTTGAAGTAAAATGTTTCAGGTATTCCATATGTGGATTCATTTTTCACTAACCTCCTAGAATATTCTGGACTTTGTAGTATCTCGTGGAACCTTCCAGTCTTTCTGAGAACTACATTTTCCTTGAACCTCCAAGAATGTTGTCAGCTGTGCCCTGCGGGTATATAAGGGGTGGGATGTCGCCAATCAGTCAGGGAGATATAAGAACGAACTGAAGTGAAGTGAGAGCACAGCTGCGATATTATGAACCTTATTTTATTGTGTAATTGTGAAAATGTACTTGTGTTTTAAGACTTGAAAAGTGTAAGCAGCAACTAATAAAGGACATATTTAATGAGATGCCAGAGATAGCTATCAAACCCTTATCTATGCAACAATATAAAAGAAATACTGTTATTTTTTCCCATGCTTAACATGTAATGTTTGATGACTTTATAATACTGCAGAATATAGTCTTTTGCTTTCCCTAATGCTCGCTGTTTTTGCCTGTAGAAAATTAAAGATGCCCCCTAAGAAGCCTTGAGGAGCTCAGTATAGGAAGCGAAAAGCTCAATTGCAATCTAGTTTTCAGCAAAGGGCAAATTCAGTGGGAAAATATCTGAAATAGAACAACATAGACCTGGCTTTAGGCAGTAGCGATTGTCTCAGTGCAGAAGAAATTGAGGAGCAAAGCGTAAATGATGGAAGTCCTGTTACTAAGGAATTAGCAGGTTTACCTGAAGATGAGGAACGGAAATGTGAGGAAAGGGATGGAAAATCCGTCCTTTTTTTCTGCAGCGGTAAAGGAAAGTGATGATGGTGAAGAATGTGGCTCACATGAAAAGGAGAGTAATGACAAAAAACCTGGTTTACATGAAAAGGAGAGAAATGATAAAGAAGAATCAGCCTTGCTTGATGACAGAAACAGCAGTAAGGAAAATTGCATACCACAGATTGATACGTCAGATCCTGGTTTCTGGCCGGTGATCCTAAACTCTGCTGCTATTGATTGTACAATTTTGAACGGGCTGGGCAAAATCGAGGATATGATGTTTCCAGTAAATGAGCAGAAGTGACACTTTTCAAAGTCACACTGCGAAAGAGTGCTTGAGAATGGTGAGAAACTGAATTGGCATTGGCTAGTTTACTTGAAATCAAGTGACAAAGTGTTGTTTTTTGTTTCAAAATATTTGACAAGAATCCCAAATCGTTGCTTGCGCTTTCCTGATACTATTATTGGCAAAACTTAGCTGATGCTCTGAAGCGACATTAAAAGTTCCCAGACATTTTACGGCCTACTCCAAATGGATGGAAGTCAAGTCCATGCTCAAGCTAAATAAATGCATAGACACAGAAAACCAGCACATTATTGATGCAGAAACCCAGCTTCGGAGGAATGTGCTGGAGCGCGGCTCTCAATTACCCTCTTCTTTGCAAAGAATAATTTGGCTTTCTGGGGCTCGTCAGATAAATTGTTCACTAAACATAATGGTAATTTCCTCAGTTTGGTAGAGCTCCTTGGGAAATAAGGTAATATCATGAGTGAATACCTACATCAAGTAGTTTGTAAGGAAACTGTGGACCATTACTGCAGCAAAACAATTCAAAATGAATTGATTGATCTTATGGCACGGAAAGTGCTTGATAACATACTGATGTGGCTCAGCAAAGCAAAATACTGTGCTGTAATAATGGACTGCACTCCCAACATTAGTCACAGTGAAACAGTGTCTTTTACAGTAAGATTTGTTGATGACGAGGATGGTTGTATCCAAGTAAAGGAACACTTTATCTGTTTCCGGTCTGTGGATGATTCTACTGGAAAAGGCCTAATAAAACTCTTTATGAACTTTTTGAATGAGAATAAAATAAAGCTTCAGGACTGTTACAGTCAAGGGTACAACAACAGTGTGAACAAGGAGGGAAGAAACAGTGGCGTCAAGGCAAGTATCCTTACACTGAATCCAAGAGTTTTCTTCATGCCTTGTGGATGCCATTCCCTCAGCCTGGTTGTGTCAGATACAGCATCATCATCTTTAGATTCAATATTTCTCTTCGGAGTACTGCAAAGTGTATACATCGTGTTTTCAGCATCAACTATCAGGTGGAAAATCCTCACGGACGATGCTACAAATCTGACTGTGAAGCTGCTAAGTGGAGCTGCTAAGTGATACTTGCTGGGAGAGCCGCATTACCGGTGTAAGGCCAGTGAGGTACCAAGTGGCTGAGGTTTACGACACCCTGATGGAACTGGTGCAGTCAAGTAAAACTGAGGTCAGAATCCAAACCAAGCCTGGCAAACCAGATCACTCACTTCAGATTTCTGGTTTCAATTGTGGTTTGACACGATATCGTGTTCCAAGCCAATGTTGTAAGCCAGCCTTTACAGACTCAGTCAATGGACATCGTGACCACTACCGCTTTCATGAGAAACTGCCTTGATTTCATTGTGGCCTACAGAGACAACGGATTTGAAGATGCCATCACTGCTGCCAAAGAAATGGTGGAAAACTTAGGAGTTGAGCCTGTCTTCAAGGAAACTTGTATTCATTGGAAGAAGAGACAGTTTGGCTACGAGGACAGAGATGAGAAGATAGGAAGCTCGGAAGAAAAATTCAAGAGGGATTTTTCTTTTTGCACGCTCGTTGACACTGCTCAAGTGTCCATCAAAGAAGGATTTAGACAAATGAAGCACCAAGGAAAGACCTTGAGCGGTTTTGTATGACCTTAGTAAGCTGCTGGCACACAGGAAAACACTCTTGAACAATTGTATGGGCCTTCACCAGACGCTGACACCTGGGGAATGTTCAGACATCAATGATAAAGACGTCTCTGTCGAATTGGACAACATCCGTCACATTTTGCAACCCAGCATGAGGAAGGCTTTCTCCACTCCAAGTTCTCCAATTCATTCATGATGCAGAGTTCAAGGACACTTTTCCTAATGTGTGGGTAGCTTTGAGGATTCTGATCATGCTGTAAGTCACAGTCATGAGTGGTGAGCACAGCTTTTCGAAGCTCAGGCTCGTTAAAACATATTTTCGATGAATGATAGCCAACAAGAGACTGACATGACTTGCTATTTTATTGCTTGAAAATACCATTGGCTAGTCTTTGGATCTCTGTGACGCTGTGCTTCAATTTGCAAGGGCAAAGGCGAGAAAAGCGACCTTTAGAACTAAAGGACTAGGGTTAACTTTATAAGGCTGTCACCTATTGTAATACTATTTAACATTGGTACACCCAGTGTTGGTATATCTTTCAGTTTCTTGATGTTAGTACATTTCAGTTATTCTTAAAATTAAGAAGTTTCTATAAGCTTAGAGGAAATTATTTTTTATTTGCTTATATATGGTATGAGTAAATACAGATTTACAGATCCTAGCATGCAAATTTATCGTCTTCTATGACAGGGATAAATCATGCATGCAAATCATGCATAAAGTCATGAAATGAGCTACAAATGCAAAAAAAATAAGGTATTCAAAAGTTTAACAAATGGCGGGGGGAGGGCAGAAGACATTCCTCACCTGGGGAGCAATTTGGTCTAGGGTTGGCCCTGAATAGGCCTATTTTATGCAATTTATCATAGTGTCTTTTTCAGTCTCTCATTATTTGTCTTCCCTACAGATACCATGGCTTTCATTTTCTATGTGTAGTTCTAATTTTCCAAAACTTCATGCATGCTTTGCTTTAATTTTGTACCCCTGTCAATTTAATCTCAAACTAGTAGAAATGGCCACATAAAACCATAAATTATACCTTTCCCTCATCCATTCATATACACTGCAACTGAAAAACTTTTTATGGTACTTTCATGCTTCCTGTTGAGTTCCTCAGCCTTCTTTATGCTTTCAGTAAATATTAATTTCCCTTTAGTCTCTCTCTTTTAGAGTTTCCAAGCCCTTTCAGCGTAAAATGCCTACCGGAAATGTTCACACTTAATCACATCTGTAGCACCACCATCACTTCATCCAGCACTACACAACTGTGTAACATAACATGAGGGCATGTGGCTTTTCCCCCAGTGTTGCCTTCCCTTTCCTCCAGTGTGGGAAATTAGAACGTGCTGACAGAAGATGGCCTGCTCTTAACTACTACTTCATTCTTCATTTGTTTTTGTGTTCTGTATCACTGTTTATGAAAGTTTATTTTTCAGGTTTTTCTTCAGGTTCTACTCAGTCTTTCTGAACCATGTTAATACATATTTTTACTCATTTTTTCTTACTTAGTGACAAATCCTTTCCTTTTTAGGATATGCATTATTGTTACTTCTGATTTACAAACTACAGTCTACCCCTTTTCTTCCTCCTCACTCATCCTTGGATACCTATCTCCTCTATGTCTCTTCCATGTTCTGAACTACTATTAGTCTGATGATGACCATTTCTTGCTTAGTCTAACCGTGTTGTACTTTCCTCACTTCATTCTTTGAGCAGCTTATTCTCATTATTGATTATGCTTACCTTGAATTTCTATCACTGATAAAGAGCCGCATTTTTTGTGATTTACCCATACAATAAGAGTCAGCATTTGTTAGCCAGATAGCATTCTTTAACATTTCCATGATGACTTTTACAACACATAGTTATTGAAAATGTGTCCCTGTTTTAATGATCAATCACTTATTTTGTCTCCATATATGAAAGGAATCTCCTATATCCAGGGCTGCCGTTTAGGCATTAACACACCACAATTATATTAGTAGCACTAAGTTTTCCTTCCCTGGCCAGACCTTTTTTAAATGTATCTAGTCTGTGATGGTATTTGTTTGGTATCTAGTCTGTGATGGTGTGGCTCTTGTTGAATTGATCTGTATGGTGGTCTACAAAGTGTAAATGTGCTAAACAGACAA
The DNA here is from genome assembly GCF_965152275.1 of Natator depressus. Classification (NCBI taxonomy): domain Eukaryota; kingdom Metazoa; phylum Chordata; order Testudines; family Cheloniidae; genus Natator; species Natator depressus. The sequence goes on along the minus strand of NC_134238.1, from coordinate 15,182,172 downwards.
GAATGTTTGCCTCCTAGAGGCTTCAGAGTGATAGCGGTGTTAGTCTGTATCAGCAAAAAGAACAAATACTTGTGGCACCTTAGAGACTAACACATTTATTTGGGCATAAGCTTTTGTGGGCTAAAACCCACTTCATCAGATGCATGGAGTGGAAAATACAGTAGGTAAGTAGGTAGATAGATAGAAACAGAGAACATGAAAAGATGGGGGTTGCCTTACCAACTCTAACGAGACAAATCAATTATAGTGGGCTATTATCAGCAGGAGGAAAAATCACTTTTATAGTGGTAATCAGGATGGCCCATTTCAAACAGTTGACAAAAAGGTGCGAGTAACAGTAGGGGGGGAAATTTGCATGTGGAAATAGTTTTTAGTTTGTGTAATGACCCATCCACTCCCAGTCTTTATTCAGGCCTAATTTGATGGTGTCCGGTTTGCAAATTAATTCCAGTTCTGCGGTTTCTTGTTGGAGTCTGTTTTTGAAGTTTTTTTGTTGAAGAATTGCCACTTTTAGGTCTGTAATTGAGTGTCCAGGGAGGTTGAAGTGTTCTCCGACTGGTTTTTGAATGTTATAATTCTTGACGTCTGATTTGTGTCCATTTATTCTTTTGAGTAGAGACTGTCCAGTTTGGCCAATGTACATGGCAGAGGGGCATTGCTGGCACATGATGTTCTCTGTATTTATATATATCTTCCTACTGTATTTTCCTCTCAATGCATCTGATGAAGTGGGTTTTAGTCACGAAAGCTTATGCCCAAATAAATTTGTTAGTCTCTAAGGTGCCACAAGTACTCCTCATTCTTTTTGCCTCCTAGAGGTTAGTCTAAAAGGCATTAGATGGTACAATGCAGAACAGTACAAATAGGGCCATCAAAGGAAGTGCATAGTCTTTGTAGTGGGACTACATCATGAAAGAGATGGATCTTTAAGAAATTTTTGAAGGAGGTCTGGAAGAGAGCCAAATTACAGTGCTATTTCAGGCATATTGGATTGCATGAAAGAGAACATGAATTTGGGTGCAGACCAAAGAGACATGGAAACAGTTAACAGAGCACAGTGAATGCAGCACAGAAAGCAGATGGTGGTGTAAGAGGAAATAAATGCAGAGAGGATAGGCAAGTGCAAAACTGTGTGGAACCTTGAAAAATTAGAATGTTTTTAGAGCTGGTGTTTGCAAAGTATTATTCCTCTAAACAGTCATTTCTATTAACTTGATTCTTTTGCTTGGACTTTCAGTTGGAATCTGTTGACTAACATGTAGATAAAATGGATCACCTACTTCTTGATAGCTGTAATGTAATTTTGTGTAGTACCCCATAAGGCGTTTGGGGTAATATAATGTGTCAGATCTTCATCTCAGATCCTTACATACATTGTGCTGTCAGTACTAGTGTTGGTGGCCCAATTAGTGCCCCTAGTATACGTGTCAGAGCTGCACTTCAGATGCTCTGCAAAGGAGCCCTGTTCATAACCAAATCCCAAAAGCATGTGGCTCAGTGGCTATAAAACAGGTAGAATTAGTGGAGTACCTGGCACTGTGGTAAGGGATCAGAGGGCTGGCCTCTATTGGAGGAGGTTGATACCTCAGGACGAGTTAGGTGAATAGAGCAATGTGCATCATACAGTAGTAGGAGGAAGATAGAGAGATCAGTTGTGCAACAAAAGCAGATCAGTGGTGGCACAAAAGCAGAATTGTTCATTGTCTTAACATTGTGTGCAGTTTTTCTATTTTGAAACACAAGAACAAATGGATATAAACTGGCCATCAACAAGTTTAGGCTTGAAATTCGACGAAGGTTTCTAACCATCAGAGGAGTGTAATTCTGGAACAGCCTTCCAAGGGGAGCAGTGGGGGCAGAAAAATGAACTGGCTTCAAGACTGAGCTTAATAAGTTTATGGAGGAGATGGTATGTTACTCTTTTAAAAAAAAAAAAAAGAAGAAGAAGAAGAAGAAGAGAGAGAGTAAATTACTTACCTTCACAGCAACAGAATTATAGCTATCTCACTCACCCCACACTTCCTAAATGTTTAAGGAGTTTGCCTTAGGAGGTCGTATGTTGACTTTTTGAGTGATTATATCATACATCTTTAGGGGTGGTGTTTTATATTTGGCTTTCATAGGGTAACTCTTACTTCTCTCTTGTTTGGAATTGGCAAGAATATTCTTAATGGCTTAGGCACTGGCATTAGGCAAAGAGGGAGGGGGAACCATGCCTAGCTAACAAGACTAAACCCCATTGCTAAGGGATGCCTGGCCTGACTTGTACTTACAGTTTGAGACTTAAGGGTGCAAGTTCTGTCACTGTTCAGGTTAACTGCACCTATATTCTCTCTCCAAGGTCCAACAAAAGCACCCATTCTAGACTCCTGGCTCCTCAGCCGTCACCTCTCTTGGGCAGTGACTCGTGTTTCTCTCCCCCGACTTGGGTTTTTCTGTGCTGCACAGTTCCCTGCCTACTCTGTGTTATTCCCAGCAATCCAGACTGCATAAAAGACCAGCATCTGTGCTTTACTTTCTCTTCAGAGGCTATAAACAGCATAACTGCCAGCAGTTAAAAGCTACCACACAGCCCTTTCTAAGCAAGCATGTTTATTCTTAAAATGAAAGCATTACAAAGAAAACATATTAAAACAATAAAAGAACCTACACACATGCTAATAAGCTTATGAGAGATCACCCCCAACTCCAACAAGGGTTCTGACAGGAGTCAGTGCTTCAAACCCCACTAAGGGGTTGTTCTGTGATTACAAATTCGGAGCAGCCTCAGCTCACAACTAGCACCATGATGAATCAGTCAGCCATTCCTGTATACAGCTTGGGCCTTTGATCCTAAGACTCTGGGAACAAATAATCAGCAGACAAAGGTCCCCTCCTCAGGGCGTAGTTTCAAAAGACTGAGTTTTTTGCATAACTGGAGGTGGCACATTTGCAGTCACCTCACCCCTTGAGATTGAACCAAAAGTTCATTCTTGTTTCGCGCATTGTTTCTAATAGTCCTTTGAAGCTCTTAACATTTCCTAGGGCTTACATTGGTCATGTGTCCCCACTATACCAGTTACATACATTTTCCACTATTATTCATAAACTTTGTCTTTTTAATACAATGAACTCCAAAGCTACTTAAATTTAATTAAATAAGGGTTTTCAAGGATATTGCTGGGAATTGCCATATTTGTCACAACATCTTCAAAGAAGCTGATTTACACATAGATTATTTCCCCTTTGCTTTGTGAGTATTTCTGTACTTCACAGGATGGCTGTCATAAAGCAATCAGAAACTAATCTGTCTGTCCTATATACTAATATGGCCTCTTGGTGTCTGAGTGCACCCCATGTATATAAAAATAGAAGCAACACTAAAAATCTTTCTTCCTTTGCAGGCTGTAGAAGAAGTAACTTGATTAGTTCATGGAGTTTCGTGGGTGGAAGTATAGGGAGTATATGTAAAGACATACTGAGGAAAAGCTATAGTCACTGGCTGGAAAAGGGATGCATGCTTTAAAATACACACATACATTTTGAAACATAAAACTCCTTTGCTGTTTGACATCCGTTTGGAATTTGATCAGCAGAGTTCTACTGTCTCATAATGGCATTAGTGATGTCCCAAACACACACTCCAGGAAGTTTCAGAAAATTCAACAAAGAAAAGAGAAGATTGGTGAATTCAGAAAGTTCAGAAAGATGGATAAGAAGGGAGGATGAGAAGAGCCATCCTCTTACTATATTCTTTCTACAAAATCCAGTCTTTTTCTTTGTCCCTCCCCAAAGAAATGTGTCTAAATTAAAAACAAAATAATTACTGTGTGTCTTGGTCTCTGGTTTTAAAACCACCGCACAGCCCTGACAATCTTTTTATAGTACTGATCACATATCCTATTGCTCTTCTGTTGCAAGAAAACTATCCTATGTTTGGGACTTTAAAAAATTACTTTAAATTACTTTAAAAAAAAATTAAAAACTTGGGATTGTGATTAAATGCTACCAATGCACAACTTATTTGTTTGGGGAGGAGAGAGGGGGTTGTTTTTTTGTTTTTATAAAACAAAGAAAGAATCAGTAGTGGCAAAATACATAGTATTTAGCAGCCATGCATGGTCCTCAGTGTTCCTGCATTAATGGTAAAGTGTTTTATTTTTCTTGAAGTAGTGAAAATGCTGCAAATGCATGTACCGATAGGCTTAGGAAGTGGGTTTGTAAAGGTGTTTTGGATTTGTAAATTTGCAGACGACACACAAATTATGGGAGTGGTAAATCCTGAAAGGGACAGGTCATTGATTCAGAGCAATCTGCATTGCTTGGTAAACTGGGCAGAAGCAAACAATATTCATTTTAGTATGGCTAAATGTAAATGTCTGTATTTAGGAACAAAGAATGTAGACCATTCTTACAGGAAGGGAGGTTCCTTTTGTGGGAAGCAGGGACTGGAAAAGATTTAGGGATCATGATGGATAATCAGCTGAACATGAGCTCCCAGTGTGACACTGTGGCCGAAACAGCTAGTGTAATCCTAGGATGCAAGTGGAACCTTGAGTAGGAATAGAGAGGTTATTTTACCTCTGCATTTGGCACTGCTGCTACCACTGCTGGAATACTGTGTCCAGTTTTGTATCCACAGTTCAAGAAGGATGTTAATAAATTGGAGAGGGTTCAAAGAAGAGCCATGAGAATGATTAAAAGATTAGAAAAACATGCCTCATAGTGATAGATTGAGCTCTTTTACTCTATTTTGTTTAACACAGCAGAAATTAAGGGGTAACTTGATTTCACTCTGTAAGTATCTAGGTGGGGAACAAATATTTAATAATGGGCTCTACAGTCTAGCAGAGAAAAGTATAACACAATCCAGTGTCTGGAAGTTAAAGCTAGACAAATTCAGACTGGAAATAAGGCATAAATTTTTAACAGTGACAGTAACCAGCCATTGGTGCAACTTAACCAGGGTTGTGGTGGCTTTTCCGTTATTGAGGATTTTTAAATCAAGATTGGATGATTTTTTAAAAGATCTGTTCTAGGAATTGTTTTGGGGAATTTCTGTGAACTGAAGGTCAGAATAGATGATCAGAATGGTGCCTTCTGGCCTTGGAATCTGTAAATCTGTGATGCTTCAATATATTTATGAACAAAATATTTTGACTGCTAGGTAAGTTAGTCATTTATTTTTTTGAAAAGATGTGGCTTGTTAAGTCTAGCTTTATTGGACAGAAAATATGAATAAGGTTTTGTCCTAGGGCTTATCCTAGCTAAATTGGGACTATTGGCAACTCTGAGTTTTTGGTGCTAGTGCAAGTATAAAATAAAGAGGGGGAGGTAGCCAGGAGATGCCTTGGTTTGGCATCTGGAAGAGTGAGTGAAGTAGTACATTAATAAAACAATTGTACTTAAAGGGTTTTGCTTAACAGGAGTGGGGGAGATACTTGCAGAGCAACCATAATGAGAAAGACCTGGGGTGGTGATCTACAGCAAATTGAATACGAGCCTCCTATGGGATGATTTTTTCTGAAGGGTGGGGAGTTGATTCCATTTTGATCAGCCTGCAAAGGCGTTGTGTTATGGACCAGGAAATTTATAAGAAGTCACTGTTGAGACTGCACCTAAAATATACCATACGTTTCTGTGCACTTTGTTACTTAAAAAGTTTTTAAATTGGAAGTAGGAAAAATTACAAGAATAAAAAATGTAAAGTGTGGTCAGGTGGAGACTAAAATAACTCGGGGAAAGGGGAGGGAGGAATATATGATTTATTTGGAGAGCATAAATGCTGCGGGAAAGGAAATGCCCATGATAGTCCAGCAGAGTATAACTAATTAGAATTGGGATGAGATTGGGTAAAGAGGAAGAAATAGGCTGAAAATTAAGAAAAATTTCCTAACATTTAGATAGTTTAGGCTGTAGAATACTAATCTTCCAAGGGAATTGATGGGAAGTTAAATTGTTTTAGTCACTTAAAACTGGACTGGACAAAGCACTTGAGAATGTACTGTTTGGGAATAATCCTGTATTGGCAATAGAATGGGCAATATGTTTCTTTCCATCCCTAATACGATTCTGTGATTCATAATTTCCATAGTAAAGCTATGAAACAAACTGGATAGAAGTTGAATCACTGGCTTCCAGTATTACAGTAACTCCTTGCTTAATGTTGTAGCTATGTTCCTGAAAAATGCTACTTTAAGCGAAACGATGTTAAGCAAATCCAATTTCACCATAAAAATTAATGTAAATGTGGGGTTTAGGTTCAAGGGAAAAATTTTTGCCAGACAAAAAATACACACACACAGTATAAGTTTTAAACAGACAATTTAATACTGTGCACAGCAATGGTGATTGTGAAGCTTGGTTGAGGTGGTGGAGTCAGAGGGTGGAAGAGGGTGGGATATTTCCCAGGGAATGCCTTACTGCTAAATGATGAACTAGCACTGGGCTGAGCCCTCAAGGGTTAACACGTTGTTAATGTAGCCTCACACTCTACAAGGCAGTACGAATGGAGGGAGGAGACACAGCATGGCAGAGAGAGACAGACACACACCATGTGTGTGTGAGAGAGACAGAGACACACACCCCGTGTTTGTGTGTGTCTGAGAGAGATGTGCATTGCCCCTTTAATTACGCTGACCCCACTCTGAGTACACTGCCTTTTTAAGTAGATCAGCAAGTTGAGACAGCAGCTGCTGCCAGCAAGCTCCCTCCATCCTGAGCCCTGTCATGTCCCCTCCCCATCTCTGTGGAGATGGGGTACAGGAGTGGGGGGAGGGGGTCACCCTGACATTAGCACCCTTCCTCCCTCCCCCTCCCCCCCAGCACAGCAAGCAGGCGGCTCCCAGGAGCAGCTCCAAGGCAGAGGGCAGGAGCAGCATATGGCAGTGGGGAGAGGGACAGCTGAACTGCCTGGCAATTGATAGCCTGCTTGGGGGCTCCTAGTCCACCCTGGTTCCAAGCCCCCACCAGCTAGCTGCAATGGGCTGCTCTTCCTGCAAGCAGTGGACAAAGCAGGTGGCTGCCAAACAACATTATAAGGGAGCATTGCGCATTTTTAAACGAGCATGTTCTCTAATTGATCAGTATCTAACAACGAAACAACGTTAACCAGGACAACGTTAAGTGAGGAGTTACTGTATATGTTGAGGAGACGCACAAGTGATCTAGATTCAAGTTAATGGCCAGTCCTTGCTATATATTATGTTGTTCCTTATAGGGGCTTTCTTCCACCTCAGTTATAAAATACTTTTGCCCTTGTTACCATTCATTGTAGAAATCTAGTAATCTGCCAAAATGCTAATTTAAAGCAAATGTCATTCAAAATTGTCTGAACAGATATGAGATCCAGAGTATGGGCCAAATGGGGAAAGCTATGTTAATAAACTGACTTTGGATTTCATATCTGAGCTGATGGAGCTTCTCAGAGAGAGGTAAAGAAAAGGTTATTTGCAAGAAGAGTGCTGAACATGATGTTGTGGACAGTTGGTCCTTGATGTTCTACTCTTCCCTCAAAATGTGTATGTAAGTATGGTTAGTATTAATGGGAGGACTGATGCAGTCAGAAGCTCCAGACGGAAGTAGCTTGCTTGCTTGTTCAGCTGCAGATGAAGTATGCCAGTGACAGTTTGGGGTGAGGGCAGAGAAGGGATGGCATGGAAAGGCAAAGAACACAAGTACAAAATAGTTCCAGACAGTCCACCATCCTCTTCAGATAAAAATTAAAGTTGGCACAGTCCATTGAAGTGTGAAACAAGCCATTAGGCACCTTACATAGCTTAACAATTTTTTCTTAAATCATATATTAATTAGGAAATAACGTTTGACATTAAAATCCTTTAATAGAAGGAATTTAAGAGCTTAAGTAGCAGCAAAGGGAGCGTAATGATGTGGAATGTTATGTGATCAGTAAATGACCTGAATATTGTGTATTACAGCATTCATTATTCTCCTAAATTTGACATTTGAACTTCAAAGGACACATTAAGTCTGGGAAAGCTACAAATGTGGGATGTACTTTTAGGCTTGCAGTTCTGTTACTCTTTCAACAGCTAGCAACCAACCAGTCACTTTACTGATGTGTATGGTGTGCAGTTAAACTTTAGATTGTAAAGTAATCATAGAATCATGAAATGTAGGGATAGAAGGGATCTTGAGAGGTTATCTAGTCCTTGAGAGGTTACCTACTCACTCCGTGGCTGGACCAAATATATGAAGATCATCCCTGACAGGTGTTCCTGTAACTTGTTCTTAAAGAAGATCCAGTGATGGGGATTCCACAACATCCCTTGATAACCTACTTCAGAACTTAACTATTCCAGTATTTAGCTATACTCATAGTTAGAAAGGTTTTCCTCATATCTAATTTAAATCTCCGTTGCTACAGATTATTTCCTGCCCTGACTTTAGTGGATATGGAGAACAATTGATCACCATCCTCTTTATAACAGCCCTTCATATAGACTGTTTCAGGTCCCTTCTGTCTCGTTTTCTTAGAAACATGGCCACTGTTTATAACGTTTCCTCAGAGATCTGGTTTCCTAACCTTTTATCATTTTTGTTGCTCTCCTTTGGACATTCTCCAATTTATCCACATCTTTCCTAAAGTGTGGCACCCAGAACTGGACATAGTGCTGTAACTGGGGCATCACTTGCACCTGTATGCCGTGATATAAGGGGCGCCACCAGTCCCCCCCACCCTCAGTTCCTTCCTACCACCAGTGAAGTTGCTAGAATGTCTTCTTGCTTCGGCAACCCTTCTCTTTCTCAAACTGTTGTTACAAACTTTTCTCCTGTAAATAGTTGAAAATTGTTAGTAGTTTCCCTTAGTCAGTTAGTCCAGGATGGGACTCAGCCTTGGGATGGAGAATGCCCTGATCCCCAGGCTTCAAACCCTGTGACTGCTTAAAAAGCCAATGCCCATCAACGATCCTCACGGTTGCTGTGCCTGTGCGAAATCCACATCAGCAACAAGTGTAAAGGCTTCAAACCTCGGACAAAAAAGGAGCGGGACATACGTCTCTGGGCACTCCGTATGGAGTCAGCGCTGGCACCAGCACCGGAACAGTCCAGATCGAACTCTGCTCCCAGCACTGCGGCATCGGTGTGGAGTGCTCTGCCGGTGCCATCTTTGGACCGACGCCGATCCCCCTCCCCGGTACCAGCAAGAAAGCAAAGAAAGGCCTGGAGGAGACGATTGCCTACATCTCTTAAAGGGAAAAACAGGGCTAGAGGAGAGCGAAGACCTGACAGGGGCAGCTCCTCACCTCCGAGTGGGAGTTGGGCCCCAGCTCGGGTGGAGTGGGTTAGCCCACCCTGAGACGCGCCTGCCACCCCAGATAGAGGCATAGGCGCTCAGCACCTGGACGTGCCGTCAAAGCCGTAGGCCCTATGGGCTGCACAGGACATCCTAGTGCTACAGGTGCCTCCCACACCAGCTACAGCAGTGCCCCATTCCAGTGGTAAACCTGCCCTGGGACCTTTCCAGCGGTCCCCATCACTGCTCCTCGCCACATGGAGTGTCCCGCCAATGCTTGTCCACATAGAGCTACTACCCTTCAGACATGGGGCGGCCCGCCCAGTGGAGTTCCTGCCGCCAGTTTCCAGACTCAGGACACCGCTCATTGGGCTCGAAACGCCGATCTTCGGTGACAGGACCCAGAACCATGGAGGTGAGCCTATCCCTGCAGCCCCACTACCGGGAACGCCTGAGCCACTCCCCTAGTGTTTGGCACCGTTCTGGAGACTCTTGCCGATGGTCCCAGGAACCTCACTACTGGTCGCCTGAGTGCCGGTATGGGTCGCCATGGCCGCACCGACGTTCCCCAGCTCGGTGCCCTACTCCCTCCCGCTCTCATTTGACAGACCAGCACTGCTCAAAAACCATGAGGTATAGATCACTGGTTTACCGTCACTGATCCACTGAACGCCACCGGTCTCTGTGATCTCGGCATGAGGAGTTGTTGCGCTCAGGCAGTTCCCCGTTGCTGCATCTGGATCAGCAGTGACGTGACCGGGATGAACAGTCGGCCTCTGCACCATCCTGGCCCCCCGGACGCAATCCGTTCTCTTCAGATTCTGGTCCCGAGCAGAAGTCTTTACCAGCGGTCCAGGGTCCCACATCGGGGTACCCATTATGTGTGTGGTACTGCCCGAAGCACTGTGGCCCCAGGGCCAGTGGCCTACCCCCGGCACCCTTGAAATCCCTGGGGGTTCCCGCAGCCCTTGCAAGGGCTCTGGTCGGCCTTGGTGGCCTCGAATAAACCATCGGCCCCCATCTCCCGACTGCCCCCTGATATGAAGGTGACTGGGGAAAAGACTCCTCAGGTTCACCCAGGCCCCGTTGAGGAACCACTTGAACAGTCATCTGAGGTGACAGATCCTCCTGTGCCTGCTTTCTCCTTATCCTTGGCTGACGAGGCGATCACAGGGGCCCCTTGTCCAGTCCCACAGGATGATTCCAGAGCCCATCAGGAGCTACTAAAGTGGGTCGCCTCAAACTTGGGGTTACATGCTGAGCAGCTGGAGGAACCCTCAGACTCTCTATTTGATGTCCTCAGCTTGGTGGCTCCAGCCCTTGCGCCCTTGCACAAGGTGGTAACAAAAATTACAAAATCCTTGTGGCAGACTCCCTCATCACTGCTCCCATCTCCAAAAGGGCAGAACAAAAGTACTGTGTGCCTGCTACCTGTACAAACACCCTGCCCCAAGCTCACTGGTGGTCTCACCCATTAATGAACGGGAAAGGCAGGGCCAACCAGATGCAACCTCCCCAAAAACAAGAACTCAAAGAGACTCTATTTATTCAGAAGGAAAATGTATTCATCATTGCGCCTCTAGCTATGGGTGGTCAACTATCAGAGCCTGCTTGGCCGCTACAATTTTAACATGTGGCAGTCTATGGCCAAGTTCAAGGATTCGCAGCCCAAGGACCCCAGGAAGGAGTTCCGGGTGATCCTCAATGAGGGCAAAGCAGTGGCTACAGCAGCTCTCCAGGTGGCCTCAGACGTGGTGGACTCTGCGGCCAGAACCATGAGCTCTGCCATCTCGATGAGAAGGGCATCCTGGCTCTAGTCGTCGGGCTTGTTGACGGAGGTCGAACAGTCAATACAGGATCTCCCATTTGATGGTCAAGCTCTGTTGAACAAACAGACACAAAATTGCAAAGGCTGAAGGACTCCCAGGCAACATTATGGACCCTGGGCCTCTACGCCCCAGGCCTGGCTAGAAAGTGGTTTAAGCCGCAGCAGCCCCAAGGGTTTGGAAACCAGAACAGGTTGGATCCCTCCCATAAGAAGGGCAAAGGCTATAAATGCTGGCAAGGCCACCAGCTGGCGTCCTCTGCTCAGTCGAGCTCCACCCGCAACCAGCAGGGTGGTAAGTGGGCATTTTGAGGGTGCGCCAGAGGGCACACTCCCAGCCTGTATCCCGGATCCTGCTTCCTGGCATTTTTCCAACCTCCTGTCCCTGCCTGGGCCTCCCTAACTTTGGACCGCTGGGTCCTCAACACCGTGGCTCAGGGTTATACCCTCCAGTTTATTTCTTCCCCCCCCCACACACACACCCCTTCCCCGTCCCTCTTCAGGGACCCTTCTCACGAGAGCCTGCTCACGCAGGAGGTAAAAGGCCTTCTGCAAGTGGGGCCTGTGAAGGAAGTCCCTCAAGAGTACAGAGGCAAGGGGTTTTACTCCTGGTACTTTCTAATCCCAAAGGCCAAAGCGGGTCTGAGACCCATCCTGGACCTGCGAGACCTCAACAAATGCCTCAAGAAGTTGAAGTTTCGCATGGTCTCCCTGGCCTCCATCATCCCCTCTGGATCTGGGAGACTGGTACGCTGCCCTCTATTTTGAAGGATGCTTACTTCCACATATCAATATGCCAAAGACACAGACAATTCCTGCGCTTCACAGTGGGGTCCGCTCCTTACCAGTTTATGGTGTTCCCATTCGGCCTGGCTACAGCCCCAAGGGTGTTTATCAAGTGCATGGCTGTGGTGGCTGCTTACCTCAGGTGTTGGGGTATCCAGATTTACCCGTACCTCAACGACTGACTCATCAAGGGCCGCTCCAGGTCTCAGGTCCAGCGTGACGTCTCAGAACTACAGGTCATGTGCTGTGCCCTGGGCCTGCTGATAAACGAGGAAAAATTAACGTTAATTCCAGTACAGAAAATTTAGTTTATCAGAGCTGTCCTCAACTCTACCCGTGCCAGAGCATTTCTGCCACAGGACAGGTTCAAGACGATGGCAGGTCTCATTGCCAGTGTCTCTGCATATCCCCTCACCACAGCCTGGGTCTGCCTCAGGCTGTTGGACCACATGCTGGTGTGTACTTATGTCATCCACCACGAGAGGCTCAGACTGTGACCCCTCCAACGGTGGCTGGCAACAGTCTATGCCCTGTCCAGGGATCATCTGGACAAGTCATCACAATCCCACCGAACGTATTTACCTCCCTGCAGTGGTGGACCAACTTGAGGGTGGTCCTAGAAGGAGTTCCCTTCAAGAGTCCTCAATCGTTGGTAACTCTAATATTGGATGCCTCCGACCTCGGTTGGGGAGCACATCCGGCGAGCTGCGGATCCAAGGAATATAGTCCCCAGAGGAACTGACATTGCACATAAACGTCAGGGAACTCGGAGCAGTCCGCCTATCCTGCTGAGTCTTCCTGCCACATCTTTCCGGTCAAGTGGTATGGATACTCACAGACAACATGGCCTCGATATTCTACATCAAGAGGCAAGGGGGAGCTCACTCGTTGGCTCTGTGTCAGGAAGCGTTCCAATTGTGGGACTTCTGCATCCAGCACGACATCCACCTCGAGGCATCGTACCTCCCTGGCATCCAGAATGCGCTGACGGATCACCTCAGCAGATCCTCCTTCTCTCACCACGAGTGGTCCCTCCACCCGGAGGTTGTCCAGGTCCTCTTCTGAAGGTGGGAAACTCCCCGAGTGAATCTGTTCACCACCAGACAGAACAGGACGTGCCAGCAGTTCTGTTGCCTCCAGGGCCTAAGCAGGGACTCCCTCACTGACACCTTCCTTCTGTCATCGGAAGGGGATCTGACATACACATTCCCGCTGATTCCACTGGTCAGCAGGATACTAGCAAAAGTCAAAACAGACAAAGCATGAGTCTCATGACTGCCCCAGTGTGGCCTTGCCAACATTGGTTCGGCATGCTCATGGACCTGGCCGTGGCTCCCACATGGCCATTGCCCAGCCGCCCAGATCTCCTCTCGCAAGACGACGGATGGGTCCTGCACCCGAACTTTCCCTCCCTTCACCTAACGGCTTGGTGAATGTCTGAACCCAGAGGAAAGGGCCTGCTCCACTCAGGTACAGCAAGTCCTCTTGGAAAGCAGAAAACCCTCCAGCAGAGCGACTTACCTGGCAAAGTGGAAGTGATTCTCCTGCTGGGCAGAGAAGCGTGGGGCATCTCCCCAATGAGGTTGTCTTTGCAATCCATCCTTGATTACCTGCTACACCTTAAGCATCAAGGCCTCACGCTTTCTCCATCAAGGTGCACTTAGCAGCCATATCGGCTTTCCACCAGCATATCCAGGGCAAATTGGTGTTCTCACATGACATGTCCATCCAGTTCCTAAAAGGACTAGAGTGACTCTTCCCACTGGTCCAGGACCTGATTCTGCAATGGGACCTCAACATCATCCTCTCAAGGCTCCTGGGGCCTCCCTTTGGGTCCTTGGTCTCGTGTTCCGTTTCACATCTGTCAAGATTGCTTTCCTTATAGCCATTACCTTGGCGAGGCAAGTATCCAAGATTAAAGCCTTCACTTCGGAGCCTCCTTTCACGGTTTTCTACAAGGACAAGATCCAGCTGCGACCCTCCCATCCCACATTCTTGCCTAAGGTAGTGTTCCACTTCTGTGTTAACTAGGATATCTTTCTCCTGGTTTTCTGTCCAAAGCTGCACTCAACTGCGGAGGAGAAGCAGCTGCACACCTTGGTTGGTCAGTGCGCCCTAGCGTTCTACTTGGAGCGCACCAAGTCCTTCTGCATATCGACCCAACTCTTCATCACAACAGTGGACAGGATGAAAGGTGTCCGGTGTCCTCTCAGAGGATCTTGAACTGGATCACCTCCTGAATCCAGACCTGTTATGACTTAGCTCGGTCGAACCACCACCTAAGGGCCCACTCAACCAGAGCACAAGCGTCCTCAGCAGCCTTCGTAGCACACCGACCCATCCAAGACATCTGCAGGGCCGCCATGTGGTCTTCAGTGCACATGTTCACAGCACATTACGCCATCACCCAGCAGGCCAGAGATGATGCTGGATTTGGCAGAGCTGTGTTACAGTCGACACGTCCATGAACTCCTACCCACCTCCGGTGGTACTGCTTGGGAGGCACCTGGAATGGACATGAGCAAGCACTTGAAGAAGAAAAGATGTTTACCTTTTCGTAACTGGTGTTGCTCATGTCCATTCCATGACCCATCCTCCTTCCCCACTGTCAGAGTTTCCAGCAAGAAGGAACTGAGGGTTGGGGGAACCGGCAGCGCCCCTTATACCGCGGCATACAGTCACCACTCCAGAGGGCACCAGAGCCGGTCCCCAACAGATACCTCTGAGGGAAACACTTCCGGCACTGGTGCATGTACCGAGCATGCACAGCTACAATGGAATGGACATGAGCAACACATCTCGAAGAACACCAGTTACAAAAAGGTAACTGTCTTTTCCATTCCATTAATGAAAAGGTTGAATAGTTCAGGAGGTGGGAGTCCCGCAGGACTTCACTAGATACATTCTCCCAGTTTGACAGCGAATCATTGATAACTGCTCTTTGAATATGATTTTTCAACCAGTTGTGCACACACTTTGTAGTAATTTCATCTACATCATGTTTCCCTAGTTTGCTTATGAGAATGTCATGTGGGATTATCAAAAGCTTTACTAATGTCAAGACAAGTCATGTTACCTGCTTATACCTATCCAGTTGGCCAGTAACTCTGTCAAAGAAGGAAATAGTGTGACTATCAGAGATGCTGCCCACAGCTGCTTCCACTATCATCGGTGAGAAGTGTGAGTGCTACATATCTCTAAAAATCAAGCCATTCATTTGTTATTTAAATACCCATTGTGACAGACTGACAGTATCTTCAAGAAACTTTATGGAATTAAGATAAACTTTACTGAGTTAAGTTAAACCTTGCTGAGTTTGAATTAACATCTTTAGAACTAAATTTTATTAAAAGTACAATTGTATATGTGTTGTTGTGACATTGTATGTACCTTCTCTAGTAGGGAGGGGGGGACACTAATGAACTTCCTCTGTTATTAGCTTTTGAAGTTCCCCTGGAGAGATATGCATATACTAATTCAAACAGAATTCTCCAGAGACCAATAGACAAAGAACAGACTTTTGGGTAAAAACCTTGATTTTCAGCTGACTTGGGGCCTTCTTCCTGATCCAGCAAATGGACAAGACCCCTGATCCACAGAGGCCCCCAATCCTTAGGGGAGGATAGGAAAAACTTGGCCTACTGAGGCTTCATAAGACACTGTGCTTGTTCTGAGCTGAAGCTTTGATGAACTTGTTACCACAAGGATGACCTTACAATGGGTTATTAAAAGACTGCAGTTGCCAGAGCCCCTGTGAGAGTTGGTATGAACTCTGATAAGTTTATTAACATACATGTAGGTTCTTTTATTGTTTTTAATGTTTTTCTGTAATGCTTTGTACCTTAAGAATAGAGTAGGCTTGCTTAGAAAGAACAGTGTGGTAAATTATATCTGTTATCTATCTCTGAAGAGAAAGCAAGCAGGTGGCCTAGGGAACCTGTCTGTGCTGGGAATTACACAGCAGAGGCAAGGGAATGGGGCAGTCTGGGTATAGCCAGTCAGAAGGAGGAGAGATGTGCATCTCCACTCAAGAGAGGCAACAGCTGGGGAGCTGGAAGCCTGAGAGTTGGGTACTCTTGCTGAACCCTTGAGTGGTGCATTTGCCCTGAGCTCTGACATCCATATTTAGAGAGGTACATTCTTGCAGACTAACGTATGTCCCAGGACTACAATATCACCAAAGAATAATGGGCTCTCTCTGTTGAGGCACAACCAGTGCATTTATTTTCAAATGCATTTGCCCTGTAATCGTGTGGAATTACAATGCCATGATTTCCAGTATACCAAATTGCCATTATATACTAATGTTAAGTGTAATGGTAAGACACCCCTAGTGTACTTTTTGATAACAACCTCCTATACTTTTTTGCTTTCATTCCAAATGTTGTGGCACATTTTTTGCAGAGTTAACAACCTTAATGCTGCATTCCTCCAGAATCCCCTGTAGACTTCAGAACACAGGCTGCCCTCTTTTTCTGGTAATTGTATATGTTAGGACTTCTGGTTCACAAGACATCTTGTAACTTTTTAAAAAACTTTCTGGAGTTTCACCGAATGCATTTTATTTTGTGAAACCCGGACACTTTCTATATAGAACATTTTAAAGCCTTTCCCATATGACTCCCTCTTGCTTTAGGTACCTCCTGTGACTCCTGTTCGAAAGGGGGAGGGGTGTATATGCAGATCCTTGATCCACCCCATTAATCCCAGAGAGGAAGTGAGTGTAAAGATTCCAGAACCTGAAGTAGTATCAGGTGTCACCTCCTCCCTTTGTCTGTGTGTGTATTGTAGTGACCACCCCTTCAGGTCTCTGTTTCTTTCTGAGGATAGTGGCTGCCACCTCCTGATCCTTTTCTCTTCTGGAGGAAAGATTTCCCTCTCAGTCTGTTACCCTAGAAGCTGTAAAAGTCAGCAGACGAGAGGACAGTTTTTCATTGCTGCTTCTTTGGAATATGTTTGTCATCTGAAGAGCCTTTACTTGGAAAAGAGAGAGTATTGGTCTTTCTTGGTGACATCCAAAGAAGAGATGAGAAGATGAACACAATCACCCTGAAAGACAAGTGGGGATGTTGCCTCTGTATATTCTCCCATCTTCCCACCCTCCTATTCCTTATGCTGAGGTTGGGCTCCATCCAGTAGAGTGAAAGTAGTTATTAGACTGGATTGGCTTTAGGGAAGTTGGCCAGTAGTAGTATCCCTCCTTTGAAGTAGGGTGTGGAACTTGGATACAGCCTGGGCTCCCAGAAGAATAACTCGTTTCAGAGTAACAGCCGTGTTAGTCTGTATTCGCAAAAAGAAAAGGAGTACTTGTGGCACCTTAGAGATTAACCAATTTATTTGAGCATAAGCTTTCATGAGCGACAGCTCACTTCATCGGATGCATACTGTGGAAAATACAGAAGATATGTATAACATCTTCTGTATTTTCCACAGTATGCATCCAATGAAGTGAGCTGTCGCTCATGAAAGCTTATGCTCAAATAAGTTGTTTAGTCTCTAAGGTGCCACAAGTACTCCTTTTCTTTTTAGAAGAATAACTGAAGACTCAGGAGTCACTGAAGTGCTGATACGTTGGCAAAATGTTCTAGTCCTGATGTACTGGTCCGTACCAGTCCAATTTGAGCTCTGCCAAGGGCTGCTTTTAATTTGACTCTTAAACTAGAAGTTTAATTATAGGAAGGAAGTGAATACTTGTGCATGTGGTGCAACACAAATGCACAAAATGTTATTTTTAAAGGGTGTGTTTGAGTCTGAACGCTTTCTAGTCAACACTTTGTAAAAGATGGTCTGGTTCCAGGAATGCGGAAGGGGAACCTAGCTAACAAAATGATTCATAACAATTCCTTTAAACCACAACTGGAGAAGGAAAAGATAGCCATAGTCTCTGTTGTTCCTTTGGCATAGACCTCTCTATGTACTCTTATTTCATAACTTGTAAATTATCTCATAACTTGTAAATATGTCAAGATGCACGTAGACTGAATTCCCTTTCTGGGGAGATAAAATGATGCAGAAAACTCAGTGGATCTGAGACTGATTGACTGACTTGAAAACTACATCTGCCACGAGGATTTACTTATCATACTTACTCCTGAGGGCATTCTGTGCAAAAAATTAAAAATTCTGCACCAAAAAAATTAAAAATTCTGAGGGCAATATTAAAAAATTCTGTAAGTTTTATTGGTAAATAAATAAATTGGGCTTTTGAAATTTCATCCATGCTAAGCGAAGGTTTTGTAGTTTTGAACTGGCTTTGTTAACAAGAGGCTGTTCCTTGTCTCATTTTATTACTAATGTTGATTTAAACCTGCAATAAATGACCATTCGGAGGGCTGACAAATCTGTCCCTTAACAGGGTGGCTGTTTAATAAATGTGGAGCAGAACAGTACTCTGTTGTTTTGAGATTATTTTTGAATGGTCTCAAGACAAGAGGTTTGCTAATAAATTGTTAAACTATTGCATAGGTTTCGTTGTATACATTTTGCATGCATTTTTATGCTATTATATTTTTTTGTAAATCTCATATATTGCATTGAAACTTAACTCATACTAATATCTTTCATTTACTCTACGTGAAACCACCCTTATTAGACAACTTCCTATTTCACTAGTTTTCCCAGAGTATTCCCAAATGCACTGAGTACAATTCTTCTCCACCTTTAATGAGATACCTCTATTATAAATTTATTAGTATTGTCCATAGAACCTAGGAGCTCTAGTCATGGTAAACAGCTGATCTTTGCTAGTCTCTTAAATAGACTTTCAAGACAGGTTTCACTTTGCATAAGAACGGCCATACTCGGTCAGAGCAAAGGTCCATCTAGCCCAGTAGCCTGTCTTCTGACAGTGGCCAATGCCAGGTGCCCCAGAGGGAATGAACAGAACAGGTAATCATCAAATGATTCATTCCCTATTGCTCATTCCCAGCTTCTGGCAAACAGAGGCTAGAGACACAATCCCTGCCCATCCTAGCCACTGATGGACCTATCCTCCATGAACTTATCTAGTTCTTTTTTGAACCCTGTTATATAGTCTTGGCCTTCACAACATTCTCTGGCAAACATTTCCACAGGTTGACTGTGTGTTGTGTGAAGAAATAATTACTTTTATTTGTTTTAAACCTGCTGCCTATTAATTTCATTTGGTGACCCCTAGTTCTTGTGTTATGAGAAGGAGTAAATAACACTTCCTTATTTACTTTCTCCACACACATATGTGTGCGGGTGTGGCTACATATGTGTGTATATATGTACATGTATATATATATATGTGTGTGTGTGTGTGTGTGTGTGTGTGTACACTTATACTGCTTAATTAAAGTTAGTTCAGCACACCAGTAATTTTTTATTCACGTATTTCCTCTTTGTGCCTTCACCACATGACCTGCAGAACAAAGTTAATGAGATCTGCAAGTTGGATACTACTGCAATATCTTTTGAAACTCTAGAACAGAGTACATTTTAGTGTATTGAACTTGGAGGGTAATTTATTTGTCTTGAGGGAAGCAAGAGCCCAGAGAACTGCATGATTTTATGTCATCTCACTCACAATTGAAATGTGGTGTTGAAACCTATTTTTTTTCCTCATTGCAGATATTGAAAAATATCACTTGGTACTCAGAGCGTGTTCTAACCGAGATTTCACTGGGGAGTCTCCTGATACTGGTGGTGATAAGAACCATTCAGTACAACATGACAAGGACAAGGGTAAGAGTTATATTTAGAACTTACATATGTAGTGTATATCTGCAGTCTTCCGTCAGCTGGAGTTCAGTTCCAAACAGAGGTAAAAAAACCAAAAGTGAACCTTTTTGCAGCAAATGAGCACCTAAACACTGTGGGGGAGGCAGAAAAAAGGTCAGCACTCAGGTACAGTATGAAGTGCTTCTGAATTTGTAAAGCAGTTTCTGTGATATCATTCAGGTCTGCTGCTTTGATTACTAACATACAAAGTCCAGTCGTAGTAGTAGTTGCATAGTTCCTGAAAAAAGTAATAGATTTCTGATGAGAGAAAAAAATATCAGCATTAAATTATGTGTGGGATTTTTTACCTATATTAAATTATCCAGAAGTATGGATTTGGGTTCCTTGTTATTTGATAGTATAGTTTTATAAACAGTTGTGGAAATTGGGGTGGAAGAAAATTACTTTTATTCTTACGAGTATAATTGAGAGATCTGTGGCAAAACATGGTTGTTTTAGATACATTCCCCATCATGCATTATTTCACTTCTGACTTCCCTAAAATCCATTAGGTTATATGTTGTGGATCTTCAAAGTAGGAGCACTTCAAGTGTATCTCTCTAATGTGTGTAGCAGACATGTAAACTATATTAAAGGCTTCTGTACGTTTCTTTCATTGCTGAAAATGTTGAGAAGTTTTTGCAATAAAATTAACTAAAGCATGGTGTTAGTTGTACTAGATCAAATAATTTAAAACCAAAATCACCATCTCTGTGGTCACACCAAAAAATAGATGAGAGAATTGTATGGTAATAATATTAACACCACCCCTATTAACAACTTAAAACAGACATTAATTGGCTGTAATTTCTGTTTCATGAAATAACAGACACAATGAGATGGAAGGCAAGGAAGCTGATACTGGTTGCAGAGTTTATATTGGATTAAATGTAAGCTGTACTTTGTCAAGTAACATTTCATAAACAGGAATAAGGGTTTGCGAGCCATTTAACCAGTAAATGGTTTCTTGTAAATAGGCTGCATTTTGGTATTAAATTCCAAATATTTATCAGATTTACCCTCTGGTTTAACTTAGAGGCTTTACAGAATATTCAGCTGGAACCAGAAACTCCCCCATTCTTTCGCCCCCCCCCCTTTTTTTTTGAGTCCTGGGTAAGTTCTAGCCAGCAATGCTGAATGAATCTTCTTGCTCACAAGAGGAGCTTTATACTTTGAACATGGGAGCACAGGAATTCTATCTAGCCTCGTTACAGGCAAGGCAAGTGCAGGTGACATAGGAAATGGAATTTTGATTATATATCTGATTTCAGCCTACTGTACTGATTTCCATAATATACAGATTCCCCAGGCACTGGCAGAATAAGTAGTAGAAGGAGCCAGAGGCCACTCCATGTTTACATCAATTAGAATGGAAGATACTTGGAATTTATATGTGGCATTGGGGGTCTGTGTTACTCTTAAGGAGAATAAATGCACATTTTAGTCCTGAGTAGGGAAGAGGAACTTCTTAATGAAGGAAATCATTAAACATTGCTCCATGTTGTAGAGGGGTTGGTCAAACATATGACTAGAGATAAAGCCTGGGAGTGGAGAATCTAATTTTCTGCAAAAGGTGAGGATACAATAAGCAACCCCTACCACTTTTAATATCTATTACAATAAATTAATCCCTCCAATATGCTGTTTAAGATTTATTCTCTTCCCTTGAAGAATAGCACAATCCATGTTTACTTGCCTCTCCCCTGCGAGCAAGATAAATATTGCATAAGCCATAGGATTGTGGGTTCCACCGTTTTGTCTGTGCTATGCAGTTCTCTGACTTTGAGTGAGCCAATGTTTAAACATTTATCTGGAAAGATGGCAGTTAAAATGGGCTTCAGAAACTCCAACTATACAGGAGCAGAACTTATGACATACTACATTAGTGGTAGTTGTGGAGAAGTTGAATGTTTTGAAATAATTAATATGGAGGTCAGAGTATGGGGCAAAAAGGGTTGAGTAAGGTTGGAGAGAATTGGGGCAAAGGAAAGGAGAGAGAATTAAAAAGCAGTATAGACTATTTTCTCTACCATTTATCAAATTATATTCATGATCCCGTTGTATATCAACTTTGATTTTAAAATATATATGTACAGTGAAATCTGTACAAGAGCCCACCCTTATTAGGCAAATTCATGTCTAAAGAGACCATTATTAAAGCATCTCTAAATATACAAAGTGTAATTCTGCTCCACCTTTATTAGAAGACCACCTCTGTTAAGCAACGGATGTTTGTTAGTCCTTTGAGTGGTTTCTTATGACAGGTCTTAGTGTATGTGAAAAGGACAGTTTGATGTGTTTTTTCCCCTCTTTTCCAACAGGACAAATACCTTCATACAAATTGTCTGGCAGCCTTAGCAAATATGTCAGCACAGTTCCGCTCCCTTCATCAGTATGCTGCTCAGAGAATCATCAGGTAAATATAAGCCTTTTAAAAATATTTAAACTGGTCTTCCAACTAAATTCAGAGGAAAAGGGACTTGATTTTCTATGACTGAATAGATATAAGTGAAATTGGAATTAAATTATACCAGATAAATCTTATTTCCCTTCATGAAGTCTGGGTTACATTTTGAGTTAGTGAAAAATATTATGAATCTTTATCAAAGAAACTTTTGATTTTTTCTATTCTCCATAGAGCAGCCATAGCAACTGCTTTTAAACTGGAATATTTTTCAGTCACTTGTTCTGTTATGACAAAAATGCAGTGGGTGATAGTTCTCCAGAACATTGTTAACTGGACTTTCAACTTACTATATTTCTGCCTGTGCTGAGGACGGAGGACTTTATTTTTAACGTAGACAAAACATAGCCATCCCTTTGTGTTGGGGTATTGTGCACTTTTTGCAGTTACTTACTTCTGTGCCTTTTTGAATGGTCAAGTTCACTAGCCTTTCTTGTAACAAGTCAGTTAATGTCAGCTTGTGTTCTAATAAAAGGGACACTGCTTTCATAGAGTCTTAGCTATAGAAGATGGGAAGGACCAAGTTCCACCAGTTCCAGAGGCCACCATGTAATTACAGGTACTCATGTGGGAAGTGTCCAGTTTATTTTAGCAGCTCATCTACTCAGTGCTCCAAAGGAAACCAAAAAGGTCCATGACATTACATCCTGAGGGAAAATTTTTACAGTGCTTGGCAAATATAGATTTTATGCCAAAAATAAGTTCAAAATATCACATATTTCTTTGATAAGTATGTATGTATTTTGTAAAAGTCTAGACTAACAAGAAGTACAGTATTTTTTAAAAATATTGGTTTTGTGGGACTATTTCTGTGATGGTCCTTCCTGCTCTTGAGGTGCTCACTTCTATGTATGCCATCATCATCTCCCTGCTTAACACAAGTCTTCTATTCACGCACAATGGCTGTAGCCTACAGTACAAGTTCAACTTAAATCTGAGCTCTCTTCCTTACAGTGTTTACTAAGTCTGTAACTCTAATTGTTGCCTATATTTGATATTGTCCTAAATAACTCTTGTGCTGCTATTCTTATTCATTTCCTGATTCCTGGTCTCTACATCCAACATTCTTACATATTACCCTTTATGGTCTCTAAGTCCAACTTTCCAAGTATCAACCTGTGAAATGTGAAATAATGAGACTAATGGATGCCTTTGAAAACAAGCATATATCACCTCAGTCCTTGGAAAACTTGCAGACTTTTTACCCATTTCAGAATATGATATGTACAGCCTCTTCCACATTCTGCAGAGAATTGCCTTTCCTATATTCCCAATCTCTCTCATAGAATCATAGAATATCAGGGTTGGAAGGGACCTCAGGAGGTCATCTAGTCCAACCCCCTGCTCAAAGCAGGACCAATCCCCAATTTGTGCCCCAGATCCCTAAATGGCCCCCTCAAGGATTGAACTCACAATCCTGGGTTTAGCGGGCCAATGCTCAAACCACTGAGGTATACTTCCCTCCCTCCCTGCCTTTCTTTTCATCCCTTTCCACTCTCCAATCCCTCTGCATTTCAAACATTTGTCACTGTCTCTCTACCAGTCACTCTCACTGCACTCCACCAAAACCGTCTCTACAGTGATCACTGGATCCTTCCTGCATGCTGTTCCCACCATCTAGGCAGCAGATTGACTCCCTGACATTTCTCAGATCCTATCTCAAGACCCAGGCAAGGACATGTAACTCAACCAAATAATGTTAGGCGCTTCATACACAACAATTCACTATGAGCTTGGGTTTTTTGTATCCACTGCATCCATCTCACGATATAACTGCTCTGATATATGAACCTACTTGTTTTTATTTGGATGTGAAGACTAGTTGCTCTGTATTCTTATATGAAAGGTGTGATACAAAATTGCATTGTATTTCTCCCTCACACATATAGAACGGTTATGTATTTAAAGCCATGATGCGTAATGATGGAAAAAACAGCAAAATCTCTGTCATGTTTAAATTAAATGTACAAAATTGCATATTGCACAGTATTCTTGCATTGTATAAGGAACTAGTAAAGCCGCATTTGAAATAGTATGTCTAATTCTACTCATGCTGGAATAAAAATCAGAGTTGGAGCAACCAAAATAATACTAAAAACAACGAGGAGTCCTTGTGGCACTTTAGAGACTAACAAATGTATTTGGGCATAAGCTTTCGTGCATCTGATGAAGTGGGTTATAGCCCATGAAAGCTTATGCCCAAATACATTTGTTAGTCTCTAAGGTGCCACAAGGACTCCTCATTGTTTTTGCTGATACAGACTAACACGGCTACCCTCTGAAACCTGTCAAAATAATACTGGAATTCAAAACTGTAGTTTTTCAAAAGAGTAATCCCTTAGAAACAGGAATCATTTTTTGTTCTGTGTTTGTACAGTGATTAACACATTGGGGTCCTGGTCCAAGACTGGGGCTCTTGGGTGCTACTGCAATACAAATAATAACAATAAGGTCAAAACCACTAGGGACTGGCCTTGCAGTTCTTATTCAGTAGAAGTTATATCTGAGTAACAACTGCAGGAACATGCCTAAAATCAGTATGTTGGTAATCTTTCGGGGCAGGTGGAAAAATCTGAGAACTCATTGCATTTACAGAATTCTTCACTACAGATTGTACAGATTTACAGATTGTTCGCTAAGTGAAAGGTGGTGGTTATTCCAGTGGTGCCCGTGGGGTCCTGTCGGCATCGAGGCCATGCTTTGCTGGGTTGAAACACAGAAGACAGGACACAACAAGTGACTGTGAACAACACTAGGAGGGAAGAACAAATTAAGACAAGGGTAACAGTAATAATGTAATGTTTTTATAGTCTAAATTTGCTGAGACAGGCAGAGCTTAATTTCTCAGAGACTATTTCCTGGAGCTCCCCATCCCCCACCCCAATTCAGGGATCTTGGCTTCAGTTGCGGGGCGGGGCTCAGGGCTTTAGCCACACAGGAAGGCACCAGGATTGGGGTTTCAGCCACACAGGCTGCCTTGGGGCTTCAGCCCCATGGAGCATGCTGGGGCTTCCACGGGTTTGAAAATATTTACTGGAGCTCCACTCTGGATGGCTTCAGCTGAATTTAAGCCCTACTGACACGTGTTTGTCAAAACTGTTAATCTCCAGTCATGGGGATTCCAAAACCTTCCTGAGACACCTATATACTTATCTGTCTTTATAGTTAGAAAGCTTTTTCATAATATCTAACCTAAATCTCCCTTGCTTCAGATTAAGCCGATCACTTTCTGTTCTTCCTTCAGTGGACATTGAAAATAATTGATCACCATCCTCTTTACAACAACTCTTCACATATTTGAAGACTGTTATCGGGTTCCCCTTTAGTCTTCTTTTCTCAAAACTAAACAAGCCCAGTTTTACTAACTTTTCTCCATAGGTCAGGTTTTCTAAACCTTTTATCGTTTTTGTTACGCTTCTCTGGACTCACTCCAATTTGTCCATTCCTAAAGCATGGTGCCCGGAACTGGACACAGTACTCCAGCTGAGACCTCACCAGTGCCAGATAGAGTGGGAGAATTACCTCCAATGTCCTACATATGACACTCCTGTTAACATATCCCAGAATGGTATTACACTTTTTTTTTGCGACTGCATTGTTGGCTTATATTCAATTTGTGATCCACCATAACTCCCAAATTCTTTTCAGTACTACTGCCTAGCCAGTTACTCACCATTTTTTAGTTATGCTTTTGATTTTGCCTTCCTCAGCACACGTAGTACTTTGTACTTGTCTTTATTGAATTTCGTCTGGTTGATTTCAGACAAATTCTTCAATTTGTCAAGGTGGTTCTGAATTCTCATTTTGTGCCCCAAAGGGCTTACAACCTCTCACAACTTAATGACATCTGCAAATTTTATTCGCATACTCTCCACTCCGTTATTCAAGTCAAAAATGAAAATATTGAATAGTAATGGACCCAGGACTGAGTTCTGCGGGACTCCACAAGGATACATCATCACAGATTGACAGCAAATCATTGCTAACTATTCTTTGAGTACAGTCTTTCCACCGATGATGCACTCACCTAACAGTATTTCATCTAGACCATATTTCCCTAGTTTGCTTATAAGATTGTCATGTAGGATTGTGTCAAAAGCCTTACTACATCAAAATATATCATTTCTACTGCTTCTCCCTATCCCCTAGGCCAGTAACCCTGTCAAAGAAGGAAATTAGGTTGGTTTGGCATGATTATTGAAAAATCCATGTTGGCTATTACTTATTACCCTATTATCATCTAGGTGCTTACAAATTGATTAATAATTTGTTCCAGAATCTTTCCAGGTATTGAAGTTAGGCTGACTGGTCTGTAATTCCTCGAGTCCTCTTTTTCTGCATTTTAAAGATAGGTACTATGTTTGCCTTTCTCCAGTCCTTTGGGACCTCACCCATCCTCCATGAATTCTCTAAGATAGTTGCTGACTGTTCCGAGATTGCTTCAGCTAGGTCCTTTAGTATTCTAGGGTGATTTTTGTCAGACCCTGCCCACTTGAATACATCTAAATGTTTTTTAACCTGTTCCTTCCCTATTTGGTGTGAGTTAATATTAATTGTGTTATGTATCTGGTTGCAACGATTTTAGTGACGACTGATGCAAAATAGACATAAAACACCTCAGTCTTCTTGATGTCATCCATTATTACCTCTCCTTTCCCACTAAATAGTGGACCTACACTTTCCTTTGTCTTTCCCTTATTCCCAATGTATTTATAGAACCTCCTCTTACTGCCTCTTATGTCCCTTACTACATATAACTCACTTTGTGCCATAGCCTTTCTGATTTTGTCCCTACATGTTTGTGCTGTTCTTTTATATCCCTCCTTAGCAGTTTGTCCATGTTTCCACTTTGTAGGATTTCTTTTTGGTTTTCAGGTCATTATTAAAGAGATCCTGATGCATCCATATTGGCCTCTTACCATTCTTCCTATCTTTCTTTTGCACTGGGATAGTTTGCTTTTACATATCTGTAATATTACAGGTGAGCCACATCATACGCGCATTTAACTTACGCGAATTCAGCTATACTCACTCAGCAAAAAAAAAGAAAAATAACAAGATACCTGTAAATAGTGCAGGCGATTCTGACCACCATTCCACTCAATGAGCGTACGCCCCAGAGTGAGCGTGAGATGGGAGACGTGAATCTGCTGTTCCCTCAGTCGGTCTCAGTTCCCGCATGCCTCTCATAGTGTGAGCATCTCGCCGCACTGAGTGTGAGTCTAGTGTTTAAAGATACGTATTTTTCGTACAACATGGCCCCTAAACGCAAGCCAACTACTTCATCTGGTGCTCAACCGAAGAAACAGCGATCTGTTCCAATGCTGGAGGAAAAACTGGCTGTGTTGGACTTATTGAGAGACGATATGTCGGTCTCCAACGTGACACGTAAATATGGCTGCAACAAATCTAGCATCCGTGCCATCAAATTCGAGAGAGAGGAATTTGTCAAGCCATGGCATCAAGTGCTCCTATAACTGCTAAGGTGACGAGCCAGGTGTGTGATAAGACTTTAGTGAAGACTGAAAAAGCATTAAACTTATGGCTGGAAGACATGAACCATAAACGTGTGCCTATCAATGGCAACACGTTGTAAGAAAAGGCTCTTAGCCTCTATGCGCTGTTCAAACCTCTCACGGAAGAGGGACAGCCTTCTGATGAGAAGGAATTCAAAGCCAGCCAAGGTTGGCTTAACAGTTTTAGGAACCACTTCAACCTCAAAAATGTGCAGACTACTGGTGAAGCTGCATCTGCAAAGGAAGAATGATTTAATTTCTGAATACGATCCCTCTATGAAACAAAGCCTCAAAATCACACGTAGTATTACGGACGATTTGAGACCGTATCAAGAAATGTTTGAGCAGCTCAAGAGACAACAGCGACAGTTGCCGATCACCATGTTTTTCAAGGAAAAACAACCAGCAGCAGATGAGCCTACGTAATCAACTTCTCGAGCTGAACCGGAGCCAACCACTTCGTCTACGACTCGCTCTCCATCACCCAAGCTCTCCATCACCTCCGTCTCCTGGATCGACATCAAGCCCTGATGACTCCCTGTAATTACCCCCCTGTAATTACCCTGTAATTAGAAATACAGTACAGTAAAATTATATTTTGCATATGTACTCTTTATTATATACTCTACATTACTGTATACATTATACATTTATACATATTACTGTATAGAGTTGTATACACAAAACCATGTACAGTATACTGTACTTTATGGACGATTTAAGGGATTTTCAAGGGTAATTTTGACTATACGTGATTTTTAGCTTTACGCACTGACTTTAGAACCTAACCCTTGTGTAAGATGCGACTCCACTGTATGTCTTTGAGAAACTGCCAGCTCTCCTGAACCGCTTTTATCTTTAGATTTTTTTCTCAGGGGACCTGACCTTACCAGGTCTCTGAGTTTGTTAAAGCCTCCTTGTTGAAGTCCATTGTCCTTATTCTGCTGCTGTCACTCTTTCCTTTCCTTAGAATCATGAAGTGTATCATTTCATGCTCCCTTTCACGCAAATTGACTTTCACCTCAGGTCAGATTTGCAACCAATTCCTCCCTGTTAGTCAGAATCAAGTCTAAGACGGTTACTTGCTCCACTTCTGAAACAAGAAGTTGTTCCCAGTACATTCCAAGGACCATTTTGTATTTTCCCAGAGTACTTTTCCAACAGATGTTTGGGTAGTTACAGTCCCCCATTAATACCAGGTCTTGTGTTTTGGGTGTGTGTTTGTTCTAAAAATACCTCATCCACCTCCTCCTCCTGATTTCGTGATCTGTAGTAGACTTCTATGATGACATTTTTTCCCCTTTTACTTTCAGCCAAAGACGTTCAACTAGTCTGCCTTTCACCTCCCTCTGGACCACAGAACAAGTATATATATTCTTGATGATTAATGCAACACCTCCTCCCTTTTTTCCCTGTCTGAACTTCCGGAACAAACTATCCTCCTATATACCAATAATTCCAGTCATGAGATTTATCCCACCAAGTCTCAGTGATGCCAGTTAAGCCATAATTTAGCTTATGCCTTAATACTTCCAGTTCTTCCTGTGTAGTCCTCATGCTCCTTCCATTTTTGTATAGACATCTAAACCATTGAGGAGATCCCCCACTGTTTTCCCTCTTGCTGCTCCTGTGGCTCTATTGTAATTTTCCATTCCCACCCCCAGCATCTAGCCCTCTATTAAGGTCACCCTTTTTTGTACATACACGTGGACTTTTGTCTCCTGGTCCCTTTGAACCTATTTTAAAGCCTTCCTCACTAGGTTGGTGACTCAGAATACATCTACACAGCAATTAAACACCCCCGGCTGGCTCGGTCAGCTGGCTTGGGCTCCTGGGGCTTGAGCTGTGAGGCTGTACCATTGCTGTGAAGACGACTGGGTTTGGCTTGGAGCCCAAGCTCTGGTGCTCTGCAAGGCGGGGACCCTTAATGTCATCTCCAGGATGTGTGTGTTTCTGCGTAGGCCCCTAACCTTAATTGGGAGGATGGCCAAGAATACAACCTGCACCCCCGACTCCTTCACCTTCGCTCAGAGAGCCCTGTAGTCACTGCTGATATGCTCTAGGTCATAGGCAGTATCATTAGTTCCCACATGAATGGGGTAGTGGTCTGAAGGATGAACCTTGGCAACCTTTCTGTAATGTCTCGGACATGGGATCCAGACAGGCAGCACACCGCCCAGGACATCATGTCAGGTCAAGACATAGATGCTTCTATTCCCCTCAGAAGGGAGTCCACAACCACAAATATCCTATTTCTTCTCCTTTATGAGTGTGGAGGCAATGAGTCTCCCAGCCTCAGGGCAGGTGGCTCCTTTTCCCCAACCTTTAGGGTGCTCCTCTCCTCTTGTTGCCAGTACAGTATATAGGTTCTTGACCTCAGTGGATTGGGGCATTTGCCCAAGGTGATCAGCAGGTAATCTCATCGCAGAGTAGCCTGTTCTTCTTCATCCTCTGGTCCCTCTGTACTCTGTATGTCATGATATAGTATCACACGTCAAGTGTTAAATATTCGATGGGGTACTCTTTGTGTTCATCCCTCCTTTTCATACCCCACAATCGAATAGCCACTGTGATTAAACTGTTTCAGCACCCAGTGGACCCGAACTGCTCCATGTTCTCTTGTAGGAATAAAGCAGAATTATATTTATATCTAGATTCTTACTCTGAATCCATCAGAATACAAATGTCTCTCTGAAGGGAAATTAAGGAACTGTTGTACTCATAATAAAAAGGTGCCCTCTATGAGGGCCACAGGAAAGCCCTAAAAAGCAGATAATACTTTACAACTACATATTTTTTTATTTTAGGATATACAGTTTTAAAATAAAATAGCCAATAGCTTAGCCATACAACAGAATGCAGTCAGTCATAATTCAAGCCTCACCAGATGCTCTAATAATTTCTTCTTTAATGTGAGAAGTAATTCAGTTTCCATGCAAGCTTTTTCATAATTCTTTTCTGAGCAGAGACTGCCAATTTTTTTTAAATTATGAAGACTATTGTCCATTAAAGACTGAGAATATCTAATACAGTGCACCTAGGATCTCAAAAAAATATAACTTTATAACATCAGAAAATTTACATCACATTCCTGCAAACATCAGAGTTGACAGATTTGTGTAAATATTTTCATTATGTTCAGCAGCTGGGAATGGAAATAGATATAACATTATTGATAATAAAATCCAGGGCAGCACTCAGTTAATATTGGATACATCCTGTATTGAAGACTGTCCTGCTTTGTGTATGTGAAGAGCCTTCCCGTCTCTTAACTGTTAGGATCCTCTTCATTGGTTACATTGCTCATTAATTACACACAGGCTATTTTTCCACAATGTGCAAAGGATATTATCTGCCACTGTCTAACTCTTTTTGTATTTGGAGACCGCTGACAAATGTAGTGTCCAGAATTATACTGGTAGATTACGGTAAAACAATTGTGTAAGTGTGATTATTGTCAGTTAAGTGATTGAACTACTGAAGCCATTCATACTTTTGCCTAGCTCTTTTACAGGCTATGTATATTCATATTAAATGTGCTGCTAGCTTCTGACCTGCGTATTGTTTCTAAAGAAAGAGAACATACTCCCTTGCTTATATTTTCTTCTCTGTTGTCAGTTACTCCGCAAGTTAAAAACAAGAATGAAATTAATCAAACTTCCTGTATTATGCTTGGTAGAAGTACAGAAACTCACAAATGCTTGTATTATTTAGATCTCGTTTCATGAGCTGCTTTTTGTTTTGTTTGTGACCTTTGCAAATTTTATAAAAATAAGAAGTTTCATTTTTAGAAGTTTATCTTGGTGAAATATTTTAAACAGCTAGAGATAAAATAACCCACTGGAACGGAAAACAAAGAGAAGAGGTGGGGTGCAGATTGAGAAATGGAGCTTAATGCCTTGGGTAACTTGTATGTATAGAGTTTGAATTTTCATTTGGTTTTGTTAATTTATAGCAGCCTTTTGAAGTTAATCAGTCTTATAAGGACCAATCCTGTAATGTGCTTGGAACTTCCAATTCCCATTTCTTTCAAGAGGAGTTGAAGGATATCTGCACCTTGCAGGATCTAAAGCAAAAAGTAACTTCAAGATAGCTTAATGTCTCTCACCAATTCCTCAGATGTGAATTGTAGTAATAATGTGTTTTTTGGGGGGGGTGTTTTTTTTACTCCAAACCCTAGCCTTCAAACAGGATCTTTGTATTTAGAAGTGGAAGACGTTTTGACTTGGCCAAGCTTTGGTTTGTTCAATTAGTACAGTACATGTTTTCTATCGAGAAGTAAAAACATTTGTACAGCAGCAAGATACATGTGATCTGAGCTGCGTATTAGGGGCCTTGTCGGACTTAGAGTCCTGAAATTAATAGTCTAAAAATATGGTGGGAGATTAGAAGTCTCTGATTGGTTAATAAAGTTTCCTAGCAGTGACATTACCAAAACATAATTACTAGCTCAGAACGCATTAGGCTGCTGGCACAGGAAGATAAACGAATGGGTATACCACACTGCTTTACCCAATGTGAGCATTCCAGTCTTCCTGCCTATTAATTTTTTTCTTTGATGCTCACTATGCTAGAGGGAAACTTTTTTAAAATATGGCTTCTTGTTTCATATAGGCATAGTAGTGGACAAACAGGGCAGAAATGCAGTGAAATTGGGCTACCCACAACAGCACTTTTCAGGGAGCAGAACTTAAAAGGAAAATGTTCTGTTCTTCTTCAAATAAATGCAGCCATGTATTGCATGTGGGTGTAAGCACACCAGAGCCAGAGAACTTTACCTAGCTGCACCTCTGGGGACAGCGCTCATGACCTGTGGCCATATCCCCTCCCCTGGCCATATAAGAGCAGTACCACCTCTGACCCTCTCAATTCCTTCTCTCCATCCATCACGAGAGTTGGAGCTTTCTTTGGCGTGTCCACTTCACACTTTCACTCTGTTTTCTTAGAAAGTTTCTTGTATATAGTAATAGTAGTTCCTTCGGTTTAGTTTAAGTGTTAGTAGAGTAGTTGGCTGCCCTGTGTGGTGCCCTCACCAGGTTTCAAGCATTGTCCATTGTGTAAGGGGGCCACCCCCCAACAGCAGTGCCCACATAAGGTGCTTATTGTGTCTTGGCGAGGGACACATTAAAGAGAGTGCTTCTTCTGCAACTCATTTACAAAGAGGTGGCAAGAGACTTGTGGTTGAAGCAGAACCTTCTGAAGCAGGCCATGAGGCCTGCTTTGGCACCGGGGCCCTTGTCTGATCAGCAGTTGCCTTCAGATCCGGCAAATGATGCCTCCCCACATTTGGGATCTGGTGTTTCCCCCAAGAGGAAGAGGTCATTCACCCTCCTCTGGTGTGGCGAGGAAGAGGTCCCATAAAATGAGTTTGAACCATTCCAGGGCTTGGAGAGACTCCTCCTCCTCTTCTAGGAGGAGTGCTGACCAACACCATACTCCCTCTGGCATGTGGGATGGAGCAGGTCCGTCCAACTGCTCCCACTGCCAAGATCAACAAGGCCCCATACCACTGATTCTGGTTCTGGCCATGGGCGTCCATTGAGTCCAGTACCAATGATGTCAGCCACCATGCTGTCTCCATTCTGATGGCATGCCAGGTGGCATCAGATCTGCTTTGACCCTCAATCCCAGACTCTCTGCTGGTTCAGGAGTTCTCCAATGCTATAGCTTCTACTAGCTCATCCTATGTTGTGCCCTTGGCATCTTCTGCCTATGTCGCAGAGCTGACGCGTCCTTCAGCACTGCAGCTCATGTCATCTGGGCCGCAGACTATGGATTCGAGGCTGGGCCCAACACTGAAGGCCATCTTAACACTCGTGCATGCCATCAGTGAGTTTGGTACCAGCCTTGGTGCTGATACCTCTCCTGGCACCCAGTGGGAATGTCTCATTCGGTGCCACTGGCGCTGATTCCCCACTCCTCTTCAGCACTGATTTCACCTCCTTACTGGGCTTCAGATGAATCTGACTGGTTGTTT
The DNA here is from genome assembly GCF_965152275.1 of Natator depressus. Taxonomy (NCBI): domain Eukaryota; kingdom Metazoa; phylum Chordata; order Testudines; family Cheloniidae; genus Natator; species Natator depressus. The sequence continues at coordinate 15,148,626 of NC_134238.1, read as the reverse complement.
TCCCAATCGGGGCTGGCTCCTCTGTTGTCATCACAGAACCTCCGGGATTCCTCAAGAGCCAGTTCAAAGTTGCCCTCCCTCTCCTCATCGGCTAGGCACCAGTCCTTGGATTGCTGTTGGTACTGAGATTGGCATGTGTCCTGCAGTCAAGACAAGGGCTCTTGGCCCAGTGTGTACTGGCCACCTGTGCCTTGTTTGTATGCCCTATGGCTTCTTCGCAATCCCTGGGACACTCCTCAGTCCCTGAGGTCCCACTCCAATGCAAGATCACTGGTCCTGACAGTGGCTTCCACTTTCCTGTCATCTCAGCTGCAAGTGACCACTGAGTCTGTTTCCCCTGGCCCTATGGGGCTCTTCCAACCGGATCCTGTGGTAAAAGAGAAGGATCTGTCACTGGTGCAGCAAACCACCTCCTCGTCTTCCCTGGATGACTCTACTGTGCTGTCATCTTCCTCTACCTCGGTGCCCAAGGACTTTAAGTCATGAAGCATATGGCTGCTACCTTGGGTGTCCAAGTGGAATTCCCACAGGAGAATATGCATACGCTGGTGGATATTCTCCAACCATCAGCTCCAGGGAGAATAGCCCTCTTGATAAATGAGGCTCTCCTGGAGCCTACAATGGCCCTCTGAAATACTTCATACTTCATTGCTCCCTACTGCAAAGCATTAGGAGAAATGCTATTTTTCTCCCATGCAAGTGTTTGAGGGTTTCTACTCCCACCTGGCCCCTAACTCCGTGATGGTGACGGGAGAAAATGACAGGGCTAGGCAGGGAAGGTATAAATCCACCTCCAGGGACAGAGAGTGCAAGAGGATAGACTTGATGGGGATGCTCATTGCTGTTTTTGCCCAAGTTAACTAATGTGGGTTAGCTAGCCTGAGTTAAGAATGTACCTTTGTTTTCAGTGTAGACATACCCTTAGTTGCAAGAATGCACATGTAGTGTTGTGTGTCAGAGGAATGCAGGAACAATACATGAAAGTCTCGAGGTAATAATACAAAAAAAGAAACATATGCTGGCGGTATTAGTAGGTTGTTGACCTAGTTCAGCCATGGGGAGTTCGATAAGCTGATCACTATTGGGAGGTGTCACTGCAATTAATAAAAAGTGATGTAGCAAAAATGAAGATACTATTGTTAAAATAGGGGAAAGATAAGACATTGAAAAGGGGCACAAATGTCTCCTGCAAATGTCTTTGCAAAGTAAAGTTTAATTAAATTGATTGGTGAATGAGTGAAATACTCTTCTACTGTAGTTTTAACCATGAAATTGCCCCTTACTGTCCAGTTTACTATACATCTAGTGTAGTGGTGCTCATATGCATTAGGGTGACATCCCTGCTGCTTTAGCTGCATCATCAAAAAAGGAGTGCTACACGTGGTGGGCATGTCTGCTGGGTGTGGAACATATGGAGAGGAGGTTTAGGCTAATATCAGCTGTTTCCAACATGGAAATACCATTGAACCTTGGTTTAATCCTGGTCGAAGCTGCTGGGGTTTCAGAAGTGGGCACTTGGCGGGTTATTAATACTCTTGTTGTTCATCTTGTGTAAGTGGCTAAGCACATAACGTTTCATTAGAAGGGAGTTCTGAGCCTAGAGGCCTGGCAGTCATAGGTTATAGAGATTACCCACATGGACAGACTCTCAGATTTATTTTGAAATGGACTGGATGGGTATGAAACAGTATAGAATATACCCTGGCAAATACCTAGGTTCTGAATAGCTCCTCCGGCTTTGAAAATGATGACAGCCATGAGTTCAGGCTGGAACTGTGGCAGAAGAGAACTTCGAGGCATTGTTGTCTAACGTATAGAACACTGGCCTGAGACTTAGGGGAACGTGGTTCTGTTCCCAGTTCTTCCATTAGTCTGCTGTGTACCTTTGGCAAATCATTTCACCTCTCTGTGCCTTAGTTCCCCTTCTTTAAAAAGGGGATAATGATACTGAGTTCTTTTCTAAAGTGCTTTGAGATCTACTGATGAAAAGCGGTAGATAAGAGGGAGGTTCTTTCTTTCTTTCTTTTTTTCTTTCACTAGCAATTAGTCATGCTCCCTGCAGTGTATTATGGCATAGCGGTCCTTAAATTGTTACATGACTTGGCTCTGCAAGTGCTTGAGACATGATAATGAGAAACAGTCACTTGCTTGAGAAGGAGAGCTGAGACCAGAGTGAGAGCAGACTTGAAGATGGGCTGAGCTTTGGAAAACACCCTGTTGTCTTATCTGACCCTTTTTTGTATCTACTTTAAGAGCCACACTACTTGAGAGAGAATTTTTATGACCATTTTCTTCACTTACTGCTGCTTCTCTGGTCTGATATGGGGATTGGCAAAATGTACAAAATACATTTAGAAGCTGTCAATCAGTGCTCAAGATTTGATCTTAAATAAAAAAATGTCATGTGTTAAGTTAATGGGTGAGATCTTGACTGTTTTGAAATCAATGAGAGTTTTGCCATGGACTTCAGTGGAGCCAGGATTTCACCCAATATTTCTAAGAGACTTGAAGCTGCAATTCAGAAGCTGAAATTCCAGCAGCTGTAGATTCATAGATTCAGAGTTTTAAACACCATCATTAGAGGTTTTTATGACCAAGTTCAACAAACATCTATCAGGAGTTGTCTTGTTATCACGTACAAGGGACTGGACTAGACGATCTATTGAGGTCCCTTCCAGTCCTATGATTATGTGATTCTTTCCCAAGCCTGGTGGAATGGAGCAGAGACTGCATACTCTCGACATACATAGAGCCACTTTATTCTACCTGGATGGAACACAATTTTTCCAGAAGTCTCCCAGGATTTCTCTGGCTTGTGCAGAGAGGGTCAGAGGACAGGCCATCTCTACTCTCAGAATATCAAATTGTATCATCCAATGAATTAGATCATGTTGCCAGCTAGCAGACATGCAACCGTCCAAATGGGTATATGCTCACTCCACCAGAGCAAAATCCATCTACGTAGTTTCTCTAGTGAACCTCCTTATTCAGGACATTGCAGCGCAGCCACCTGGTCCTCCACACACACGTTTGCAAAACATTATGCCCTGGTGCAGGGAGCCAGTAATGATGCAAGATTTGGAAGATCTGTTTTGCAACCCATTTTCACAGAGACTCCTTGTATCCACCGCCCTGTAACAACTGTTGTTAGGGAGTCACCTAATGTTGAATATGTGCTCAGATTAGCACTCAAAGAAAAAGCTGTTATTGGCTGCTCTTCAGGATGTATAATCCATTTACATATTCCACAATCCACACGCCTCTCGCTTCTTCAGAGTCCTGAGAGCACAGACACTTGCAGTAGCGGAGGAACTGGGTATGTCAGGGCAGTTCCACCCTTTATACCCTCCCAAAGTGCACAAGGACAAGAAGGACCCTGGTGAATACTGCTGACTAGATAATCTCTGTGTGCATTGGACATGCATTCACCTAATTATGACTATGTGTTTGGACTACACATCTCGAAAAACATTAGTTACTGTACAGGGAAGTAACCTTTTTTCCAGGTTAATTTTCCCATATACATTAAAGAATTATCTTTCAATTCTTGATAAAAGGAAATTATGGAGTTTAATTGCATAAAATGTATTCAATATACTCACCCAGCAGCAAGTAACTCATGAAGTCTAACCAGGCTAATGTCCAGAGACTTGACATCAACTATGTATTTGGCTATTCCTGTCCTTGCTGTCTGAGCCCTGAGCATAAGGATCATGAAACAATATCAAATCTTAAAATACAGAACTCTTCCTCTTGGAATAAAGGATGGTTCTCATGTCTTTATAAAATTATATTTATAAAAGCTGAACTCTGACCTCTTCTAAGGCCAGTATGAGTCTGACCATATGTAAATGGATTGTTTCAACAGAAGTAACTGTTATGGAGGAAAGCACAGTAGGTGCTCTTCTAAAGAAATTATTTTTGCTGTAAATCACTGGGGGTGAGTGGTAGTTGCCAAAAGAACAGTCACAGTCATTGGTAGCACTGTCATTGATCTCTCCTTCTTCTGATGACTTGGCTAGTGAGAGAGGAAAGACTAGAACAAATACAGGTTTCAGAGTAACAGCCGTGTTAGTCTGTATTTGCAGAAAGAAAAGGAGTACTTGTGGCACCTTAGAGACTAACCAATTTATTTGAGCATCCGATGAAGTGAGCTGTAGCTCATGAAAGCTTATGCTCAAATAAATTGGTTAGTCTCTAAGGTGCCACAAGTACTCCTTTTCTTCTTAGAACAAATACAGTTTATCTGATCCTGTGTTGCATATTGTCCTATCAGCCAGAAAACAATCCACAAATTCCTTCTGTTCTCCCTTTTACAGAAGTAGTTAGCCTTGTGTCTACCCCTCTCAATCATACTAGAATATTTTACCAAGATATTCCAGTCTTTGATGGCAAGAAACAACTTCCAAATAGAATAGCTTGCATTATATTTGCTTTGAAAATTGGCATTTAAGCAACTGCCAGTTATTTGTAAGCTTTTGGGAGAGGGTTAAGTAAAGCTTAGGCTTGTATCCAATCTACAGCTTTCAACCTGAGGGAGATCTGAGATCTAACATCTCATGTGTGGTGAGGTGCCAGCGTGCGTTCACTGGTCTTCGGTGAAGAGGGGGCTAATGCCAACTCAGCTTTCCACTCTCCTTACGCTGGTTGCCTAGGCCTAGGTCTGTAAGAGTGAGTGCTTAGGATACAGAGAAGAGAGACTACCTGACTCCATAGAGTTCAACCCCAACCTGGGCGTCTTCTGACTCTATTCTGCTGGATGGTCTGTTTTATTTGTTGTGAACGTTCAATTTTTAACTTCAAGGACAAACCTTGAGGAAGATGACTGACTGACTGTCTTCTGTTTTCTGGTTTTTGCTGCTGAGCAATTCTGTATTCTCTTGAGCCCCCAAAACTCGTGACATTAGGTTTCTCTCTTGTTAAACAGTGCTAGGAAGGAGATTGGAAGAACTACCAGCAGTATGCACACCCTGTTGACACTATACTTTTTCTCAGTTTTTGGAAAGCACAGTAACATAGTTCAAAAGTGGTTAACATGTGTCCCATTATTTTACTTGGGATTTGTCTAATCTGCAGTGCAATGCTCTGAAAATGTAAATCCTACATGTTAATGCATCATTTCCTTTAAAAAAAAATAATAAAGGCGACCGTGTGTGGTAATGATTGCCTTACATGGGGTTTTCTCTGAGCATGAGAAAAAGAAAATTAAAAAAAAAAGACATTTCAGTAGAATGTTAGAAACAATTCTGTTATTCCAGTAGAACCTTAGAAACAGCAGTCATTCCTGACCAGATCTTCTCAGTCTGTTTTAAATTAAACATATTTATAGAACTATGAGCCACATTCTGTAACAAAGAAAGAAGGAGAGAAATTCAGGATAAGTGATGATTTGGTTGAGCCTGTCCATCATCTCCAGTTGGGTGGTAGTTTGATTGTCGACTATTTCTGCAAGCATCAGTAGGAGTTCTGACACATAGTGCATGTGGTCTTAGTTCAGGTCTGACACACAATGATTCCTGTTATAAATTTTCTTTTTGGGAGTGAAAATCTGGTCTATATTAGGGAATGACTATTGAAGATTTAGGAATGATCTCTTACCAGCTTAATTAAAGACTATATTACTTTTCTGTGTAAAGAATAACGCACAGTAAAATTTTCAACTGCTTATAAAACATGATTTGTCTTGTGAGATTTGTTCTCTGCTCTTCACACTTTATTAATGGCATTATTTTTATTGCACCATTGCAGTACAGTGAGTGATATAATCACTGTGTCTAGGGATTATGGAGAGTGTGGGAAGTACAGGATCAGGATAGGTATGTGTGAGGAAGTAGCTGCTGAAGAGGAAATAAAAGAGGGTGGTAGCATTCCCAAATAAACTGTATCAGTCAGAGTCTAAGTGCCATAGCTTCCATCCCAAATAGATCTACTCTTCCCCCAAGAATCTGTAATTCTGACTCTGACCTCAACTTTATCCTAAGGATCCTGGCTAAGGATGGAATCTTGGAGCGATCTCAAATAAGAGAAGTCTGGATCTGTCTGTCCAGTTAAGCACTTCATCTAAGATATCTACTAACTCCATATGCTTATATCTCAACTTGCCAAGTCCTCAAAGGTGGAACATTGGCTTTTACAGTCTCTAATGCAGATTTAAATGAAGGATGAAGCTGTAGCTACAGAGGAAAGAAGCTTGAAATGATGTAGGATTTGACAATTACAGCATGCATCAAGTTTTCTATAAGTCTTTTATGATTCAGCATTTCTAAAGCTAATAGTTTACAGTAAATATCGGAAATAACAGCAGGCTTTGTGTGGTGGAAATAAACTTAAGTCTGCAATGAATGACTAACCTTGCAATGAGGTCATGTGAAGAGGTGTTACTGACTCATTAACTACTTTTTGGGTCCACAAGTGGCTCTTTCCCCAAAGTCAATGTGTGTGTTAGGGCAGAGATGGGAGGATGCTGGTAAAAGGGGTGATGGCTTAGAAAACCAGCTCTAAAGACTTGTCAGGTTACAGTTGGAAGGCCCTCTTTCGGAAACCAGCTGGCTCATGCAAATACTTGTTCTCATGACTGAGGATTTTCAAGTTCATACAGACTGCAGCTTTGCACAAAAATGCTGGTGTCTGTGTTAATACCAGTGTACTAAGAAATTCCTTTAATCCTCTGTAGAGTTTGTGAATTATCACAAGTGTCTAACCGAAAGATAAACGGATAAATACATTTCAAAGGTAGCATTCCAGTAGTAATATTCCTTAAGCTGCCCTGGATACATTTCTTCTAAAGAGCTGGTTCATCTGCATGATTAAACTTTTTTTGTGCTTTGTCTTTAACATTGGTACCCTGTAAACACCTCTTCTCATCTCTTTCCTATTTTTCTTCATATGGGTCATCACTTCCTTCTGTCTGGTTCTAATTTAGAAATCCTTTTGTTCAGAAAGGTAATGTGGACTCTATATAATGAGACTCCTTTTTCTTGTAAATGTATAACTAGAATTTCAGTCTAGCCAATGAATCACCAAATCTGTATCCATTTTCCATATTCCTCCATAATAAATGCCAATAGTATGGAAGTAATACCCTTCTGATAAGACTTTTGTTTGTGTTTCATCATTAGTCACATTATTAAATAAGAATATAAGAATGGTCATACTGGATCAGAACAATGGTCCATCTAGCCCAATATCCGCTCTCTGACAATGGCAATGCCAGATGCTTCAGAGGGACTGAACAGAACAGGGCAATTTCAAGTGATCCATCTGGTATGTCCAGTCCCAGCTTCTGGCAGCTGGAGATGTAAGGGCATCCAGAGCATGGGGTTGTATCCATGACCATCTTGATCGACCATCTCCAGGAACTTATCTAATTCTCTTTTGAACCCAGTTATGGTTTTGGAATTAACAACATTCCTTTGACTGTGCCTTGTGCGAAGAAGTACTTCCTTTTGTTTGTTTTAAACCTGCTGCCTATTATATTCATTAAATAGGGATCTGCTGTGACAGAGACATGCATCCAACAAAGTGGGTATTCACCCACGAAAGCTTATGCTCCAATATGTCTGTTAGTCTATAAGGTGCCACAGGACTCTTTGCCGCTTTTGCAGATCCAGACTAACAGATACCCTTCTGATACTGTGACAGAGTGTTTCTTCAAGGGTGTGGGAACTCATGCTCATTATGCATTAGCACAAGTTATTCCTTTTTCTGGAATTTAAATAATAATTTGCCGTGCTATAGGTCTTTCCCTTCCAGGACTTCACAGTGCTTTCCGGTCATTCATTAATTAAGCCTTACTTCACCCCTGTATGGCAGATAAAAATCAAGAGCTCAGAAAAGTGCTCTCCCATAGAGTGGGGTATGTAAGTTGTTTAACAATGTACAGGGAAATTACCTGATAATTTAGGATAAGAAGTGAAGAAAAATCCAGTATGCAACTGAAATTGTAGGGAGGATGTATATAAGCAGAATATAATTACCATAGTTTGGCCAGCAGACTAGGAATTAATACTCTCATTTTTACTGCCCCCCCAAAAAAAAGGGGGGGTAAAAATTCAGAAAGTACCGTGGAATCTTTTCATGATCACAAACTGCCGGGGCCTTGATTTTACTTCTCATCCAAAAGAGAGCATTTCCAGCAGTGCCTCCTAGCTTCATGCCAGGGCCCTGGTTTGGTGTTGATTCCAAAGGAACAGTTACTACCTACTGAATTCTTAACACCAATTTTTGCAGTATTTGAATTGGGCTGACTGTGCTTAGCATGTGAAATTGATGAGGCAAAGTAGCAAAAAGGAGCTCGATACACAAACAAATATGCACTAAACGTTTATATCATTCTCAGTGCTTAGATACCACTGCCAATATGCATTAGTTGCAAGATGGAAGAGTATATATCTAAAAGAGCATTATGGTCAGAAATTTTATTTACTATACTGTACATGCCTATTTCCAAGACGCCATATACAACTTGAGCCATCATGCTTTTATGCCAACTCCAGTAGCTGGAGGAAGGTGTTTATAGCATGTATATGAGCAAAATAACCATTATGTGAATTGACAGTTTATAAACCAGGGGAAAAACTGACTCTGTTTTGTACTTGCAGGTATCATTAAACTTGAGTCTATGCCAATGTGAGATTATTTGTTTTCCTAATAATAAAAGAACTTCATTTTGAGGAAGGGAGAACAAGACAAGCCTGAAAAACAGAAATGTAACAAATTAAGATGAAATGTAGCATTAAGCTAATATGTGAACATGTGGAACAATCCAGCATTTGCCCCCAGAAAATGGACTGGATGATCTAATAGGTCGTCATCATCATCATCTGTATCCTTCTTGGGTCTACATGGTGTACATTTCTACTGTCACTCTTTGGGACCGTCTGAGTAAGTCACTACTAGATCACATTCTTGATACATATGTGTATCGTTTGGATGCTCACAAACACTGTGGACTTTCACAATTCCTTCACCAAATAATTTTAGCTGGGTTTTTCCACGGGGGTCTCATGGCATATGATGACCGTCATTTGAAAAGATAAATGATTAGACCTTTAAGATCTTTCTAACTCTTCATGTAGCAGACAGTGTTGTGTAGTGTATATTTTTCAGACCCTGCTGCAGGAACAATATGACCTAAATATTTAATCAGGCTTTGTAGAATTGGCTTTTTTTCATGGCTCCAGATTAATCTAGCTTCTCTGAGCTAATATGTGTGGCATGCATGTCTTGAAGACTTAAAATCAAAACCTTACTTTTTCTGAGTAATTTTAAAGATTTATAGCCTTCATAAAATCTCCCTGCCATTTGTTGAGAGCCAGATTATGAACTACAATAACTGAAATGTTAATATTTGGAATTATTTCCTTTTTGAATATGTCTGGATATGCTGCTTTAGACTTTCTTGTGTTAACAGAACGGGTGAAGCACAATATTCACAAACTGAAACACACTTTCTGTGCCACATCTCAGTCAGTTCGTTAGTTTAGGTCTGTGTACTCATAAGGACATTGGCTCAGTACAGTTTGCATTTGAGTCTTCTGTATATTTGTTATAAAACTTCAGCTGCTATCCACAATGACTCCAATATCTCTTTCTTGAGTGGTAACGGCTAACGTAGAGCCTGTCATTTTATATGTATAGTTGGGATTATGTTTTCCAATGTGTGTTACTTTGCATTTATCAACATTGAATTTCATCTGCCATTTTGTTTCCCAGTCACCAAGTTTTGAGAGATCCTTTTGTAGCTCTTCACAGTCTGCCTGCGACTTAATTATCCTGAGCAGTTTTGTATTAAAAATAAAACAAGTTTATTAATCAGAAAGACATAGATTTAAGTGATACCAAGCATCCGATGAAGTGAGTTGTAGCTCACGAAAGCTTATGCTCAAATACATTTGTTAGTCTCTAAGGTGCCACAAGTACTCCTTTTCTTTTTGCGAATACAGACTAACACAGCTGCTACTCTGAAACAAGTATAAGTCATAAAGTTAGAAAGGATTACAAGCAAGCAAAAGCAAAATATGCTCATAAGATTAAAACCTGATTTAACAAAGTGGAGTCTTTTGTTCCAGAAAAAGGAACGTTTCTCACCAAGTCTCTCTTCCAGCAATGGGTCATTAATTCTGGTTAGGATCCTTTACGGAGTCCAAAGTGCTCAGTTTCTTTATCTCTTCAGGTAAAAGGATAACTTAGGGGTTTGCTCCTCCGTCTTTATAGAACAGTAAGCCTTTGAAATGTGTTCGTAGATAAAGTTCCTTTTCTCCTGCTGGGAAGAGATGCCATGCAGTCTGGTGAAGACTGCATGCTGGTTCCTCTCCTGCTTATAGATTCATAGATATTTAGGTCAGAAGGGACTATTATGATCATCTAGTCTGACCTCCTGCACAACGCAGGGCACAGAATCTCACCCACCCACTCCTGGTGATAGATGAGTGGTTGCAACCTCCTCTTGTTAGCTTGATGGATTTGTTTACTTTTTAAGTAAATGCATGTCCAGTGTCTCTCAATTTACCTTGGAGAGACATTCAAGCAGATGGCACCACATTCCTTTGTGTGGGGAGAGATGGATTCCTTGTGTCCTATCTGGGAGACATTTTAAGAACATAATGTCAGCACACGTTTGTAACTTTGCACATACACCACACAGTAATATTAATGATCAGTGAATTGTGAGTTTTCCAGAGATACATTACATGCCCCCTTTGGGTAAGTATCATAACTGTGTGCCAGTTGGCATTGGGGTGCTTTTAGGATCACAGACATGATGAGGGGGATATCAAGAGGATAGTAAAAATACACTTATGTTTCTCACATGTCTAGTGATTATAGATAGGCTGGGGAGGTGCCTAAAATCTTCCGGTGGAGCTTTTATGGAATGGGGAGGCAGTGGATAGTAGCAGTGGCTGTTGCAGGCTTCCTCCTTATCTCACACATATCTCTGGGCCAGATTAGAAGAGGCCACAAGCAGGGGAGAGAGCATTGCAGTAGATGTCAGAACTGTGGGTCAGAGAAGGTAAATAAACCTCCAGCTAGAGCAGACAGGCATGCCCAAGTGATGGAAGATTCCTTCACCTAACTCTGCTGCAGCTTGAACTTTTTAGGTACATTTTGGTTTAAAAGGCAATTACTGTTTTTGCAGTTAGCATATTATTAACTCTTTTCACCTTGATTTTAGTGTCTATTAGATTCCTGCCTTCCCTTTCCTTCTGTTTTTTCTAGCATTGCAGAACTACTAACTGTGGTGTATAACCTATTGCTTAAAACAGGCTCTGTACCAGATAACTGGAGGATAGCTAATGTAATGCCGATTTTTAAATAAGGCTCCAGAGGGCAATCCTGGCAATTACAGGCCAGTAAACCTAACTTCAGTACCAGGCAGAATGCTTGAAACTATTGTAAAGAACAGAATTATCAGACACAGATAAACATGATATATTGTGAAAGAGTCAACACAGCTTTTCTAAAGAGAAGTCATGCCTCACCAATCTATTAGAATTCTTTGAGGGTGTCAACTAATGTGAACAAGGATGATCCAGTGGATATAGTGTACTTGGACTTTCAGAAAGACTTTGATAAAGTCCCTCACTAAAGGCTCTTAAGCAAAGTAAGCAGTCATGTGATAAGAGGGAAGGTCCTGTTATGAATAAGTAAGTAGTTAAAAGATAGGAAACAAAGGGTAGGAATAAATAGTCAGTTTTCACAGTGGAGAGAAATAAATAGAGGGGGTCCCCCAAAGATCTGTACTGGGACTTGTGCTGTTTAACATATTCATAAATGATCTGGGAAAAGGGGTAAATTGTGAAGTGGCAAAGTTTGTGGACAATACAAAATTATTCAAGATAATTAAGTCCAAAGCAGACTGCCAAGAATTACAAAGGGATCTCACAAAACTAGATGACTGAGCAACAAAATGGCAGATGAAATTCAGTGTTGATCATTGCAAAGTAATGCATATTGGAAAACATCCCAACTATACAGACAAAATGATGGGATCTAAGTTAGCTATTACCACTCAAGAAAGAGATATTGGAGTCATTGTGGATAGTTCTCTGAAAACATCTGCTCAGTGTGCAGTACCAGTTGAAAAAGTGAACAATGTTAGGAATGGGATAGATAATAAGACAATAAATATCATGATGTCATTATATAAATCCTTGGTAAGCTCACACCTTGACTATTGTATGCAGTTCTGGTCACACCATCTCAAAGAAGATATATAGTAGCATTAGAAAAAGTGGAGGGAATGGCAACAAAAATGATGAATCATATGGAACAGCTTCCATATGAGGAGAGATTAAAAAGATTAGGACTGTTCATTTTAGAAAAGAGATGACTAAGGAGGGATATGATGGAGGTCTATATAATTATGATGGATGTGAAGAAAATGAATAAGGAAGTGTTATTTACCCCTTCACATAACACAAGAACCCCCAATCCAATTAATAGGCAGCACATTTAAAACAAACAAAAGGAAGTATTTCTTCACACACAGACAACTTGTGGAACTAGTTGCCAGGGGATGTTGTGAAGGTCAAAAGTATAACTGGGTTCAAAAAAGAATTAGATATGTTCATGGAGGATAGGTCCATCAATGGCTACTAGCCAAGATGGTCAGTGCTGCACCCCCATGCTCTGGGTGTCGCTAACCTCTGACTGCCAGAAGATGGGGCTGGATGATAGGGATGGATCACTCGATAATTGCTCTGTTCTGTTCATTCCCTCTGAATCTTCTGGCATTAGCCACTGTCAAAAGACAGGATTCTGGTCTATATTGACTATTGGTCTGATCCAGTATGGCCATTCTTACGTTCCTGTCACTTTGGTTTCTGAAATAGTAATGTTAATCTCTTATTTAAATGACTTTCTCTGTGCACATTTCATTTTCTTTTGGTTTGGCACTGTAAGGTCTTGGGCAGGGGTGGGCAAACTTTTTGGCCCAAGGGCCACATCTGCGTGGGGAAATTGCATGCAGGGCCATGAATGTAGGGCTAGGGCAGGGGTTTGGAGTGCGGGGTGTGGGAGGGGGTGCGGTGTGCAGGAAGGGGCTCAGGGCAAGGGGTTGGGGCAGAGGAGGGGTGTGGGGTGTACAAGGGGACTCAGGGAAGGGGGTTGGAGTGTGGGAGGGGGCTCAAGGCAGGGGGTTGGGGTGCAGGCAGGGTGTGTCAGGGTCTCAGGGCAGGGAGTTGGGGTGTGGGGTACAGGAGGGGTTTGGGGTGCAGGCTCTGGCCCAGCGCTGCTTACCTGGAGCGGCTCCGGGGTGGCAGCGACACGCACTGGGGCCAGGGCAGGCTCCCTGCTTGCCCTGGCCCCGCGCCACTCCCAGAAGCGGCTGGCACCATGTCCCTGCAGCCCCTGGGTGGGGAGGCAGGGGGGTCTGTGCACTGCACTCACCTGTAGGTACCTCCCCTAAAGCTCCCATTGGCCGCAGTTCCCTGTTCCCAGCCAATGGGGGCTGCGGGGGCCGGTGCCTGCAGGCAAGGGCAGCGCACGGAGCCCTCTGCTCCCCCTCCCCCAGGGGCCACAGGATCATGGTGCCGGTCGCTTCCGGGAGCTGTGCCAGGGTAGGCAGGGAGCCATGACGGGCCGGATCCAGCCCGTGGGCCGTAGTTTCCCCACCCCCTGGTTTTGTGTCTTATTTTGATTCTTACTGAGTAGTAGTTATTCCAGATCATTAAGAATTTGATATCTTTAGATTTAATGGAGCAGATGAGAATATTTTATTACTAATAACTTCTCAGATTTATACAGCATATAACCCTAGAAATATTTATATGGTGAGAAGACACTAGAGATGTTTTACTATTTTCATTATCTCAGAAAATGGCAAAGTTTCATCTTTTAAGTAAGAACAACTGTTTTTGATGGGATAACTCCAGACCACACTTAATGATTTCCCAGGCTCCAGTTACCCAGAGGTTCCAAATTTGAACTATTGGGAGTTGATATTGATTCCTTAACATTTTGCTATCAAATCTCAAGATATTCAGTTTGATGTTTTACTATTTAAAAGAGGAAAATGCACAAATCTAATTTGCTGTGCTGGTGCATCTTTTTCTTTTTAAAGGATAAAATACATGCTTGGGCTTTTTGTGTTTAGGATTAAATATCTATCTATATCTATGTACAGTGTGTATATATCGAGAGAGAGAGTATGCATACACATGTGTGAATGCACATATCCCTACCCCTCAGTATTTAACAGTATTTTTCATTTGCTGTAATAATTTGTTTTTCAGAAATTTTAATAATAAATTGCAAATACAAAATAGGCATTTGCTTTAAAATGAAAGTAGTCAACCCAATAAAAAGTATTAAAAATAACAAAATTTCCCATAGCATTTGATTCTAGCTTGAATGCCCATTGGACCATTAGTTTTCAGACTCTGGTTAAGATCCATGTTTAAACTGGTATTAGCTCTAGCTTCCAAATTTCACTGTTGTTTTTCTTTACATACAACTATACGGAGAGAGTTATGCCTTGGTTATATACAGAGTTGGCCCAGTTTAACCTGAAGTCGTTTTAAAAACTGATTTAGTTAAAGTGGTACAAAACACTGTGGACATTCTTTAATTCAGTTTAATGTATATTAATCTTATATTTAAACTTGTATTAATAGCTTAAATCAATTCAATGCTAAATTAAGTTAAATCAGTATGAGCCAGGTTTATATGAATGAGTGTTTATGTGGCAGTTTATAGTTTAAACTGGTTCAACTTTGAATATAAATAAGACCTAACAAATACATGGCACAGTCTTGCCTTGCTATTTGGAACCATGGAAGTGGGGATAGCAAAGCAATGCTCATCACAAAAAGAGTCCCAGAGCCATCTATTAGTTATTTATTTATATTGCAGTGGTGCCCAGAGATCCCAATCAGAATTGAGGCTCTGTTGTGCCGGGAAATGTACAAACATATAAAGACATGGCCCATATTTTGAAGAATTTATAATCTAAACTGCAATCTGGTTCTGGGGAGGTTTGTACATTGAGAGTATGCCTTCACTTCAGAGTTAACTTGGGCTCTTTCTTTGGTGTTGTCCCTAACCCTCTCTCCAGTCCACACACACAAACCTCTCCTGAATTTGGTGGTGCTTTAAACCCAAGCTAGCAGCCCCATAAGGTTGTGGTCTACTGTCCAGACTGAAAACTAATCTATCACTCTAGAACTTTGAGTGCTGAATTGCTGGGTGGGGGAGCGGTAATAACGGTGGTTACGCTTTCTTTCTCCATCTAGTGTGCCCCATAACAGAGGGCAGAATTTTGCCCACAGAACATTAAACCAAAAGGAAAGTAATTTGGTAAATAATCTTCAGTAGAATACATGGAATACCATTCAGCATTTTATGGTGAGCCAGGTTTTTTCCTGACTAACATTTCCTCTCTCTTTAAATATTAGCATTAAAGATAATTTAAGGAATTTTCTGGTGAATGTGCCACTTTGTGTACCCTGAGTAGATTGGCGAGTCGTCTCTTTGGTCACTGCGTGTGTGTGATCTAATCTGTTGTGTGCATATACTACTCCCTTACTATACAGTAACTGTAATGATATAAATTTTTTGTGGATCTAAAGTGTGTGCACATGGTAGTGTGACAGCAGTACAGTATATTTCAGGTGAACTGTTCTACTGATCAGCTTCTCCTCCAATAAATTCATGAGTGCGAGAACACCGTGTGAAGCAGCATTGACACAGATTGTATGAACTTTGACTCAACAGTGATCAATGTATTTTCAGGGTTTCTGTCTACATGTTGTATTATTAACACTAAAGCCAGACATCTCAGAGTGATTTCCCCAGAACTCTCGCCATCTGCCAACTCTAAGACAGAAGTGTATATTTCTTGAAAGTAATTACAAGAGGTTTCTCATGGAAGGACTGACCAACCCTGTTCAAATAACCGATAGGCTGTCTCCACTGCGGGAATTCTAGAGTGCATGAGTACTTCAGAGTAATGATTCAGTAGTTCTACATGACTTTTTCACTCCAGTGGGGTAAGATGTCATTTTCCACGAAGCCAGTTAAATTCTGTGAATATTCTCATTTTTTTCTGATAACATTGTAAACCAGGTCCGCAGTCTCATGTGTTCATGTCTTCAAGCCAAGTTAAAAGTTAGCTTACAATTTTATTTAATTTTTTTGTGTGTTTACAAGCCCCCAAACTTGGCAAACTCCCCAGCACATGACCACAGATGATCAGTTCTTTCTGCCTTTCTAATTTTTTGTTGTTTTAGTTTGAACTGCTACTTTGCTGTGTTTGGCATCTTCTGCTGAGTGTCGGCACAAAACCTCTTTGGACAAAACATTAATTGGCTTTCTTAAAGGAAAATTCCTCTTTCTGTTTTTCTCCCTTTACCCTTGTCTTTCAGTTATGCCTGCCGCCACTTGCGGAGATATGTATATGTCTTGGACAAACTGTATTTTCCTCACTCTCACTGCTCTACGCTGCAGCATTGCTTCTCGACCCTCAGTGACAATGGAGAGGAACTTTTGTCTTTAACTTGTTCTCACATTCTCAGATCCTATGCTTCCAGGTTATTAACCTCTGCTCTGCATTTATTGCATGCTGCATGCTGTGTGTGACTGATCTTTGCATGCTTAAGTGAACAGATGTAAAACATGAAATGGTCAAGGGGGTTATTTGTATCTTTAATATCATACAACTAATGGCATCCTAGATATGCGTCATAACAAGTGTGGTATAAATAGAGGACCTAGGGTTAGGTTTTGTGGTACACAACATAGTGTCTGTCACCATAAGTCGAGCACAAGCTTTCATAAGTTGTGTGTAGCTTGTGGAAGCTTTAGATTTTTACATTAGATATAAATTATGTTAATATTCTTCCCAAATGCCATAATATTTAAAATATAAGACTCATGGGCTATAATATTCAAGCTACTGCATAATTATGTATTTGCTTTGCACTGTAGAGCTGGTATAGCGATGCGTCTGTCTTAAACACAAGCCTGAGTCCTGTTGTTGCAGTTATTTTGTACAGCAATGTTGGTTTAGGGAATGGAGATAGAGCCTTCTCTCTTTTCTTGCAACTTACTTCATTTCATTTTCATGATCGCTCATACCTGAGAGCTGCCATTTTTTGACATATAGTTGTAGACTAGATTAGACATAATGGGGCGAGTAATGAATAGCCATCCATCCCAAATAACAATAGAAAGTCAACATCTTTCTAATCAGAATTGTTAGATCATACATAAAAATAGTAAAATAGAAAGAAATTTTTAAAATCTCTACTAGGAAGGACAAAACATAAGGGTGTTTTTTATAAAATAAAAATAGTTCTACCCATACTATTCTGTTGACTAGGTAGATAATTTAATGTATTATCCAAGATGCGAAGAGTTTTAGGAAAACAAGGCAAAAATTGCATGAAAAAATTTACCAGAACATGGAAAGAATCCAGAATGGAAATGCAGCTTCCCAGCAAAGCAAGCATACAATAGCAACAGACCACACAGTAAACATAAGTAAAACCAGCTTGATTATCAAGGGACGAAGAAACTGTGGCATGCAAGTTGAAATAGCTCTGTTTGTATGAATTTTATAGTAGTCCATAATGATGGGGAATTATGCCAAAGAATCCTAACAGGCAATGAAAATCTAGCTATCCCAGAAGCAATCACCAACTAATTAGGAAGAGAAGACACTGTTTTAAAAAAAATTAAAGAATACAAAGGCATTGCTTAAAAGTAATAGTAGTAGTAATAATGAAGAAAAATTCACATACTAAATGTAATGCTGTGCTAGGGACTGAAATCCTGTACACATAATGACATGGTTTCATATAAAATTATTCCGTGTATTCACTTGTTAGTTAAATATCTGTATTATTAGTAAATATATGTATTGTGGGTAGTGCCCAAAGGGCCCATTTTGGCTTGAGGCCCCTGACTGTAGTTTATGAACTAAAAATGCTAATTAATCTGCAGAACTCTAGAAAATCTATTAAAATGGATATTGTTGAGCCAAATTGTATTTAGTTGCACTAGTGTTAATCCAGAATAATTGAACACATTTATGCCCATTCTGTGTAACACTTGGGCTGTCTTGAACAGCAATTATGTCCCGGTTGGATACTTTTGATGCTCGTGTAAGTGAAGAACTAGTAACATCACTGGCTGGAGCCATGCATCAAATAGGCAGGTTCTGTGCATGCTCCTTTCAAAGGTTTTCCAAAGCACTTCAGTCCTGAATTCCTTTGTCCCTGCTCTTCTAAGCTGGGGCTTCTCCTAAGACCATGCCAATTTGTATGTCGGTTTTATGATATGGACAAATACTAAGATCCCCAAACTCGTTTGTATTAGTAACAGAAGGGTCTGAACCCAGGTTTCTAGAGCAAAAGAACAGAGCTCACTGATCGTTATGGTACTTAGTCTCCACAGTAAAGCTGAAAATGAACCAAACCTCCATAAAGACATAAAGGTGGAAAGTGTTGAATAACTGTGTCAGGATTATTGAAGTACCACATAGCAAACTGCTCCGTTTCAAATTTTCTGGTCTTACATATTATATTTTCATAGTTCTCACTGACAACAGCACTGGAATCGATTCTTGACACTGCTCCTGTCCTTGCTTATGCATGCATGTATCATCATGATGCTAGCACTAATACTGAGTTATTGTTCATGCCTGTCTATAGTAGCTCTGCCAGAGGGTTACAACTTGGAAATATCCAAGTGGAATCAGAGATTACTGCAGCAGTGGTTTAGGCAGATTAGTACCATGGGGATATTTCCAAGACTCCTGCAAATAAGATGCAGGGGTAGGAAGATTAGTTATGCTTGTGCTGGCAATTACGGGAGTGAGTGGAAGAGTGGAGCGTACACCCAATAGATAATACAGTGGTGTGGGGCAATATAAAAACCTATATAGAATAGAAAGAACCTTTAAATCAGCACTCAGCACAATTGTAAAGCTCTTCTAAAATGTTGCAGTCAAAATGATCCAATCCAGTGCTGGGATTGTGAAAATCATCAGTGGTTCTACCCAGTAATTATACTTATGAATTACAGTGTGTTGGAAAGGCCAAAAAATCTTGCATTTTGTTTACAAAATGTGTGCACTTTTTTCCCATACAAAACATATGTTCTTGAAAATAAATAAATACAAAAAGTGACAACAGCTCAGCACTTAAAATAGCTTTACAATAACAAAGCATGTATGTATATGTGTAGTGGAAGGAAACAGCTTTGGTACTGGAATACTGTAAATAAATTTTTATAAACTATCAACTAACTTGCCATTATTCTTTTACGAAATGTGACTTGTACACTGGTTGAGAGGTATCAGAATATATCAGCCCAAGAAGTTTTGAGGATTTGGTTTTCAGTTTAAAAAACTATCTTTTTACAAGACAAACTGAAGTGGTTAAAACCAAAGATATTTCAAATAAAGAACCCTGCTCATGAAAATATTCAAATGCCTTTTTTGTGCTAGCTATTTCTTTTTTATATGGATAATTAATGATTTGGGAATGGAAACACCTACCAGTATGTGTGCTGTTCTCAGCTAAAAGTAAAACTCTGTATAAATCTGTAGATAAAAAAATCAAATTCTATGTGTTGGTATAAAAGGAGTTAGTGAAAAGCATCTAAAACTTAGATGTTCTTATTGACAGTGTGGGTTCATGCACACATTCTGTACAAACATCACAGTAGTATTCATTATCAATAACTTTATCCTATCTTAGAGGTTGCAAATATTATTTATACTCCAGAAATCAGAAGTGAGCATGGGAAGCAATGAATTACAACAGTTTGCTAATCCTGAGCCCAGCAACCCAAAACTCCCATTGCGCTGTAGTACAGTTCCTACTGCGCTACAGCCCTGCGGTCCTCATTCCAGCAGAACTCTCACTGAAGTATATGGGACTTTTCCCTGAGTAAGGACAATAGAATCAGTCTCCAAAAACTGTACAAATAGTGTGTTAATCTTCTGAAGCCGTGTATTTGCTCCTGTGAGGTGGTGGTCCCCTCCATAGCACCACATGGGATCAGGCATTTTATTTGCATGTGTACTGTGAACAATGATACCATTTTAATTTTTTTTAAATGGAGGGTAGAGGGAGAGCATCCACCAAAGAAAAAAGGAAAGGGAGAAGGAAGGGCATCAGAGAACCTTTAGAGGTGACTGAGTTAATAAAAATTAACACAGTTCATGCCTGCTCTTATTCATTGCCAGTTATATTTAATCTTTTTTTAAATGTACTTTAGTTGGTGTTTATTGAACACTATTTTCACATTTTGAGACTGGTGGCTTGTAAAAGCTTCTGGTGGCCTGTTGTTTCTTGGGTTTGTAAACATGTTTATACCACACTTGTTGAACAACAAACACTGGTTAAAATTAATGGGCTTTTAAAAGAAGAAAAGGTGGGGATGGATGTATTCGGTTATTATCACTTGTATTGCCTGAGCACTGTCAGCCTGTGGTACCTGTTCTCGAGGCACTTTAAAAGGGAATGCAGTTTCAGCTCTGTCTTAATGACAGTGTCACTCTGGTGACTTGTGGGGACACGCGTATTGGGTGTTTTATTATACCATACATTCATGTAGCTTAAATACTTGAAGCTGGGATCATAGTCTCTACATTTGTTTGATACTGTCTTAATAATTCTGTTGTGGCTGTACTATTTATTGATTTCCATGGTATTTCTAACTCATGAAATGAAATGTATTATCCCACTTCAACCATTAGGGTTTCCTTTTGGATTACATATTCATTGTGTGATGTTCTATTAGTCATGTATACTTCACTTTCTATTTCAAACCTCTTTGAGCTACAGTCAACCCTAGAGAATAACTCTAGAAAGTCAAACAGACTCCTTGAAGTATGTATTAGCAAAAGGCAGCTAACAAGATAATGGTTTTGGGGATGCTAAACAAATTAAGGGCAGTTTTATTTTCTGTGTGGGAGGAAGGGAGAGAGAGAAAACGAACAGGAAATATGTTTTTGATGAGCCTGGTAAACTGAGTAAGCAAATTCATGAAGTAATATAGCTGCGGTTCTCAAACTGTAGGTTGGGACCCCAAAGTGGGTCACAATCCCATTTTAATAGGGTCCCCTGGACTGGTGTTAGACTCGCTGGGACCCGGGGCTGAAGCAGAAGCCTGAGCCTTGCCACCGGGGGCTGAAGCTGAAGCCCAAGGGCTTCAGCCTGGGGCAGCGGGGCTCAGGCTGCGGCTTCCGCCTGGCAGGGAGGTGGGGGTGTGTAGTAATTTTTGTTGTCAGAAGAGGGTCTCGGTGCAATGAAGTTTGAGAACCACTGTAATAGAGTGAAAGAAAAAATTACTGGGATTAATTTGAGTTGAGCTTTTGCTAGAGGAAGAAAAGGAAAGGAATATGTTGTCAAAATTTTAGTCTTAGCTATTGTGAATATTGTTTATAATTTTATTTTAGGTTTATGTAACCACAGGAACCACACAGTAAGATTATGTAGGCCCCCTTTTTTTTTTTTTTTTGGAGGTATTCTGGCATAAAGCCTTCCTCATAAAGTCCTGCAGAGACTTAAGCATATGCTTCACTTTACAGACCTGGGAAGTTCCAGTGCCACTGAAGTCAATGGGGATTATTCACTTCCATAAAGTTAAGCACGTGTGCAGTCATTGCAGTCTATGATTTGTATCAAGACAAAAAAGGACAGAGCCTTGTACTGTTGGAATTCAATCCCAATGTCTGATTAGAAGGAATTAAACAGAAAGAAAAGTCAATATAACTCCAGAATAAAAAGAATAACTGTCAGATGATCATGGTAGGAATAAGAAGTTGGGGGTAAATTTTCAAAAGTGACTAGTGATTTTAGGTACCAAACTTGAGACTGCATCAGCCCTCTGATTATCAAGTCCTTTTAAGTTATCAAGTTGGGCATCCAAAATCATTAGACATATTTAAAAATGTATATTTTTTTAAAGTGCAAAGTGCTCAGTTAGGGGAGGAACTGAGCATTCACCTTTACTTCAGTGGGACTTGCCTGAGAGTTGAGGGAAATCACACTTTACAGGAATGTGCAGCATTTTGCAGATCAAGCCATAAATGAGAAATAAAATAAACTAATAACTTGGGCTCATAAGATTGCAGTAGCAATGCTTCAGTTATAGTTGCAATGGTGTGTGCATTTTAAGTTTCCATCCCAAGCAAAATAATGGAATGGCTGATACAGGACTAAATAGAGAATTAAGAGAGTACTATAATTAATGTCAATCAGCATGGGTTTATGGAAAATAGATCTTGTCAAACTATCTTTTTTGGATGAGATTACAAGTTTGCTTTCTATAATAGACTTCTGTAACGTATTTGACTTATTTCAGAGTAACAGCCGTGTTAGTCTGTATTCGCAAAAAGAAAAGGAGTGCTTGTGGCACCTTAGAGACTAACCAATTTATTTGAGCATGAGCTTTCGTGAGCTACAGCTCACAGTATGCATCCGATGAAGTGAGCTGTAGCTCACGAAAGCTCATGCTCAAATAGATTGGTTAGTCTCTAAGGTGCCACAAGTATTTGACTTAGTACCACATAACGTTCTGAACTATACAAAATTAGAACCATACAAAGTGAGAGACCAAGTGGGTAAGGTAATATCTTTTTTTGGACCAGCTTCTGTTGGTGAGAGATACAAGCTTTCGAGCTTACACAAAGCTCTTCTTCAGATCTCACCAACAGAAATTGGTCCAATAAAAGACACTCACCAACCTTGTCTCTCTGATATCCTGGGACCAACACAGCTACACCAATACTGCATACAAAATCAACATGGCACGTTAAATGGATTACAAACTGGCTAACAGATCTCAAAATTTAATTGTAACAATAAATGGAAAATTATCGCTGTGTTTCCAATGGAGTCCTATAAAGATCAATTCTTGTTGTTATGCTATTTGATATTTTTATCAATGATCTGGAAGAAAACATAAAATTATTACTGATCAAGTTTGTAGATGGTACAAAGATTGGGAGAGTAGTAAATAATGAAGATGACTGATTAATGACATAGACCTATCTGGATTGTTTGGTAAGCATGATGCAAGCAAACAATATGTGTTTCAATATGGTCAAATGTAAGGGAGTGGTAATTTGCATAAAGGCATGCATTTAGGAGCAAAGAATGCAGGCTATATACTTACGGGATGCGGAACTCTATCCTGGGAAGCAATAACTGAAAAAGACTTGGGGGGTCATCTAGGATGAACATGAGTTCCCTGGACAATGGTGTAGCTGGAAGGGCTAATGTGATCCTTGGATGTATGAACAGGGGAATTCGCATAGGAGTAGAAAGGTTACATTACCTCTGTATTTGATACTGGTGCAACCACTGCTGGAGTACTGTGTCCGCATTTCAAGAAGAATGTTGAAAAATTGGAGAGGGTTCAGAGAAGAGCCATGAGAACGATTAAAGGATTGGAAAACATGCCTTAGAGCAATTGTTCACAAACTTTTCCAGTTGCGCGCCCCTCCCCTGCACCATTAACAGACTCTATCTGCGTCTACCCCCTTCCCCCATTAGTGCTCAGCCAAGGCTTCCACAGCAGCGGAGCTAGGGATGGGGGAGGAGCTGGCCTGGGGGCGGAAAAGGAATGAGAGCAGAGCTGGGGTGGAGTGGAACTAGAGCTGGGGACGAAGCAGGGTTGGTGCTAGAGAGGGAATGGGGATGGATCTGGGCTAGAGGCAAAATGGGGTTGGGGGTGGTGCGTATTGTTTCTTTTTGTTTTATATATTATCTATAATTATAAAAACACCTAGAGCTTGGGTAGATGCTATTAAATACAAATATAAATCCAATTATTGTTCTTTGGAAGGCTGTTCTGCTACATGTATGGTAAATAGTTTAGATTTGCAAGTTTGTTTAGTATTCAGAGTAGTTTGCGGTAGAAATTAGTCCAAATTACTAATGCAGTGAAGTGAGCATTGTGGTATTTGCATAAATTTTGCTGTCTGCTGTGTAAATTAATGTCTCGGTATGAGACATATCAGCATGGTCTAGAAACCAATATTTCTTGTATTCTCTGGGCAAAGGCTTTGCATCCCGTTTGAGAATGCTATGGGGATCTGTGATTGATGGGTTCATCTATGTTGCCATGTGTTCCCCAGAGCAATGGGATTAGCATTCTCCATGAACATATAAAGCATACACTTAGAGTGCTGCATTATACATTTTATAGTATTGTATCTGGGATCCTGCAGTTGCTGGCTTTATCATTATGCCCAGTTCTACCTTTAGTTGTGTACCTGCGACTCCCATTGGCTTTAATGAGGACACAGTGTGATCTGGAGAATAGAATTTTCCTCTTAATTTGTAAATGGAGTAATTTCAGGTACAGAATGTAGTAAAGCTGGTGTTTTTTATTTGCTTGGGTGTTCTTTGTTTTTTGTGGGTTTTTTTGGTTGGTTGGTTTGTTTTTGCATAAGGAAAGATTAAAATGCTGAAATAAAATGTGAAGGAACAAAGAGCAAACCCTGTTTCCTCTGTGGAAATGAGGTTAATTTCCATACAAACTGAAGACAATGTAAATTTAATTACTGTGCTCTTCGGGGCCTGAGACTTTTTTTTAAAAGAATGCCATGGTGGTTTTACAGATGGAAAAAACTTGCACAACTGCAAGTACTGTATGTTAGTAAGAATCATAAGACAAATCTGTATTGATTTTCCCAGCAATCCTGAAGTTTGTGTATATATTTGTTGAAAAACTCCTTTTACTGACTTCTTAGAATATACATATTCCCATGGATTGTAACAAATAAAATGAATAGTCTGCTGCAGAGATAGTGTATACATGGATTAGTAACTGTTCTCCTACTAGAAGGGTAATTTAATTTTAAAATATTTTACCTATTGTAAAGTCAACTCGTTCCTTTAATAGCATGCCCATTAATGGATATTTGCTTGTATAGCATTTATAAATCTTAAGACTGATGAAATCTGTAAAGAAACTGTTCTTTTAGAAAAATGTTAGTCCCTGACTACACTAGAAATATGACCACCTTAAAGACCTTGAATACACCATGGTCTGACCTAGCTCTTGTTATAAAATAATGTTAAGATCCATCCTATGCCAAAGACTGAAACCTTGTTTGTAACCTGGGTAGCGGGCAGTCTTGTAATGAAGTTCTTTGAATGGTTGTGTTTGTAATATGGGCAATGGTTATCTGCTGAAATTACCTGATCTTCATATTTTTGGGCTGAGTAAATGAAAGTTATTATTTCACTGCTCTCTTATGCTTTTTGTGTCTATTTGGCTGTATTTTAGCAGGAAATCATTTTTTTTT
Organism: Natator depressus; assembly: GCF_965152275.1. NCBI lineage: Eukaryota > Metazoa > Chordata > Testudines > Cheloniidae > Natator > Natator depressus. Next base: position 15,123,356 of record NC_134238.1, on the reverse strand, counting down.
TAGTTTTAATTAGCTGTTTTCAATACCTTTGGAATCTGCTAATATCAATCATAATACTAGTGTATGATATATGTGTATGCTTTTTTATTTACTTGTTAGAACTGAAATCCACTTGAGTGAATACATCGTGGATTGGTCTTATAATGCATTCATCACTGATGCCCCATTTACATTTAAAATAATACCAAGTAAGCACTTGGAGGAGAGGAAGGTGATCAGGAACAGTCAAAATGGATTCACTAAGGGCAAGTCATGCCTGACCAACCTGATTGCCTTCTATGATGAGATAACTGGCACCGTGGATATGGGGAAAGCGGTGGATGTGATATATCTTGACTTTAGCAAAGCTTTTGATACGGTCTCCCACAGTATTCTTGCCAGCAAGTTAAAAAAGTATGGATTGGATGAATGGACTGTAAGGTGGTTAGAAAGCTGGCTAGATTGTTGGGCTCAACAGGTAGTTATCAATGGCTCCATGTCTAGTTTGCAGCCGGTATCAAACGGTGTGCCCCAGGGGTCGGTCCTGTGACCGGTTTTGTTCAACATCTTCATTAATGATCTGGATGATGGGATTAATTGCACCCTCAGCAAATTCGCAGGTGACACTCAACTGTGGGAGAGGTAGATATGCTGGAGGGTAGGGATAGGGTCCAGAGTGACCTAGACAAATTGGAGGATTGGGCCAAAAGAAATCTGATGAGATTCAACAATCACAAGTGCAGAGTCCTGCACTTAGGAAGAAAGAATCCCATGCACCGCTACAGGCTGGGGACGGACTGGCTAAGCAGCAGAAAAGGACCTGGGGATTACAGTGGATGAGAAGCTGGATATGAGTCAGCAGTGTGTCCTTGTTGCCAAGAAGGCCAACGGCATATTGTGTTGTATTAGTAGGAGCATTGCCAGCAGATCGAGGGAAGTGATTATTCCCCTCTACTCAGCACTGGTGAGGCCACACCTGAAGTATTGCATCCAGTTTTGGTCCCCCCACTACAGAAGGGATGTGGACACATTGGAGAGAGTCCAGCGGAGGGCAATGAAAATGATCAGGGGGCTGGGGCACATGACTTACGAGGACAGGCTGAGGGAACTGGGGTTATTTAGTCTACAGAAGAGAAGAGTGAGGGGAGATTTGATAGCAACCTTCAACTACCTTAAGGGGGGTTCCAAAGAGGATGGAGCTCAACTGTTCTCAGTGATGGCAGATGACCGAACAAGGAGCAATGGTCTCAAGTTGCAGTGGGGGAGGTCTAGGTTGGATATTAGGAAACACTGTTTTACTAGGAGGGTGGTGAAGCACTGGAATGGATTACCTAGGGAGGTGGTGGAATCTCCATCCTTAGAGGTTTTTAAGGCCTGGCTTGACAAAGCCCTGGCTGGGATGAGTTAGTGGGTGTTGGTCCTGCTTTGAGCAGGGGGTTGGACTAGATGACCTCCTGAGGTCTCTTCCAACCCTAATATAAATAATAATAACCAGTGCACTAAACTAATAACTGAAGGTGTTTCATTTGTTTGCAAAAGTTTAGATCAGAGAGACGAGGTGGGTGAGGTAATATCTTTTATTGGACCAACTTCTGTTGGTGAAAGAGACAAGCTTTGTGAGCTCATTTGAAAGAGTAGCAATTGTCTGGTTTCAACCACACAGTAGTTATTGGGGCATGTAGTGCACTGTATGAGGTACACCACATGTTGTGATAGTCATGCATAGGACCCGTGAGATACATCCGTGATATTTCCATCCTCTGATTACCTTGTCCAGACCTGAAGAAGAGCTCTGTGCAGCTCTAATGTTTGTCTGTTTCACCAACATAAGTTGGTCCAATAGAAACTATTACCTCACCCACCTTGTCTCGTGAATATCTTGGGACCAACGCGGCAGCGGCAACAGCAACACAGAAAACAACAAAGCTTAGAACAGTAAAACTTGTGGAGTAATATTTTGATTGTGACTAATGAGCCAACAGAGGGAGTATAAATTATTGTTTATAATGGGACCCTATGTAGATATTATCTTTCTTTCAGTGATGCATTAAACAGTAGCTCAGAAACCAAAGGTACAGCTACAACATAGAGGACGTTCTCCATAAGATTATATTAACTTTAAAAGAGGTAAAATTTTGAGTCTAAGCTATTCTCATGTCTTTATATAAAGGGGTTCTTTTCTAATGGAATTATGATGGTGAAATACAAGCTGTAGAATACCATTGTTTAAGGTGTGGTTCTATAATGTGTGGCCTTTATGGCCTGTATTTAATTTTGTAACTTTATTACTTTTTTAAATTGAGGACAGTAATACATTTGGCATGTGAAAATGAGAGAGAAGAGAAACAATAATTCAGAGAATATTACTGTAATATTAGAGTACATAACTACCCACGTGTGCCCCAGGTGTGCCTAGGGCAGCCCACACTGGAAATGCCAAGGTCAGGGCAGGCTGCAAAAGGGAGAACAGATACTCCTAAGACTAGTGGGTAACATTAAAGTTAAACTCCTCAACCAGTCACAAACTGTGCTTCTGATCCCCTACACTGGTCATCAAGAAGCTAAAAAGAAATCACTCAGTCCCCTTTATTGTATTCCAGTTCTCTGGCTCCCAATCAGTATATAGGGCCAGGACAGTGAGAAGTTATTTAAAAAACTCTGCTCACTATACAAAATGTTCTTCTGATCCCAAAGGGTCAGCCACGTTACCAGGTCAATATAGGTTTGGATCTTACCCAAAATACCACGCTGCCAGCCAATCCTTTAGTCTCTAAAACTAAAGGTTTATTATAAAGAAAAAAGAAAGAACAAGAAGAGAGAGGTTAAATGGTAAAGCAGTCACATACATACAGAGACTTGAAAGTTACATATATCAGGTTCTTAGCAGTATTGGTGAGTTTGCTGGCTTGAAAGTCCCTCTGGAACACATCCACAGCTTGGATGGAAGTCCTTTGTTCAGAGCTTCCTTTGTAGAAAGGTTACTCCAAAGGTAAGAAGCAGGAATGATGAAGACATAATGGAGAAGATGCAGCTGCCTTTTATAGTCTTTTGCCATGCAGCTTCTATTTCCTTTGTTCCAAACACAAGCTGCCCAGCACATGGCCTGGAAGCCTTAGAATTCTATCCATAGGCATGCCCCTGCATGCCTTGCTGAGTCATACGGTGTAGCCCCTGGCCTTTTCAATGGGTTCATTGTACAGTTGATGCCCCTTGGTGGGCCATGAAGCAGTCTAGGCAGTGCTGATGCCAATCTGTCTGGGGATGTCACCCAGATGCACAGCACAAGTTTGGAACTACAGACATACCATACATATAACTTACAATACAAAGGTGATACAAACACATTCGCAAGATTACCATACTTGGCAAATTAGAACATTTTTGCAGATACCTTACACGGCATATCTGGCACAACTCATTGCTATTTTACAATATTGGTATTCATAATATCCTAAAGTGTCCCCCAAATTCCATATCACACCATGTTCATCCAATTTCTGTCCCACTAGGCTGTGTTTACAGCTGCATGGCTTTTTTTGTGTGTTTAGCTGCTGCTCAGTTTATCATCATGTACTTCCTGAAAGGGGGATTACATGAGACCTCTGGGTCTCCACACACCAATTACAAATAATGCTATAGTTCTTGAGTATTCCCATACTCAGAGATTTTACTAATTATTTTTGATTGATCTGATAAATTAAAGTTAACTACCGTCCTTGAAAATTGGGGGAGGGAGGGAGAGAGTGTTTGTGTTTGGGAGGGAGAGGTTCTGTCCTTGGTTCCCTTTTCTTCTCTCTCATGGTTTTGTTTATTTTCTCTGTTCCAGTAACTCTCAGTTTACCTTTCTTCCTTTGACCTTACCCCTTTCTTTCAACCTCTCACTTCTTCCTGGACGTCCTAGCACCTGTTTAAACTCAGTTTGGGGAACTCTGAGCTGCTCCTCTTCCCTACCATACCTTCTCTTCTTCCTCTCTTCTCTGCTGTTTTTGCTAACACAACCATCTTCCTCATCACCCAGGCTCCAAACTTCAGTGTCATTTTTGACTTTTCCTCTTACCATCAGAGGAGGCAGGGAACTTTAGAGTATTATGTCCCCAATCCTACAGTCTTATTCACACAGGAGTCCTTCAGCTGACATGCATGCAGCTGCAGGATTGAAGCCTAATGTCACTGCCTGCCTGAATAGTCAGTTAAACATTTTCAAATGAAAATACATGATTTATGTAATTAAATATATTGATTAATCATTGCAGCTTTAATTACAAATAGGGACATGGATAATAGCAATACAGATCCAATGCTAATATTGCCTTTCTGTATGGTTGCGTGGGTCTGTGAGGGTGCTAATGCAAGAGTGTAGTTCTGATGAGACCTTTGCCAGTTTACCCATTTTAATTATATTGATTTTCTTTATGCCAGAGAACCCATCTCCCACAAAGGTTTGTTTGTCTTGTCTGCCTCTTTCTTTAGGTTATGTCTGATGGCAAACCACAAAATAAAAATATATGCAAATTTTACTGCAGCCTTTCCTCTCTCTTTCTTTTCATTTAGTATTTGTTGTAGGGCGTTCCTTAAATTCATAGATTTTTTTTTTTTAAGGCCAGAAGAGACCATTGTCATCATCTAATCTGACCTCTGACAAAACAGAGGCCATAGAACTTCCCTGAATTAATTCCTGTTTGATCTAGGCATATCTATTAGAAAAACATCCAGTCTTGATTTAAAACTTTTCCAGTGATGGAGAATGCACGACAACCCTTGGTAAGTTGTTCCAATGGTTAATTGCTCTCCCTGTTAAAAATTAGCACCTTATTTGCACTCTGAACTTGTCTACCTTCAACTACCAGCTGTTGAATGTTAGTATGTGTTTATCTGATAGATTGAAGAACCCCCTGTTATCAAATTTCTGTTCCTCATGTAGATATAGACTGTGATCAAGTCATCCCTTAACTTTCTCTTGGATAAGCTAAATAGACTGAACTCCTTGAGGTCCATCACCATAATGCACATGGTCCAATCCATTAATCACTCTTGTGGCCCTTCTTTGAACCCTCTCCAGTGTTTCAGCATCCTCTTTGAAGTATGATACTAGAACTGGACACAGTATTTTAGTAATGGTTGTACCAGTGCCAAATACAGAGGCAATATAACCTCTCTATGCTTATTCAATATTCCTGTTTAAACATCTGAGGATCACATATGTCCTTTCACCCACACCATTGTACAGGGAGCTCCATGTTCAGCTGATTATTCACCGTGATCCCCCACCCCAAGTCACTGTTTTCCAGAATAGAGTTCCCCATCTTGTGACTATATGCCTTCATTCTTTGTTCCTAGATGTATACATTTAAATTTAGCCATATTGAAATGGTTATTGTTTGCTTGTATCTCTCTTACAAAGCGATCAAGATTGTTCTATATCAGTGACCTATGCTTGTCATTATTTGCCACTCTTCCAATCTTTGTTCCATGGTAAATTTTATCAGTAATGATTTTGGGGTTTTTCCAGGTCATTAATAAAAATATTAAATAGTATAATGCCAAGAATTGATCCCTGTGATTGACCAATAGAAACATACCTACTTGATCATTATTCTCCATTTACAATTACATTTTGAGGCCTATCTGTTAGCCAGTATTTAATCCATTTAGTGTATAGCATGTTGAGTTTCTGTGGTTCTGATTTCTTAATCAAAATGTCATGTGGAACCAAGCCAAATGCCTTACAGAAGTCTTAGCTATATTACATCAAAAATGTATATTATATTAAGTGTCTAATTTTAGTAGCTGCTTTTTAACATCCTCATTAGTTACTGTTGTAATGGAAAGTATTTCATCATAAGATATAAATACATCATATATTTTTTACCAAATATAGAACTGAAATATTTATTGACCGCTTCTGCCTTTTTTGCATTATTATTCATCTACCATTTCTAGTGTGGGACCAATATCATTTTTAGAACTTGTTTGTTCTTTATATACTTTAAAAACTCATTATTTTCTTTAGCTCTGTTAGCCATTGATTTCTGCTTGTGTTCTTTTGCTTCCTTTATCAATATTCTGTAATTCCTACCTTCTAATTTATATTCATTACTACCAACTTCCCCTTTTTTTCTATTTGTTATATATATTTTTAAAAATAGCTACTTTCACATCCCTTCAAAGACAGCTTGTTGTTGTTTTTTTAATCCGGCTTCCCTTCTTTCTTAATTGTGGTATTGGGTGTCTAGTAAAATGATTTTAAACAGTTTCCAATTATCATTGACAGTTGTCTTTTAAAATTCTTTATCCCAGCTGATTTGGTGCATAATTGTTTTAATTCTTTGATCCTTTAAAAGCAGCATATATATATTTTACTGCTTTGGACTTTACATTTGTTATACATAAACAAAATAATCAACTCATGATCACTCGCAGCTATTCAACCACTAATTTTTAGTTCTGCTATAAAGAGGAATTGATCTGTCAAGATCAGGTCTAATATACAGTTCCCTAATGTTAGATTCAACGCCTTCCGAGTTAGAATTCCTAACAATTATTTATGACAATTGCCTAAGGACACTTTAGTACTGGCAGCATGAAACTTTGAGGTCTCCCATGATAACTCAGGGGTTTTTTTCCCCTACACACTATAGATATGTGCTTAAGAAGTTGGTCTTCCTGTTCTCTAGTGTGATTTTGGAGGTCCATTGAGTCATTAAAACATTGATCCATAAGCATTCTTATGAAAATGTGGTAAGGAGGTCCCTGTGTATTTGAGCTTTAACTGTTCTGAACTTGAGTACATTGTTAATATATAAATTACATATCACAGAAAGTAATGATGGAAAATCCCACACTATCGTCATCTCATTTAGTCTATCCACCCTGACCATGAAGGATTTTTTCCTACTATATGTTTTTCCATTGTTGTGTCCAGTCTAGTCTTAAATAGGCAGAAGTAGAAGTGTGATTAAGGCATATGAATGGGAATTAGGAGACCTTTTTGTGACTGCCACGGGTAAATGGGAATAACAATACTGCCTTTAGGTGGTGCTCTGAGGCTAAATTAATATTTACCAGTTGCTCTCAGATGCTCGGAGAGAGGGTGCTACACAAAGTGCAAATTATTATTCTAATCCATTAAGTGTCTTGAGTGATGAGGCTTCCCCAGACTTCGCCATTGCACTGTTCAACACTCCTTGAGATGTAAGTGTTCAGCAGTTATTCCTGATACTCAGCCTACATTTTCCTTTGCCTAATTTCATCGCATCCCACGAATTCTGTGAAATTAATAGTTAGTTCACCTTCTCACACACCCACCAATGTTTCAGAAGTAGAAATTGATAGGGGAGGTTTCAGCAGCTAATCTCCTAATTAAATTATCTGACCTTTTAAATTATAGGAAGAAAAGGGAAAATCAGACAAGAAGAGGGAATGAGGCAACCTTTCTTTTCTCTCTCTAATTCTGCTGTTCCTTCCCCTCTCCTCACTCATCCTCCTCTATTTTCCAGGGGGATCGTGGAGGAGGGGGATTCATTTTGCCATATGTTTTCCAGTTCTGTGCAGGAGGATTAATATTGTGTATGTTTCCATTCTCACATGCTGAAGAAATGCATTACTCAAAATCCTGCTGCCTTATTCTGTGTTTTGTATTTAAATTCCCTTTGCAGCCAAAGCAGCTCACAGGGTTTTCCCCAAAAAGCTACTTATGGTGAAGTCCCTCTTCTTTCCAGAGCTGCATTCTTCCTCTTCTTGAAATGAACTGTACCTTCCAAAATAGACTGAGACACTTTGTTTAATCTGCCCTTGAACTCACTGCACTAGACACCTCTAGATCAGTTTTAACCAAAGGTGCTGTCTGCACAGCACTAGATGGTTCTGATGACACTACTGAATTAGCAGTACTAATGACTGCAGAAGTAACACTGCATTCCCCATTGCAGGTAAACAACCAGTTTTCAAAGCCAAGCTTTAGACAAGCTGAAAATCTGTCTGCAAATGAGCAATTTACTGTGTAAATACAGCAACTGGATTTGGGAAGAGAAAAGGAACTGTGCTGCTGTGTATGCCACTCTCCTGGATGATCTTATTTTTGTTTTCTTATTCACTTTCAGTAGTCTTATCCAAGTGTTTCCAATTATAACAGTTGTCGATTGGTGGGAGGCTGATATGAGGCCTAACCAGGTAGATATCTTGATAAAAGACTGCAGATGGATCTTTTCTCTGGGATGCAGATTTTCACTGTCTTCAGATCTATTGAATTATCCTGAATGCTGTAGGTATTGATCACCACCTATACTTATCACAAAGGATTAGTATTTCTTAATCTTCTTATCTAACACTATTTGTATATCAGACTAATTGAGAGAGGTGTGGTTCAGTGATAGTTTCATCCTGGGGCTAGCACTCAGGAAGCTGTATTTCTAACATCAGCTCTGATCCTGATTCCCTCTGGTCTTGGGCATGTTACTTCATTATTCTGCTTCAGTTTCTCCATCTGTAACATAGGGAGGACAATATACAGCTATCATAAAGGTAGTTGTGAGGATTTATTAGATAATGACTGATAAGAAATTTGAATATAAAGTGTTATAGAAATCAAGCTATTAATACTATTCCTAAGATGACACAGACTGAAGAGATGTTGGGAACGGATAGGACATTGAATTGGCTCTTAAGAGAAAAGGTAAGGTGTGGGTTTGAAAAACTAATTCATTCCTCTTGACTCCCTCAGAAGAATATTGCAAAAATCTCTTGCCTTTTGCAGAGGTTCTTGGATAACAATAAAGAAACAGGATATTGTTAGGGTGAGCAACTTACTCTACATGCTGTAAAAGATACTGACTGTATTTTAAGCAAATAAAGAGCAAAGAAGACTTGCTCAAACTCTGATCAACACTTTTGCAGAGAGAAAAGTTTTGAGTTCTCTCTGCTCTTCAAAGCACTAAAACAGTCTCTCAGGTCCCCAAAAGATTCTGTATCTATAGTATATTAACCCAGGAAATATTCTGCCTCTTGCATACTATTTTATGAAACTGGCTATATAAATGTATATATTTGTTTATATAAATGTAACATATGAACAGAGTAGGCTCTGCTGCTGCACCCTGGTGCCCATCAAGAGAGATTGCCAAGCATTCCCCAATGTTAACACCACCACTTCATTGTTAGTGGGTGTCACTAGCTTTTATTTACCCTGTTTTGTGTTGCCACTTTTATATTCTCTAATAAATGACTAATTAATATTAGTGATTTTTGTGAAATCTTATACCAGCTCTAAATCCTTATGAATGCTCTGAAAATAAGCCAGCAGGAGATGATAAAAGAATGTACAACAGCAGACCACTTCTACTTATGGTAAATCATGTCACCTCTAGGATATAGTTGACTGCACCAAGAAAAAAAAGTTTTTTACAATTATGACCATCCAGAGCTCTGGGTACATGTAGAAGAATTATATAATAAAACATACAAATTAGGACACAAACCAGTCCAAACTCTCCAACCATCCAGATAAAACTCACTCAGTCTACAATTCCAGAAAAACATGCTGGGGTGGCAGGGAAATATATGAGCTTAACAAATTCAGGTTCTGATGAACCAGTGTGAGGAAGCAGGTTCCAAAACTGAGGTGGATTCTCTGGAAATGCTCTCTGAAATCAATCTAACTTACACTGTGCCTATTACCATACTATCTGAGTGCCTTATCTCCAGTTCCCCTCCCTTTTAAATCCAGGAGTTAGTAGTTTAAGCAACTGAGAATATTTCAACAGTTGCGATATCACACAATTATCGATCTATCTGCAAACTGAAAGCACTGCAGCCTCAGACTGTGTCACTGTATATTCTGATTGTCTCACAAGCATGTTGAACAGGAAGAGCCCTATGGTACCCTCCAAAAGAGGGATTCTTGGAGCAGTGCTACCGGGTGGATTCTCTCCGAGATAAAGGAATGGAGCCACTCAAGCATGGTTTATTCTATCCTTGCCAAGAACTGCAGCCTTGTCGTCAGTGGTATCAAAGGCAACTGAGAGATCTCAAAGAATCTGCATGGACATTTGATTACCTCAGACAGGCTATAATTGACCAATGAGACCAGTGCTGTCTGTGAGCCATATCCAGAACTAAAACATGGTTGATTTTCAAGTGTCTTTTGAGTTTCTCTCTGACCTTGTTCTGGTGGCACATCACACTTTCAGAATGGTTATAGCCATCAAAGAGAAGCAAAAGTGTCTGTCCTTTGTCTCTGTGTGTAAAATATAATATATGGGGAGATCGAAAATAGAGGTGGTGAATGGATTTGAGGGTAAAAGTAGTAAGCTAACTGCCTGGGAGAAAAAGAAAAGTTAGAAATTGTAATAAACAGGTTGGGGAGCTTCATAAAGCAGGGATCCAGACAGTAATAAATTGTATGACTTGTGAGTTAGTAAATGTATGATATAAGTAGGGCAATATAACATTTGTCAACCCCAGAGGCTGAACACTTCAAGGCTGTACACAGCTCTGCTCCTGCATTCTTCTAGGCCAAGATTTTCAAAAGTGACTAGTAATTTTGGAGGTCTCCATTTTTTGGATACTCAACTCGAGGCACCTTACAGGGGTTCTGATTGTCAGAAAGTGCTGAGCACTTACCCTAGTCTTTTATTTCCTACTGCTACTGACATCAAGGCCTTCCCTCTGCCTTCACCTTCAGTTTACGTCCTCCTACATTCACTGCCATGCTTCCTTACATGACTGCCCTGTATGCCTGGAATGACCTCTCTCATCCACATCATTCAAGCAGCTTTCCTCCTTCATATCTCTCCATCAAACACTGTGATGCACAACAGAAAGCCAAGAAATTGTCTGTTTAACATATGCAACACTATTCCTTGCTTTTCCACTTCCTTGACTACATCCTGTCTCCCTATGCCTTGCCTCCCTTAGATTGTACGATGCTCAGGCAGAGACCTGTCCTTCTGTGTCTTTAAAGCACCATCTCTGTGTTAACATTAGACAAGGCAGTACAGTATTGTGATGTCTTTGTGTTTACAATAAATATATGGCATAACGATTACATTCCCCATTAAATTTGCTTAAAGTGTTAAGATTTATAGTCACGCTCTTCCTAAACATCAGTGTCCAGGAACATACCCATACGTCTGAAAACGAAGCTGAACCTGTGAGTTTAATGTGACTGAGAGCTGAAGGATAGATTTAAACTGATTGATTGAAAGGCCAGTGTTTTATCCATCAAACCACCCAACTTGTAAATCATCTATTAACCTTAATGAAAATAAATTTTGATTTAATTTTTTGCGGGGTGTAGTAGGGTAAAGTTTTAAAATCTGAAAAATTAAAACAAACGGATATCCTGGTGAAGGGACCTACATGCATGAAGTGAAAGTAAGAAGCAGTCAACTGCCTGTGAATTATTTTTATGATAATGTAATAGATCAGGTTAAACACACAAAACCCCATAATTCTTGGCCATTGTGTCACTTTGATGTTCTATTATGTACAGTGTTCAGCTTTGATCACCTCACCTAGAGAATGATTTACAGTAGCAGAGACCAACAAAGTCTTGAAGGGCAACAAAACAGTTTAGAGCTACGCAGGATTTACATATGAAGCCAGATTGTTGAAGTTCTTTAGCCTGAAGAGAAAGATTAGGTGATGTACAAAATAGTGAAGGGTACAGTGAAGACACTCAAGAAAGGAACACCAGTGGCACTAAAGAGCAGTCCCTTTAAAATACATAACTTCTAAAGTAGTACTTTCATCTATGTAGTTAACCTGAACCAGTAAATTCACTGCCGAGGAGCTCAGACAAATTCAGACTGGAAATAAGGTGCCCCTTTTTTAACTGTAAGGGTAACTAACCATTGGTAATTTGGCATGGATTATAGTGGATTCTCCATCACTAGCACTTTTTAAATCAAGATCGGATGTTTTTCTAAAAGTTAGGCTCAAATGCAAATAGGAATTAATTCAGGGAAGTTTTATGGCCTTTGTTATGCAGGTCAGATTAGATGATCACAGTGTTCCTTTCTGGGCTCGTCTATGAATCTGTACAGTTACGGACTGCTTAATTTACATTTTTCTTCAGACTTAATACATCTGTTTAGCATCTTGTAGTACTATGTATGCCAGGTAGTGCATGTAAAATAATTTATTTGGGGAATACACAGTGCTTACCCCAATTAGTAAAGATTAAGCACAGGACTTTTAAACGATCCAAAGTGATTTCTGAGCATAAGGGAATGTCTTTAGTGAGACTTTTTATAAGGATGTAAGTCACATAGATGATTTTGAAATTTCCACCCAAAGTATAAGAAGTTAAAAATAATAAAAAACAATGCAGACATACAAAGCCCCTCTAAATTCACAGAGGAATTACCTTTGTAATTTGGTTCCTCATCCTCTGAATTGCACCTGAAGTCTCTGCTGCTCCTTGAAAAGAAAACGTATAGTATGGGAGTGCTGACTAAATTAGTAAAATACATATCTTTATTAACTTGGGTTTTTTTAATGTACTAGAACATTAACAAACTGAAACATAAAAAGTGGGGGGAAATGTACAAGATACTACATGTATCCAAGGTTGTGGAAAATAAGTATATTGCATTGAGATAGTGAGCTTGAAGACTTAATTGTTATGGATACACAGGAGCAGAATTTAAGTTGCACATACAATCTTAACTTTGTTATTCCCAGACTTTTGAATATTTAAGCATGAAAACTTAACATTCTTTCTCCATATTTTGTAGTATGGAATTCAAAGTTCTTTTTCGCTTACCTAAGATGTAAAGCATATATTACCCATACAATTGATGTGCATTGTATTTTTCTTTAAATCTCCCAATTCAAGGAAATATTATGGAGAGTTTCTTCTAATTGAATAGTCTAGCTTACTGGAAGTAGAGGGTCGCTTGTGAATTCTTATTATAGTAAACATTTTCCGATTTTTGTGTTCTTTTTCAGTTTGTTTTCTTTGTTGTCTAAAAAACACAACAAAGTTTTGGAGCAAGCCACACAAACCTTGCGAGGTTCCCTCAGTTCAGATGACTCTCCACTTCCTGATTACGTGAGTATTGAACTTAATGTTTTAGTGAACTTCTCAAAATAGAAGCAGCAACATCCCTAAATCTGCAGAAGTTTATCAAAGTGTGTGACAATGAGGCAACCACCAACACCAAAATATAGGAACCTCTCAAAATGACATCATGTCTGAAACTTAGTAAGAAAATGAAAAATATACTTACAAATGGCAAAACAAAACCACAGCTATTCAAAGCTAAGAAACCTTCCATAGCCTGTCAGCTTGCAGTTTTCAAAAGAGTTGCAATCAGATGCATTTGAGAGAGATAGTTAAAAGCATACTTTAAAAAAAAAAAACTCTTCGGCATCTACCAATATTTTAAAAGGCCTAAAATATTATGCAGATCTGCTATTGAAACAAACCCTAATTCGTCTGTGAAACAGCAGTGCCCAATATATGAATGAAGTTGTAGACCAAACTGGTGTTTTCTGAACATGCATGCGCACATGCACTTCTAAGGATGGCTTCTCATCTGTTCTAAGCCAATATCTTCAGACGGGACAATAATTTGTAAATTGATAGCATGACTGTCAGAAAACTCCTTGTTTACTGTACTGTTAATTTATACAACAAAGAAAGTTCCTCCCAGGTCTTAAATGGTATTATTTATATATTCTTTTCAAATGTCTCTGGTTTATATTGATTTACATTGTTACATTTTATTTTATAAAACTTGTGCAAAAATGTTTTTCCTCATTTATAAATTGCTATGAGTTTGACCATGGAAATATAACCATATTTTACCTTGAGTTTTAGTAAGTGTTTCAGGAAACCAAACTCTGAGGGATTACAAACTGTACAACTCCATCTTCACATATTTCAAGCTTTTAAAAGCCTATGTACCTTCTAGAACATCTTTTATTATTATTATTTGCATTATCATATAACCTAGGAGCTCCAGTCATGGAACAGAACCCAACGGTAGGCACTGTACAAATAGAAAAAAAGATAGTCCCTGCCTACAGACCCTAAGTATAAGACAAGAGACAACTGATGAATACAGACAGACTAATAGGGGAGTACAAGGAAACAATATTGGTCAGCACGATAGGCTGTGGTCTCAACACACTAGCTAATAGCTATTGAAACTATTACTTTTTATCTAACAGGTTATATTTTGGGGGCTCAAAATGATTAATTTAACTAGCAACATCTCTTGACTCGCATGTCTTGGCCAGAGTTGTTTATATGCAATACACAAACAATGCCATTTTGCTATTCAAAAGCAGAGGGCTGGCTAAGTTTTTGAGTAAACAATCATCAGCATTTTTTCCTATTTAGTCTTGCCACCTGTGATGCCATATTTCAGAGTAACTTCTTACGACAACAGTGATTTTATGCTCTCTGATTTGTCTGTTGTGCTTTTGAGAAGTAGCACTCTAACCTTTAACATATCAACTAATTTGTAACTCAAAACATGGTGTTAAACAAACAAAACAAAAAGTCACCTCTTAGCATAAGGAAAGAACCATATCATGTGTTTTATTAAAAGAGAATAAAACATAAGTCTAAAAGCTCTTTCAGTTGGGTAAGCATGAACAAACAGATGTCCTTTAGACTTTGCAAGAGTCTCAATGGGTTGGTGCTCTAATTTTATAAGTAAAAAGAAAAGGAGTGCTTGTGGCACCTTAGAGACTAACAAATTTATTTGAGCATAAGCTTTCGTGAGCTACAGCTCACTTCATCGGAAGTGAGCTGTAGCTCACAAAAGCTTATCCTTGAATAAATTTGTTAGTCTCTAAGGTGCCACAAGTCCTCCTTTTCTCCTTGGAATTCTGTCCATCCTCTCCCCTTCCCCCCCCCCGCACCTCAGACAGGGGGAATGTGATGGTTATGTTTAGGGGCCTGGGGGATTGTATCTAGTTTTTAAGATTAAAGATCTTTTTTATCTTTAGAATTCTCCCCCAAGTCTTATGAAATAGTTAATTTTAGGTAGAAGTTGAAAAACTCACTAAGGAACAAAATTTAAATTTAAAAATAATTTTTTATTCTAATAAATTGACGTGATATTCAATGCACATTTAGACATGTTGGTTTGTTCAGTGTCCACATTAATTTTAACTGCAATTATATGCAACACAGGGATAGGGGGCTTATGGCAGCAGGTGCTTTACTTGCTGCTTACTAGTATTTGGTCTTAGATGTTGAGTGGCAAGTTGAAGGCCTTTTGGAGCAGACTTCTGGAAGTGCCTAACACCCATAATTGGGGTCAGACTTCCAGAAGTTCTGAGCACTCAGAGGTTGCTGGCTGCTGAATTCTTCTGCAAATCTACCCCTTTATTTTCATACTAGCCAACTACCAGCACTAAGAATTTAAGCCACCAATCTTCTAGTTGGCTAGGTTATCCACAAATAGCCAAGATAAATTGGTAACTGGCCACATGGGGAAATTTCTGGAAATCAGTTGAGTTTAAAATTTGACATTTATATTTGGGAGGTAGAAAAAAGTGGATGTTTCCCAAAGCGAACCCTAGAAATACATCCTTGCACACATGAAGTGAGCTGTAGCTCACAAAAGCTTATGCTCTAATAAATTTGTTAGTCTCTAAGGTGCCACAAGTACTCCTTTTCTTTTTGCAGATACAGACTAACACAGCTGCTACTCTGAAACCTGTCAGTTAGGTGCTGGAGTTCTAAATTATCCCATCTTTGGGGATGTCACTTGAATGTCATTTCAAAGGCAATTAAAAGCTTGTCAGTGGCCGGAAGTACCCTCTAGCAATTAAACCTCTGGCTTATTCATATAGCATTTGGAAATCCCTCTGATGAAAGGTGCTGTACAAGTACAAAATATTATTTTTTCATCCCACAAGATCTATAGAGTAACTACACAGTTGTCAATACATACTTTTACTAAACATTTATTTCTTGGACACATTTTAAAGTTGGTCTCAAGAAATTCCTAGTCTTTTAGAGCCCTCTGGTGCCATATGTTGAAGGTCATGTGACCAAATCATATGAAATGTGCAAGAAAGTTCCTTTGCAACGGATCTTTCATATGTGGGGCATATGACCCCATCTTTTTAAATACAAAAAATGCTCTCATGATCCATCCTCCAAAGCACAGTCCAGAATGTTACTTTTCTGCATTAGTTAAGGCCTAGAAATTGATCTACTTTTATAGTCAATAAGGAAAGTTTAAATAATATGAGCAAAGTAAGCCATGCAATTTGAGTCCAGTAGCAAAGCCTGATGGATTTGTAAGAACTGCTGATCAGAGCTGAATTTTTCCTGGCCAATTCCCAGTCTAGTGAATTATTTCTTACCTGCTGTGCAGAGCTAATGTTATTTGGAAGCCCAGGATTCTACAAATGTCGCTGCATTTCCTCCTCCTTTGTTAATAATCTAAATAAAACTTTGTAATTGTTTGATGAGATGTTTTTCTCTTTCTATTCTTTTTCTTTCTCAGCTTGTGCTCTATAATGGCGATAAATGAAGTCCACCATTTAGATTCTTCTTTGATTTATCCTTGATTTATATGGTAAATAGAAAGCAGCTGTCTATTTAAGCATCTAATTCTTGAAACCCTTAGGCCCCTCAAGCATCATCTGGAAATAATGTAGCTTGTAAAACAAAGCTAAGAAGAAAAAGCAATGTTTGTTTTATGTGGGATGAATGACTTCAGTTGGGGTCCTTCTAATTCGGCCATTATGAGGGTTATTAAAAAGCAGTATTACAAAAGTGGTTTCAACAAAAAGAATTTTTTGTAACTTCTATCTTGTTATTACAGTTGATTATAGTCAAAGCTGAAAGTACTTTATTAATAGTCCTTCGTTTCAGTTCCCCCAACTGAGAACCAAAGCATCTGTAATCTTGCGCTCTCATATATGGGTGGATGTTAAATGGTTCCCTTATTTCATTTAATTCCTTAAAACAATCAGTGTGTTAGAAGTCAAATCTACATATTTGTCTTGTATGTCTTGGGATCTGTAAAGTCTAGCTGAAGGAAGGTCTCTGAACAGAAATATTATTAGCTATCTTTTAAACAAGGTGAAACAATATAGAAAGCTACATGTTTTATTCAGGATTTAATGACGTTGCTGTTGATAAAAAATGACTGCATATAAGAACTAGACAAGCTTTATCTTCAGTATGTGTGATTTAATCTCAGTTTTGTTAAACTGCTGAAGCAAAGCTAATGCTCTATAACATAAATTATTTCACCCTACCATGCCACCATATCTCCTGTCCTGTCCTTGTCCTTTAGGAATAAATTTCTGTGATGTTCTCTCAGCTGTGATCTCTTTAGACAATCACTTGATCTGTTAGCTGAGATTGCCAACAGTAGTACCAGCTGAGGTGGTGGTTTTTGTGACCTGGACAAATGAGTTGTTAATCTGTCTACCAAAGTGCCAATATATAAGAATTTCAGTCACTCAATCTGGACAATATAAAAACTGTAACTAAGAGATCATAATGTTTTGGCACCATGTAAAGTCTTGTATGCTTACATAAGTACAACCCATAGGCACAGCTGCACCTAACAAAAGTTTGGTTTTAGAGCTATATTAAGGTAAACAGACTTTACTTGTGATATTCTCAGCATCTAAAGAAGAACTGCATCACAGTGGGCAATAAGCATTTCTTACGAAGGTGAGCTGCCTATCATTAAATGAATAGATTGATTAATGAGAAATAGAACTAAGAAGACAGTCTTCTGCGCTACAATCTGGTAACTTTAGTAGTGTTTTAGAGGTGAAACTAAACCAGTTAGCCATCCAGCTACTATGATACAATTAATAATGTCTAGACCAATGGTGGGCAACCTGCGGCCCGCCAGGATAATCCGCTGGTGGCCATGAGACAGTTTGTTTACATTGACTGTCCGCAGGCACGGCCGCCCGCAGCTCCCAGTGGCTGAAGTTTGCCGTTCCCGGCCAATGGGAGCTGCAGAACGCGGTAGCCAGCAATCCCTGCGGCCCATGCCGCTTCCTGCAGCTCCCATTGTCCGGGAACGGCGAACTGCAGCCATTGGGAGCTGCGGACAGTCAATGTAAACAAACTGCCTCACGGCCCGCCAGAGGATTACCCTGGCAGGCCACAGGTTGCCCACCACTGGTCTAGACAATAGTCTGTCGACATACTGTCTAACAGTAATTACATAGTGACTGTGTATTGCATTAGAGTTCCTTAATTGTATCCTTTGTTATGCTAGCAGTAGAAGTTGAGTCATTTTTTGCTGAACGAGAAAAGGCTTCTCATCATCAAATATAAAAAAGAAAGTAATCTTTCTGGCATAGTGTTTACTCAAGAGTCATATTTAAAATCTATTGTTTAGCCCTGTTCTTTCCATTGAAGCTCTGTCGGCTTCTTTCCAGAATTATTTTCTGTATAACTTCTTCCATTTTTACTTGTCAAGGTCCCGACATAATTTAAGCTTTTCAGGGTTTGATTTACCAAAATGATAGTATTTAGTTCCATCATATTAATGAATGAATGGCATTGTTAGTATTCACTTACTCCTAAATGTTTATCCTTGAATTTTAGACCTTTTTATGGCTGCACTTAATGTGGTTTTCTAGTGTAATTATGAAATAAAATGATTATTTGTTTTAGTAAGTTATTATTGGAAGTTGCAGTATATAAAACAATATCCAATATTTGTGATATTTTTTAACTTGGCAATGTCTGTTCAAGGTATGCAAAATCTAGCAATTTAGGCTCCCTCTAATGTGATGGTGACCCAGTTTTGCACTAAATTATTCCTAGATTCTAAGGCCAGAAGGGACCTCTGTGATCATCTAGTCTGATCTCCTGTATAGCACAAGCCATGGAACTTCTCCAAAATAATTCGTAGAGAATATATTTTAGAAAAATATCCAATCTTTATTTAAAAATTGTCAGTGATAGAAAATGCACAATGACCCTTGGTAAATTGTTCCAATGGTTAATTTACCCTCGCTGTCAAAAATTTACACTTTATTTTTAGTCTGAATTTGTCTAGCTTCAGCTTCCAGCAGTTGGGTTGTGTTTATACCTTTCTCTGCTAGATTGAAGAGCCCATTATTAAATTGTTCCACATCTAGGTACTTAGAATCATAGAATATCAGGGTTGGAAGGGACCTCAGGAGATCATCTAGTCTAACCCCCTGCTCAAAGCAGGACCAATCCCCAATTTTTGCCCCAGATCCCTAAATGGCCCCCTCAAGGATTGAACTCACAACCCTGGGTTTAGCAGGCTAATGCTCAAACCACTGAAACTTATAGACTGTAATCAAGTCACTCCTTAACCTTCTCTTTGTTAACCTAAATCGATTGAGCTCCTTGAGTCTACAAGTAAAAGACATATTTTCTAATCCTTTAATCATTCTCATGGCTCTTCTCTGAACCCACTCCAATTTATCAACATCCTTCTTGAATTGTTGACACCAGAACTGAACACAGTATTCCGGCAGTGGTCTCACCCGTGCCAAATACAGAGGTAAAATAACCGCTGTACTCCTACTTGAAATTCCCATTTATGCATCCAGGGATCACTTTATCTCTTTTGGCCACAGCATCACACTGGGAGTTCACTGTTCAGAGTCAGTTTCCCACCATAGAGTCCCACATTCTGTAAGTATGGCCTTACACTCTCTGTTTGTAGAGATATACATTTACGTTTAGCCATATTAAAATGCATATTGTTTGCTTGCTCCCAGTTTACCAAGCGATGCAGATTACTCTGAATCAGTGACCTGTCCTCTTCGTTATTTACCATTCCCCCAATTTTTGTGTTATCTGCAAACTTTATCAGTCGTGATTTTATTTTTCTTCCAAGTCATTGATGAAAATATTAAACAGAATAGGGCCAAGAACCAATGCCTGTGGAACCCCACTGGAAACAAACCTGCTCAATGACAATTCCCCATTTAGTTATATTTTGAGACCTATCAGTTAGTCATTTTTTAATCCATTTAATGTGTGCCAAGTTAATTTTATATCATTTTAGCTTTTTAATCAGAATGTGTGATACCAAATCTAACACCTTGCAGAAGTCTAAGTATATTACAACAACACTATCACCTTTATCAACCAGTCTTGCAAGTTCATCAAAAAAATGTATCAAGTTAGTTTGATAGGATCTATTTTCCATAAACACATGTTGATTTGCATGAATTACATTACCTTCCTTTAGTTTTTCCTTAATTGAGTCCTGTATCAGCCGCTCTATTTTCTTGCCCAGGATTGATGTCAGGCCAACAGGCCTATAATTACCTGGGTCATCCCATTTACCCTTTTTAAAAATTGGCACAATGTTAGCTTTCTTCCAGTCTTCTGGAACTTCCCAAATGTTCCAAGACTTATTGAAAATCAATATTAATGGTCCAGTGACCTCTCAACCAGCTCTTTTAAAACTCTTGGATGCAAGTTATTTGACCTACTGCTTTAAAAATGTCTAACTTTAGATAGTTTCTGTTTAACATCCTCCAGAGATACTAGTGGAATGGAGGGAGTCTTATCATCATCATATGATGAGACTATATTATGGTTTTTCCGCAAATACAGAGTAGAAATATTTATTCAGCATTTCTGCCTTTTCTGTATTGTTGTTGATAATTCTACCATTTCCATCTAGTAATGGACTAATACTATTGTCAGGATTCTTTTTGCTCCTAATATATTTTAAAACCACCTTCTTATTGTCCTTTAATGTGCTAGCCATAGATTTCTCCTTGTGTCCCTTGTCAATTTTCTACAGTTCCTAACTTCCGATTTATATTCATTACTATCAACTTCCCCTTTCTTCCATTTGTTGTATATTATTTTTTTAATTTGTACAGCTGCCTCTATTTCCCCCCTAAACCAGATTGTTTTTTTAGCCATAGCACAAAAGTGGGAGTGTGCTAATAAAATTTTCAGATGACACAAAATGGAGAGGTATTGCCAATACGGAGGAGTGTTAGGGGGCTTATTCCTTCACCCACTTACTTCCCTGGTCCTTCTCACATGAACAGAGAGCAACAATACCCGAAGTCCAAAGGTGCAAACAATTCGATGTTTATTGGGGTGAACTTCCAGCAAGCATGATTCCAGTTTCCTTCCTTAGTGTCCGTCCCCCTTCCCAGCTCTGACACCACAGAGCCTTACACCTGTGTCCCTGTTCCCAGTCCTGCCCTTAGCCAAACATAATTCCAATTTCCCCACCCCCATTCCCTCTTACCATTTCCCCCTTTAGCAAAACATGATTCCAATTTCCCCACCCCCATTCCCTGTTCCCATTTCCCCCACCCACACACCCACTCACTTCCTGATTCACTGCAGACTGTATAGTAAAACTTGAGTTCTGCTTAGCTATACCTTAACCAATCATTTTCCTGAAATTTAACTAACCAATTCTAACATATTGTAGCATGATTATGTAACCAATTATATCCCACCACCTTAATTAGTTTACACCCAGCAAAATTAGTTATACAACAGACAGGAACAATCACAGAACCAGACAGAGATTATACAAAAAGAAAAGGAGTGCTTGTGGCACCTTAGAGACTAACAAATTTATTTGAGCATAAGCTTTCATGAGCTACAGCTCACTTCAGCGGATGCATAAAGTGGAAAATACAGTGAGAAGATTTATATACACACAGACCATGCAAAAATGGATGTTAACCATACACATTGTAAGGAGAGTGATCACTTAAGATGAGCTATTACCAGCAGGAGAGTGGGGTGGGGGGAGAGAAAACCTTTTGAAGTGATAATCAAGGTGGGCCATTTCCAGCACATTTCCAGGAGTTAACAAGAACGTCTGAGGAACGGGGGGGGGGGGGGGGGGGGGCAGGGGGCAGGAATAAACAAGGGGAAATAGTTTTACTTTGTATAATGACTCAACCACTCCCAGTCTCTATTCAAGCCTAAGTTAATTGTATCCAATTTGCAAATTAATTCCAATTCAGCAGTCTGTCGTTGGAGTCTGTTTTCGAAGTTTTTTTGTTGAAGAATAGTCACTTTTAGATCAGAAATCGAGTGACCAGAGAGATTGAAGTGTTCTCTGACTGGTTTATGAATGTTATAATTCTTGACATCTGATTTGTGTCCATTTATTCTTTTATGTAGAGACTGTCCAGATTGACCAATGTACAAAGTAAAACTATTTCCCCTTGTTTATTTCTCCCCCCCCCCCCCCCCCCCGTTCCTCAGGCGTTCTTGTTAACTCCTGGAAATGTGCTGGAAATGGCCCACCTTGATTATCACTTCAAAAGGTTTTCTCTCCCCCCACCCCACTCTCCTGCTGGTAATAGCTCATCTTAAGTGATCACTCTCCTTACAATGTGTATGGTTAACATCCATTTTTGCATGGTCTGTGTGTATATAAATATCCTCACTGTATTTTCCACTTTATGCATCCGATGAAGTGAGCTGTAGCTAACGAAAGCTTATGCTCAAATAAATTTGTTCGTCTCTAAGGTGCCACAAGTACTCCTTTTCTTTTTGCGAATACAGACTAACACAGCTGCTACTCTGAAACCAGAGATTATACCGACAAACAACAGCGAAGTGGGAACTATAATGGCAAAACAATACAGAAGTGAGGATTTCACATCCCAGCTATTGATAAGTGAGGATGCCAGACAGGATGCTATCAAACTAAGTTTCCTTTTACATCTTCTAGGCACTTCCCTTTCTCTGGAGGTGATAGGCACTATCAGGACAGGATTGTATTCCTAACAGCCCAATAGCACCTTCTTTCAATGTGACTAGTTTGGAATGTGAGGATGTGACCGGTCGCTTCCCAGCTTATGGCTTCCTCTGCTGCTTAGCCAAAGGCCTTAGCCTAAGAACAGGGCCTCAGACTGTCACAGTAAGAGAAGGCCCTTACACCTTCACAGTGTTTTTGATTCTTTTATATCTCTATAACTAGCCAAGTGATAAGAATATACCTAAATTCTTAGAGTATAGGCCTTTACAGACAGGCCTGAATATCTATATCCTAACAAGGAGGATCAGAATATCGTACAAGAAGATTTGGATGACCTTTAAAACTGGAATAATAGAAATGGGATGAAATTTAATAGTGCAAAGTGCAAGGCAAGGTAATACACTTAGAGACTAACCATAAGAATTTTTGCTGTAAACTAGGGACATATAAATTGGAAGTGACAAAGGAGAGGAAAGACTTGGGTGTATTGGGCGATCACAGGATGACTATGAGCCATTGATGTGATGCGACCATGAAAAAAGGGTAATGCAGTCCTAGGATGCATCAGGCAAGGTATTTACATTAGAGATAAGGAAGTGTTAGTACCATTATGCAAGGCACTGGTGAGACCTCATCTGGAATACTGTGCAATTCTGGTCTCCCATGTTTTAGAAAGATGAATTCAAACTGGAACAGGTGCAGAGGAGATCATCTAGGATGATCAGAGGAATGGAAAACCTACCTTACAAGAGGAGACTTAAGGAGCTTGGCTTGTTTAGCCTAACCAAATGAAGACTGAGGGGGAATATGATTGCTCTCTATAAATACATTAGCGAGATAAACACAAGGGAGGGAGAGGAGTTATTTAAGTTAAGGGCCAATGTTGGCACAAGAACAAATGGATATAAACTGGCCATCAACAAGTTTAGGCTTGAAATGACATGAAGGTTTCTAACCATCAGAGGAGTGAAATTCTGGAACAGCTTTTCAAGGGGACATAAATTCTAACTGTTTTCAGGACTGAGTTTGATATGGAGGGGATGGTATGATGAGATTGCCTACAATGGCATGTGGCCCTGTTGTAACTGCTAGTAACAAATATCTCCATCAGCCAGATATGGGACAATAGATGGGGAGGACTCTAAGGTACTACTGTGAATTCTTTCCCTGGTATCTGGCTGGTGGGTTTCATTGACATGCTCAGGGTCTAACTGATGGTTGTATTATGAGGTAGGAAAATAATTTTTCCCCACGTCAATTTGGTAGAGACCCTGGTGGGGTTTTGCCTTCCTCTGCAGCATGGGACAAAGGTCATTTGCTGGTTTGAAGTAAATGGTAGATTTTCTATAACTTGAAGTCTTTAAACATGATTTGAGTACTTCAGTAACTCAGACAGTCTATTACAGGAGTGGGTGGGTGAGGTTCTGTGACCTGCGATGTGCAGGAGGTCAAACTAGAGGATCGCGATTGTCCCTTCGGGCCTTAAAGTCTATAAGTTCCTCTTTATCGGTTAAGACGAGGTTTAATTATAGAATTCTCCTGTGTTGACTGCAACACTTCTTGACTTAGGAAATTGTCATCTATTATAATTAGAATTTCGAAGGATGTTATAGTACTGGCTGCATGAAACCTCCAGCATATGTCACTCAAATTGAAGTCGTCCATTATCATGCAGGTATAGATCGGTGCATAAGGAGCTGTTCATTCTGTTCCCACGTGTGATTTGGTGATCTGTAGCAGACACCAACTAGTACCCCGTCTTGTGTTTTATCTGTTAGGACATTGATCCATAAGCATTCAGGATCATTTTCTTGCTGGGTTATCAGTGACTCGGAAACAGGTAATGTCATTTTTGACATAGAGTGCCACTTCCCCTCCCCTTTTGCCCACTCAGTCCTTCCTAAATAGGTAACATATAACCATTGATCTTAACATTCCAATCATGCAAATCATACTAGCAGGCTTCAATAACACCAACTAGATAGAATTTCTGCTCATAAATGAGCAATTCCAGTTCTTCTTGTTTGTTACCCAGGCTCCTCTCATTGGTGTATAAGCAATTCAGGTATTTCTTCTCTTCATGTCCTTTGGTTCCTTGATTAATGTTGTTCTCTGCGTTTTGATTGTGTACTGAGTGCTTGTATCTTCCCTCTTCTTACCCTCTCTTTAGCTATCAGTTTAATCCCCGTCTGACTATTCTGGTTGCTGTCTGATTCTTGACAACCCTACACTGTTGGCTTATAAATGGAATTGCCATTTAATATCAGATTCTTTTTAGGGTGCTCTTCCTTCCACTGTGAATGCTGAGCTGCAGGCTATAAATATATTTTCTAAGTATTACTCATCCTCTCCCCCAGATGAATTATGTTTTAGCATGAGAGAAAATTACTCCTACCTAATCCCACAATTTTTATATAATTAAAAGGTAGCAATTTTTGGGCAGACTTGAATAACTGTCTAACTTAAGAGCCAAAATGAGCTCCTTTATTAAGTAAATGCCAAATTCTGCAGTTCCTTCTGAATTCTTACTCAGCACCTCCCCTTGAATCCATTTGGAATCTTTACTAAGTAAAGACTGCATGATTTACCCCTAAACAAAAGGAACAAATTAACCTAAAATTATATGACAAAATGCTGGTTTGGTTCAAACTGTTTAAACTTCTGATTATTTGTACAGAAGACTGTAGTATGTTTTGTCTGGGGATTTTTTTGTTTGTTTTTTGCAGTTGCGCTTCACATTGTTTTTTGTTTAGTAACAAGTTTGTAGTTGAAGGATTTTTGGACAATTTTAAGTTCAAGAAAATGCTTTTGATGTATAACACCAGGAATTTCATGAAAGTCTAATGTGTCATATCGTCTATGTTTCATATACTAGATATATCTTATGTTACCTAGAAATTGAGTTATGTTAGCATCTACATTTGCTTTAAGGATATTCTGTGTAGTAGAAATGTTTCATGATCTTCTGGTCAAAAGAGCTGCATCCTTTGGACATATGAGGCATGAAAATAAACTTCAAGAAATGGCGAGAACAATTAGCAATAGCAATTAGATTTGCATCTCAAAAGTTTCTCTCCATAGACTACATATATAACATTAATACACATTGAAGTATAAAGATGCAACAACTCTATAATTATTTGAAGAGACTTAAATACTAAATTTGTATTTGTCATTTTCCGTTGAAATGTGGTGGTTATTGTTCCTCAGATTTCATTGTCATAATTCTGGAGAAAAAGGGTTTAGAAGATTTTTATTTTTATTTACACTCAGAAGAAATATATTGGGGAAGCAATTCATGTGAACATAATTAAAGGTGAAAGTGATTAGTTAGCTAAATAAATTGTGGAATAATAGCTTTAGAAACTACAGAGTGCTCTCATATTGGACCCCCAAAAAAACCCCATTAAAAGGTACATTTTTGTGCACGGCTTTCCACATCAATATTATAGTTGCCTGGGTTTAAAAAAATGGATTTAGAACACTGATGCAGTCCAGTGTTTAAAAAACCCAAGATGATTCTGTTTAAACTCTTGATAGAAGACACCACCATTGTGGAGGAAGAGAGTCTTCATAGGCCTTCTCTTTATAAACACAATTTACTGCTGGCTTGCAAGTGAAGGGGGGTTCCAAAGAGGATGGAGCTAGGCTGTTCTCGGTGGCAGATGACAGAACAAGAAGCAATGGTCTCAAGTTGCAGTGCGAGAGGTCTAGGTTGGATATTCGGAATCACTATTTCATTAGGAGGGTGGTGAGGCACTGGAATGGGTTACCTAGGGAGGTGGTAGAATCTCCATCCTTAGAGGTTTTTAAGGCCCAGTTTGACAAAGCCTTGGCTGGGATGATTTAGTTGGTGTTGGTCCTGCTTTGAGCAGGGGATTGGACTAGATGACCTCCTGAGGTCTCTTCCAACCATAATAATCTTTGATTCTATGAAGGTGCTGACCTATGTTAATAAGCTTCTGACTTGATTAATTTGTGTTAGTAAAGAATTTTGAATTCCTTAGATACAAATGCTATATAAGTATTCATGTTCACATTCCCCAACAAGCTTGTTCCTCATTTTTACTTGTTGATTGGCCTTTGAAAAGTTTCCCCGCTGCCATCCAAGAGTGGATTTATAGTAATAGACCTATAGATGAAAGCATCAGTGTAGGAGAGTCTGAATGCAACAGCCAGTAATACAGTATATGCTGTTGGTTGAGAATGTTTTAATTGTCTGTGGTGTGACCTATTCCTCGGTCTGAATGGGTTGCTCAGGACATTTTCTGAAAGGTTGATTATTCTTTGTGGAGTTGAGCTTTATCAAGGATCCATGGGGAGTGAGAAATTCCGTATTCAGTAGTTCTCCAAAATATGTCTAAGTGTTTGCAGGAGCAGTTCCTAATTCTTCCAACGTTTCTGGAAAGAGTGAGGTTATTTTTGTAGCATCTGTGTATTGCATCAGTTTAGTAAAACAGAGTGTTAACAGTCATAAAGCAGAGTTTGGAACAAAGAAAATAACCTTTAGAAAGCCCAAAGTATGTTTCCTTATTTTACAGATGTCTAAATATTTCTCTTTATAAACATACAAAGATGGGGAGAGGGGAAGTAGGTGACAGAGACACTGAAAGGAATATAATATTAGCTTTTTCAAGCTTTTGTTAAAATAAATTCTTTAAAATTTGAAATATTCTATTATCTTTTCTATCTGAGATACTGGTGAAATTTCATAGCGCAAAAGACCTGGCCCCTTTATTTCTAATTACTCTTAGCTTTCCTTTAATCCCTGTTTTATGACATAGCGACTAACCAATAGGGCCTTTGAACTCTTCTAGTTGGATGACTGGCATTTTTAAACAATATCTGTATGCATTGGAAAGAAGTTATACTGTTGTGTAAGTAGAATAAAACAAGTTCTCTGGCGTTTCCTTCACTATCGAGTTGTATTATGGGCAGTGATTTGGCTGGAAGTTGTGTGCAATGGAGAGACCTCTCTCTAGAAAAAGTGGCCAGAAATAGAAAATAAAAAAGAGCTGCAAGTAAATGGAAGTTAGTAACATAGAGACAGAAAATATTCTGTAGTAGACTGGGTGCTTAGGGCATGGATAAAAGAGTATATAAAGCCTTTCTCCTCTGGGTTGCTTGTTCAACTCCAGCCCAGGTTGGAAGTGACCAGAAGTTACAATCTGATGACCATTTGATTGTCAACATGAAAATATTAGGTCTGAAACCATATATGCCCACATCACAAAAACCACCAGCACCACAAATGGCACTAATTGGCAAAACTCTGTCTCTAGGGCATTTACACTATTTAAACCATACAAGGGATCTGATTGCCTTGTTAGCTGCATAAGCAGAGATGCCAAGGATTCATTGGGACATGGAAGCTGAACTAACCACTCACTCTTAAAGCTGGTCTGTCCATTTGAAGATTTCAGTGCTCGGGTACAAGAATGGTGGGCATGGTATAAATATTTGTAGGGCTAGAGAGATGTATTGGTTGGGTAAATTATAGTTCTTTTTCCAATAGGGCCCAGCAGGGCTATGCACTGTACAAACAGCACAGTAAGAGACATAAGAAAAACGTGCACTCCTCTCTGTGAAGGAAGTTTTGGTCTCATGTCTTCCAGCAGCAATCAATTTATCAAAATTTGGGAGAGCAGGGGGTAGAAACTTAACCCAGTATGTAGATATTTTGCTGGAATTATTCAGCTGTTCTTTTATATTTTTTCCTGGCCTCTTTTAAAGAAAAAAATTATCGCCATACCTTAAACTCTGTCAGTTGGTAGGCCTGCAAATATATTCACCTTGATAGTAACCTGATATCTAGGTTGTTTGAGAGCATGTGGGTGGAGGATTTTGTGTGTGAAAATATTTTTTAAACTCTGAGGTTCACAGTCAGTTGGATGTCCTCAAAAATAAAATGAAAGTAAGAATACTTGTAAACTCATTCGTTCTAAGGGTTTTTTTAATGGTACCCATCACTGTAGTATCTAAGTACTATCGTCACAGTGAGTGCACATGCACTGGTTTGTTTGCTTTTTACTGGTAGTCAAATAGTTGTTTGCACATAACTTTATAAAATCTCAATCCAAGCAGTAATCTGTTTAAAAAAAATGTAAAGGTTTCATTTGAGGCTACAGGAAACATGGTCCATCACTGCACATTCTTGTCCCCTAGAACAACATTGCACGCTGTCCCATTGAGACCTATTAGTAGTGCTTCTCACATGAACGTCTGTTGTTAGTAGGATTTGCAGCATTACATGTGAACTATAGTTAATGTGTAAATGCTAGACTTGCTTGAAGTGTGAATGGCCAAGGGAGCAGATATTAGAGGACTATGGCCAAGGTTTGAGACGGAGGGAGGGAAGTGTGCTTAAGGGATCAGAAAAAATGGAAAAGATTGAAAGAATAAAGGAGTGGGAGAAGAAAGGGGAAGGAAGAGGAAAATGGAGAAGATAGGCAGAAATACAGGAAGATAAAACATCCCACCAAAGCCAGGTACTCTTGTCAGTTACATACAAGCCCTGCTGCCTCACGTGGAAAGCCAAGTAATTTATTGGAAAGTGGCTCGTCCAACAGAGGATTAAGTCACTTGACCCAAGGGACAATATGAAGAAACAGAAAATGGGACATTTAAAAAAATGTTTCTCTATTTTTAGTCATCTGTGGACCTTGTCTTCCTTCGACAAACCCCCGAAAAGAACCCTACCAATATACTCATGTAAAAATTTACAGAGAGGACCGTTTTTAGGAGAAGCTAATCTTCATTCCTACTGCCCTTCTTAAGGATACAGTTTGCCCAAACATTATTGCAAGGACATGGTTCAGTTTTGTTTGTTTGCTCATTAAATTCTATCTCATTTCTCATTTCTTTATGGTTTTATGTTCTAAATGAGTTATTAGAATAAGTTGTGCATTTCATGTGCTCAGTTCTTGTAAATATGAATTCTTCTGCAAAATGAATTAGTGCAAATACAGCAACTACTGACCAACCCTGAAATGGGGACAAAGTAATGATTTTAAACAATTCTTTTGGAACTGGATAATAATTATAAATGTCCCACAATGACTGCAAGCACATAAATATGATGTTCTGCATTCATAAGAATAACTAGAATCCCAAGCTGGAATTTTCAAAGCAGCCTAAGTGAACTCAGATCCCATTGAAATTCCATGGGCGATGGATAACTAATTTCTTTAGGTGCATCCTACGAAGTCGGTATTCACCCACAAAAGCTTATGCTCCAATACGTCTGTTAGTCTATAGGATGCCACAGGACTCTTTGCCTAATTTCTTTAGGCTCATTTAAAATCCCAGGCTGAATTTTAAAATAGTGCTTTACCTTTTCAGAGTGTTACAAATACTATAAATAGTTCTTCACATCACCCCCATAAGTTAAGTAAATATTATTGCCCTCTTTTTACTTATGGGAAAAATGAAGCATCGTATTTGATAAGTATTATGTAATTAGACTGCATTGGGATGTATATACCCATTGGGCCAGAGTTAAGGTTGCGATTTCAACCTTTAATTTCTCATTTCCTGGCTTTTGAGTGTTTTATCTTAAATTTTTCCTCCACTTCATTTTTTTGCATGTAATTATAAATAACTATTCATTGTCTCATTCATTCTTAGGATGCTTGAAACTTCATAAAAGCACAAATATAGTTTTCTAAATCTAAAAAAAAAAGAGAGAGAGAGAAAGAAAAGAAGAAAGGCCAATCATCTTTTGAAATCCTGATTCTCACTTTCTTACACTGGTTTTATGCTGTGAAACTTCAGGTATAAAACCAATGGAACAAAGTGGAGATTCGGGTCCAAGATCTTTTAAAACATGCATAAAGAGAATAGATTTATTTTACCTCAAGTGATTTAATACTGCCATATTCTTCTCCTCTGAACCTTTGGGAGTTGTATGTGATTAACCGACTACTGGTAATGCTACTTTTAAAACAGAGTTGAGGCAAATAAGATTTTTATTACCCTTCAGATATGTTACTGGAATGTAGTGGAGATTTTCCAGAATTGCTGCTGTTCATATTTAGACTTGAGCCGAAGCTTAGAGAGCTGTAGACTGCTATTGAAGTCTATGACATCTATTTCAAAGACACCCTGTTTTACTGCATCTCTTTGATTGATGCAAATCTGGGATAGTGTGTACAGAGTCCGTTCCACATGAGCACGTCGGTGTATGTTAACCCAGACATCAGAACTTAGAGAATTTCTTCTTTGCTCTTAACAAAAAGTAAATCTCCCTTTCTCTCCTACAGAACGGGATAAAGTCTTTCCAGTTATATTTCCAAACCTTTATTACAGTAGCAATTATTTTCTGCATTATAGGTAAACACCAAAGTTTAAATTGTAGTTGCTTAGGGCATGGCTTTGAGTTGCTCACCAGCAACCTGCCCCCATCCTGTAAAAAAAAAAAATTTTTTTTTCATAAGATCACCCACTGTTGCCAGCACTTATCCAGCCTGGAGAAAAACAAAAACTGTTGACTGAGCCAGTGATTGTGAGTTTTCCCATTCCCACACTGTTCTTTCAACTTGCTGTGTATCAAAACCATGGCGAGACTTATGTTACATTGCCCTGGGAAAAAGCATAATTGAATTTTCCTGAAATATAAAGTCCAGTTTTTCATCATAAAGTTATCATCTCACCTTGCTCTTGACTCCTATTATCTGTTCATCAGAAAACTTACCCTTGAGTTGCTGCTCTTAATTTCTAGGCAAATAATTATCACTGCTGACTGGGTTTCTGTTTCAGGCAATTAAATGACGCCCGTATGGATGTGCAGTATATATGATCTACCTCTCTGTTCTCTCCTACATACACCACTCTGCTACCCTACCTATATCTGTCAGTTCTATATTTTCTGAAATGTACTGCTTAGAATAAGTTTTGTACCCAAAATAGATGATTCTTCAGAAATATTTTGTTGCACTTAATTGATATGGCAGTAACTTTATTTAAATGAAGAGAATTTTAATAAATATGTATAAATATCTCATTATTTTTTCATCCTGGCAAATAGGGATATAATGGAAATAACATTCGAAAGTTGTTCTTATATCCTGCCTTTTGGAATCGTATTTTGAAAAGTCCATTTTTCAGCATCATTTAATAATGCTGTCTGATGTGTGCTCCCAGTGCATTAGGCAGGAAGTTGAGTAGCGTCATCAACTCCTATGTTTATCTGAAATCATACAGTGCTCTTATCCAGTGTCTAGGGGAATGCACCACGAAAGAAAAAAAAAGGAATGCAGTAAAAAACAACATTTAATCTAAAAGTTGCCCTGGTCATTTGGCTTGCCTGCTATCAGCTCTCAAAAGTCTGTCTCCTGTCTCCTTCCTGTTTGCACTTTCCTCAATCTGTGAAGAGGTTCTTGTAGTTTCTTCTTGTTGTTATTTATGTTGCTTTTATTTTTATATATATATATATATATATATATATATAAACACTAGTCTCTTCCTTGATAGATTAGTGGATGATGATGAAAACTGTAATTAGCAATAGGCCCATTTTAAAGAGGAAGTAAGCTATAGAAATGAAATCACTTTGGCAATTCTTCTAAAAGGCTTTACCTATATGCACTTTAGGCTGCAAACCACTTCAAAGGCCAATATTGCAGTTTTGCTTCACAATACAGTATGTTTCTAACATCTGTGTCTGTCCAACTGTATTTTCTAAATATTTAATAACACTTAACTCATTAAGATAGGTACAGTGTGTATGCCAATAGCTCTCATAAAGTGTTGCACTTCTGAATTAATTTTCTGACCATGTTGTCGTTCCTCGGGGTCTCATGATTTAGCTTCAGTTGCAGGGTAAAATGATGGCTGTAAAGTAGCATATTCTTGCTCTTACAGTCTGGGAGTCTTGTACCATAATTCCTATCAAGTGCTTATTATCTGGACCTGAACTCTTTGTAGTGTATTGCT
The DNA here is from genome assembly GCF_965152275.1 of Natator depressus. Lineage (NCBI taxonomy): Eukaryota > Metazoa > Chordata > Testudines > Cheloniidae > Natator > Natator depressus. Next base: position 15,090,756 of record NC_134238.1, on the reverse strand, counting down.
AATATGTGCAGCACCTTCATTCAAAAGCTTTCTTGTGTATCCACTGCACCTCCCATGTGAAATGCAACTGGCTAAATTATAGTTCTGTTTTCAGTCTTCTTTAATATTTTCAGGAGGCCTTTTATCAGAAGGTAATTGTGATGGGTTCAGTCACAGAGATCCACTTGGGACTGTCACCTGATGTGCTGAAATTACCTCTGAGCCCATTTTCCCTGCCAGCTTGGGACTTCCAGAACACTGTCTTGTTGAGCCAGACAGGCTAGCCTGCTGCAACACAGACCTAGGGTCTGGTCCATGACCCCAAAGCTGCAGATTTAACTGAAAACAGCTCAGCAGGTTACTTGTCTCCAGCACCCAGACACCCAGCTCCCAATGGGATCCAGACCCTAAATAAATCCCTTTTACTCTATATGAAGCTTATACAGGGTAAATTCATACATTGTCCTCTCTCTATAACACTGATAGAGAGATATGCACAGCTGTTTGCTCCACCAGGTATTAATCACTTACTCTGGGTTTATTAATAAACAAAAGTGATTTTATTAAGTATAAAAAGTAGGATTTAAGTGGTTTCAATTAATAACAGAGAAAACAAAGAAAGTCACAAAGGAAAATAAGACAAAACAGGCAAGTCTAAGCCTAATACATTAAGAAGCTGATTACACCCTCAAAGATGTTCCAATAAGCTTCTTCTACAGACTAGACTCCTTCCTAGTCTGGGCCCAATCCTTTCTCCTGGTACAGTCTTTGTTAGATCCAGCAGACATCTCAGGTAGTAAGCAGGGGTTTTCTCATGACTGGCCACTCCCTTTGTCCTGCTCCACCCCCTTTTATAGCTTTGGCACAAGGCGGGAATCTTTTGTCTCTCTGGGTCCCCACCCCTCCTTCTAAATGGAAAAGTACCAGATTTAAGATGGATTTCATTATCAGGTGACATGGTTACATGTCACTGTAAGACCCCAGTCTCCATTCCCTATGGGCTGGCCCACAAGTACATAGGAAGGTTTGCAGGTAAATAAACCATTTACAACCAACTGTTCTAGTCAATGGGAGCCATTAAGATTCTAAACCACCATTAATGGCCCACACTTTGCATAATTACAGGGACCTCAGAGTTATACTTCATATTTCTAGATTCAGATACAAGAATGATACATGCATACAAATAGGAGGAATATATTCAGTAGGTTATAACCTTTATTATGATACCTTACAAGAGACCTTTTGCATCAAGCATATTTACATCATATTTACATATTCCATATTTTCATAAAACATATGGAGTGCAACGTCACAGTAATGTTGCTTTATTCATTTACCTACTACAACATTGATATATAGGTTAAAGTGGTAGAAAAGAGACTATTGAAAAAGAAGTCCTTAGGGTAGTTTGTCTTGTCAGTTAACTTTTAATTTGTGAAATTCTTTTTAGGGAATCAGGATCACAAGCAACTGTAAACTGTACTCAGTCATTTGAACTACAACAAAGAGGTAGTGAAGTCCAGTGGTCAGAGCTCTGGACAGGGACTCCGCAAACCTGGGTTCTATTCTCAGCTCTTACATGTGAACTGCTTTGTGATCTTGGCCAAGTCACTTCAGCCCTCTGTGTCTGTTTCCCCTCCCACGTTTGTCTGTCTTGTCTATTTAGATTGTAAACTCTTTGGGACAGGGACTGTCACTTACTATGTGTTCAGTGGTTAGCACAATAGGGCCTTGATCTTGACTAGGGTCTCTAGGTGCCACCATGACACAAGTAATAAAAACTCTGCACAAAATGGAAATAGAAAGCAGGCCTATTTATTTTTTTCTTCCTTGGATTTTGTGGTGATGTTCTACTCGTCTCTTCTTCAGCATAGATTGATTTTGAATGGATCGGCTTTGAAATCTTTCTCATTGAGCAAACTATTGTTCTTACAGCAAGGAGTTGCCATATGGACATTCTAGACCAGCCTTTCTCAAACGCGGCCACCAGGGACTTTTTCTGCAACCACAGTCTCCTGGGCTGTGATTGGGATGGGGGGAGGGCAAAGTAGCACCCCTTTCTCCTCCATAGCACCTGCATGCACTACCTTGGTATTGGTTACTAGGGCCACAAGCAGGGGTTAGGCCCTGCTCCCCTCTGGAGACACATGGGGCACAATGCTGTAGGTGTAGGCAGCCAGTGAGTTCCCCACTTTCCCTAGGGCGATAGGGCTCAGACTTCAGGCTTCAGCCCTGGGGTGGCGGGATGACAGGCTCTGGCCCTGGGCTCTGGCCTTCGGACTCCAGCCCTGGGCTCTGGCTGCATGATGGCAGGCCCCAGGCTTGGCCCACCACAGCTTTGGGCTCTGGCCGTGAGACTTTGGACTATGGTAGCAGGGCTTCAGGCTCTAGCCCCCTGCTGCTTCTCCCAACCCTCCATCCAGGCCTTAATTTGTCCCCAGGCTTGCCGGGGTGAGTACGTCTGCAGTGAAAAGTGATACTTGTATGTTTAATATCACTTTTCACAATAGACTTATTAGCTAGTGTGACAGGGTCAGGCTAGATGTTTACAGGAGAGCGATAGAAGGTAGATATGTTAGCCCTAGATTAAGCAGGTCCCTTTTCCCTGAGTACGATAATGGGCTGATCCAGAACAATCAGGAAGTTGCTGGAACCAATTATGGCAGGCAGGCTAATGAGGACACCTGGAACCAATTAAGAAGCAACTAGAATCAATTAGGACAGGCAGGCTAATGAGGGCACCTGGTTTAAAAAGGACCTCACTTCAGTTAGTGAGGCCCGTGCAAGGAGCTGAGAGTGAGAAGGCGTACTGCTGGAGGACTGAGTACAAGCGTTATCAGACATCAGGAGGAAGGTCCTGTGGTGAGGATAAAGAAGGTGTTGGGAGGAGGCCATGATGAAGTAGAGTTGCCCAGGGAGTTGTAGCTGTCACACAGCTGTTACAAGAAACACTGTAGAAAGCTGTGATCCACAAGGCCCTGGGCTGGAACGCGGAGTAGAGGGCAGGCCTGGGTTCCCCCCATTCTCCCCAACTCCCTATTGAATACAGGAGGAGTTGACCGGGACTGTGGGGTCCCACCAGAGGGGAAGGTCCCTGGCCTGTCTCCCAACCCACTAGGTGGGCCAGCAGAGACTGCGGGAATTGTTCTCCTTCCTTTTTCCCATGCTGGCCAGTGATGAGGTTAGCTGAGTGGACGGCAGGTTTGAGCCACTAGCAAAAGTGGCCAAACTGAGGGCTGCCGTGAATCTCTGAGGCGAGCAAATCCGCCAATAAGCGCAGGACCCACCAAGGCAGAGGAGGAACTTTGTCACACTAGCTATAAATAAATTACAATTAGTTGGATGTGTATATGTGCATATTTATTTGGTTTTCCTAAAGCTAATTCAGTATTTTAGGAGAAAGTGTGTGAGCGGCCACCAGCAAGAGTTGGTGGCCGCATTCTGAGGCCACCAAAAAATTTGTCCCGAGAACCCCGATTCTAGACAGTCTCAGAAGCAACAACATTTTTGTTTGTTTTTCTGGCATCAAAAAAATGTCATAAAGGTTTGAAACTTCTGTTTTGTGAACTCAGGCTAACTTCTTTGTGCCACATGCAATCACTTCAAAAGTAATTTTCACACTAAAGATAAAAGCACTTAAAGGCTTTTTGGCTGCTATGTGAAGTCTGAGAACAAATGTCTCTGAGGCTACTGAGATGGCATGCATTACAAGGGACAGTAGCTATCAAGCTACTAGTACTTCACATAAGATATTCTGTTTGCTATTTCTGTTGTTACTTCACATTATAGAAACACACAGATGCTGCATCACAAAAGCACGTGTTCCTGTCTAACTTATCTACTTATATGGACCCCATTATCCTAATAACTTAGTATTTTAGTCCATTTAGCAATAATAACTATCTTTCTTCTTTCTCACTTTGTATGAGAAATAACTTTGATTAGTCACTGTATAGTATTATGTATGTGTGACTTACTGAGAGAAAAGCTAAATAAAAAAAAATGAATTTTATTTAGATTAGTCCTGAAAGTGTTGAGGTCCACAGTTGTTCTTACCTCTTGTGTGGAGTACATTCCATAGTCTCTGTCCAGCTTCTGTGAAACTTCCATCTTCCACACTCATAAATTTTCCCCCAAAATTCAAAATGGGCTGACAGTTCAGTTGTGTAATGGAATGTATCTGTCATGCAAGGTCAGACAGTATCTGCTACCTAGGCCAACTCAATGAAGGACTTCAAATAGCAGGACAGAGATCTTAAAATTGTACTCCGCAGTCAATGAGGAACTAGTCCAGAGAGTCTGAAGCCTGACTCAGAGGAGTCCAGGATACTGGAAGTTGATAGATGGTTGTGTTTTTGCTAGCTTCTCAAGTAAGTGTGTTTAAACAATAGTCCATCAGGTCTCTAACTGTTACATTTCACGTCTTAAATGTTTTACAGTAGACATTTTACAGTTGCTAAGCTATGTATGTCAACTTGAATCTGAAACCAGTACATTGTGTAGCGTCATTTAAGTTATTGGGCTCAACAGTGGCTAGGCAGTTAGTTCTTTCCATGATGTAGTTTACTAATCCATTAAAACAATCCGTCAGTTATTTATATACCACCAGAAGCTTTATATGTTGATGTTTAATAGGGAAGTGGGATCAAATATATAACAGTTTTCCTGTTGCAAAAGCCTGAGTCAATAAGGATAGAGTATGTTCAGAACAAAGATGGACTAGTAGCTGGATATCATCAGTGAGGTATGTCACGGAATTGGTGGATTGTAAGAAGCTTTTTAGAGGAGGATGTCAAAAAAGTTTTGATTACTTGAGAGGCTATTTTATCATGAATAAAGAAAGCAACTGTTTAGGATTGGGACTAGTTTTAAAGTGCATGGGTTGAAGAGGAGAAGGCAGAGATGTGTCCAGGCATCAAGTTATGGATTAACTGGAAATTGAAGGGACACATAGCAGTTGATGATAAAATATAGTAAATTGTATAAAAAGTACAGGTCAATTCATTTGACTTGCAGCGGTGTGCTGTCCTGAAGACAGGAGGTATGCACAGTGTTTGCGCAGTATGGACAGCTCAGAGAAGGGATTTGACTATTTATCGTATAGAGAAATAAAGTTACTCGTGTAAGGAATGATGAGATCAAACACTCATACATTTTGTGAGACGATAAAGGCTGCCTGCATCGATTAAGATAATCTGTCATCACTAAAGGTCATCTGCAGGAGACTCCAGTTCTAATTTAGATTTGTTATGATGCACTGGAGGAAGAGTATGACTTTTGGCATGGACTTCCAACATGCATTTTAATTGCAGACTACCCACTTGACTTGAGCGGGAGTTCAACTTGGGTGTCTATAAATCCTCACAGACAATTTTTGATTGAGGGCTCTTGTCAGCATCTGTTGCTGTTAAACCATCTAAAAGGGTTAGCAAAGTTAACATAGTTGTTGGGGTCATCACCTTGCCAGTTTTCATTTGGCACATATTTTACTTTGGGTCAGGCTGGTTGCTGGCTGTTTTCTCTGGTATGGAACACAGCTTGTCTTCTGTTCCCCCAGTTTCTCCCTTGCTGTTCTGAGTGACAGCTGTAGTTTTAAAAAGCTTCTGCCTCCCATCACTGAAAGAGTTCTTCCATATGATGGAGAGTGACAGTACACATTGCTTGTTGAAGAATCTAATTTATCATGGTAGGCTATAGGCAGGCGTACACTATGGAGAAGGCAGATGGACATCACTTCTTAAAAACCTCATTTTTAATAATAGAATGACAGAAAGCGAATAATAGTGAAAGAGCCATAGTCCCAGGGATATTAAATCCATGGGGCTGATGATTTATTATTATAAATTTTGCTCCCAAAGTGACAACCCCATTTTCAATTCTGAGTGATGCACATAGCACTCTGATTTAGTCTTTTTTGATGGTATATTCGTTTATGAGCCATGTAATTTTTCTCTTAACAGTGGAGTCCCCTTCTTTCTCCCCACAACAACTCAGCATTGTGGCTGAAAGCTAGTCAGGTTTTGAGATATGAGAGCCACAAAGTATTATATATGCCAGTAAATTAGCTACACAAAGATAACAGAGCTGAATCACTAAATGATTGGCTTTAAAGACCATTTGTGCATTAACTTTAAAAGCAACTTTCTTGTGCACTTCCTTCTTTCCCCCAACTCCCCACCCCTTTGGCAAAGCCACATCATTTTGTTAAAGGTTTTATTTTCTGCTGAAAATGCAGGAAATTCAGACAACCCTCTTGGAAGCTCCCCAAAGCTAATACAAACAAGATACATATGCTTCTCTTAAAGTAACTAAAAATAAAGTAAATGATTTGAAACCAGTTAACTTTATAAATTCCCCTCCAAAGAGGAAAAGGAAGTTTACATAATGAGCACTGTGATTGTGGATGCTGTTAAATGATGTTATCGAAGTAAAATTCCCCCAAGTGCCAACTTGTCTATTGGATGTAAAATAGTGCCTTGATACCAGACTTTCTGGTAATTAAATTAGAAGTAGGCAAGGAAGAACCAACTGCTAAACGTCCAAAAACCTAATCATTTGCATTTATGAAGCTAGCTGCATTAAAACATAGTGGTGAATTAGCCAAGAACATCCATCTAATATCAGTCTGGGTTTTCTATGGATAAAGGTGGATCCTAGCTATCAATTACCAAATTTCATCTGTTCGAGCATCTCTGGTGAGAGCAGAGTTTGGTCCAGGAGAAGATAGTTAATAGAAAAGCTCCAGAGCTCCTTATAATCCTGTATTTATTTTCAAGAAACAGCTGCCACCTTGGGATTAATACCAGTGGTGAGCAGGAGCCAGTTTGCACCGGTTCGCGCAAACCGGTTGTTAAATTTTGAAGCAGTTTTAGAACCGGTTGTTAACCCGCTTCCCTGCAGGGGGTGCTGAGGCTTTGATGGGCTCCGGCCGGGAAGTGATGTAATTCCTCCTCTGGCCGCCGGGGGCGCTGCGCTGCGGGAGCCATGTGAGCTGCCGCCTGGCCCTGGGCATGAGCCCTGTTGCTGCTGCTGCTCCCCTGGCCCTGGGGCTCCCGATTATGCCAGGTGGGTCCCCGGCTGCTCTGCTGGGTCTGGGCTGCGTCCTGCTGCTCTCTCCGTGAGTACCCACCACCCTGCCCGCAGCCAGCCTCTGCCTGCAGCCACCCCCGCCGCACTCCTTGTCCTGCCTCCAGCCACCCCCGCACCCCCTGCCTGCAACCAGCCCCTGACACAGCCCCTGCCCTGCCCGCAGCCAGCCCGTCTCCAGTCACCCCAGCAGCCCCTGCCGCACCCCTTGCCCTGCCCTGCCCGCAGCCAGCCCCTGTCTCCAGCCACCCCCGCACCACCTGCCTGCAGCCAGCCCCTGTCTCCAGCCACCCCCGCACCACCTGCCTGCAACCAGCCCCTGCTGCACCCCCGGCACCCCCGCCCGCACTAGCCCCTGTCTCCAGCCACCCCTGCACCCCCTGCCCCCAACCAACCCGTGCCGCACGCACTGCCTGCCCTGCTTGCAGCCAGCCCCTGTCTCCAGCCACCCCCGCACACCCTGCCCACAGCCAGCCCGTCTCCAGCCACCCCTGTACCCCCTGCCCACAGCCAGCCCCTGCCACACGCACCCCCTGCTCTGCCCGCAGCCACCCCGTCTCTAGCCACCCCCTGCCCTGTCCACACCAGCCTCTGCTGCACCCCCTGCCTGCAGCCAGCCCCTACCCTGCCTTCAGCCAGCCCCTACCCTGTCTCCAGCCAGCCCCATACCCCCTTGCCTCCAGCCAACCCCGCACCCTCCTGTCTCCAACCAGTCCTGCACCCCCTGCCTCCAGCTAGCCCTGCCCCACGCCCCTGTCTGCAGCTGGCCCCACGTCCACTGGTGCCCTGCAGTTCCCAGGGCAGTAACCCTGCACACCTGCTTCAATGAGGGGGGCAGGGAGCAGCTGGGACCCACATATGTGCACACCCTAGGATGACCAGACAGCAAGTGTGAAAAATCAGGACAGGGGGTTGGGGGTAATAGGAGCCTATATAAGAAAAAGACCCCAAAATCGGGACTGTCCCTATAAAATCAGGACATCTGGTCTCCCTAGCACACCCCCAGGGAGTGGCGGGGACCCACACATGTGAAACAGAACTCATTTCTAGTTCAGGCCCATCTTTTTAAAAAAGAACTTTAGGCAGGGTTAACACACACCCGTATTGTCCTGGACAGGTCAGGCTTTTTGGTTCTTAAATCGCCATCCGGGAGGAATTTTTTAATTTTAAAAATTCCTCCCGGGAAAATACAGACATATGGTAACCCTGTTGGTACAAAAAATACATACTGGGGCACATCCCTTAAATCAGAACTTTTTTTAGGGAACCGGCTGTTAAGATTTTGGCAGCTCATCACTGGTTAATACAACATACTCATATGCCTTTTGGTATATGTAATGGACATTTCCTTGTACTTTCCATTGTTAGCAGTACCCACTTAAAACTATATCTATATATTAATGGAACTGGTCATGGTATTATGGTTCAGGTTGCAGATTTAAGTTTAATAGGAGTTGTAAATTTTTATTTTGTAAAACTCTCCTGTTGTATACAATATTGCACACAGACAGCTATGTTAAAGGAACATTAAGGTTGCAAAATTGAGCACTAAAAATCTCGTTCAAAGCCCAGCAACGTTAATGGGCAGTGTGATAAAGATGGGAGATAGCTGTATTATTTTTATGAATATTATACAGTCCTCATTCTATTTGATTACTATCATGCAATCAGTCCTGAGTGATTTTTTGCACATCATGAGGGACCCAAAATCAATGGCTGTAAGTAGCTAATCACCGGTATTTAAACGATATAGGTGTCAATACCTTTGAAGATTTATCCCCATCATGCTCTGATCAGGAGGCTGGCTTAGCAACCCCAAGAGAGTGGGGGAATCCAAGCGGGGGAAAATGAGGCAAAGGATTTAGGATGGATTAAAGCCTCAGTCCTGAACCTCAAAGAGAGACGGAAGGAGGCAGTGATTGCTGAGAAGACACTGATCCTCCTCTCCCAGATGTTGGAGTACAGGGATGAGTCAGGCCTTCCTAAATCTTGAGAGAAATGCTGAGCTTAAAACACCCCTGATAATATGAGGGGGTATTATTATTCCAATTTTACAGATGGGAGACTGTGGTATGCAGTGGTTCTCAACAGGGGGTCCGCAGCCCCCGAACCCCTGCGCAGAAGCTGGGAGTGGCGCGGGGCTGAAGCTGGTGCGAGTGGTGTGGGGCTGAAGCCGGTGGCTCTCCCCCGCAAGCCAGGAGCAGCGGATGGCTGAAGCCAGGAACCCCAGTGCCTCCCCCAGTTGAATTGGGGAGCCACACTGGGACCCGCCCCCGCCGCCAATACACAGCCCCTAGCTACCCCCTGAGCTACCGCCCTGCCTGCACACAGCCCTAGCTACCCCCTCCCTTCACCCTGAGCTACCCCCCTGCCTACACACAGCCCCTAGCTACCCCACTACCTGCACCCTGAGCTACCGCCCCCTGCCTGTACAGCTCCTAACTACCACTTCCGTGCACCCTGAGCTACTCCCCTCACTTCACACAGCCCCTAGCTACCTCCTCCCTGAACCCTGAGTAGTTTTCAAACTTTTTGAACTTAGTCCCCCCTTTGAGTTATATTTTTGGTTGCATCCACCCACAGCCCAGACAGGCTGGGTGGTCTCTTGAGTGAGTCCGGGGGTGGAGGTGGCGTTTCTTCCCTGGACCCTGCTGTGTGGAGTTGGCTTGAGCCCCGCCAGCCCTTCGTCCCCCACCCCGAAGTAAAACTATGCCTATGCCCAAGAGTCTGCCCCACAGCCTGGAGCCCGCGCTCCCTTCATCATCTCCCCCCGCCCCGGCCAGGCCTTGGCTTTTTTATAGCATGTTGAAGTGGGCCTCAGCAAAAAAAAAAAAAAAAAAAAAAAAGAGGGTGAGGGGGGTTTGAGAACCTCCAGTATAGAGAGAAGAAGGTCAAAAGTGTCCACTGATTTGGGATGCCCAATTTGATCTGGGCCTGATTTTTCAGAGTACTTAGCATTATATAGGACTTTATACATTCAAAATACTGCTCCTATTTATTTCACTTGTAGCTCAGGCTTCCCTTCCCTCCCTTCACCTACTGGCTCCCAGTCTCCTGGCCCAGCTATTCCCAGTCTCTCCCTGAGGCTCTATGTCAGTCTACCTCCCTCCCAATCTCTTGTTCCTTCTGCATTCAAGTTGTGCATCATGATGGAGGAAACCTGCTAGGTATTGACTGGGGGGAGAATTTAGAGCACAGAAGAATGTGTGTCCCTGGTCTTGGTTCTGGTGCCTCGCACCAGAGTGACCCACTGCACCCGAGAGCTGCAATTGCAGGGGAAGTCATCTTCAGACCTTAAGATGGAGCATATTTATTCACTCTGTTGGGATGGCACATGTACAGTCTGGTCCGCACATGGGAGCTGGAAAGGGACGGAGCGTGCTCAGTGCAGATGGAAAATTTCAGCCTGAACAGGTATATTTGGCAAAGTTATAAGCAACTGAAAACTGGGCCTTATAATGGAAAGCTTCAGACGACCTTAAGTATAGAAGTTGCTAACTGCACCTCCTATAATATATCCTTTTTGATTTTGTTCTCTCTATTTTGATTTTTCTCTCTCTATTTTATGCGATTAATGCAAAAAAAATTAAGTAGATTTAAAAAATAGTTGCAATTAATCTCAGTTTTAATCACACTGTTTAACAAGAATAAAATACCAATTTAAATTTATTATAAATATTTGTGGATATTTTTCTACATTTTCAAATATATTGATTTCAATTACAACACAGAATACAGAGTGCACAGTGCTCACTGTATATTTTTTTTACAAATATTTGCACTGTAAAAAAGATAAAAGAAATAGTAGTTTTCAATTCACCTCAGACATGTACTGTAGTGCAATCTCGTTATTGTGAAAGTGCAATACATCACGGCACTCAAAATCAAAACAATGTAAAACTTAAGAGCCTCCGAGTCGAAGCATGCACGGGCATAGGAATGTTTAGCACATCTGGCCCGTAAATACCTTGCAACGCTGGCTACAGCAGTGTCATGCAAGCGCCTGTTCTCACTTTCAGGTGACATTGTAAGTAAGAAGCATCTAAATCTCAACTATCCACTTCAAAACATCAATTTTGAGAATTTGGTGGAGGCTCCACGGTGCCTCCCCCAGACCTACGTGCTACAACAACCAGTCAGTTTGATCTCGACAGTTCACACCAGCCTGCAGATATCAGCCAGAACCTGCTTACAACTACTAGGGTATATGACTAGAGCCCTGAAAATCTGTGGATATCCACTTTATATGGGATCGCGTATTGGATACGGATACAAGTTTTGTATCCATATTCACTACTTTAATCTAGAAATTCTCCACCTGAAAGCATGGTTCCTTGATGGTTTCAAAATGTTTACATGACCTGTTCAGAAGACTTAAAAGAGATACTATTAAATAGCAGAAAAACAAATGGCAGAGATTCCAGATCTGGTGTGACAGTAAACACATTATGGCTATATCCTCTCTCTTGTCACTGGTGCTGGACTATATACTAGAATTTTAAAAATCAGGATTATCCTCAAGTTCACTGAGAGTACATCTTGCGGCCATTATGGCCTTCCACCACAAGATCAACAGACACTCAGTATTCACCCATCCTATAACAAAAAGGTTTCTCAGAGACATTCGAAACTTCTACCCTTAAGTTTGAGATCCTACTCCACCTTTGACCTTAACCTAGTTCTAAGATGCCTCTCTGGATCCCATTTGAACCCATGGTGACCTGCTCATTCATAAATCTTTCTATGAAGACTGCTTTTCTTGTGGGCATCATATCCCCTTGAAGAGTGAGGGAAATAGGGGCTCTCATGGCATAACCCCCTTTACAATTTTCTTCAGTGATAGTCACTTTCATACTACATTCAAAGTTCCTACCTAAAATACCTTCATCCTTCCACCTGAATCAGCCGATCCATCTTCCATTGTTCTTCGCCAAACCGCATGCGAATAAAAGGGAAGCAAAGTTCCACACACTAGATGTTAGAAAGGTATGAGCCATCTATCTCAAAAGGACCAAACCCTTCAGGAAATTACCAAGGCTATTCCTTTCAATTGCGGAGCGATCTAAGGGATCAGCCGTATCTAAATAAAGACTTTCTAAATCAATTTCCGAATACATTAGCCTTTGTTATCATCAACATGACTTGCAACCCCCACCAAGAACTTGAACACACTCCACACAATCACTTTCCATGTCTATAGCTTTCTTGAACAATATACCGATCACAGACATTTGTAGAGCTATGACCTGGGGATCCACTCACACATTCATGTAACATTACACAATCACTCAGCATCTGATGCAATGCTGGGACTGACTGTTTTATCTTTGTAACGAATCCAACTCCAAATCCACATCTTTCCAACAAGAAGCACTGTTCTACAGTCACCTAAAGTGCAACACCCATCGGGATGCTACTAGAAGAAGTAGTATTATTATTTATTATTCATTACTCACCCTGTGCAGTAACTGAGGTTCTGTGAGAGGTGTGTCCCCATGGGTGCTCCACGACCTACCTTCCTCCCATCTACTTCGGAGTTTCTAGACACAAGGTCTGCGGTAGAGAAGAAACTGAAGGCGGTTTGGCCACATAGCTCTATATAGCCGCCGAATATGGTATGAGATGGGGAAAGCACATGTGCGGCTCAAACAGGCACTGCTACTAAAAATCTCTGATCCTAGGCTCAGGGTCACAGATACCTCTAAAGTGTGGAGCAACCGTAGGGACACACATCTTGAGGAACCTCAGTTACTACACAGGATGAGTAACCTTCTCTTTAGCCTGTACCTCAGGATGAGCTAGCTACTCTGGGCTGGAAGCACCACCACATTTGAGCAAGAGGGTTTTTTGTGTGGATGGGAACTGGGTTAAGGGCAACACCTGAGTAAGAGCCCAAGTTAGCTCAGCAGTGAAGACAAGCCCTGAGTGGCTGCTGAAGGCTAACTGAAGTAAAAATGTAGTTCGCAAATTGGTATAGGCTGAAAATGAACTGAGAATGGTTTCGTCTAGAAATCTAGTATTCTTTAAAAGAACACCCCTCTCACACATTCTGGAGCTTAGCACAAGCTTTATTTCAGCCTGTGAGACGGATTAATCAATTAGTGTCTCTTTGGATAAGGGAATGAACTCTCATAAATGACCAAAATTCTGATCTTATGTGACTAAAATTTTCCATCTAAAGTTAAATTAGCATCATAGGAAAGGAACCAAGAAACAAAGTACCGGTAGTTTATCTTAGTTCCTGTTGGATAGATTTTTAATAGTAGTCTGAAGTGGGGAAAAAGCAAGAATAAAAAACCTACAAGGTAGGTCTAGATTGGCAAAGGAGATATCTTTTTCCTCGGAAATTGACTTTGGAATCAAAAACTTTAGAGGTTGGGAGTTCACTTTCACTCACCATAGAACTTGTTAAGGTATTTTTTTTAAGTGTTTAACATAAAATTAAAAAGAAGATCGATCAATAAATATTATGGCCAGAATATTAGAATTTAGAAGCCAAAAGTTAGGCACTTAACTAAATGTGAGCAAATTTCCAAATGCATTGAGCATCTGTATCTTCCACTTACTGAAAATCAGTCTACTTTTGTTTAGATGTCTAAACGTGGATTTAAGGAGCCTAGCTTTGGATACCCAGTTTTGAATGTTTAGGCAGGTATTAATGTCATTTTAAGCAGTACACTTTTGAACAATTATACTGCAGCTGGTGTTTTAAGGAACAAGACTTATGGGCCAAATGGCTTTAAGGATTGCATTGAATCATCTGAAACGCAATGCCTGGAGTGTTGTCCTGCTATTCATGAAATGGATTATATTAAGAAATAAGGAAATCAGTGATTTAGAATGGATGGAGACTAGACCATCTAGGTTTGCCCACCAGTTTTCTAGTGTTTGCACCCTCATTTGTATCTTTTTCCTCAGTGATTATCTAGCTTGCTCATATATTTTGTTATCCGCCCATTTCTGTGTCTGTCAGTTGTCTCTGTTTTCATTCTCTTCTCTTTCTGAATCTCCTTTGCCTGTTCCTTTCTCTCTCTCTACACAAAACAAACAGGCTGCACAGAGCAGCACCAGGATCAAGGGACTCCAAAGTTGATCTTTCGGCCACCTTTGCACAGCACCAGCTGAATTGTGCCCCAGGCCAGGGGTCTATTTAAAAAGTAAATATTTGCCAACAAAGTTACCAAAGTTATTTCCTATCCTGAGTAGAAGGGAAAACCTGTGGTACGTAAGGTTACCGCTCTGTGGGCTCTGTTGGCAAATGCTAATGGCAACTGTTGTTCCTACTTTGCCCTGCTTTCAGTGCCAATTTCCTGTCACAAGCAGTTGCAAAGTGATGCTCTTAGAGTTTCAAATCCCATTTTACTGGTAGATTGAGTGATTTCTATATGCATAGATTTAAAAATAGTCAAATCTCTTTTCTGATCTTTTTGTGTGAAAAGCCTTGCATAAATCCAAGATATCACCGAGCACATTTGACAGCACAAATAAGGGTCCTGATCTAGTTGAGCCCTATGCATCTGAGATGTTTTTGATACTGGTATCTTAATGAGTAATTAACAGTCAGCAAACGTGGTGGTAGACTGAATTACGAAGAACATGCAGAATTTGCACTCAGCCCTTTAGGCACTGTAGAAACTTCACTAGTTCAAACTAGTGTCTTGTTTGGATTCACCATTGCCACATAACAGCTAGACTGGTTGGCACAAAAATATCAGCGTAATTGTTTTCTTTTTCTTATGGATAACATCTAATCTACTCAAGAAAAGAGCTCCTAAAATTTTGCTGTTTCTAGCCATCATCTCAGACACACACGTTCCGTGTTTCCCTTGTGTTGAAACTGGTCTGAAAGTTATTACACAGGGTGATAAAAACTTTTTTCTTTAACTATGAAATGTTTTTATAACCTCGTTTATATCTTTCCTGACGCCACATCTAGATGCAGAGGTGCCTTAGCTTGATACTAGTGATGCAAAGCAACAAAAGTGCAATATTTTATCAGCTCTGACAGCATGTCTGCATTCTCCAATCCAAATGCTGTCCTTGGCTTTCAACTTGGTTTTTTTTCCCTGTTTGTAGAAATGCTTTAATCAGAAATTATAGCAGCAAATTTGCAAATGCTATGTGTGGAATAATAGGATTATCAACCATTCTTTTCTTTAACATTCATTTATATAGCTCATTCTACATAATATATATGTAGAAAGTTACAGGTAGAAATCTGAAATATGACATCTAACACTGTTCCCCCTATTTGTTAATTATACTTGGAATTAAAATGTGAGAGAAAGGAAATTCCACCTACTAAATGCTAAGTAACCTGAGACCTTATTACTGAGGAGTTACTTCATGTTCTTTTAGCTGTTTGATGCAGACTGTGTGCTTAGCAGTGAACAGGTTTGTTTTTCAGTAAACATCATGCCGGTTAGATACTAATATTTTTCTGTTTAAATTAGCTTTACTTCCCATGTTTTAGGTGAGCATTTTTGGTTAAAAAAAAATTTACTTGTGGGAATTGGGTATGTGTCTACATCCAGGTTTTAGGCAGCAGGATATATCTGCTATAGTAAGATCTGCTTTCTGTCCATCGTGAAACCAAGGGTGCAGGTGTTTTGGAGAGGGCATGAGGGTTACAACTCTGTCATAAAATTTGCTAGTAACTCAAAGCTTAGCAAACCGAATCCTTACCCCGGAAGACTTTTTAATGACTGCTTTGGAATACTTGATAGTTCATCAGTTTAGTAATGGGATACAAGGCTTTTCCCCTCTTTGCTAACGAATTCAGTCCAGGTTGGTAGTGATTTAATGTTACCATGCAATAGCCATTTAGTGATTTTAACCTTCTTAAAGTCTTAGACAATTGGAGTCTTACTATCAGCTTTAAACTGTTTGCTTTAGGAATTTATGTGGCCTCTATTACTGTAGTATCAGAGTGCCTCAAGGTCTTTAATTTATTTATTCTCACACCACCATGGGGTAAGGAAGTGCTGTTGTCCCCATTTTGCAGATGGGAACTTGGGCACAGAGAGGTTAAGTGACTTGTCCAGGGTCAAACAGGGGGTCTGTGGTGGGACAGGGAATTGAACTCGTGTCTCCCAAGTCCCAAGCTAGTGTCCTAATTGCTGGATTATCCTTCGTCTTCTCCCCACTTCAGTGGGAGTAGAGTTAAACAAGCAAGGAGAGCTTTTGAAAATCCTACCGTAGTATTCGATTTATCCTCCCATAATTCAAAAAACGTTGAGACAAATTCAAACCTAATTAAGCAGGTACAACTCAGCTGATGTCACGGGAGATGCACCTTGCTTAGCCAGGTCTGAATTTTTCACTATAACTCAGTTGAAGTAATTATTCCATGTTTTCACTAAAATGCACTTAGTTACTCAAAGCCAGGTATTGGGACTATTACAGAGAGAGCACATCTTGTCCTAAACGCCGAGACTGCTTTCTATCACAAAACACTATGATCCCTTTGGCTGATTAAATAGCCACAGTGATCATCTCTGCAGTGAGTTTCTGCCAGGATTCTATTGGCCACCGTACAAAGGACCTTCAAGATGGGTGACACCAAAGCAGTAAAAAAATGGGATATCCTCAGGACTGGAACGAGGACCATAACCCCCCTTCAAAAGAAACCTCTTGCATTAGAATAAAAAAGTCAAAACAGCTGGCATGCTGAGAATTAAAAATGAATTAGAACATGTGCACGGTACAATGTTATTCCAACAAGCATTTCATAAGGACTTTATAATTTAGACCTGCTTTGTATACATGGGAGACAAACGGACATGAAAGACTGGAGTCTATCTGATCTACATTGCTTACTTCACTGAAGAATAAAGTGGGGGCAGGGACATTGTTGCACAGGGAACTTGAAGCTGTGGAGGAGATGAAGGTGGGGGAAAAGAGGTAGACATATCTTCACTTCCAATACGGAGAAGCTGCAGGGAGACTAACTCCACTGTGGATAGGAAGTAGCTGCAGCAAAATGGAAGTCCTGAATTCCTTTTGTCCCCTTGTCTTCCCCCAGGTGGAATAGTGGCAACTTTTCTTATAGAATCATAGAATATCAGGGTTGGAAGGGACCTCAGGAGGTCATCTAGTCCAACCCCCTGCTCAAAGCAGGACCAATCCCCAATTTTTGCCCCAGATCCCTAAATGGCCCCCTCAAGAATTGAACTCACAACCCTGGGTTTAGCAGGCCAATGCTCAAACCACAGAGCTATCCCTCCCCCCCAATATGTCATAGAACATCAGGGTTGGAAGGGACCTCAGGAGGTCATCTAGTCCAACCCCTGCTCAAAGCAGGGCCAATCCCCAATTTTTGCCCCAAATGGCCCCCTCAAGGATTGAACTCAAACCCAGGGTTTAGCAAGCCAATGCTCAAACCATTGAGCTATCCCTCCCCTCATGATGCCTTGGCAAAGGAGGCAGTGTTAACTGATGTGTGATAATCGCTGCAATCTGAAGGGATTTTAAAAAGTGGTATTGCTTTATACTGGAAAGAAACTTCACTATTTGCAGATTGAAAGTCCAGTAAAATGCACTGGAATGATTTTCACTCCCCACACAGAGTTCAGCAGAGTTCCATTATGAAATAGGGAAGTGCTATTGGGTAGTTAATGGGTTTTTCTGAAATGTAGAAGGCAAAACCAATGCTAGGCTCGTGAGCTAATATTCTCAATCAAGTGTTCAGGCTAATAGGAAAGACTGAAGCCATCTTAAAAAGAAAAGGAGTACTTGTGGCACCTTAGAGACTAACCAATTTATTTGAGCATAAGCTTTCGTGAGCTATAGCTCACTTCATCGGATGCATACTGTGGAAAGTATAGAAGATCTTTTTATATACACAAAGCATGAAAAAATGAAAAAATGGGTGTTTACCACTACAAAAGGTTTTCTCTCCCCCCACCCCACTCTCCTGCTGGTAATAGCTTATCTAAAGTGATCACTCTCCTTACAATGAAGCCATCTTGGGGTGCTTTTGCTCTCCCTTACCAGGTCTCTAAAGTATCTTTATCAACAGTGTCAAATGCTGCTGAGAAGTTGAACAATATGAGTTGGGAGGTTTGCCCATTGTCCACAACCAAGAGAGGACTATTCTCCAATGCAGAGACTGTCTGTATGCCATATCCTGGTGTGAAGGCCCAGTGAGAGGAGTGTAGGATGTTGTCAGGTGGTGTTGGAGATGGAATTTTGCTAGCGTCTCTGTGATCTTGTTCAGAATGGAAGGTTGGATTATGGGTGGTCATTGTCTGGATTGGTTGTCAAATGCAATTGATCTAAAGTATGGTGGCCTAGTGCACTACCAGTAGGCGACTTTTTCACAGACCAACTTCAGTAGCGTAGAGTGCCAAAATAATGTGCAATAGAAAAGTTTGGAGGAGGAATGTGTTTTGGTCCAGATTGTCTTCCTACTTTTTGTTTCTTTCTCTTTTTCCCTGCCATCTTTTGTTTTCCTTCTTGCTGACTTTTTCTGGCTCTCTGTCTTTCTCCTTTTTGTTTTCCACAATGAGTGCTGAACAGAAAATAAAATGCAGTGCACCAGTACTGACCTGCATTTACCTGCAGCACCTGCTGTGAGTTGAAATTGACTAAAATCACATAACTTCAGTGAATTTAACTCACGGCAGTTACTGTGGCTAAAATTCTTTGGGGCGGGAGCATTCTGCAAAGTGGATGCTAGAGTCCATTGACCTTTAAGGTAAAAGTTTGGATGATAAAGGAGAAAGCATAGCTATGTTACCAGACAAGCAAGAATGCAAGACTTGTTCATATTGATGAGACATCAGCCAGCTAACAGCTACATTAGTAATAATACCTGAGTACTATCATTTCTGCCTAATATATAGTGGAAAGGGGCATGCTAACCTTTTGTTTGTTTCTTAAAGGCACAAGACCTGAATGTGATTGAAGAAGTGATCAGAATGATGTTAGAGATTATCAATTCCTGCTTGACAAATTCTCTCCATCATAACCCCAATTTGGTGTATGCACTGCTTTACAAGCGGGATCTGTTTGAACAGTTTCGAACTCACCCTTCCTTCCAGGACATAATGCAAAATATAGACCTGGTAAGTAATATTTATTAATCAGTTGCAAGCAGTAAAACAAGTCTCTTAAACACATTGTTAGCTGAATATGCTTTTGAGAGAAGTGGTGATTTTTTTCACATTTATATATCCCTTTCTTTTGCTAGATATTTTTAGACTCTATTAAAAATATTGAGCTTCCAAATCATGATTGAAGCTAAGAGAGGGGTGGAACTTGGGTTGTTCTCAACTCCTCTCCCTTCCTTCTGTCTCAGGGTCTCCACCATGAACTGTACTGGATTCCATCCTTACTTGGCAGACACCATGACTTGTGCCATGAGATCTGGGGAGCCCACTAATGAGGATTTCCCCAAGCTGCAACAAATCCTCTTCTGGAAGGAACCCCCTCCAAGTAGTTGCCTTTCAGTTTTCTAAGGGAGGCTAGTGGCAGCTACTCTTTATATCTGTCAATATTCCAGTGGTGGAAGTGAAGGAAAAAATTGTGTAGGAGAGTTTCTCCTTCAGCTAACTGTAGGCAGGCAGCATGTCCTATCTGAACTTGTGCTGCTTTGACCTACAGAAGAGTCTGGTGAGTAGGAGTTTAGGAAAAGCATAAAATGGAATTCTTAGCCCTAATTGCCCTGTAGGGTGAAAGAGCCCCTACTGCCACTCTCAAGTGGACCTGTGCTGGTTATTAGAAAGGATGAATTTCACTTTCTCTGTAGGGAGCCATGTTAGACCCTTGTATGTGGCTCCATACGTAGCAGGCTGCTGTGATGGGGGATTTGGTAGGAAAAGGGGTTGGTAGTTAAGTATTTTCTAATATGAAATTTAATGGTGTCTTTAATATTCATATATTTAGGACCTGGATGATAATACTTACTAGAAAATAACAAATGTTAAGGTTCAGTAGATCAGTATTTTGGCCTTCATTAGTTGATATTTATACAGTAATTAAATGCAAATAGTTCTTTACCATCTCTTCTGGCCATAGTTCAGGCATACTGTTGGCTAGTTACACTCATTGAGTGATATACTGATATTTTAATTTAATCTCACCAATGGTTTGTTTTCTTCTTTACTAGAAGAGCCAAATTAGCATTAGCAGCCTTATTTAGAAATGTAGATGGTAATTCACCACATTTCAAATCCATCGCCCTCTTTCAGTTTGGGTAACCAAATGAGTAGGTATAGATTAGCCAAATGGTACAGATTCATTCTGGCCCTGATCATAGCAAGGGAGGACAGAGGATTGGTTGATTTTAAAAAACAAACAAACAATATATTTATATTCTGCAGGAGCACTTGGCATTCATAAAAATGAGGCCAGAGCCAGTGGTATAGGGAGCAGCTGGTGTGCCGCCTTCCCTATCCAATCTTTTCCCTGGACCTGCAATGTTCCACTTTTATGTCATTGTATCTGCTGCATACAGTGGGGAACACACATGACCCGCTGAAGCTTTAGCTACGGTTAAGTGCTTTTTTTCCTCAACTGCACCGTATCTAAACCTGAGCATAATTGTTATCTTTCTGTGGAAAAGTAAATAAAATGAAAACCATGAATGTTTGAGTATAAAACAAAACTTGTTTTCATTTTTCCCTTCAGTTTTAATTAACCTGCTTTATAATTACAGATTGCTGTGTACCAAAATATTTTCCTTCTCCCACTTCTCTCTTAATTGTGCAATGCTGATATCCATGCCATGTAGTCCTTATTAGTTGCTCCTTTGACATTTGAGGTCACTAATGAGAAGAGATGCACTAAAATTGTTAAAGCAGCTCTTGTTATATGAGACATTACAAATACAGCATTTGAATACCCACAGTAATTCCAGGAGCTCCCTTTGACTTCAATAGGCATTCTACATGCACAGCAGGGTTTCCAAGATCAGACTCCTAATTATCAGGAATTTACTGTAATTTTGTCCTACTAAGAGTAGTGGATTCAAGCTGCTGGAGCTTTAAGCTCTACAGCATGTGGAATTTCTTGTTGCAGTGGGTAGCTAATTTTTCATGTGATGTTACTAAAAGCCTGTTTGTGAGTCGTGTATTGGGTTACTTTTACTTTAAAATACCACAGGAGTTTGACACACTTCTAAAGATCCATAAGCAAAGCCATTTTCATCCTTCTCTGAAGTGGCTCAATTGCTGTTCTTTCTCCTCCCCCCACTGTTCTCATTTTGCCAAAGATTTTTGAGGGGTAGAGTTCAGACCTCAAAATGCCCCAGGGTCTTTCGCAGCTACAGTGTTCAGAGGATGTAATGATGCCAGATTGGCTAGGAGAGGTGACCTATAGTACTTCATTTGCAGGTTGTGGGAATGGGAACAATGTTCCATCTAGACAAACACTAACTGAATAACTAACTAACCTTCACCGTTCCCCAGTGAGGTGGGTAGCCTCTGTACTTATTTTATCAAGAGGTTTGACTTGTCTGTGACCATGCGAGTCAGAGGCAGAGCCAGGAATAGAGCCCTGGCATTGCTGCCTGACAAACCCATGCCCACTAGGCTACGCCTTCTGTGGAAGACAGAGGCGTTCTTCCCCATGTAACAGTTAAATGTGGATTTACTAATGTAACCATTTAAACAAAACCCTTTAATGTTAGGATATAGGATAATGCCAGGCAGGTTCTGAAGCCTTCTAACTATTTAAAGCCTTCCAAGGGAGTGTCTTGAAGTTTTAAATAACTTCTTTGTTAGGAAAGCAAAGATGTCAGAAATTTTATTTTTAAAATGTACCTGTCACCAGCTAGCAGATGGTGAGAGCTGTCAGCTTTCCCATCTGAATAAATGATTGGACTCAATAGACTCCTTTCCTCACCCCCAGTCCAGAAGTAGTGCCTGCACAGTTGCCCTTCCCTGGAGAAAAGAATCAGTCTTTTTTAGACTGTAGTTGCGAAACCATATGGACAAGTCCTCCCAACACTCTCAAGAGAGTAGTAAGGAGTATTACCCCCATTTTACAGATGGAAACACTGAGGCAATGAGGTTAAGACCACAGAAGGCGTAAGCATATGAATAGAGGCCAAGTGTCCCTGACTCCCAGAACTGTGCTCTTGCCACTACATTTCCCTTCTCTGCTCTGTGGACTTGATCCTGCCATTATATGGTTCTCAGGGTGCTGCAGAGTGCATGGAGTCCTGTGGGAGGATGCTGACCACCCTATGGAGTGGCACACAATCTAAAGCCCATCTTTGTGCAGGGATTCGCCCATGCAGCAGGAAACAGCCCCCCCCCATGGAAAGTTGGTGCCAAGGATGATCTAATGGCTTCACAACACTGCAAAGGGGGATTCCATCTGGAGTCTCTCTCTGACCGGCAGTGGTAGGGACACCAAGGCTGGCCAGCCTTCAGACATGCCTTTTCTCCAGCAGGGCTGCCTGTGTTCAGAGTCTTTGTGTTTCGGGTGCAGCTGCCCAGTCCCTGGCTACATGATGGCCCCTAAGCTTCCACTTGTAGGGATATTTGGCAGTGGGAGGGCATCTTCCTCATGCCTTCTAAATCACTTTTCTAACTCTGCAGAGATTGTGATGCCACATGCCGACTCCACCCATCATCACCCCTATCTGACCCCTACCACATGGCAAACGTGTGTAGCTCTCCACACCAGGTGCCACTGGGGACTCCTGCTAGCAGGGGTGCTGCACTCATCACTTATGCAGACCCCAATTCGTGCAGTAGCGCTACTCCTCGCACAACTGGCAGGATCAGGAGTCATCAGCAAAATGCTGCTTACAGAGTGGAATCATTCTCCCTTTACACCGGACATAGGATTTTTCCCACTTAAACTGTAAGCAGCATGAAAGCGTTCAGTGCAGAAGGTAGCTGATGGTTTATCCAGTGTGAAAAATCTGTAGAGTTTTTCATACAGTGGTCACTGTTAAAAACTTGCTCAGCTGCCTTAGATAACTAATAACTTTGCCTCAGTATTTGAAGTATTCAAGTTATTCCCTAGAGGTAATGTTGCAGATACCGATGTAACCTCTATATTTATGGCAGGTGTTTAAGGGTAAGCAGAGTAAAAAGCACTTTCCAATGTTAACTTGACATTAATTATATTTCCCTTCTCTGTATCTTTTATAAACAAACTAGTAATCACCATCACAGTATGACTGGGAACATATGGGGGCACACTTATGACTGGGAACATATGGGCATACTGTAAACAATAGACTGAAATCAAAATACCTTCCATTTCCTATTAATTTACTTTTAAATTTAGAAAGTCATCTTCCTGGGATATTGTGTATCTTGTTGAGCTAAATGGGATATTCTTGCTCTGGCTCATCTAGCACAGAGGAATGGTATGATTTCTATTCCGACTTACTACTGAAACCCCGCATTGCAGACTGTGTACCTGTCTTTATTCCACAAATGATCCCTAATTTGGTAAACAGCCTCATATGTCCCTGGAGTTTGGTAGAGGCTCCTAACAGGTAATTGCTAGGGCTGGACCTGTGCCAGGAATGTCATGGAGAGTCATTGACTTCATTACTTTCACGACTGCTGTGAGAGTTGGATGGATGTGATAAGTAGTTGAACAAACTTCATTAGGAGCTGCTAAAATCCTTGTATGATAGGTAGGCTGATAGAGAGCAGGAGCTCAGCAGCATCAGTGTCATGATGCAGATGATCAGCCCAGTGTTTCCTAGTGAGAACTTTAATTCCCCGGTGTATCTCATGGCTCCCATCTCCCTCCCCAGTTAGAGACTTCTAAATTAGGAGATTTGGCTTGGCTCTAATATGGCAGCTTTTATTTTTGGGCCTGTTATTACAGAACTTACACTGCGCATGAGCACTCTTTTGCATTAAAAATGGAATGCAAAGGTTATTTTTGGTACCAAACACTGTTAATGGCTTGTGGGGTTTCTTTTGTTCAGTTAGGTTTTTTTTTACTACATTTCCACTTTCTGAAAATGTATGCTGGAAAAATTGCAGCCTTGCTGATTACAAGAGTCTGTTGAAATATTCCCAATGAAAGATTTTTCATGATAATTTGCCTGGTTTTGATTTGTAAAACTTACCCAGTACTGTAGCATTCTTACAATATTTAATAATTTTCCGTGAAAGGGTCACTTGAAAATGGTCCCAGAGTCCCACAGAAGGTTCTCAGATTATTCAGTGAACCTACTCTGAGCTTTAAGGTCCCGCCAGGTGTGTTTACTGTTACTTTGGGTTTGATGTTGAACCTTTTGCACAGTTCTCATTGCTGATGCCTGAGGCCACTTTTGTTAGGGCTAAAGAGATAGTCAGAGGGTCTGTTTCACCTGTGCTGCAGGCCAGCAGGGGCCAACAGCAGTCACCATACTCTAGCCATGTGTTACTTGTATGTATTGATCGATGTCTTGCTAAGGGATCTGCTTAGGTGAGGTGCTGATCCTTACTGTCTGCTCTCATGAGAGGTTTGTTTTGTCCCCTTCTTCTTTTGATTTGCTTGAGGGTTTGGCATGTTACTCAGTGTGTGATGACCCATGCTGCAAATCTAAAATATCAAACCTCAGAATAGACAAGTGCCTTTCTGTTTTCACCATTTTAAAAAAGTCAAGATTTTTGTATTTATTGCAGGCTATTTTCCTCTTTCACAGAGTTAACCTTGAAAATTGTGGGCTGAGACGGCAGCAATGAATCCTGCTGTTGTTTTTATCTCTGAAAGAAAGTTGAGTTGTGAGATTGCTAGTTAGGCAGACAGCAGGGCTGCACTGCAAAGGCTCACAGGCTCTGCAGCACTTCAGCTTAATCTGAAATAGAATCCAAGCTGAGGAAATGCAGATGAGTGGATATGTTTTTAGAAGCTTTGGTTTTTAATACGCATTTTATAAATATTTCTTTATTTCAAAATGTCAAATGACTTCAGCAGACAGGCAAAATGATAGACATTTTGGATTCTCTGCCATTTCTTAAAAAACACCAAAACACCTTTATCATAAATTATACTTGCAATCTAGTTGTGTGATATGAAAAGAGGAACTAAAGGTGCAGCTCTACTGGGAAATTGACAAAGTGGGACAAAAATTGTTTAGGCACTATTGTCAACCAGGCCAAACTGCTTTGAATACCCATTACAGAAAAGTGCTTTCTGTAATAGGGGAGGGAAGCGGTTTGGCCCTGACTACACTGGTCACCAAAGATTATTCAATCCCTTTTAAAGGTTGGGCCAGGGTGGAGGAACAACTTTTTACCATGGGTCATCTTCCTTCTGTAGACAGGATTCTTGTATATTTAAATTTGTAGGGCTTTAAATAATTCAGAGGGACTAGCCTGGGTTGCCCATTGTCATCTTTGAAGTTACTTACTGTTTCCATCAGACCAGTTGCTCAAATGATTAGAGAGAACAATCACTTCCAAGATATCAAAATGGACACTATGGAATATAAAGGTCCTCAATACATGGAAACTATTCTTCTTTTGGCCTCAAACCCTCCTTGCAAAAGGTAGAAAAAATGTATGTTTAACTATGATAAAACTGAAGCACTTTCAATTTCACAAGCCTTCTTTTAAGTAAGCAAGAGGTTGAGTTGAGGTTTCAGTTAATTATCAGGATTTATTTAAATATAGTTATTTAGGAGTGGGATCTAGTTAAGCATCTTGACCACTGGAAAATACAGTAAAAGCTGTTTTATCCAGCATATTCAGGGAATGTGGGGGGTGCCAGTAAGTGAAAAATGCCGGTTAACTAAGAGGGAGGGAGTTTGGGTGCGTAAGGGGACACAGGATGTGGGAAGTGATGCGGGGTGCCAGATCTGGGCGTGCACTCACCTTGGGCAGCTCCCCACCAGCGGCGACCTGTCCCAGCTGCTCCTGGGCGCAGGCACGGCAGGTGGCTCTGCACACTGCCTCCACCCACAGGCGCCGCCCCTGCAGCTCCCGTTGGCCATGGTTCCCAGCCAGTGGGAGTTGTGGAGCTAGTGCTCGGGGCGTGATGGGGGCAGTGCGCAGAGCTTTCTGCTGCGCCTTGGTCTAGGAGCAGCTGGGACAGGTTGTCGCTTGTGGGGAGCTGCCCAAGGTGAGCACCCCCCGGATCCAGCACCCCGCACCCCCCGGATCCAGCACCCCACACCCCCTCCTGTGCCCCAACGCACTGCCCTGAGCCCCCTCCCGCACCCACACTGCCTCCCAGAGCCCACGCTCCACACTGCCTCCTGCACCCCAACCCTCTGCCGGCCCCACGCCAACCAGACTATAAACCGGAATTTCAATGAAGATCAGAAATGCTGATTTATAGAGCTTTCTGATTGGTGAAGTGCCGGATAAAACGGCTTTTACTGTACTTAGCTTTTATTGAATAACTCCTAATTCTAAAAATGATTTTCTGTCTGTAATGAATTATTTGTATCTGATTTTTCCTTTTTTCTTAAAACAAACAAAAAACCGGTCTAAACTACCACCCACAACATCTTACCATAATACATCTCCAAGTTTGTTTGGATTAATAAACTGTATAGAATCAGTTACCTTGTGTTACAGTAGAGAAGTGGCTTGGAGGAAGAAAGGTGGTGGTCTTCTCTCCTAGCTGTTTTGTAGGTACCATGGTTTTCTTCGCCCATACTGGTTGAATATTGAACAATACCATACCACTGTTGTTGTTTTTTTAACCATTCACCTCAACACATGATATACCTATTCATTTCTCTGAGAAGCTGCCATCAAAGTCGGACTTGAGCTATGTGGCTTGAAATACTTTGTATACTATGCCATATATAGTGCATCTCTTTTTTTGTAAACCCAGTGGTTCACTTGGGAGGTTTTAATATTTGGGTTAAAAATGGAATTACTCAACTATGCCATCTAATCGATAACTATAAGGTCCTAACACTTAAACAATTGTATATTTTTATCTTAATATATCTATTTATTTAGATTTCAGTCTTAAACTCCACACCAAAGAATACCCATCCAAAGCTCTGTGTGCCTTGACATACATTGAAAACACAATATTGGAGATAAAAGTAAAAATTGACCAAAGCAGCAGCTCTTCCTCCCACTTACCTCTATATGAAATACAAGATTACTTACACATATATTGGTATCTTTTCCTCATTGTTTTACACAAAATGGTGCACACAGTACCAAGATTGCCCACAGTTCCTTCAACAGAAATCATTTTGAGTGGAGCGATCTTATATAGCTTGGTTAGATGCATGAGGTAACTTTTTTGTTCAGTGAAGCCACAAATACACATATTAAAACATTTTATTGTATGTAGGCCAGACATATCAAGATTAAATATATAAATATATATTGATCCACTTTATCAAGTGTTCACATGCTCCCAGTATTTTTGGGTATTTCCCATTATTTAATTAAACTCCCATCTTAGCCAGTGAGCTGTTAGCATTATTTGCTTGACAGAACATTTCAAACATAATAATTTTATGTCCTTTGCATAACACATTGCTTAAGGACAAGATATTTATGTGTGGTGTAAAAGATATGTCTGTTGGTTTGATGGGACTGACTAAAAGTTAAAAGATTTTGTAACTTTATAATGACATATTCAAACCACTTTTTTAACTGTATTATTGCCCTTTAAACCATTGCTTAAATTCTCTTGTGAAAAGGATCCCTGCAGTGATTGTAATATAATATTTTTGTATTTAATTTGTTTTGTACTTTGCAATTTCCAGAGAAGATTGCTCTGCAGCCTGGCAAATCTACCTGTTCTAAAAGGAGGCAGAGTTTGCAGGCTCAGGGTAAAGGAGTACCTAATTTGAATCCCAAAGTAATCAAACCATCAGCTGTCTTTGTTTTACTAACAGCAGCCCAGTTGTGAGGCATAATTAGGTTAATGGTTCCTGGCTCCAGCTGTGTGTCTCACTCAACAGAACAAAGGCAGCTCCGCTGAGATTTTATAATACAGTACGCGTTTTTTAAAAAACTTGGAGATGATTAACAAAGGTTACTTCAGTGTGCTAGAGTTGTAAAGCTTCAGATGCATAATGTGGAATTACTGCTTTTCTAAAACGGCGCACACAGTTTCACCCATCTAGACTGCATCCCCACATTACAGGAACATGTACACAGACGTATTTGCATATGGAATATGTACACTGATTTGGGTATTTGCATATGGAGATAGTCAATTAGACATCCAACTACTCACTTGTGCATGCAGACTTGTGGTATTTCTGTAGGCCCAGTAAGTACATGTGGTTGTGCTCTGGGAATTGGGTTCTGAATTATCCCCCTTTTTCGTAGAACTGCAGGCAGGATCTTGTGTCCTTGGTCAGAATTTCTCCTCTCTTCCCTCTTGTACACTGTACTGTGCTTCATGGTTGCCACCATCTTCCAGATGAACTAATGTCAAGTGCTTTAGGTTCTTTGGGGATGAAAGGAGCTAGAGAAATGTAGGATGACTGAATTATTGTTCAATGTTGTTCCAAATCAGGAACTGGGGCCGGACCACCTGCTTCTACTGGAACCTGAAGGTGAATGATGGGGCTGAACCCCTGACTGACAGGGCAAGCTGGACCAGAGAAGGGAGAATAAAATATGGCCAGTGGGATGCATGAGGAGTTCAGAACTTTGGGGGAGCAGCAATAGGAAGGGACAAACAGGGTAGACATGTGGGGAACCTGGATGTATGCTTAGTTTTAATCACTGTGATTTGGGTACCTCTGAAGTTCCACTCTAGTGTTGCCAACTTTCGCAGTTTTAGCACCATATTTCATGATTTTTTTAAATCCCCAGTCCTTGGGAGTCATGTGATTACATGCAAATCTCAGTTTCCATTTTTGAAAACAAAAGTACATTTCTGGCCATCGTGGTTGTGGAGAAAAGCTTGAAAAGTTGGACCCTAAAGGCTCAAAATGTAGAGGTGCACACATGAAACTAAAAAAAAATTTCCTGATTTGGGGGGACCTGACTCATGATATTTGGACACTTGGGATTGGCGATACTGCCAGCCACCTGTCTATGGTCTGTGATTCGTGTGGGTTTTGGATCTCTTCCCTCCACACTCCACCTTTATTAACACTGAGTCCCAAACCCTGTGCTCCCTGGGTGCCTCGTTTCTCTGCTCACTCTGCCTCTGGTTTAGTTACGTTGATGGGTTTATTCTATTTTTCTTTAACCCCAATAATCACCCACTCCTTGGGGCTCAGCCAGCTTATAGCTGGAGAGGCAGAGAACCAGGGCAGTAGTTTGTTCAGTGATTGTTCTCAGTGTATGGGTCTGGGAAGAGTGCTCATTTCCCAATTTTCCAAGAGCAGCAAAATCTCAAGCTAGCACCAAAATACTACTTTGAATGTGAGAGTTGGCATCTCTGAATACTTGGGTCCAACTGTGATGGAAACATTAATCTATCCCATTTTCTAAAATTGATGCTTTGCTTCAACCACAAGTTATTGGTCCTGAGGCAGGAATCATTGGATAACATTTTATGGTCTGTATTATGCTAGAGGTTAGATTGCCAAAGCAAGATTGTTCCCAACAGTGCTTTTGCTAATCCTTTCTCCAGTCTAGTTTTAAAATTGTTTTCGCAATGTGACATCCACTGTGAAGCCTTAGGTAGTCCATGAATTTGTTTCAATAGAAACTGACTCGTTATAAGCCTGTTTCAGTCACATTTTACCCAGAAGTTTTCTTGTATATATAATAGTGGAAGAAATAAATCAGGTATTGCACAGATTTCTGTTGTTTAGGAAACTTTCTACGTGTGCGCATTAGCAACATAATATATATGAACAGAATGTCAACAGATGTGTTGATGCTGGCACTAAAAATTGTAAATCTATTAACTGAATTGCATTGCTAAATAAACTGTATTAAATTAATCATCCACCAACACTGACCGTTGAAGAATGCTGATAACTTTTATTAACTTGTCATAAATCAACAAATCTCTTGATTGTGGCATAAGTAATTATGAGTGCTTTGAAAAGAACAGTTTAAAGATATTCTGATCAAGAGAGGGAGAGAAAATGATTGTTTCATTCGTAAACTGGTAAAATTATCTCTTTCTTGCACTTGTTTATATGTTATCACTTTCTATTTCAGGTGATCAGCTTTTTCAGCTCACGGTTAGAGCAAGCTGGAGCCCAGCTGTCAGTGGAGAGAGTTCTGGAAATTATCAAACAAGGAGCTGTTGCATTGCCCAAAGACAGACTAAGAGTAAGTGGTGGCAAAGACTTAGTCAATTCAAATGTAGTGTTCCAATTAATTATGTCAAAATGTCATTTTTCTTTTGAGGTCAGGTCATACAGTACTGCATTATGGATTGTAATATGCTTGTGTTTTAATTTAAAATACCTCATTAGTTTGGACTGTAAGCTTATGTTTGGAGTGTGTGTGTGTGTGTGTGTGTGTGTGTGTGTGTAATGTATTTTCTTGATTTGCTAGTGAATTTTGGTGCCTACGATTTAGAGAAATTAGAACACGTCCAGGGTGGGGCTTTCTCATAATGTCTCAAAGATGGAGTCTTTTCTCTTTGACCACACTAAACATTCTCAACCAGGCCCTCCTCATTTCCCATTTTTACTACTGCATCGTCATCCTCTCTGGCCTTCCAGACACCCACATTGCTCCCTTCAAGTCCATTCAAAACACTGCTAAGATCATTTTCCTGACCCATGGTTTGGGGGTAGGAACAAAGTGGTCTAGTGGAAACAAGCCTAGGGCCTGGGCAATCCTAATGTTGCTCAGCCACAAGCATCCTGGGCGAGCCACTTAATCTACCCAGAGCTTCAGTTCCCCATCTGTATAATGGGAATTATAGCACTTTCCTACCTCTCAGGGGAGTGTTATGATGGTAAAATCCACTAATGATTGTGTGATACTACAGAAATGAGGGCCATATAAGTACCTAGATAGGTAGATGTAACTCCTGTCTTTGAAACACTCCCCCTTCTCCACTACATCAAATAGATGCTGTAATCCTTATATTTAAGGCTCTTCACAGCCCAACCCTCCCTCAGTATCCAATCTTGTATTACTGCATTGTTTCTCTCTACTGCTGTTCCGCTGACAATGGCACCTTCCAGCACCCATTCATCTACATCTTACACCACCACCTTTGCACTCTCTTCCATGCTGTCCCTTACGCATTGTACTCCTTCCCCTGTCTAGTCTATAAAGCCACTACTTTGTCCTTCATCAGATTCCTCCTCCAGATCCGCTTCTAGTGTGGTACTTTCAGGAAACTATCGACTGATAACAGTGCATGGCAGAGGATGAATGACCAGTTGTGACTACTGATATTTTATTGATTTGTATCTTATTTAAAAAAAAAATCCCAGAAACCATCTAGCTGTGCATGTAATTAGCCTATGTAAGCACATGTTTTTGTTACAGTTTCCTTCATCTTCCTTGTTCCACTTCCTCTGGTACCACAAAGACTGTCTGAAAATGAACACTACATCTTGAGTCATTTCCATTCCATGTATGGAATTGTTAGAGAAAAAGCATTCTTGTATGAATAAATAAAAGCTCCACGTAATCAAAAGATTAATAGTGTTGCTTGACATAAATTCATTGTTAGATAGTGAATTGAAGTACACAAAGATCTGAGGTTTATTCATTACCTTTTTCCAAAAGCCACCCAAGTTAGAGACAGGGCAGGAAGAGAGGCCAGGCATTCTGACTGCCAGTCTGCTACTCTGATCACTAGACAACACTCGCTCCCAAATACTGACTTTAGTATTGTTGCCCCATTGCTGACCAAAGGTCAGATCAGAGCAGGTCAGTTTTTTGTCTGGAGCAGATATCAGTGATTCAGAGTCAAGGTTTTCCTTAGTGTGTGTGTGTCTGTGTGTCTGTATGTTTGTTTATAAAATGTACACAAGCCCCATTTCCTCAAGTGGGTGGTAACAAACAGTAGCCCAAGCAACTGTCTCTTGCAGAAACCTCAGGGCAGGCCCCTCAGCCCTGTCCCTCAAAAGAAGCTATTTTGTGCCCCTCTCTCTCTCTCTCTCTCTGTCCATGGTGCCTCATAGCTCTTCCTGCTCTAGCCCCTGACTTTTTCACCTGGGAAACCCCTAGCCCAAGGCTAGAGTAGATGCCTGATGGGCAGCTTGAGCATCTACCCTCTTTTTCTGCAGCAGCACTGCGCCATAAAAAGAATCTCAGAGCTTCAACTACCAGACAAAGGAGAGTGCCTTAATCCTATAATACCGTGAATGACTCTCTGGGTATGGCACTGCATGCCATGGTTAGCTCCGTCTACAGGGAGTTTCATCTTGAGTGCTCAAACATCAGTAATCCCTGATGTTGAGTGAGGTTGATGAACAGTAAACAGGCCCTGGGGTGGAAGGGTGAGGACTGAAGCCGTCCTTTCCCTCACTGACTCAAGGCAGACGCGCATCCTGGTAGCTCCATTCTTGACTCGGTTATTGTGGGCTTAGTGGAAGAAATAACTTCAGATTAATTAGATTTACTTAGATTTTGAGCATATTGTTGGAGCCATTTTTGAAGTACGAAAAAATGTAAACCAAAAAAAAAGCACTTGCAGCCATGACCCTGATCTGCACAGTGGTGCTTATGCGTTTCACTGTACTCCATGCCACTCCTCGTCACTTTCACACTGGGAAGTGGCATGTGACTGACAGGAACACATACCTGTAACTCAACCGCAAATCTCAGATTGCTAATTAAATTGACCTTTTTAGGTAAATATGTGAAAAATCATCCCCTGAATCAATTTGGCAAATACATGCCAAGAACTGGAGGCTCTGTGTCTTAGTATCCTTACAAGAAGCAACCTCACTGCTGTTCAAGATAAACCTAGTGTAATTAACATTACTTTAAATCATGTGCTTTTAGCCATACACTGTGTAAGTCAGGGAAAGTCCAAGCTGAGTAATTAGCCTTTTAGAAGACTCCTGCATAAACAGAGAGATAAAGGGCAGGTGCTGAAATCAAGAGCTGGTTATTTCTCTTTCAGCCTGAGAGAGAAGATAAATTAAGCTAATAAGCCTGGGACTGAGGTGGAAACCACAGCTCATAGATAGAGCTGTCTCCTTTGCAGACAAGCAGGCCACAATCCAGGCTCCCTTTTTTATTGCAGAAGCTTATTAAGGGCAATTTAAAGATCATGGTGATAGGTGAAAATTGGCCTTCGTGTCTCGCTCTCTCTTTTAGATTCACAAGTTGTCTTTTCTTCCTTTCAGTGAATCCTCTATAGTTTGAGGATTAGGAACGTGAGAGAAGTGAGACTGTGTCTGGAGTCTGGGATTTATCTCAGGATTTTCAATGGGAGTTAGCCAGCAGATAACTGCTATTTTACAATAAGTGGGAAAACTTGTTCTGAATGCCAGATATTAACTGGAAGCTGACATTTGGGTTCATGGAGTGAGCACACTTGAGAGACCACATTTCATGCTTTTGAAAGAAATTCCCCACTGGCTAAGCCATTTAAACTAAAATCATTTTATTTTTACAATCACTTGCTTAAGTTGGGTTTCCGCCCTGCCTGATTTTTCCCACTGCGTTGATTTGTATTTGCTTCTTTTTTCTCTGTTTCTTTATCATTTCTCCCTGTGCTCGACAGAAGCAGTTATGCTCTTACACTGTGCCTCTCTGATATGAGTCAAGCATGTAACAGTCATTAGAACTTGTTCTAGTTTTACGAGCAATAAAATTCACTCAACAAAATGGAAAAGGAAAAAAACCTTTCTCCGTCCAATCCCTGGACCCTGACTGAACAAAAAACCAGGGTTTGAGTGTTCCGGGCACGTCTCAGGGTATGTCAACAAAGCATTTTGGAGCGAGCCTCCCAGCTCGGGTCACTTCTGAGTCCGAGCTCCAACCCATGCCTCAATTTCAAGGCACTGTCTATACAGCTATTTTTAGGGCACTAGCATGAGCCCTGCTAGGCCAAGTCTGTCGACCTGGGCTGGGAGGTTCACTCCAGAATCCCTGTGTAAACATACCCTCTGCGGCTTGCTCCTCTCTTAGCTGAGCAGTTCCAGGTCCTTCAACTCCTGTTTGTTACATAGGAAGCAAGCCCTTAGTCGCCAGATAGCAGGGGGTAGGGAGGGAATGGGAAATTGGAGACAAGATAGTTCCTGAGTGCTGCCTAACAGCTGTCCCAGAACTGCAGTACAGCCTTGGCATACCATCCAGCTGGTTGCAGGAGTACTGTCAACCCCAAAAGTTAGTCCATCAGAAGACAGACAATGAAATTGTGGTTATAATTAAAATAAATCGTGGTTTTGGGCCAAGGTGGCAATGGAGGACTCCGTCTTCTGGCCGCTAAATTGTAGGGCTTGTCTGCACTGCAAAGTTAACTCGAGTTATAGCTCAAGAGTTGCCCCTAACTTGACTCTTGTCCATGCACAAAAGCCCTTAATTTGAGTGCAGTGGTGCTTTTCACTCAAGTTGGCTGGCCCAAGAGAGGGGGTATAGACTTAAGCTAGAGTGAGCACAACATGTCTGCTGCTAACATAACCACTGCAGCATCGACACAGGCTAGCATCACTCAACTGCCTCTAGTTCTCCAGTGTTTTCCCACAAGTCCCCCCATGTGCTCAGAAAGGACAGACAAGTTCTCCCACAATACAGTGTGAAAGAATTCGTAGAGCAGCTTATCTTACTGCAGTCCTAAAAATCCTAGCATGTGCCCTCAGAAATCTTAGCATCATGCACAAGTGAGTGTGGTGCTAGTGTGGCTGCAGCAACTCAAGTGTGTTTTCACAGTGTGGCTCGCTTTGAGCTAAGCTAACTTGAGAGGCGTAACTGGAATGTAGATAACTCAAGTTAGCTCTGCAGCGAAGACGTACCCTTCGAGGAAAGTGCCTTTGACCTCCCAGAAGCTGGAGGGAGGAAGCTCCTGAATTTACAATGCAGAGGGCAGGCAATTTGCTGGTCCTGCTGCTGACTTCTCAGAAGCCTGGAAGGGTTCTGTTCTCTCCTCTGGGGTGATCAGAAGGGCGTTGGCATTTTTTGTTCACTTCCTTGCCCCTTTATGAGACTCATAGTCCGGTACTGCCTGAGCCCATGAAGAGTGAGGGGAGTGCCATTCAGCAAAGAAATACTGGGTTCATAAATCTTGTGCAGTATGAAATCAACCCCCACATCGGTGTAACTTGCAAATAATTGACATATATTGGCAACTGCAGTTCGATACTAGAGTGAGTCATCCTCGGTCTTCCATTGCACTGGGATTCTCAGATACTGGCCTTGGCCTGTAGAACACTTTTTCATCTAAGGCTGGCTAGACAGCTTGGCCCTCTGTTTGAATGCAGACACTGCCACGGTTATGCTTGCCTTTGCTATCTTCCAACTATATTACTGCAATGTGCTCTTCAGTGTTTATTGTATATCTGGTGCAAAATGAAAAGACCCAGGTCCTGAGTACATTGGGTCACTATGAGTACATTAAACCAGTGCTCCATGCTCTGGATTGACCACCTATTTGCATTTGGGTCCAAGATCCAAGGATCTCTCAAAGCTAAGTGACTGGGCAACAAAATGGCAGATGAAATTCAATGTTGATAAATGCAAAGTAATGCACGTTAGAAAACATAATCCCAACTATACATATAAAATGATGGGGTCTAAATTAGCTGTTACCACTCAAGAAAGAGATCTTGGAGTCATTGTGGATAGTTCTCTGAAAACATCCACTCAGTGTGCAGCGGCAGTCAAAGAAGCAAACAGAATGTTGGGAATCATTAAGAAAGGGATAATGATAAGACAGAAAATATCATATTGCTTCCATATAAATCCATAGTATGCCCACATCTCGAATACTGCGTGCAGATGTGGTCGTCACATCTCTAAAAAGATATATTGGAATTGAAAAGGGCAACACAAATTATTAGGGGTACGGAATGGCTTTCATATGAGGAGAGATTAATAAGGATGGGACTTTTCAGCTTGGAAAAGAGACTACTAAGGGGGAATATGTTAGAGGTTTATAAAATCATGACTTTTGTGGAGAGAGTAAATAAGTAAGTGTTGTTTACTCCTCCTCCTAACACAAGAACTAGGGTTCACCACATGAAACTAATAGGCAGCAGGTTTAAAACAAACCAAAGGAAGTATTTCTTCACACAACTCACAGTCAGCCTGGGAACTCTTTGCCAGAGGATGTTTTGAAGGCCAACAGGGTTCAAAAAAGAACTAGATAAATTCATGGAGGATAGGTCCATCAGTGGCTATTACCCAGAATGGGCATGGATGGTGCCCCTAGCCTCTGTTTGCCCGAAGCTCGGAATGAGCAACAGGAGATGGATCACTTGATGATTACCTGTTCTGTTCATTCCTTCTGGGGCACCTGGCATTGGCCACTGTCGGAAGACAGGACACTGGGCTAGATGGACCTTTGGTCTGATCCAGTATGGCCGTTCTTATGTAATTGAGTGTGTTGGTTACAATCTGTAAAACCTTACATGGTCTAGGGTGCAACTACATGGGAGATCATCCCTCACTCTGTGAACCATGACACCAGTTGATATCAGCTGGATTGCTCTTTTGATGATTCATGAAGTTTCATTGTAGGAGTCCTTGCAACAGGGCATTCCCCACTGAGTTCCCCAGTGCTTGGAGGTCATGCTGCTGTGCTGTGCCAGAACAAGACTTCGAGGAGTTTCAGGGCACAATGCAAGGCACATTTGTTTACACAGGCCTTTAATTAAGCTATTGCAGACATACGGTTTACTAATTTAAACGGGTTGTCTCTGCCTGTGACTGTTTTATGTTTGTTTTAATTGTTGTAATAGTGCCCAGCTGCCATGGACGCTGGGCACTGCATAAGAATATGTAAATTAATGCCACATGGCATTGCAAAGGAGAAAATGGCAGATTAATGATGGAGACTAGGGACTCTGGGGCGTAGTGCTGGGTGAGGGAGACAGAAAACTTCCTAAAATAAATTCATCAGATTTTTCTCCATATTTATGTTTTTCTGCTCTGAAAGGTCAAGGATCTGACAGTACTGGAAACTGACTGTGTCTAATACATCCTTAGATCTGACATTATGCAGGCAGCTGTAATGCAGACTTCCCTTTACTAACCCACAGCTGCTGTTAACCCTTAACCTGAGGAATATCAAACTGGAAGGAGGAATGTAGGATGTATTTTTGGCAAACTGCTTTTGCGGCTTTCCAGAACTGATGCTAAAAACAATACGTAGTGGTTTTATTGGGGCAGCATGGACCATGACTAAAAATGAAAGCACGGTTCTAGTGTATGTCTACAGACCAAAGCAGTGCAACTCAGACGTTGGGCTGAATGTCATTGTTTCATAGTGAAAGAGACTAAGGCCTGGTCTGCAGCTAAAATTTAGGTTCTCATACCCGGTGTGACATAGTTGAGTCAACCTAACCCCCACTGTAGCAGACACAGCCAAATCGGCTGAAGAATTCTTCTGTCATCTTAGCTCACCATCTCTCGAGGGAGCAGATTTACTGCAGCAACAGAAAAATCCCTTCTGTTGCTGTAGTAAGTGCCTATGCTACAGTAGAGAAGCTGCAGCTTTGCCACTGTGGCGCTTATAGTGTAGACATACCCCTAGAGACATCACTTTCTCACTTTGGAGCTGTTTGAGAAGCAGTGAATAATAATTCATGTTCCTTTTGAAAGCATTCATACCCAGAGGTCATATTCTCACAGGCTTTTGGCAGAGAAGAATGTGCTGCTCGTCCCTCAACAAATATGCTTTGGGACAGTCAGGTGTTCCAGGAACAATTATGTGAAGTGTTGTGACAGGACTTATGACAGTAGATGGCCCCATTGAGGATGGTGCCCAAGGGCTTATCTACGTACAAACTTGCACTGGTTTAATTAAATAGCCTTAGTTAAAGTGGTTGAAAACCCTTGTGTGGAAGCTCTTATTTAATAGTGGCTTATTTCCATTTAGTTTAAACCTGTTCCTAATTGTCTTAAACTAAGGCTATGCTTACACTAGCACTTCTGTCGGTAAAACTTTTGTCCGTCGGGGTTTAAAAAAAACCCACCCCTGACCGATGTAAATTTCAGCGACAGAAGCACCGGTGTAAATAGCGCTATGTCGGCGGGGACGCTCTCCACTGACATAGCTACCACCACTGGTTGGGGGTGGTCTAATTATGCCAGCGGGAGATCATTCTTCTGTCAGCATAAAGCAGCTGCACAGGAGACCTTACAGCGGTGTGGCTGTAGTGGTACAGCTGTGCTGCTGTAAGGTCTGTAGTGTAGACAGAGCCTAAATTGAAATAAGAGTCCACACAGGGATTTACACCAGTTTAACTAAAGGGGAGTTTAAGGGGAGTTATTCCGGAATAGCTATTCCTGATTAACTCCATGTGTGGACACTCTTATTTTGGAATGAGAGTGCCTCAGGCCATGTCTATGATATGGGTGCAACAACGACACAGCTACAGCACTGTAGCACAGGTATGAATAACAGTGTAAATGGTGAGGCCCTGCTTCGGTGAATGGAGCAAAGACACGCCAGAACCTTAAGGTATATACCGTACAAGGCTCTCTACACACACAATCAGCGCCTCCCCCATCTACACTGCTGTTTTTAGCAACATAGTATCCTGCTGCCTCCCAAATCCTGGAACCTTTCTCTGCTTCAGGGAAAGGCTCTGGCAGGGGGAGGCAGCAGGAAATAGCTATGTCAGCTGCCTGCCATAGGGAGCTGCTGGAGCCTTTCTCCACTGCCTCCTGCCTATCAGAGCCTTTCCCCACTGCTAGAGTCTTTCCCTGTGGCACTGCTCTTTATACCCTTGCTAGGGAGGCGAGCAGTGTGTGTGCTCTACTCGGTGCTGTAAGTATAGACATAGTCTACAGCACTACATCAACATCGCTATGGCAAGTAAGGGGGGAGGCTTGAGCATTGGCCTGCTAAACCCAGGGTTGAGAGTTCAATCCTTGAGGGGGCCATTTAGGGATCTGGGGCAAAAATTGGGGATTGGTCCTGCTTTGAGCTGGGGGTTGGACTAGATGACCTCCCGAGGTCCCTTCCAACCCTGATATTCTATGATTAAGTTCACGGAAATAACTTTTCAGCAGCAGTTTTGAGATCCACAATCATTTGAAAAATGGGTTGACCTCAGTTGTGATGATGCTCTCAAAAACCCATCGCTGAAACTTTCTTCGTCTAAAATGTATTTCAGCAGGCTCTGAAGAGATGAAAATATGGCCTATTTCTATGTCCATACAATATATATAGTGCAAATACTGTAGATGAGGGGGATGAGTTAGTGATCAACTACTAACAAAACTGTTTTCCAAGCCATGTTTCCAGTATAAGTTGTAAAAATGCATGTAAGTTGGAAGCTTTAAGGAAAGTGAAATAAATGTATACTGTGACTGTTTGGAATGTAGTTCAGCTTGAAACATTCAATAAGTGAGAAGCTTCATATTACTGAACCTCTAGACTTTTAAAATGTTTGCTTAATATGGTGAGTCATTTGTAAAGCATATTGATATAAAAAAGATTGTTTTTGTGTTAGAATTTTTAAATCTAAAAAGCAACGAAAATGCCCGATACAATTACTGCTCCACTAAACCTATATATGGAATTTTAAATGTTGCACATTCCAAGATTTGGCTTACTTTGGTGGTATAAGAAAAGTACTTTTGCACATAAGGTCCTAGTTACAGTCGAGTTATCTGTCAAAAGATTGCCAGGTCTAGCAGCAGTAGTGTATACCATGGCATCCACAACCTCTGTGTGGCACTCCCAAAGAGAGTTAGTTAATGTTGTAACTGATACCATATTTATACATTACTTTCAAGACTGTTTGAAAAGGGGATGTGCAGTCCACCTCTCCCCAGGTGTCTTCTGGATATGAAAATTCTAGAATATACATTTTTATTAAATTATTTTTATAGGCTTATGTGCAAAAATAACCCTCAAGTGGCTTTAGGAAACTCATTTCAAATATGTGGCTGCTCTTGAGAACCCAAACAACTTAGGTTTGCTTTTATATTGCAGCTGTCAGTAATTTCTGGAATTAAAACAGCATTTTCGCTTAAATTTGTTTCAAGGGCCTGCTATGGATTCTTCCAGCAGTGATGGTGGGGAAACCTAGTAAATGGGAGGTGGGGTGCCGAGGGGAGGAATTAAAAAGCAACTTATTGGCATTGCTAACCAGGGCTAGTAAGAAACAGCAATTTTAGTTTACTTGTACTCCTGGCACAAAGTCAAAGCTACAGTAATGCTTTTCTGACACCTCCCTATCAAAGAGTAATATAAACATCACTACAGCATCAGCATAGGAAAATATGCATTAGCAACCTCTTGAGTCTCTGCTCTTTAAACTCTTTCCCATGTAATATTAGATTCTCACTGTAAACGAGCCAGAATGTTTTCCAGCAGAAAATAATAATCATGCCTTCAACTTGGAAAGAGCACTCCATAAAACTTTTTCTTTGTAGATCAAGAGTAAACAGAGAACTTCAGCTCTGTTTCCCTCCTAAAACATGCATTCCTATTCCTTAGCATTTTAAAGATTCATGGTTGAACTACTGGCCCTAATTAAGTCAGTGGGGCCAGGATTTTGCCCTGTAGTTTTAAATGTTATGAACCATTACTACTAGTTTAATAATAGGAAACAAGGACTTTTCCAACTCCTAGTAAAGTTAACAGGAGTCTTCAGTGGGAGTAGATCAGGCCCCCAAATGGTATGGGGACTTGACTGTGGGGCTGGGATTCAGGTCTCCTG
The DNA here is from genome assembly GCF_965152275.1 of Natator depressus. Taxonomy (NCBI): domain Eukaryota; kingdom Metazoa; phylum Chordata; order Testudines; family Cheloniidae; genus Natator; species Natator depressus. Next base: position 15,050,069 of record NC_134238.1, on the reverse strand, counting down.
GGTTCTTTACTTGGCTCTTCTATTGGCTCATTGTGAAACTGTGAGTTTCAATCCCTTGGTTTCCCTCTTTGTAAAACAAGTTTAATTCTTGCCTACTTCATAAATCCAGGCCTATTCTTTATCAAGTGTTTTGAGATACTCAGATAAATGATGCTATTTAAGCATATGTTGTTCATTTTTATTATGACCACTATTTTGTAATAGTGGCACTGGTGCAATATTTTACCAGAATATTTCACAATGAACATATATACATGTTGCTTTTCTAATCATGTGTCACCTGTAGAGCCAACTTAGCAATAGTAGTCTGCACTGCTGTTGCCTAGATGTAGGTGACCAGAGTCTTACTCCCCATATCAGCAGGGACTGAGGATGCTGCACAGCGATCATGTTTATTCTTTAGTAGAGGCAGGCATCCATCACCGTGATCAACAGGCTGATTAAAAGAGCACTTGTTGGATTTGTGTCCGGACTGCTTTGGCCTTATCCCCTCACAGACAACTCTTGCATCAGTAAATATTTCATGGTTATCCAGTCAAATCACTACTCGTATACACTCGCTATTCCCTCAGTTACCGTATCCACTTTTAAATCCACACCTCTGTCCATCTTGCCATGCATTCGGGTCACAGGACTGGTATATCTCGTATAGCACGCCAACATGTTTTTCTTCTTATGCATATGTAAGTGGAGCAGCAATGTGGAATTTAGGAGACCCTAGTGCTTCAAACATGTTGCCAATTTCCCTTTGCTGCTCTGCACTCTAATGGAACTGAATAGCAGAGGTTATGGAAGCAAAGTAATGTTGAGTGGGTGGGAAAAGATGGGATTAGTGGCATGGCTAATGAGGAAATCTCAGCTTGAGGGAGCTGTGGGTGAGTCTTGAGTACCATATTACCACTTTTCTCTCCCAATCTAACTGTTGGGTGCCTGAGTGTTGAAGTTGCTGGTAAATCACATACTCCATAGAACCTGCCTAAGGAATCATCTCATTTGCATTGCATTATGCTTACAATGAGAGAGTGCTGAAATGTCTTCATTTTGCTTTGGCTAGTAATCTCAGAAGCTATTTATAAATTTCTGTCCTTCAGTAGAGGTTTTCAGTTAAGTCACCCAGTTTACAATACACCATAACCTGTAGTATTGCCTTTCATTCTCATACCACAGCCAGTGAGCTATGTTTGTTGCTGAAGAGAGAAGAAAATACTCTTCCTATTTTCAATACCTTAATACTTGAATTGTGGAGCAGGGGCGGGGGGGGGGGGGGGAGGGGAGAGAAATCATATATATGTAACGTGTATATAGCACTAACTGCTTTAACCAAAGGGTATTAATAATACTTAGCATTTAGATGCTCCTTTCTATCTTCAGAATGCTTTGCAATCATAACTAATCCTCCCAGTGTCCAGGTAAGGTAAATAGTATCTTCCCCATTTTACAGATGGGGAATCTGAAGTACAGAGGATTTAAGTTACTTGACTAAGGCCACAGAAGGTACTCAGTGTCAACTGGGATTATGACTCCTGGAGTTCCTAGCTCTGAATTCTAAAATTAAACCATGCTGCTCTCTCCAAGGTGCATTCTGGTATTCATGTACCTTGCTTACAAACCAGGGTTTAAATGGTAAATACTTAACATGGAGAACTTTCCTTTTTTAATGTATCCACCCTGGGTTTATCAAACACAGAACCATCCCTTCAGTTTGAACCTCAAGTACAATATACCTTAGATCCCAGCAAATCAGTGTATGATTATATCATGATAGTGTGAAATGAATCAGATGAGCAAAATTTTCCTTTGAAGTGAAGAATTTCTCCTGTGGTTACTACGGCAATAGAAGATGCAGGGAAAATGAGTTCTGATATTTGGGCTAAGAGCGAGCATATAATATTTCTCTGACTTTCCTGGTTTCCTTTTTTAATATTTTGTTGTTCATCAGTGAAATTGTGCTCTTTCTTGTAAACTCTAGAACCTATAGCCTTTTTCTCCCTGTTACTGTGACATCTGTTTGTGAGGGTGCAGCTAATCAGCTACAGACTCCACTGCTAATCTAAGCCTGCAAGCCACTTGAAAAGTTAGCCAGTATTTTGTAATGAAGGCCTGAAGTTATTATTTGGGCTATTTTTTTCTTTTATCTTCCCTTCAGGGGTCATCAGACTGGCAATACTTTTTTTACAAGCTCAGGCTTTGGACTTTTAAAAGTTAAATCTCTACATGTCAACCTACGTGAATTTCCTGTAAAAAATGTTTGAGTTGTGAATCAATTTGTAATAATATAAAAATGAACAAACAGTTTAGCTCCATTTTGAAATATGTTTTTTAAATATACTGTCATATCTAAAAACATACCACAGCTTGTCTAGCAAGTTGAAGAGTTCTGGTTACTTTGCAGGTAGATGTGATATATACTGTTAATGTTGTGCTGTAAAATGATCACATATACTAGTTATGATAACTTTAAAAAAGAAAAGCACTCAGAGAGGGTTTACTTAGATTAAAACCAGAAACTCCAAAATGCTAGAGATTGCTCAACTTTGCAAGCAACATAGCCGGTCAATTCCTTTGAAAAATTTCCCTAGTCGCTCTCTTGCCAAAATATATCCATACTTGAATTATTTATTTTCTGTACTTATATTTCTCCAGTTAAAATACATAAATAAAATAAAAATCTAAACTCATTCTACATACAAAGTTGCTTTTAGGGCTTGGCTTTAAAATACATAAACAATAAAGACAGTTAAAAGCCATATACCAGTGTGTGTTTTATTCAATCATGTGTTTCCAGCTCAGTGGCTTAAAGCATAATAAAGGAGGTGTACTATAGCCGTTTCATTTTTTAAGGGGATACCACATGTTGATGAAGTACTATCATGTTGTGCTTCAGTAAGAGTTCTAAATGGAATCTGGCCGTTCCAATGTTTGCATGGTGCTATTTGGCTCAGCAGTGATAAGCAATAGACTGTCTGGCTCCTTCAAGGAGTCTTTCAGTAATGTCTGAGCACTCGACAGTTCCGAAACCCTCTGGCTGACTTTCCCCTGTGGACCGTTCATTTATCAGGAAATGAAATTGGTTACAGGATTTCTCACGTTGCCAAACCTCACTGACGAAATCTGGTTTGTTCCTAATTTCAGAAGAAGCAAGAACACATTAACTGTTTACTCTTGTTAGTTTCTTTATGACTTTGCTAAGAAGACTTCATGTCCTTTTTACATTTAAATATTGTATGAGGTTGCTGACATGCATTCTCACTATATAAACTTATTGAAGATAGTGAACTTGATCATTTGAACCCTTACATTCAGGTTTGTTCCTTTGCATTATAGTTAGAAATGATTTTCAACCAGTTCTCAGTTTTATCATACCTGAATGGTTTTAACTTGTGATTCAGTGTGATGGCAAGTTAAGCATATTCTTCATGTTATGGATCAACTTGTGCATAAAGTGGAAGGAACAAAATTGAGAGAAGCATGCATTTGAACAACACAGATAAGGTTTTGTTGTTTACTGGGAAGTTTAACTCTTAAAGTAGATAATCTAATTTGTGTGATCTTGGCCAGAACTGGACCAGGTCTTTTTTTTTTTTTTAATTTATTCTGATGTACTGACCATCAAAAGTATAAACAGGATATAGTCATCTTTGGATGCACTTTTCTTTTAACTTTGCATTTTACTTTTATTTACAAACCACTACTGGCTACAAACAATTTTTAAAGGTATTTGGGGTATCATAATCTTTTATTATGTATATAGTTTCCATAGATTATACTAAACCTGTAAAATCAGATATACATTTATAAATTCAAGTTAATTGATAAAATAAAATTAAAATACAACTTAGTTACTGGGAAATATCACATTATATTTAGATGTAAGGGTTGCTCAGCAGTTTATATAACACTTCTGTGTGGCACTTACTGCTGCTGTGAACATTAATCGATAATCTGGCAGATCTCAGTGAGAAGGGAGAGTCATTGATACAAAACGTACCCGGAACAATGTTGCAACTATGTAGGAGACAGCATCTGTCTCTCAAGACTGTGAAGGCTTTGTCTGCTAGACAGCTAAGGGAGCTGTTGTCATTCTTCTGGTGCAATACTGTTTTTGTGTTTGAGCACAGAGAGGATTGATCACCAGCAAGTTGTCTGGTGGTCAGAGCTGACTCCTGTTTCCCTATCACCTAAATCATTTCAGTTTATGTAACAGAATATTACAATAAGAGCATTTCTGTTGTGACATCAATGTGTTCTAATGCAGTCTATAGCTGTATCCTCTTATGTGTGGAATTAACAGGCCCAGAGGTAAAGCACAGTGCACATGTGGTAATTATTATGATTGGAAGTGGTTCCCGCATTAATTGATGGCAGTAGCAACTAAAACCAGCCTTATTTAATTTTCATCAGTTCTTATGACAAGATCCTGTAAACAGGATCCTTTGCAGTCTCATCATTATTGCTCTTTCTCTTTTTCATTAAGAATGGGACACAAGGAAAATATTTTCGGGTTCTTTATGCTCAGGCTTTGTCAGTGTTTTGGATCCTTCTTTCATTAACAAGTTGTTATTAAATACAGCTACCCAGCAACCTGCTGCAGAGAACTGGATGTCTCGTCTACCACCTACTGAGATTGACGTGGTGTCACAAGACCAGTCCTTGGCTGGCGCCAACTAGTGGCCTTGCTCACAGTCTGGACCCTGAAGGGACAGGCCGTTGCAAAAGAGAATAAATGAATGACTCTGTCTCATCAAGTGAAGCCTTGTCACTGATGTAATTGAGAATCATAAAAATCAGACATTTTCAAAGCTGTGTCTGCAGCTAAAATTGTACTGACAAGTCTTACATAGGTAGCCATTTTGTTTTTCTTATGATTGTATAAACAAAACGTTCCTGCTAACAAGCGACATTCTTAAAACACATACACAGTGTAGAGAACATACGACTGAAAAGTTCAAACAGAGACTTGGTTCATCTTTTTTTTCCCCCTAGATACTCAAGCCAGAAAGTAAATAAAAGCCCTAAGTGCTTGCATTTGGCATCCTTCCTGTTACAAATGAAAGAACTAATGGTGAAAGGTGCCCCAGAAAACAAATATCATTAGTCTTTCACCCAGGGGCTCCAACATTCAAATACAGACTTGCCTCACAGTGGAAAAATATTTGGTGGGCTCATAATGATCCCAAATGGACACCTGCCATCATAAAACCACCATAGAGCTTAACACTGTTTGATCTGTAAGGACAGTGCCCTTTCCTCCTTCTCACAATACAGTTCTGCCTTAATGCCTACAAAATATCAAGCAGTTGAGAATGGACAGGTCCAGGGGCAGTAGGTTATAGTAATTTAAGTATATCAAGATAAATACAGTATACATAAACATTATGGTCAAGATTTTCAAAGGCACTGGTAAAACTTTCATGGACTTCAGTGGAAGTCAGTTGGCTGACAGTTAGTGATTTTGCAAATCCCACCTTGTATATGTCTTGATTGCCTCTCCTTCTGCCCTACCCTTCATAAGCTGCTGCTTGTATTCTTTGATTGTAAATTCTTTGTGACAGGGACAGTGTATTTCCTGTTCAAAGACATCACTTTGCACATTGTAGGAATTACTGATATGCAAATAATTAAGTTTGATATGATTGGCAGTCCTTGATCCAGAGGCCAAAGACTGGAGTGGGGTAGGTTGTTGCACAAAAGCACTGAGGTGCATTGGCAGAGGTAGGTTTCAGGTGACTAACTGAAGTAATAGTGATTCCACAGTTCAGGGATGAGATGTGTCACTTTTATTCCGGAACAGAGTGTCTACCCAGGGGATTTATTCCATGAGTGCCACATTATTATGGAATAGCCGTGTGAGTCAGTTCCCTCCAGACAAACATGGTCTGGCCAGCACTGTTGATGCTTCACATGTTACCTGTTGAAGCATGAAATACAAGCACTCAGACGCTGCTGTGATGAGTGCCGTATAAAAGCCTATATAGAATTGAATAGAAAAAACAGTGCAAATGAACTAACGCGTGGTTGGCCCATAAAAACGAATTCTAACTTTTCAAATAATTGCAATTAAAACTTTTTACAGTGTTCCGCATCCAGTGGCCAAACTGTTTGCTTAGCTTTAGAGATTCTGGAGCCTTTTGTGATACTGACGTTGGAGTTGGGAGTGTTTACAGTTTTGCTGTGCCCCTTGCTACATTGGCTGTTACTGTAGCTGCTAATTTCCAACATTTTAAAGCCAGTAGGGCTGTGCCAAGTCCATCTAGCCCAGTGTCCTCTCTTGGACAGTGATCAGTATCAGGCACATCAGAGGAAAAAGTAGAATCATAGAATATCAGGGTTGGAAAGGACCTCAGGAGGTCATTCAGTCCAACCCCCTGCTCAAAGCAGGACCAATCCCCAACTAAATCATCCCAGCCAGGGCTTTGTGAAGCCTGACCTTAAAAACCTCTACGGAAGGAGATTCCACCAATCTAAACCTCCCGCACTGCAACTTGAGACCATTACTCCTTGTTCTGCCATCTGTAGAACTCCCATAATGAGCAATCGTGCAATAATTTGCCCAAGGAGGATCTTATCTCCTCACCACTAGGCAGTTAACATTTGGTTTATGTTCTCAAATGTCAGGGGTGCTATACAAATGCAAAATCAATATCATGAAAATTTCCATGTATCAAAACTTGATTATGTAAATAGTGATAATAATGAATAATGCATAACTTATTCTGTGGTGGCCTAGCAATAGTTGTTCTGCCACTGGAAGAGCCATTTCATCAGTTCTCCCTCCCTCAATCAAAAGGTAGCAGACTTAGCCTTGAGAAGGGAGGGTTCAGTGTCTGATGACTCCTTCGGTTGAGTGTCACTGACTGGCTCCAGAGGGACTCTTCGCCCAGTTCTTATCCATAAAGAAGGCGGCTGCATTGCGGGGGTGTAAAGTGAGGGGATGTGGAGAGAAGGCTTGATCCGCAGGACTTTCAGGGACATTGTCAGGGACGTTGTCAGGGTGGGGGTGGGGGGGGGTGTTTTCATATTTCCACCTACAAAGGTTTGTTTTCCTCCCTATTGAAGAACAGCCACTGATTGAACAGTCCTAGCAAAAGCCAAGGCTCTGTGTTTGTGTTTAAGCTGTCATGATGAATGTGCGACCCGACCTTACAATTAGATGTTTTGAAAACCTTGTGGAAGAGGGGGCAGCCCATTAAATACGAATTCCCGTCTTTAAAGGGAGTTTGAATGACCAAGAGAAATAAAGCAAATGTTTCTCTTTCTCTCTTTACACAAGCTACAGTCTAGACTAGACTTCTCATTGTAGTATGAAGTGCTACAACAGGATCAGCTGGAAATGAGTACGGCAATAGAAAAACTGATTTTCTAGGCAGGCCTTGGGATGGCATAGCTGGTAAGTCAGTCTACCTTGTCTGGCATCAATTTGTCTATGCAGTTTAAAAAAAACAACCTACTAGTTTAAGTGGGCCCTAAAAGTTCCTTCAACGCTGCAGAAAGATAGGAAGGTCTGAATTCATAGAAATGAAGTGACGAGCAAAAGACCTGACATACTACACACAAAGCATAGCATGCTGTGTGGCCCATTGCAATTTAGTGTCTCTTGGTTATCTGGCACCGGTTCTATTAGATATGTTGCTTTGGTTAGGCGTTGACTTAAAGAAACTGATGCGAAAACAAAAAGAATACTGTAAGATACAGGACAAAAGAAAACACTAAGGTAAATGATTCGAGGTTAGAGGACTTTGTTCAAACAGGAAAATGGAGCATGAACAAACTCCCAGGTATTCACAAAATTGCTCTGACTTTGCAGGCCATTTTACCTCCGTGTCATTTAAGCCGTGTTTATTTTTAAGGATGATTCAAACATTTTTAAGAGCGCATAAAAGGATTGTCACTAATATCCAGGACTTCAAAGCTCCTCTGGCTTTGCAACAAATTGTCAATAATCCAAAACTATCAGTCTAAACAAGCCCAGAACGCCCTGTCCCTTACAAGCACTGTGGGGAAGAGCCCCTCTCTTACAAATCTTAGGAGCCACACAGTTGAAGAAGTTGACGTCTCCCATAGATCCCTTCTCCTCATGACACTTTTCTCTATCTAGCTAAACTAGTTCACCATGCACTGTGCAGCCTCCCTTAGCTACACACACTATTAGTGTAGTGAAAAGCCCTGTGTCAAATGCACTGCGCAGGCATGACATGTTATTTCCAAAGGACTTGTAACTCGGGTCAAATCAAAGGAAAATTTCACAAGAATACTCAAAGGCATTTCCTTTCATTGAGGGCTACCTCCTTACCATGTGTTAGCTTCTTACCCTCAGCTTTTCGGGTTGGAGAGCTTTTCAAAAGAGTCTCATTTTTAATAATAATTTACATTATTGTATTTTATTATAATAAAGTCAGTGTTTTCTTTTCAGTCTTGTGTTTAAAAATGGCGGAATCACTTTTTTCCAGACTTCAAAAAATAATATTAATAACTGGGCTGAGGCCAAGTCTGGAAAGCTGTAGCCCAGAAACTGCAAAACTCACAGTTACAAGCAACTGAATACAAGGTTAGAATGGAAACCATCACACAATCCTAACTGCCATTCACTAACTCTCCTGCTATGACATTTTTAAATTAAACTTCCAGTAACATGTGGCACATGGAAGAATATAATGTATGGAACAGAGCTGCCTGGACTGACAGATGGTCTAGATAATGGAGTAGAAGATTATAAGACTTTTTCTGAGATTAGACAAATTTTCACTGTAGTGTTTATGTTTAAATTAGGAAGCCTAAAATAAAGTTGAGATATGGCTTATGATTTCTAGGCAAGACTACAACTTTTGTTGCAGTTTTGGTTTATGTTTAACCACTAAGAACAATACAAATATCTTTCCTCTGAATGCTTAAGTAGAGATAAATTTTAGAATATTTACAGTAACCACCCAAAAATGAAAATAAGGAACAAATGTACTTTGTTGACTGATAGTTGCTTCAACTGCATTCCAATCCATGGGTTAAATTCTATAATAACTTTCAGTACAAGTTGCAAATGCTTTTATCAAGCTGATTTTGTTCTTTTTGAGAAAGATTGTTTTTGTTGACTTTTTTTTTTAAGCCAGCTATGAGGTTCACTTTTTCAACTATTCCAGCATTTGTAATAAAGATTCTGCAATTAGAATTTAGGGGCAGTTTGTTTAGTGCTCCATAGCTCTCCTCTAGCTATGCAGTCAAGCTAGGTGAAGTGGTTGTAGTGAACTTTGAATCCATGTGAATTTAGCCTGTGTTTAAGGTCCATACGTTTGAAGCAGCAGCCCGTGGTGCAGGTTTGCAAACAGGAGCTGAGGTCCTTGGTCATGTTCACACACTTCTCCCTTGTCCCAACAAACTCTGTGAATTCTGATGGCCCAATTAGCCAGTTTCTGTCCCTCTGCCCTTGAGTCAGGTGGCAGTCTAATTGTTTTTAGGGGTGACAGCTGCTGCATTCCACAATCCATCAAACTTCCACTGGTGGTAGAGTAAGCAGGGAAACACTATGAATTTCACTGGATGTATCCCCAAATTCCTACTAACACCCCTGCTAGAGAATCTATGGGAGTTCATGTGCCACAGCAAGAGTTTAAGCTAAGACATGCTGTGTCTCTTCCAGCTCAGCAAAGATCCAGATGCTGCAGAGCGAATGTTTCCCAAGTCTTGTTGCAGTAAGGTGCAGACTACTTCTCTACAGAGCCACTTTTATGGGTAGGATAATGGGGCTCATCTCACTGAAGAGACTGCTGGAAAGTACAGTCAACTGGCATACCCAAAAATCAAGGCAGGCAATCTCCTGGCCAAAGAATAGGGCAAGTGGAGAGGGAGCCCAGCCCTCAAATTCGATCTCTTACTCAAGGTGAGACGTGCAAAACCCTGGTGGCTGATGTAGTCCCAAGCCCTGTGGACCAAACAACTGGGTACTGTTCATGAACTCCTCACTAACTGATCTCATTACGGTTTGTTTGCAATGTTTGGCACTGTGTCAGTCCCAGGATATTAGAGAGCCAAGGTGGGAGAGGTAGTATCTTTTATTGGACCAACTTCTGTTGGTGAGAGGGACAACAAAAGTTGGTCCAATAAAAGATACTATCTCACCCACCTTGTCTCTCCTTAGGGTTTGCACAGCTCTGTTCTTCAGTGCTAACAGCAGTAAAAACTAGTTGGCAGTAAGGTAGCAGATGTGACTTGCATACACACAGAGAGCAGATTTGTGGAGTAATAAAAGGCCACCGTAATTCTTTTACCAAAACTGCCTTAAAAATCAGCCACAGTAGGGGACAGCATCCTATGAACCACTTTCCTCAGGCCATAGATATAACATCTATAGGATAGGGGACACATGGACTCTGAACTCACTTAGGGTGAGTGGATATAGAGAAAATCCATCCACAGTGAAGCAAAATAGAAGGCCCAAATTGTTCCCATGTATTATTACAATGTGAAAAGAGCCTTTCTGTTTCCAGTGAAACCTTCACTTAGAGCAAGGCTATTGTGTCAATAAAAAAAATAGCTTCCCTATAAGCTTCCACTATATAAACCGCTAAGTATGGGGAGATACAATGGAGAGCAATTCACTTATAAGAGTGACCCAGCCACCAACTCAAGACCCTCCTATACTCTGCTATTCACAAATGATGCAGTCACCCAAACACAGACAAGTATAAATGCCTTCCACCCTAAGCTAATGCATATTTTCACTGTCTGTCTGTCTCTCGCGCTCTGGTTTACTCTCTCACCCAAAGTCTCTTTTCCACTATGTAGTAAAGTTGGAGAGGCTTTGCTGTCATTACACTTCTGTATTTTTCTTCTGAATACAAATTAATTTGATTTCTTACATTTTAGTGGGGGGCCCTGCTTATCTCAGAGCACGGTTCTCTGTTTGCTGAGCCTCTAGTTCAGAAGGGAGTATGTCAGTCATAGTGTACATTTTCCAGTTCACAAAGATTACAGAGCCAAAGGTCTGCAGACTGAACAGGGATGTTAGTCAGCATGTCCTGAACTTAAGACAGATAAGGGTCCACTTCCTAGGCTGCCCTGATCAGAAAGTTAACAGTTGGTGACAGTAAGTCTGTCTCTGTTCTTAAGTAATTGTTATCATTTTGTAATATTTACAGGTCTGGCTCCTTCAGATTAAAATGTAGAAAATCAAAAAGAACTTCTTCCTTCAGAAATATACACCACTGCTTTCTCCTAGACACGTTTTTTTTTTTTTTTTTAAGGGGGAGGATGTTGCAGGCTTGGCACGCCATGCAGGCGACATACTTAGGGGGTGGGGGTGGGGGAAGAGGATATCAGTTCTGTCTTCATCTCTGTGGGCTACTACTATGTAAAAGTAAAACTACAAAATGAGCTGCACGGAGCCCTCTGATGCAGAAGTAAATCGGCTGTAAAAGTCAGCAATAAAAAGACAAATGGAGAACTTGTTCAACTTGGCTCTGGCATGGTGGGGTGGGGACAGAGATTATATTTCTCCACTCACTGTGTGAAACCAAGATTAGTGGGGGTTTTGGACCTGGATGGAGTGACATCAGGGATAGTTGCCCAAAGCAATGTCGTTTGGCTGATTGAACCTTGTGGATACTCACCAACTTCCAGTGAAAGCACATCTGGGACCTCGTCACTAGAAAACTATGCAAACTGAATCACTGTGCTCCTCCTCTTGCCACCCTCTAGGACTTGGGAGCATTACAACTTTTACACAGCTAAAAAGAAAAAATTGCAAAACTCTGTTTTAACCTCCTACACTTTATTTTTCGGGAAGCTCATCTACTGAGTCCCTGGAGTTTGATGACCACTTTATTCCCTGCCTCTGTGGGTGAAACGGGAAGCCTCCATAACTAAATCCTGGGATAATGGGGAAGTCTCAGAAACAATCATAGGACTGGAAGGGACCTCAGGAGGTCATCTAGTGCAGTCCCCTGCACTCAAGGCAGGACTAAGTATTTTCTAGACCATCCCTGACAGGTGTTTGTCTAACCTGCTCTTAAAAATCCCCAATGATGGAGATTCCACAATCTCCCTAGGCAATTTATTCCAGTGCTTAACCACCCTAACAGTTAGAAAGTTTTTCCTAATATCCAACCTAAACCTCCCTTGCTGCAATTTAAATGGTAACTTTCAAAAAAACCTCCTTAACTGTGTTATCTAAAGTGTAGTTTGTACTCCCAAATCCCTTTCCCCCTTCTGTTTCATTACGGGCACCAATCAGAAATAGGGGGAAGAAACACCAGAGGTTTCACGGGTGATCAGTGACTCTTCTTTGTGATAAACAAAAAAGACACAATTTAATACAAGGACAACAAAAATTTCCTCTTGTTTCCTCCCTTGTGAAAACTACTACAGCCGTATCAGTACCTAGAAAAAGAATTTGAAAACACAATCATGCTCCAAATTGCCATGTTTGTAAATAATGCTCCAATAATGAGCCAGATCGGAATTTGCATTCCTACCTCCCAGCACATCTGAATCACGTGTCAGGAGCAGTAATGCATGCCCTGTTCTGGCTTATTGCTTAAACATAAAATGCTGGTCATGTTCTTGAAGCTTAATTGTTTCTTTTGTTGCTACGGAATGAAATAAACATACAGTATGATTATTTTATACTGCTGATCAGAACTCCCTGGTTCAGTCTGAATTTTATTTGTGCAGTTGGTAGATTACAGTATCTGGGACAAGGAGAGAGGAGGGTAGGTCAGCTTGTAATGAGGGTTTTTATCTGATATTGCTCTTGTACAAGAACATCACTCTTGTTATGGGGAGCACTAGATATGGGGCGTGTATGTTAACATAGGTGGAGCAAGATTAGAAGATGGTATCTCTAGCACAAAATATTTCCCTAGTAAACAACATTCCTTCTGTTTTATACCAGTCATCTTTCAAAATCAAAATAGCAGTGAAAGCATCATCACTTTGCTATTGTGACTTTAAAGATAAAAGTACAGTAGCTCTCTTTATATGAAGTTTATTTCCTATATTTCACTAACGTGTGGATGGCTATAAAATTTATGTACAGGACATTGCACTAGATCCTCTTCTCTGAATAAACAACTAAATATAATGAGTGAATTCATTATTCAGTTGTTTCTTGCTCTCAGAACCTTGTTGTGTGTGTTTTACATTTAGAGACCCCTTTAAAACTTTTTGCAATTCTTTTTCAAGACAGTTTAATTTTTCATAGCTAAGATTTTTAACAAATCTGCTTAACAAGAGATAAAAGCAGTGATTAACTTTTGAGAAGATAATTGGCATGTTATTGTTTCTGACAAGACAATTGGAATATCTTTGTCATTGTTTGTAATATTGTAAAAATGCATATTTTGTGAGGTACAGAGTGAAGACAGGGCTGTAATTTTATCCATAGTACTCTACTGATATAGCCCAGCATGTATAGATCTGTATATTGCGGGTGCCATTCTGTGCACGTGTCCTCCAGGAACACTATCCCCAGAATGCACTGATACACAGTGTGGCTGGTGTAAGTGCAGATGCAGACACAGTTGACACATGGGTGTGTTGTGGAAAGCTGCTGTGGAGACACGATTGAGTCCTGTTTCCAGGCCAGATGAGTTTCATGCACTCATTACCAAAGCATGGCTGTATCTGCAGTCTAGACAGGGCTTAATTGGCTGGTACTTCCTTCACAGTCCATTGGGGCCATTCCTAGATCAGCAAGAGAGACTGCTGCAGGGAGATCCAGTGTAGTGCTCGTTTTCCAAAAAATCTACGGGTGCTCTGTCCTCACACCCAGCAATCAGGATGACAGACCCAGAAACTGAGCTCAGTAATAGTAACCGCGCTAAGATTAAAACATTAAACTTAGGACAAAATGAAAGCACCCGCACAAGAGTTGCTTTAACCCTTTCCTTTGTGGTGTCAGTTGCAACCTTCAAAGAGCATTTACCTGTTTATAAACTGTCATAATTTGTAGAGACACCAACTTCAAAGTTCTTGTTGTTGTACAAGGCTTGGACAGGATTGGCTTTTTCTTCCTATGTACCAATAGGTAATTTGTTTGGGCTGGATGCAACTCCCCCGAGAAAGCCATCACCACTCCCTTCATTGACCAAGAGAGTAGTTTTGAGCTGATATGTTGTGCCTTCCCCCCCCTCCCGCTTTTCCCCAGATGCTAAGTGCTAACTTCCACACCTCCTGCTGGCCTGGGGAGGGAGAGATCATATTTCTGTTGCAGCTTTGTGCCTTTTTAGATTGTCGTTAAAGGGGAAAGATGTTCACTTGCTTTAATAGCCATAAAATTATGTCAAAAATCTACCTTAATTTATACTGGATGCTCAAGTCCCTTAGGATTGAATGTGGTATCAGTGTTGCAATATGGTCCCAGCCCATTTTTCATCTGTTATATTGGACATTTGTTGCATGTTGGCACTGCACTTTGTCTGTCTATATAGGTATTTATATGGCTCCCGTCATCATATTGTATCTAAGTGCCTCATAATCTTTAATGCAATTATCCTCACAACACTCGTCTGAGGTAGGAAAGTCCTCTTGTCTCCATATTACAGATTGGAACTGAGGCAGAGAGACACACCAAGTGACTTGCCCAAGGTTACACAGGAAGTTTGCTGTGAAACTGGGAATTGAAACCAGGAATCTTGAGTCCCAAGGAAGCCCCTAAATGTGCAAATCTGTGTTGTGTATTCTGCACTCATTCACCAAGTCAAATTCCCATTAATGTCAATGCAAGCTACAAACACAGAATACGCAATACAAAATCTTCTGTGTGAGGAGTCCAAAAAAGATTTTTGCCCTGATTTATATAGGTAAGTTCTTGGATTCCAAGCCAATTTTATTATCTCTGACATGCTCCTCTATAAATGTGCTCCTTTCACTAAATACTGAAACCAAGCAGAAATATACCTGTATAAGACCCTGGAAACCTCTGGCAAATTCTGAACTATCCAATATTCCTTTTGTTTTGTATTAGCAGCCATTGCACTGCACAGGTGAAACTATGAATCTGAGGGCACTCTTAGCTTTGTCCAAGGCACTGAACTACAGTTACAGAAACGCCTGTGCTACTAATAACAGTGTTGATCCACTGTGCTCAGGAACCCCAATCCCACTTTATATAAGCCCACGTGTAACACCAACAGACCCAGGTCATCGGGGCGGGATCGAACTGGGGACCTCTGGAGTTTAGTGCATGAGCCTCTACAGCATGAGCTAAAAGCCATTTGGCTGTTACCTGAGGCTGTAGAGCAGACTCATTTTATCTGTCTCTCAAAGTGGTCTCGGTGCCACTAGATGGGGCAGAACACCACACCCAGGAGGTGTGTGGGTTACACATACAGGAATTCTTTTTATTTCCTATCTTGGCAGTATGATCTAGTTGCAATTTGGATTCAGAACAAATCCTGTTGGTATTCCAGGTCTACACCTTTGAGGAGTTTTTCCCCTCTTTACCCAGCCTGATTTGTGCATTTGGGATTCATGATTTCCTTAAGTCGATTTCTTTGTTTTGAGTTTAGATGTAGCATATTTGAAAGGGAGCACGTTTTAAACATGATCCATTTACCAAAGCCAGAGATGAAAGTCTTAGAAATCACTTTTTTTTTAAAGATACAAGATTAATTTTGAACCACGTAAAAACACAGTAATTTCTAGTCTGTATTACATTATTTGGCTTCCATTTTAATTCCTATTAGAGATTCATAGATATTAAGGTCAGAAGGGACCATTATGATCATCTAGTCTGACCTCTTGCACAATGCAGGCCACAGAATCTCACCCACCCACTCCTGCGATAAACCTCTCACCTATGTCTGAGCTATTGAAGTCCTCAAATCATGGTTTAAAGACTTCAAGGAGCAGAGAATCCTCCAGCAAGTGATCTGTGCCCCATGCTACAGAGGAAGGCGAAAAACCTCCAGGGCCTCTTCCAATCTGCCCTGGAGGAAAATTCCTTCCCGACCCCAAATATGGCGATCAGCTGAACCCTGAGCATATGGGCAAGATTCACCAGCCAGACACCCAGGAAAGAATTCTCTGTAGTAACTCAGATCCCGCCCCATCTAACATCGCATCCCAGGCCATTGGGCCTATTTACCATGAATATTTAAAGATCAATTAATTGCCAAAATCATGTTATCCCATCATACCATCTCCTCCGTAAACTTACGGAGTTTAATCTTAAAGCCAGATAGGACTTTTGCCCCCACTGGTTCCCTTGGAAGGCTATTCCAAAACTTCACTCCACCCTACATCTTGATCAGGGCGGTCTTAAAACACATTTCTACTCAGAAAAGTAAAGTTATGAAAGGACTCTGCTTCCTGTGTATTCTGCAGAACACACAGGTCCTCTGGTTATAAAGTTAACTTCCTGGAATTCACTTAATGTAACTAGAACACATTAAAACACTTGAAGGATGGGAGTGACTTAAGGTGAAATCCTGGTTGGTGACTTCAATAGGGCCAGGGTTTCACCCTTAGGGCAGGTCTACACTTAAAAGGCTGCAGCGGATGAAGACAGTACTGTGGCAACAGGAGAGCTTCTCCCGTCAGCGTAGTTAATCCACCCATGTCACTTGCAGGTTTAAACTAGTGTAAATGGTATAGTGTCTGTAACTTGAAGAGTTTAAATCATGATTTGAGGACTTCAGTAACTCAGCCAGAGGTTATGGGTATCTATTACAGGAGTAAGGTTCTGTGGCCTGCAACGTGCAGGAGGTCAGACTGGATTATCGTGATGGTCCCTTCTGACCTTAAAGTCTACAAGTCTGAGTCTGAGATGCCGTAGCTATGTCGACGGACGAACGGGCACGTCTGAGGGCCTGATTCTATAGTCTCGCTCAGACACAGCTCTTCCTGACTTTAGTCTGGGTCGTGCCTGAATAAGATTTGCAGGGTTTGTAAACCAGGAGCCATATTTTTGTACTCTTGATCAAGTTACAAATATCAACATCTTGTCTGTATATTTAACAGTAAATCTGTGGTTGCTTATGTGATATAAACAGTTCAGATTTATAATCAGAATAGTTTCTCCAAGCACACTGCTTTTTCATTGTTGTGAAAAGCTTTACCCAGCATTCTACAGCTGTATGAGTTTTGAATGAAGAGCAAGAAGTTTGAGCTGTAAACTCATTTACCTTTTCCTTATCACTGACAAAAATAGCATTTACTCATTACGAAATGTGCATTCTCTGCAAATCTCTAGTTAGGAAGCAATATATATCCATTTCATGTCAATAAAGGTTATCTGTGTTTGTCCAATAGGCTCATCTCCATTTGTGCGGTAGGAAAGCTGATGATTTGCAGCGATATATTTTAATGCCAGTGAGAAACAGGTCTAGGGATTATTCTGTTTTTCAGTTTTTAATTCCCCAAATTCAAAAACATCCAAAGGATTTTACTTATCTGTCTGAGTAGTCTATCAGTTATTGTGCCTAATGATATCACGTGCTCCAGCAGAGTCAGAAGCTGGAACCTTTTTATATAATTTTGTCAGTAGTTTGCTTGCTTGTTTATTCAGTGGGTTTAAAATGTCCCCTGACTTGTGTCCCAGGGTTTCAGCCTTGAAAACTTTCCTCAGCGCTCTTACTTATATGAAGCGCTCTTACTTATATGTCATGAAGTTATTCATTATCACCTGCAGCGCCACCATTGTATTTCTCTCCATTACAAGATAAAGACTTCACTTGTATCTTCAGGAAAACCTGTTTTGGACCCAAACAGATCTTGCAATGGCTGGCAATATTTTTCTTCCTCTTTATGACTGTGGTTCTTCTTTTACAATCCACTGATTTCCATTCTTCGGATATTTACACCTCTCTTCCAGGGCTATCATCTTATAACATGTCAACCTTGTTCCGACTGTAGCTGCTTCTTCAGCACTTAGCTGAACAGTTGGCCGTAGCAGTCATTCGTCATTTGGTCCATTCCTGTGCGGCTGCAGGAAGGATCGTATCAGCGACCTAAACTTATTGAAACATTTTGTCTCTTCAGATTGTAAATTCTTCAGGGCAGGGAGTGTTGTACCTGGATTTGTAAAGGGCTGTGTAAATGTACATGTTTTATTAGAACTAATAGTAAATATGTGTCATAATTACAGTCACTTCACTTAAGATGAGCATGGGTTACCTGGACAATTGAGTTACCCCACAAAAATACCATTTTCCTAAACTAATTTTCTGTACAGGCCATGCTATTGTTTAAACTATATAAAAAATGTAACCCATGCAGCCGTTTTCCATGCCTTCCCTTTTTTCACGCTTCAGGTTCCCTTTTTTTCCTCATTCTCTAGACAGACTTCCCACTTGCAGCTTCCCTCCCTCCGTGATGATCCCCACCCAGCCCACACACAGAGATCCTTGAATAAAATCTACAAATCTTGCTTTGCCTAGTACATTTCCTGTGGCTTCCTCTGTCTCTCGCAACACGAGTTTTTCATAGTTGGTATCTATTCTGTAAATCTGAAAAAAATATTCTGAGGCAGACGTGGTGCACACCACACTGACACTTAACTGAACCACGTCAGATAGACTCTCTGTCAGCAGCAAAAGGAGAAGCCATGCAGATATTGCTGATGGAACCAAAGAGAGAGGAACAGTATGGCCTCCCCAGAAAGAACTGAAGTACCACTTTCAGGGATATCGTCTGGTAGCCTAAAACAGCAGATGAGAAACAGCCTTCCAGAAATGATGGAAAGCCAGATACCTCCAAAGCACATAGTCATCTTATACATTCCAGGGAATGGGTACAAAGTACAGCTGTTGCATCACTTTGATTGGTCAGCTATTAGTTTGGCATAAATTGAGACTGTTGGGATAAAGTCTGGGAAAAGAGCTCCTAGGTTTTTCTGGGCTGTTTAGCTGGTCTTCTTGTGCAGATGAAATCTTTAACACCTTGTATATTGGCATATTTGTGGGGGACTGACATGCTGTAAGAATAGATAAGCCTCATTTTGTCATTCCAGTACGTTAATTAGCCATGTAAGGATAAATTTTCATTGTAATGCATATAACATTAACAGTAAGGCTTCACTATCATGCTGAATCTTTAGCTAATTCTTTTTGCTAACTTTGATGAATTGTAATGC
Source organism: Natator depressus (assembly GCF_965152275.1). Taxonomy (NCBI): domain Eukaryota; kingdom Metazoa; phylum Chordata; order Testudines; family Cheloniidae; genus Natator; species Natator depressus. The sequence continues at coordinate 15,031,006 of NC_134238.1, read as the reverse complement.
AGAGTCTGATCACACAGCTGCTCCCCACACAGCACTCCTATTAGCAGAGGCAGTATCAAGCCCGTAATTTGACAATATGCCACAGGGCTGCTAAATGAGACTAAGGGTACAATTTTCAAAAGCACCTATGTCCCATATTCAAACTGATTTAAGAGTTTCAGTCTCCCTGAAAGTCAACAGGAGTTTGGCTGTTAAGTGCCTAAGTCTCTTTTTAAAATGGGACTTAGGTTAATGTTTTCAAAAGCACCTAAATGACTTAGGAGCCTGCATCTTTGCAGTTTCTTTCTAGAAACAATATACATATACAATATTTGAGAAAAAGAAGTGTCTCTAATGTCATATAGGTAACCCCATATTTTCATACTTTGCCCTTCCCCTGTTACTGCCCCAGTCCATGTGACTGGGCCAGCTTTTCATCCAAAGCAATACCTAGGCTATTATGAGACCACCTATACCAATTTACTCAGTCGTAGACCAGTTCTATCTGCCATTGCTTATGTTTTGTTTCTAAATGGAGATCATCCACTGACATGACATTGAGCCCTAAATCATAACTTTATTTTTTTTTAAATGTACTGAGGAGGTATTGAATTTTAAATGGCATTAGCCCCTCTGGAGCTATGCCGGGGTAGTTGGCTACTCGTGATACTATCTTTCACATCTTTAGGTGCAGGAGGAAAAATGTTGTTGAACTTTTGTGGTAGTAAAGTTATTGCAGTTTATTTCTACATCTGTTCATTGGACTTCCTGTGGTTTTTCATCGAGTCGTATGATAGACAGCTCAGACAGTCTGTAGCTCCTGCTCTGTCTAGTTATACCGCTGCTCCAACCACTAAATCTGACTTCTGCTTTTTCTAGCAGAAGAAAGCAAGATAGGCCACTGTGGTAGGTTGATTCATCTGAGCTGATAAATTTGCTGTCTGGATCGAAGGCTGCAGTTAAAATCCTAGCATCACCCCAGCCTTTAAAATTGAAAGCACCTGAATGTCTTTAGGATTGTTTCTGTTTTAAACTAGCTTGGGTTTATTGGATTGTCTTTGCTTAATGAGGTAGTGGCTGCCTACAAATGCATAGAATGCCCAGACCTGTTTAGGTCAGGAGAGTAAGTTCAAAGATTAATTGCAAAAGGGCAGGTGAATATTAATTTTTGTGTGTTCTACATGCTTTCTCTTAGTTGAAGGGTGTAGCTGTTAGCCAGCTGAGAGAAAACACAAGTGAATAGAGCTAAGGAGAAAGAACTAGGTGCTGATTTGTCCCTGGACAAGATTTTCAAAAGTTATTAGTGATTTTGGATGCACAGCTTGAAGTGTCCTAGACTCGGCCTCTGATTTTCAGAAAGCACTGAGCACCCAACCTCTGAAAATCCAGGCCCTTTGAAGTAATTCATCTTCGGTATCCAGAAACTGAACCATGCAAAATCAATAGCCATTTCTGAAAAATCTTGGCCTCCATGTTTGTTTTTCCAGTATTCAGACAGATTAAACAGAACACAAAAGAAAAAAGATTAACTCCTTCACACCATGAAAGATTCTAGAGCGACACTGCACACCCTGGGCATTCACCCATCTCTTCCCAGGAGACAACTATACCAACCCTACCAAAGACCACGCACACAACAGTATTATCGGCCTCAACCCAAACTATACAACATAACTAGGAAATCACACTAGACCCCCTAAGCACAGACAAAATCAAGCTCAAGCAACCACCTCCCACCCATTGGGGAATAAAAAACAATGTTGAAACATTGGTTGAGGGTCTGCACGACCACCCCTTGATTCCACCACCTACTTGCCCATTTGGCCACCGTCTCCAGAGTTTCCAACATGCCTGGCAGCGGATTACACAGGACCGCTGGGTATTCGAAATAGTTCAGTCCGGTTACTCTATCCCATTTATATCCTACCCTCCTACCCACCCCATCCCTCTTCAGGGACCCCTCTCACAAACACTTACTTCGCGCAGAAGTGGTGCACCTTCTTCGACTAGGTGCAGTGAAACCTGTGCCGACACAACATCGAGGGAAAGGGTTCTACTCCCATTACTTTCTGACCCAGAAAAAGACCGGGGGATGGAGACCTATACTAGACCTATTCCGACTGAACAAATTTGTGAGAATACAAAAATTCAAGATGGTCACACTGGGCACAATAATTCCTTCACTGGATCAAGGGGGCTGATTCACAGCCCTCAACCTACAGGACGCTTATTTTCATATATCAGTTCATCCAGCTCACAGATGCTTCCTACGATTCACAATCGGTCACGACCATTTTCAATACAGAGTTCTTCCTTTCAGACTCTCCACAGCGCTGAGAGTCTTTTTCAAGACTCTAGCCATGGTCGTCGCTCACCTCCATAGACATGGGATCACGCTTTTCCCCTACCTGGACAGTTGCCTCATCAAGGGCAACTCCTGTGGCAAGACACTTCAAGCTACCCATTTCGCCATCTCCCTCTTTCACAGCATAGGCCTCCAAATAAACGTCCAAAAATCCACCCTGACTTCTACACAACAGATAGATGTTGGAGCTCATCTGGACTCAATCCAAAGCAGAGCCTCGCTCCCAAATCACAGATTCCTCACTGTCACACAGCTTATATGCACGCTCTCTATTCGTCCCAGGACGCAGGCAAGAATCTGTCTACAGCTCCTCGGTCACATGGCAGCCACTACCTTCGTGGTCCAGTACGCCAGGCTACACATGAGATGTCTTCAGGGCTGGCTCAACTTCAAACCCAACAGACACACCTTAGGGATGCTGCTAACTCCTCCTCCCAATGTTCTAACTTTCCTACATTGGTGGGCAAGACCAGAAAACCTCTGTACAGGTGTTTCCTTCCAGCAACGATCCCCAATGTTCATGCTCACCACTGATGCTTCCCTAATCGGTTGGGGAGCGCATCTAGGGGGACACAGGGCACAAGGCCGATGGTCCACATCAGAGACGTGCCTACACATAAATATCTTAGCGCTCAGAGCAGTGAGGTGAGCATGCCTTCACTTTCTTCCCCTCATAAAGAACAAATCTATTTGGGTCTTAACAGACAACATAGCATGTATGTTCTACATCAACAGACAAGGGGGTGCCTAATCACATTTCCTATGCATGGACGCCATCTGTCTATGGAATTGGTGCATACAACATCAAATACAAATCATTGCTTCCTACCTACCCGGCTGCCACAACACTACTGTCTACGCACTCAGCAGGTACTTCTCGACAGAACACGAATGGGAACTGCACCCCTCAATACTTCAACAGTTCTTCTCCCTCTGGGGCACCCCATCAATAGACCTCTTTGCCACAACCCAGAATTGAAAATGTCGCCTGTTTTGCTCCAGAGCGGGACTCGGGACTGCATCCCTAGGAGACGCGTTCCTCATCCCATGGAACAACTCTCTCTTGTACACCTTCCCACCAATCCCTCTGCTACACAGGGTTCTTCGGAAGATCATAGACGATGAGGCTCGGGTCATACTTATTGCCACGGTTTGGCCGAGACAGACGTGGTATCCTTACCTACTCCGCATGTCCTCCCATCATCCACAGGCTCTCCCCAGCAGGCCAGATCTCCTTTCCCAGGACAACGAACGGGTCCTTCACCCCCAGCTCCGAAAGCTCCACCTGACAGCCTGGTTCCTTCATGGTTCCAAACCCATGAACTAGCCTGTTCCAAGCAAGTCCAATACGTCCTCCTGCATAGTAGAAAAGACTCCACTCGTAAAACTTACCTGCAGAAGTAGAAGCGTTTCGCCCTCTGGTGCTCATGTAATCACTTAACACCCAATACTGTGACCTTCCCTAGTGTCCTGGACTACCTTCTGCAATTAAAACAGGATGAACTCTTGCTCAACTCCATCAAAGTACACCTGGCGGCTCTTACTACCTTCCATGACTTGTTAGAAGATTACTCACTCTTTACCCACCCCACCATAAAACGATTTCTCACGATCCTGCAAAATCTCTACCCTGAAATATACCCAACGGCAGCTACATGGAATCTTAACCTCGTTCTTCACAGTCTCATGAAACCTCCATTCGAGCCCTTGGCTACCTCATCTCTTCTTCATATGTCCATGAAGGTAGCTTTCTTAGTTGCAATAACATCAGCAAGGAGAGTAGGAGAAATAAGCGCCCTGATGGCCTATCCTCCCTACACAATCTTCTCCAAAGACAAAGTCACTCTGAGACCACATCCTATATTTCTCCCTAAGGTGGCATCCATCTTCCACCTTAACCAACTGATATACTTACCTACTTTCTATCTCAAACCTCACAAGACTCCGCACAAGGCAACCCTGCATACTCTCGACGTCAGGCGAGCAATCAACTAAGCCATTTCGTAAGTCCCCACGACTCTTTGTCTCCATTACTGAAAGATTGAAAGATACGGCTATCTCTAAACAATGTCTGTCCAAGTGGATCTCTGACTGCATCAGATCCTGTTACCGCACTCAAAATATTCAGCCGCCCGAAGGCATTAGAACTCATTCCACCTGAGCTACGTCGACGTCCGTTGCCTTCTTACATAACGTACCCATTCCTGACATCTGTAAAGCGGCTACGTGGTCATCTGAACACACATTTGCCAAGCACTATGCTATCACGCAAGATACCACAGTAGACACCATAGTAGGCCATACAGTACTCTCTACAGTACTCATTGCCGCATCTCCAAAGTCCCACCGACCATAGTGGGTACTGCTACACATTCACCTAGAGTGGAGCACCCACGGGGACACACATCTCAAAGAACTTCAGTTATTACAAAGTGAGTAACTTTCTCGTCTCATTTTGAATTGTTTTTCCAAGGTAGTGGTATGTGTACTTTTCTTGGGTGGTGACTCTTCTTAGATGCTCCTGGAGTACAGTATCAAACTGAGCCATCAGCTCCACAATTTTAAGGAAGTTTCCATTGTTTGGCGCATACAGCTGATCTGAAGTGCTACGCAGTGCTAGGTTTTGGGTAGCAAGCATTCTCACAATGGCAATGAGCCTTTTCCGAACATTTTGCCAGTAAAGAGACTCTGATGTAATCTTCTCTTGATGCTGATCATCTATGGTGGCCTTTAACCTTAGTCTCATCTCAAGCTCTTTCCGCCTATGGAATGCTCTCTGGAGATTTGCTGCCTTCTCATGGCATGCCAGATTTCTAGCCAGATTTTTCCAGTTCTTTGTTCCTGTAGAACCCAGTGTGGCTAGAACATTAGACTGTAAGAGTTTGCAACAAAAACAGTATGCTGCATTCTGGGGTTTTGAGTACATAAGCCATGGCCTCTCCACTTTGTCACCATTGGGGATTTCAAGCCAGTAATGTGTTGGATGGAAACTTCTATTTTCATTGTCTTTGGGGAACATGAAGTTTTTCACTTGCTGTGGCCCATGCAGTACAAGGAAGTCCCTCAGGCTACTACTCAAGTGGGTCCTGGATCATCTAGACTTAGGGAACTAAACTCAGCAGCAGCTGTTTCTTGTGCCTCCACCACACTCTTCTCTGATCTACACTTTTCTTCAGGAATGTGCATGGTTACATCCATTTGAGATGGAGATATGGATGTAGCTGCCAGGTCACCTGCACTCTGACTAACTGGAAGATCAGGCATCTCCTCACCACTCACATCCTCACTGGGGCCGGAAGTCTCACCGTGAACATTTGTGTCTATGTATCTCAGGAGAGCTCCTTCCTGTTTAGATAGAAAAGCTTCCTTTGCTTTCTTTCTTTTTCTGAATGCTGCCCCAGAGGGGCGTTTTCTTCTTTCACTCATGACTACGGTTCTGTGCCAGCTATAGTGGCTCTCAACACTCAATTGAAGGGGACAAATAAGCAGGCTGGTAGCAGGGCCTGAGTGAAGGAAGATACCAGCGTCTTAAGGGCCTAACTGGCTCCTACCACTTCAGCTGACTGCCTGTTCTCCTCAGGTGGGTTCACGGAAGCAGCAGGAAACAGGAAGCTCCCTGAGTAGCTGGTTTTAATCAGTCCAGGCTCCTGGGGGTGCTAGAGAGGTACATAAGAGGATCCTCCTTCTCTCTCTCTCCCTGTAGCTCCTGCTGCTTTCTGTTGTTCCCTCTCACCTTTTCTCCTGCCTGCCTGTTATGTCTCTTGTGCCCTCCTTCCTCCAGCACAGCACTCCACCATCTCTGTGCATCTAGAGCAGAGAGAATACAGATGCACCAGCAGCAGACACAATTTTCTACACACTGGGTCCTAGTGGCGCCCCCCCACAGTCTGGCACCTGAGGCAACTGCCTCAGTTCGCCTCATGGTAAGGCCAGCCCTGTGGAGGGGCCACCATTAGGAACAAGATGGCTCAGACTCCACACACATTCACTTCTTGGCCTCTTTGTTGAAATTGCCAGAAAGGGTGTCAGTTCCGATAGCCTTTTATGCATGTTGTGGATACCTTTTCACATTAGGCCAGCAATTAGTTTGACACAGTCCACTAAACAGCCATTGATAATTATACTTCCCTTACGGAGGCGGGATTTGAATTAGTCAGCTAGAAGTGAAAAGCTCCATATCTCATCATCAGCCCAGTGAGCCATCCAGTGTCTACTGCTTAGGTATTTAATCAAAGTCTGGTCATATCTGTCATTACTTGTACTCATTTTGTGAAGACATAACGGAAATTGCATGCCGTAACTACAAACCATAGAGACGCTGACATAAAACATAGATATCTAAAATCTCATTATTGACATCTAAATTTTCAAGCCAAACCTGAAAAATTTTCAAGAAAAAAAGTTCAGCATGACAATGAGACAAATTTGATTGCAATGGGTTATAATTTCTAATCCTTAAATTGATTATTTAATTGCTACCGTAGTCACAGTTAATGACAGCACTGATCAGTTTGAAGAAAGTCTTGATGAGAAAATCAACAAAAAACAGCTATTGGCAGAAAAATTTAACACCATCAGGAATATTCTACACTTTCCTTTCAACTGAGGGTAAGTGGTATAGGGAGAGCTGAACGTCTCAGGCATTGCTGTTGATAGTTCTTAAGCCATGACTTGTGGGGGAGGAATATATATATAATATATATAGTTTTGTTTACCTCAGTAGCAGCATTTATTATAATTTATGTTTTTATCCTTTCATTCCAAAGGATCCAAAACCACTTTAATAACATACATTCTCAACCCTGAAGCACAACCACCTCTGGCATGGCAGATGGCAGCTATTTAAGGACTTGTCTACACTAGGAAATTTAATCATGCTTTAAATATGAGTTTTAAGCATTGAGTTAGCTGGTGCAAAACTGAACATGGTTTGGCCTTGTCTACACTGACCACAAAATCAGGAAATAATTAGGGGGAATGCAGAGGATCAGCAGGATGGAAATTTGGAGGAAGGTAATTCTTAGGATGAGAGGTCAACATACCAGAAGTATCCTTGAGATACAGGATGCCAGGGGTAAGGTAGATGAGAAAGACTTGAGATTTTGGATGCCAAGAAGGAAGGCAACACGGGATTTAGTGAAAAGTGTGGGGTGCTAATGGGCAAGAGATTTTTAAGGGGGTTGTAGGTCATGCAGGAGTCCAGTAGGTTTTGGGAGTGGGTGGGGAAGGAGTGACACTTCAGGGAACTGAGGATGGCATGAAAATTGGGGATACCAATGGAGTGTGAAGGGAATCCCAGGGAATCCTGAGGGTAGAAAGGAAAAGAGAAGTGCCAGGAGGACTGTAGGAATGAGGAGGAATGGGGGATGCCAGTAGTTGAAGGGAAACCTAGGGGAGCATCAAGGGAGGATGAAGAGGGGATGTGAGGCAGATGCCCGGTTACTGTGAAGTTCACCAGGACATCTCAGGGAGTGTTATCTATGGGAAGACATGAAAATATGCAGAGCAGAATTCTAAGCAAGGAGAGTGTGGGTTGGGGATGATGGATGAAAAACAGGGCATTTGGAATTAAGGAGGGAGAGAGTGAAGTGAGAGAGGAAACACTGGGAAGGAGAAGTCTGGAATGCTTGGCAGAAGGAAGGAGCAAATGTTGGGTAAGCACAGACTGGAAGGATTTGGTAAGCAGGAGAGATTTCTGGGGCATAGTGATGGCATTGAGAGTGGATAATGAGTGGAGGAAATAGGAGGGAGACGGGAGAGAAGAGGATGAGAGATGAAAAGATTTGGGAAGGGGAACAGACTGGGAGGAGGAGAAGAGATTGGGGAGATTTGAGAGAAGGGAGGAGATTGTTGGGGAGAAGAGGTGGAGGGAATAAGATTGGTTTGAGGCTGTGAGAGGGCTTTGAAGAGGAAGCTGCTCTGCCACAGACTTCCTGAGTGAGCAGGTCACATAGGCCATGTCTACACTACAAAATTATGTTGACCTGTGTGATGTCGGCATACAACTATCGCAGTTATTATATCGCTTGTGTGTGTGCTCCTTGTGTTGGCAGTGTGCATCCACCAGGAGCACTTGTATCAACACAGAGTGCAGTGCACCGTGGGTAAGTATCCCACTGTGCAAATCGCCACCGTCCAGCTCAGAGTGTTTTGGGAAGTTTTTGCAATGCCTCAAGGGAGTGAAACAGGTCGTTCAGGGGTGACTGGGAGCAAGGGTTCAACTTTACATAAGGCAGTGTTCTCCATCCCATAATTTCATCTGAGTCCTGTAATATTTCACACCTCTTTTCAAAATCCCTGTGAAATCGCATGTCCCTTCTCACTGTCTGCCATCTATGACAGAAGCATAGAGCCCACACAGGTCTGCACTATTGTCATGGTCACAAGCACTCAGTGCCTGATTCTGCAGCGTTTGCAGAGCTGCAAGAGGAGCTGCAGGGAACGTGACAATTCCTTGGAGGCTAGATTGCTCTGGGACATAGAAAAAAACAGCGAGAAGTGGAGCGACGTGGCTGGGAGCTGGTAGAGTGGAGCAGGCTGGGCCAGGTTGCTCCGCTTCCCGCCGCTGCCGATGAGTGTGGGGTCGCTGGGAGAAGAGGTGGAATGGGGGCGGGCCGGGGCGGAGCAGGGAGGAAGGGTAAGAGGTGGGGCAGAGGGAGTTGTCCGGGGCCCCACACCCCACTGGGGATGGCCCTGCCTCTTGCAGTGGGTGCAGCCCGTGTGGGGGAGCGGCCGAGGGATAGGGCTGCTCACCGGGGCTGGTGCTGCCGCGTATGCTTCAAGCTAAGGCCAGACTAGTTTGTGGCTTGTTGGATTCACAGTATAGGAAGGTACTGCTTGCGTCAAACTACTATATTACATTACAGTGATGACAACACAGGGAAATATCTGAAATAATAATTTCTATGTTTTTGTTGCTCCCTAGAGCACAAACAAACAAGATGAATAAATGTAAATAAACCTGAAAGCCAAGGGGCCAAGAAAACTCCATTCTGTAGAGAGAAATTCCGATGGGAGGAGTCTGTTGGGCCAACACAAGGAAGCACTGACAGTCTGAGCTAGAGAAAGGTGATAAGGTATCCCTTCATTATTAATGGGCAGAGGCTTCTAAGCCATTGTCATCCTTGTTCTAATCATGTTGCACCATGGCAGTTTATTCTTAGCCTTAGCCACATCCTTATAAATAATGAAATGAGCCATGTTTTATCTTACCCCAATGATTACTGTAATGTGGCTTTTGTCTGCATCCCTGCCAGGCTGTTGACACAGGCAACATTTAGAAGTAGATAAGTAGATTTGGTGCCCCAAATTTCATGGTGCCCTACGCAGCTGCATATGCCTAAGGACGGCCCTGCCTGTTGTAGCCCTCCTCCTACATCCCCCAAGCAACTCATAGATGTCCATGTTTTTATGGCTGAATCAGAGCTGTGTCTTCTCCCCACAGGCCCAGGAGATCCAATACGTCCTGTCTACTCCAGGCAGCAGCAAGTCTGGAGCACGTAGCCGGCAGGGTCAGCTGGGCAGTTGCACTCAACAGTGGAGAGAGCTGCTAGGTGTGCTTGTCAAACTGGGCAACCAGGAAAAGGAATGCCAAAAATGCATGGAGTTTTAAAGGGGAGGGGCAGCTTCCTGTGTACCTGACCCCTGGGCAGCAGAGTTCACAACAATACCAGAGCGGTCCGTGTGGGACATTATAGGACACCTCCTGCAGGCCAGTAATAGTCAACATATGTAACAGCAGTGTCCACTCTGTTGCTACATCGACCTAATTACATCAACCCTGACTCTACACACTCGGGGACATGGTGTTATTAAGTCGGTGTAGCAGGGCACTTACATCAGTGTGCTTGAAATTTAAGTGTAGAAACATCCACAGCTAGGTTGACGTAAGCTGCCTTACGTTGACCTAACCATGTAGTGTGATCAGGCCTTAGTCTCTCTGTGGCTCGATTCCCCATCTGTAAAATAGGGATAATAATCCTGTCCAACTAATGGGTATTGGGGAGAAGTATATACCAAAGACTGTGGGGCGCTCAGATACTCAGTAATGGGGGCCGTAAAAGTACTGAAGATAGCTCTGTCTTAGGGCTATACTAGGATCAGAACCAAACGAGTTAGAACTGTGTTTAGGATTGTAGCTCTCTCCATCCTGATCCCACTGTGAGCAGAGCCATCGTGTGCCAGTCTAGAAGAGGGTGTCAGCACATTCTGACAAAGAGCAGCGCACAGCAAGGTGTGCTTGGCATTGCTTTGAATGTACTAAACCCAACACCTTATACAAGCCCAAGGGCATGGCTGTTCGCTTTTCTGTCCGTCTACAAAATGTTCCTAATACAAGACGCTTCAAGCTAAGGCCAGACTAGTTTGTGGCTTGTTGGATTCACAGTATAGGAAGGTACTGCTTGCATCAAACTACTATATTACATTACAGTGATGACAACACAGGGAAATAGCTGAAATAATAATTTCTATGTTTTTGTTGCTCCCTAGAGCACAAACAAACAAGATGAATAAATGTAAATAAACCTGAAAGCCAAGGGGCCAAGAAAACTCCATTCTGTAGAGAGAAATTCTGATGGGAGGAGTCTGTTGGGCCAACACGAGGAAGCACTGACAGTCTGAGCTAGAGAAAGGTGATAAGGTATCCCTTCATTATTAATGGGCAGAGGCTTCTAAGCCATTGTCATCCTTGTTCTAATCATGTTGCACCATGGCAGTTTATTCTTAGCCTTAGCCACATCCTTATAAACAATGAAATGAGCCATGTTTTATCTTACCCCAATGATTACTGTAATGTGGCTTTTATCTGCATCCCTGCCAGGCTGTTGACACAGGCAACATTTAGAAGTAGATAAAATGAATGAATTGCACAATATAAAAATAGGTCCATCTCTTCCAAAAAAAAAAAAAAGTGCTTATTGATAGTCAACTAATAGGTGCCTTGTTAGGAACTGTCTATGCTGGCTTTCTGGTGGGCTGACTTTCTGTGCTGTACATTACACTATAGGAGGGAAGAGAGAAAAGAGACTGGAGACTGTGGACACAGGCTAACTGGGGACGGGCTGCATGGCACATCCATGCTATGTTAATTCTGGAAAGTGTTTTACTTGCAGATGGTACAGCAGAGCACCAGACATTGTGGAAATGATTGTGTGCAGTGTAGTTGTAGCTATGTCAGTCCCAGAATATGAGAGAGACAAGGCGGGTGAGGTAATGTCTTTTATTGGATCAACTTCCGTTGGTGAGAGAGACAAGCTTTCCAGCCACACCCAGCTCTTCTTAAAATTTAGGAAAGGTACTCTCAGCATCACAGCTAAATGCAAGATGGTAACAGGCCACTCTACCTTGAATGGTCCCTTAGAATGTGTCCTAACTACTTATGCTAAACAATCTGTTCCACCTTGCACTTACTGTGACTCTGAGTACCTTTCCCAGACCTGAAGAAGAGCTGTGTGTGGCTCAAAAGCTTTCTCTCTCACCAGCAAAAGTTAGTCCAATAAGAGATATTACCTCACCTACCTTGTTTCTCTAATTGTGGAAATGCTACAGTCTGGCCAGTAATTTGGGGGAGGAGGAGTCATCTGTGTGTGAGGATAACAGGGTAATAAGGCTCTCAGAGGGGAATAGTGTGAGAACTTAGATTAAATAGAATGGAATACATATTTAATGCATTTCATCTGAAGGGCTCAAATGGCTTTACAAGCAATTTAATTAGGCCTCACAGCAGCCCTGTGAGATGGATTAGTACTGTTCTCTCTTTAAAGATGGGGAAACTGAGGTACGGGAAATTAATGACTTGCCCAAAGCCACAAAGTGAGTTATTGGGAAAGCTAGGAATAATATACAGGAGTCCAGGCACCCAGCTGCCCTAATCTAACCACACTTCTTTCCTCAGACCACACTTCCTGGAAGGAGAGCGCTAGCTTCTATACTGGAGACATCTGTGTATAGAACAATCTTTAAAAATTGGAGAAATAAGTCAATTTATCATAACATTCCTGAAAACAAATCATAAAGTGTCATACAGGTTCCTAGGGCCTGTCAAAATGAGTCTCTTCTCAAGGACCTATGGACCATAATAGCATAATTCATTTTTATATTGACTGAAATAGCCAGGTCTGCATGTGCATGGACAGCAGTGTTGACCTGGGGCTTCTATATCTTACAGTTTTCCTTTTCGCAACTTTTTATGTTTATAAGGTTCCATCTGCTTAGTGTTAGTTAATGGCCCATCTTGTGTGTGACTCCTGGAGATCTACTGAAGCAGCCAGAGTGAGGTGTGTAACCAACAGCAAAGAGCTAAATATAGCACGTGTCAATGTAGCATACATTTAAAAGGGAAAACTCTGCTGGTCTTTTAACCTCCTTGTTAAGTGTATTTTCCTTTCAGGTCTGACGGTTCAGTTCCCTTAGAGCTCTTTTTGTCACCACTTACTTGAGCTCTTACGCAGTCTACAGGTTTACGAATTGATGCAAACCCTCACTCAACAGACTTTTGTTTCTTGTTGTAGAAATTCCCAGAACTGAAGTTTAAGTACGTGGAGGAGGAGCAGCCTGAAGAGTTCTTCATCCCCTATGTCTGGTCCCTGGTGTACAATTCTGCTGTGGCCCTGTACTGGAACCCACAGGACATCCAGCTTTTTACTATGGACTCTGGCTGAGGGAGAAGAAGCCAAACAGCAGAGCCAGCTCTGCTCTGTCTTATTACAAGCAAAGAAACTCGAAACTGCGTGTGAATATGTGACCCCTCCCAGCTTGCGTCCTCTAAACCTGAAGCTTAGCGAGAATAAAGCTTGCTACTATTGTACAGTGCGACTTTGACATTTTGGTACCAGACTACAGCAGACACACTGGAAGCAGATTGTGGTGTGGGAGAGAAACTGACAAGCTTGGTTGCAAACTTTTATTTCTATTTCGTAAAACCTAGAGCTTCTCCAATGAAAATGAGGCCTTAGACATGCAGTGTGATGTTACCAGCACCAAGAAAACTGATAGCTTTTACAACTAAAACGGGGGAATGGGAAAATCAAGGGTGTTAGTTGATTTGGAAGTGGCATTTATGTTTTTATTACCTTTGACTTCTTTGAGTCAAAGTCTTTGAACACTATCATTTTCTACAATGGACTGTTCATCTCACCAGTACCACGTCTCCTCTCATGGCCATTTATTTTGGTGACATTGTAATGTCTACAGTCTCTAAAATATCCATATTAATGTCATCAGAGTGAACTAGGCTGCATTTTAATCAAATGAGGTTTCTAGACAGAGAGAATACTGTGCTGTGGGGGGGGTGGTTTTCAACTGGGAGACTTTTCTTTTGAAGAGCTATCAAAACACTTTTGATGGTTAATACTCTTTATGGGGCTTGAATCACTAGCTTCCAAAGGAAAGTCCCTCGCAGACTCACATTATGGTACTTCTGTACAAAAGATTTTCCTGGAAATTGACCACATAAACAAATCTCCAGAGAAGAGTGTTCGAGTTTGTAAAAGTAGAGCTATGTCACGTAAACAGTTTGTGCACTTTCAGTAGTGTCTGATGGGAATCCCTAGTGAAGCTTTATGTTAAAAATCCCCTTTTTGCTGCTAAAGGGATTATAGCAGAGGTATGGTTTTAACAGAATGTGGAACACTTTAAAATGAATGTTTTAAAGTATTCTTTCCTGGTGTACCTAGCTTAGTGAAAATAATTAAAATACTCTCTCTGCAGGTAGAAAACCAAAAGAAATAGGTTGACATTATTTTAACAGAATGTCTTCTCCCCCCCCTCCCCCACCCACATGTCAAGGATCTGTTTGTCTCTGGGACAAGCTCCTGACAGTGTTCACTTCCACGTGCTCACAGAAACTCTTGCTACACCTTGGGCTGCTTTGTGGAAGTCTCTGTCACTAAATCAAGTGTACTGCATGCCAAAATATAAAGATAAAGGAGTTCATGCTTACACATATATGGCAAATCCCTCAATTCACTGCCTGACCCCGCATGTTCTGTTTAAGGACTCAGAGGATAGTGCGCATTCGCTTTCTCACACAATCCTCGAGTGGCTTTAAACAGACTTTCTTGTGCTCATTTTCTTTTGCTGAAGAAGCTGGAATTGTACTTTTTTTTTTTTTTTTTAACCTGCTTGTTTGGAAGCAAAGTCCTTTTGGATAAATGGAACTGCTGGGTTTTCAAAAAACTCCTTTCCCTATTTAATTAAAACCGTAAGTACAAAGAGCCGTGCACAGCATAAGCATTCCTAGTGCTTTCGAGTAGAGGTCATTTTGGGAAGAGGCAACATGAAGACAGGAGCTGCGACTCTTCTGAGTGTAAAATATGGGAAACAATTGAACTGTGACTGAAGATATGGGTATGTTTGTGTTACATTTTGGGGTTGTTTGGTTTTTTACCTCTCTGAACAAAAGTCAAAGGGGAATGAGTGGCTTTTGTGTTTGCTGTAGTGATGTGTAATTTTACCTTTAAATAAAGGACTAGAGTGTTTGTGAGCCGGGAGAGCTGCACGGCCCTTAGAATGATCATTCTAACAGTGCACTTTGAAGTGTGGATTCTGAGACTAACTGGCTGGTTCAGTTCTTCAAGTCACTTAAACCGCACTGAGAGTCTGATCCTGGCAAGTAAAGAGCATCCTCCACCCCCATTGATTTCAGGGTAGCTGGGGACATCGAGGACCTCCTGGTTATTGGCTGGCGTGTCAACTTTGAGAAAATCTGATTTTCTTTAAAAGAACTTTATATAAGCACGGGATGTAAAAAGCAGCAATCTGATATAGATAGGTCAAACAAGACTACTGAATCGATGAAGGAGTCACGTGTAATAATTTCAGTTTGTCCTTAATGACATTGCACTAATGTAAACAAGAAGCATGCTTGTTCCAGTGCAATACTTTTCTTGTGCAGTTAATTAAAATGCAGTGCATATGAAGCCAGCAGGTTTGTAACAGCGGGAGCCAGAATCCAAAGTTGAAACAGTAGGATGAAATCCATCCTAGTATGATTAATTCTTTCAAGTTTCTGAGCATTATACAGGTATAGAAATGTCTTGGAGTCTGCAGTCTGACGCGTTCACAAATACTCTGTTTTCCTTCAGATCTGTAAAGTACCACCTGAGGGATCCTTTTCATTATTTTTGTGTGAAAGATTTATTATGTAGTAATAAAAAAAAACCCCAAAAAACCACAGACTGTTGTATTTGTTTTGCATAGTAATTACTTACTGCACATAACACTTGGCCCCAGAGGGTTTGGGTTTTCTTTTTAGACTTAACATGCATGCAGTTTTATAACGTTATCAGTGGTTTCCAATACAGAGAACTAGAGTTAATTTTACTAAATAGGAGATCATTTAAATCCTGCATTTAATATGAGGAATTAAATTGTGTTTATTCTTTCCTGTTGCTCCTGGACACACAATTTCAATAGATGACCTCTCCCCCACCTTGCTGTCTTCTTACCAGAATCTCAAGCCATATCTATACTAGAGAGCTAAGTTTTGTCAACTATCATAAGTTGCATTAATAACATCGGTGGAGCATGTCCACACAACACGCCTTGTGTCGGCTGAGCACGTCCACAGTCGTGGCTCTTGCATCGACAGAGAGAGCGTTGCATCATGGGTAGCTATCTCACTGTGCGACTGGTCACCCTTTGCCTCTGGGAACGGTGGGGTTGCCGCCAAGGATGGCGTGCTGCTCCTTATAGAAGTGGCATGTCTTCAGCACTGCGTCAGAGTGACGGTTGGCCTCCCTTGGCTTCTGGTACGCCTGCCTCAGCTCCTTGACTTTAGCATCACACTGCTGCGTGTCCCTTTCATGCTCATTCTCCTGCATGCCACGAGCAATCAGCCCACAGGTCTGGAAGTTCCTACGGCTGGTGTGAAGCTGTGGCTGCACAGCGTCCTCTCCCCGTATAGTTATGCTGTTGCTGGACAGGTACTTTTCAGACACTGTCTTAGGTTGGTACGGTTTCATTGCAAATGAATTCTTTCAAGTATCATGCCTAAAAGTGGAACGTACTGTAACCACCCACGCACTGTACATTCACTTATAAGCACTCAGATAAATGAAAATGTTATTGTCCCTCAATCGCTCCAAGTCACAAATCAAATACACTCCAGAATAGCCAAGCTGGGACAATTTGAATGAAAGATTTAAAGAGAGAGAGATTTTAAATGCTGCTGAAACACTGCATTAATCCTTCATCATCACTTTAAAAACTGCCTTAAAATTAATCTGGAATGAATGAGACTTGGCAAGGCTGGTGAAATGTTCAGCTGTACATGAAGTTTTCACTGAACGGCTTGGCAAACTCAATGGCAGACTTCAATCTTTCTTAAGTTAATATTTGTGCTGTTGAAAGGTGCCAGATTTGACAGCACTGGGGAAAATGGGAGTCCTCTATTTCAGTGGATTTCAAACTTTTTTTGTGGTGACCCAGTTGAAGAAAACTGTTGATGCTTGTGACCCAACGGAGCTGGGAATGAGGGGGTTGGGGTATGGGAGGGGCTCAGGGCTGGGACAGAGGGTTGGAGTGCGGGGGTGAGGGCTGCAGGGTGGGCCCGGGAATGGGTTCAGGATGTGGCAGGGAACTAAGGGCTGGGGCAGGGGGTTGGGGTGCGGGAGGGGGTCAGGGCTCTGGGCTGGGGATGCAGTCTCTGGGGGGGGCAGGGATGAGGGGTTTGGGGTGAAGGAGGGGGCTCTGGGTTTGGGGGGGCTCAGGGCTGGGGCAGGAGGTTGGGGTGTGGGAGGGGGTCAGGGCTCTGGGCTGGGGGTGCTGGCTCTGGGGTGGGGCCGGGGATGAGGACAGCACTCGGGGCGGGGACAGTATGCTGAGCCTCGTGGCCCTGCCGCCTCGGAGCTGGACCTGCTGCTGGCTGCTTCCGGGGCGCAGCACGGTGTCAGAACAGGTAGGAACTAGCCTGTCTTAGCCGGGCAGCACTTCTGACGGGACTTTTAACAGCCCAGTCGGTGGTGCTGACCAGAGCCACCACAACCCAGTACCTTACATCTGGGTCACGACCCACAGTTTGAAAACCACTCCTCTATTTAGTCAGAGAGCAGCTTCAAACTGAGCAACAGCAGAACAAGATTGACTACATGTAGAATATTCAAGTGTGATTGTCTAAACCCCCTCTGAGGACTCTATGAAATGCTCATGGTCCCCACTGCTAGGCTACGGCTCCACCCTACAAAGATCTCCACTAGCAATGAGAGGATAGTTCAATCTCCTATCCATGCCCAGTAATCTCTTGGCTTATTTAACGCTACTTGCCAGCAAGGCTGCTACAGATCTATGATGAGGATGCTGATCCGCTTTGACCTGGACCAAGACCACCAACTCATGGCACCAAAGAGTAGTTAGATGATGTTCATTCACTACCAACCTGGGCTGGATTCAAACTAGGGACCTAATAATAGCAAATGATCTTATCTGTTAGTGCTTTTCATCCCAAAGTGTTTTACCAAGCTATGTACAAACTGGGGGGGTCACTTCATCCTTGACTGAACATCAGAACAGGGAAGAGGGCCATGGAACCTTCAACCAACACAAGGGGGCAGGACCTTACTTTTGTATTCGTCTGAAAGCTCCGATCTCCTACTCCCCAGCCTTTACATTATGTACATATGGAGGCTTTAATTTTAAAAATCAGTCACCTAAGAGCTGACTGTGGAAGAGGCACTTGAACATTTATACACTTAAGAAACTCTCAATACCAGGGGCTGTTTACACATTCTTCAGTACTGTAATATTATAGGCCACTTAGCGTGCTAGGTGATCTACATCGCTGTATTAAACATGCCCATTCATTGTTTTTACAAAACTTGCATTTTTTGCTTTGAAGCCGTTCATCATTCCATTCTGTAAACACCTCGGCAGCAGGAGTCTAATTTGTATATTTTTCCCCCATTGCAAAAACATCCATTATGCTCCATCCCCTCAGCAGGGGTGGACAGGAGACCAGCCACATCCCCGAACATCCACCTCTGAACACTTCAAACCTACTGCAGCAAATCTTAAAGAAGACTGGAGAGAGAGAAATGAAGCCACACTGAGGAAAGGCAGGGAAGGAAACCACTTGGCATTTGTGTCGCCCCTGCTTAATGGTATGAGTTTCTGTAGTCCTCTGCTACTCTGCAGGGGTGGTTGCAAATTCAGTAGATTTACTAAGCGTGCAGGTTGCTGCTTATTTTTTATTTATATGTGTTATACAAGCATTTAGAGGCCTCAAAAGGGATTGAGGCCCCATTGTCATACACACAATGGATACCATTTAAGTAGATAACAGACAAAGTGTGGGAGAAAGGAAGAATTTTCTCTATTTTATAGATGGGGAAATTGAGGCACAGAGCAAGTAATTGGTTTGTTCAAGGTCAAAGAGAGAAGTCTGTTTCACAGACAGGAATTTAATCCAGCTCTCCGAAGTCCTTAACCGCAAGATCACCCTTCATTTTATTAACACATTGACTTGCCCATCAGCTTTAAGGAAGAACAGGAGTTTTGTCTATGTACTGTGTAGGTATTTTGGTTTTATAGAATCATAGACATGTAGGGCTGGAAAGAACCTTGAGAGGTAGCTTAGTCCAGCCCTCTGCACTGAGGCAGGACCAAGTAAATCCTAGACCATCTCTAGCTCTAATTTACTTGTCTAACCTGTTCTTAAAAACCTCCAATGATGAGGATTCCACAACCTGCTGCTCTTGTGCTGTAGCTCACGAAAGCTTATGCTCAAATAAATTGGTTAGTCTCTAAGGTGCCACAAGTCCTCCTCCTCTTTTTGTTGGATCTGTGTCACACACACACACACAGAGTATCTGTGTCTCACTCTCACTCTCTCTCTCTCTCTCTCTCACTCACACACACACACACACACACACACACACACACCATTCCTTCTTATACAGGTGAAGTTCTGTCTAGAAAAACGCTTCTCTTTGCCTCAATTGTTTGTTTAAAGAATAACCAGCCCAGCACAGTGGGAGATAAACCTGTTCCCTAAGCAAGACCGAAATAAATTCTCATGGAAGCCGTCTAGCCTGTTCTCCATGCACACGTCCAGACCTTGCCTGCTGCAGCACTCTGAGCTAGTAGCCTGGGGAAGAGCCTAGGTGCCAGAAAATCCTGATAGACCGGCTCCTTGGCTACGTTGTGGTTCCTGGGGTGAAGTGCCTTCAGCACATTAGAAGTTCAGATTACACTGGGAAACCAGCTACCCACAGGTCTGCGAAGGAACCTCACCCTAAGGACTTCCCTAATTTGCCACGTGAACAGCAGGACCAGTTCAAACGGTGCTGCCAAACCTGCAGCCATAGGCCGTTGGGCCCCAAGACAACAGGGATAGGTTGAAAGGCTAGCCTGACATTTCCTATTCATGCATCAATGCTGTGTAGTGTGGGGTAGGAGCTCTGAGCTGGGGATATGTTGAGCCCCCTGGCGAGTCAGGATGCCGCCTGCTTTATCTTAGCTCCACCTGGCACATGTTGCAGATTTCCCCCTTCTTCTGTTCAGCAGGGAACCTCCATCCATTATTCCCCTGTCCCCAACGTACACTGGTGCAGTAGTTCTCCACCTTTCCGTGCTGCATCCCTTTTTCCACACCGGGGCCCTGACCCTCTCCCCTTTATTGCTATGGGAAGGCAGGACAATCCTGACCCCTTGACACCGGTTTGTGGCTGCGGGGCTGAGAACATCTGCACTAGTGTCAAGCACGTTTGTATCTGGACTGTCTAGGCTGGAATGAAGACCTAAGGAGTTTATTCCGGGCACTTGAAGCAGTAAAGGAAACAGCAGAGTGAGCAGCAGGTGAGGGAGCTGTTCCTGTTACTATTCACAGTGCACGTTCCTGGGAAGCAAAGTAGGTGGCTGAGGCTGCTGTTGGAAAATACACCCAGCAATTATGCTTTTTCTCTTTGAATTTCCCTGGATCCAGTTCTGAATTTATTTGAATTAAAACCATACCTATTTTCTAGATCGTTCTGAATTATCTAGCTTTTCAAGCTCTTACTTGTGTCCATTGCAACGTAGGGGTGTGCGCGCCTGGTGTCCCTGTTCTCCTTTGTTCTGGGTCTGAAGCTCTTGCCAATCCTGCAATGCTCCCGCACGTGGGCCTCCCCCAGACACTTGAGGCAACTGGAATGTAGGTCACTAACTGGCATCGGCTTACGACACGACACGCATGGCTTGAACCCCGGCGACCAAGGCATATCCCAGTGCAGGGAAAGGGCTAACTCTGGTAAGCGGGGTCTAACTAACTGCTAACTAACTAACTAACTGAAACGTAAACTTTAGATAAATCAACAAAGTCCACTGAGAGAGGTACTTGCAGGAAAACACAAGGACAAACAGCAGTTCCAGCGACCAGCATGGGCGGTAAGAGGGAACTGAGGGGGTGGTGGGACCCTATATATCAGCACCATGAGGGCGCGACTCCAGGGGGCACCAGAGCTGCCCTGACAGATACCACTGAGGAAAATACTTTCCAGTGGCCGTGCTTGGGGCAAACAGACTTCCATTGGAATGGACATGAGCAACACATGGGAAGTAACCATTTTTCAGTGCCCTGAGTGTGCTTCCATAGAACAGGGGAGGAGCGTGCGGCAGGAGAGGGCCGATGTGTGCGTCACTTTTGCCGTGGTGGAAACAACTGCCTCCATAGGCAACTGGTGCCTCCCCATACTGGGTGGGGGGGGACACTAGCTAAAGGGGAGGACATGTATCCTCCACATATGTCCCCTCCCTGCCCTGCCCCCATTCCAGGACCCCCATCCCACATTACCTGAGAGGGGGAAGGGGCTCTGTCCTCCCACTGTGCCGGCTCTCCCCCATCCCCGGCACAGTCATGCAGCCAGGCCCGGGCCGGGAGTGGGATGGACCCACTCCTGGTCGCTGCTCTGACTGTGCAGCATAGCCAGCTGCCTGGGAGAAAGCCTGGCTGGGGAGGGGCGGCAGCCTGCTCCCAGCCCAGGCTCGGCTTCTGGAGACAGAGGCTGACTCTGAGCATGCCAGAGGGAGCTACAACCATGAGCAGAGCAACCCAGCCTTCAAGAATTGTGGTCCAGTACCTTGGCACTGGCCCTGGGGCAGCTCCCTCCAAATCTCTGACAGTACAGGGTATGGGAACCAGGCTGCCAGGGCTCTCCCCCACCCCCACAGTCACTGCCCCTGGAATCCCTAGCAAGAGGAGTCCTCCCCAGCATTACGGGGTTCTTGGAAGAATTAATGTACTTCCATGAATCTGACCCTCCCCTTCTACCCAGGTGAATCCTCCCTAGCCTTCCCCATCCTGCTTCTGGTCGTCCCATTCCCCAGTCATAGCTCCTTGCCCCTCTAGAGGGGGCTTTGATGTATCTGAGTTGCCGGGATGGATGGTGGCTGATATCACCTCACCTCACACACTCATTCTTGAGCCTAATATTGGCCAGAAGATCGAGCTCCAGATGAACAAAATAGAAGTTGACATCAAAAACAGCCTTCTAGGCAGCATAAGGAGCTGGAGTATCTCTAGGGAACGGCATATAGGGACCCAGTGAAGCCAAGGTTTGAGAATTCAGAGAACACAGTAGATCACCTCTGTCATTTCCCAAGCCACTGGGAATTGAAGATAGTTCACAGAGTCACTAGAAAGAGACTTTTCCTTCATTAGCAGCAAAGTCTTGGTTTTGGCCTGTGACTTCCAATGTTATGTGCAGGCCCAAACCAAAATCCTGGATCCAAACTGTGGGGAATGGTGTATGCGGATGCTACCCGTCTGGGCAGTCTGTGGAGCTTGGAACTGCTGCTCATTCTGTAGGAGGAAAGCCCCACCCCTGGAATCCTTCCTGGGTTTCCACTGGGTATTCCTGCCAGGGGGAGCGATCTGAGCCCTGCCCGGCCCCTTGGCCCATCTGTGGCATTAAAGACGAATTTACAAGGATAAACAGAGCTGCAACGGTGGAGCTTTAGCAGTCTGCTTTCCGAGAGGGGCTGCCTGCCCTATTGGGTGAGTAATACTGAATTCCTGTGAGAGAGACACTCCCTTCTTGTGGGTGGGAATGTAGCTTATGGGGTTACAGCAGAGAGCCCCTTAATGCTTAGCAATGTGATTGCCTCGTGTGGATTGTTCCTGCTCCTGTAATATCAGCTACAAGACAGACAGTGAGCAAGCATCCCAATAAGGGGAGAGTTATGTGGACTTCTGAACGGGCATTTCTCGCTTGTGACAGTGCACCCAGATTATGGCTTGGAACTCAGATATGGGAAACATCTTCCTTTTATTTTGCCCCTTGACGGGTGACGTTTCCAGCAACTTTATCCCCGGTTAGAAAAGAATGTCCCCTCCGTTCATTTACAAAATTAAGTTACTACAAAAAATATTTTTCAAAGAACAAAATAACTCTATGAAACACTGGAAGATGTAAACGGGAAACATCTGTCTACTTCCCGCTGCTGCTGTTTGCATCCCATAAGCCGATGCTTCATGATATCCTTGGAGATGCTGCTCTCCTTAAAAAGGATCCCCAGTCTCAAAAAGCAACAGACGTACCATACGCCGGCGTGGTCGTTACAGTAACTATGCATTGGGATGCCCGGGGTTGATCTCATGGCTACTCCATCTCCCTGAAAACACGGGATGAGCCCAATCCTCTCTTGTTTTTATTGCTCATGAACTCAGACAAATATGGTACTTTTCCCCTGCCTTTGTTTTATGGTACAGCACACACCAGGAGAAGAAACCACTTCAGAGGCAAACTGTAGTCACTAGCCATGGGACCTCAGGGCCTGGCCCTGCGGAGTGCTGAGCCACCTTCCAGTCTACTGAAGTCAACGGAGACAAGAGGGGGGCCTGGCCCTGCCCTGCCCCCTTCTTCCTGCCAGTGATGTGGGGGTGTGCTTTCTGCCACGAGTCCATGCCTCCAGACACCCAGCTTCAACACTCTCCATTCTGCCTGAAACAGGTGCCCTGAGCAGAGAGCCAAGCCCCTCTGCTGAGCTCATACCATCAGCTCCTCACTTTGGCCACGTGTGCCAGGAGGAGCAAGGGCAAGAATCATCTCAGATGTGGGGGGAACGTGTCGGGCAGTCATTAGCTCTCCCATGCTGTCAGCAGGGTGTGGATAGGGCAGGGGGGGCATGCGATGAGGAAGAGGTGCCAGGCAAAGCAGGTAGCCAGTTTCAAATCTCCATCCATTCCTAAATAATCTCCCTCCAGCCTATTGCTGAAACCTGGTGGATTTGCATCAGCTAGAGCTTTACAATGGGAGACACTGAAGAGGGCTGCAGGGAGTTAGGGGTTGGTGCTACAGATTCTGGCGTTTCCCCCTCTGGCTCAGTATTGACCCCATGCCCCAGAGTAGCAGTAGGGGATGCTGTGCTTGGTGGAGGTGGCATCTCTTGGAGGGAGAGGTAAAACAGCGATCCTGACTGTGTTCATCATAAAACTCCTACAGCCTTTTCAGAAGAGATGTGCTACTAGCCCCACAATCCTGGCCAGCTCCCTCCACCATCGGGAATTATATTCCACCTCCATTCATTCCACCTGCACTTTGTTAAGAGATCCTATGTTTGGTTAGCATTGCTGAGGCAGAGGGGCTGACACAGTGTACCCCACGGCTGGTTGCGTTTCAGGGGTGGGGGAGTGATCTTTACATAGACATCGGTAAAGTGCTGTGGGAAGCTTCAGGCAATATTACTGCTATTCCTAAATAGAGCTGCGTGAATAATTCACAATGCCATTGGAAAACGCTTTGAGATCTACCGATGAAAAGTGCTAGCTGCTATTATTATTATTATTAATTCATTCCGGAAATTTTGCCTCTTGCTCTCAGAGCATGAGTTTATTTCTTGGAAATGATTTCCTGACAATTGCTTGGGCTGAAGCTGGTTTGGGAGTGGCAGCTTGTTGCAAATATTTGTTCTGAAATTTGAGCTCATGGCATTTTTTTTCTCTTTCCCGACCAACTGAGAGTAATCCTTAGAATCAGGTTTCTGGTACTGGCAATTCATTATTGTTGCTGTTTATTTTATTACCTAATAGCACCAAAAGGAGTGTGGGATACTTCAAAGAAGAAGGTCCTGTCTACATTAAGAACGTTCATATTGGAATGAACAGCAATGGTGTAAACCCCGCTTTACGCTGGTGCTGTCCATCTGCAGTTCCATTGTGTAGCGCTGTAACTATACCATTATAGTTACGCCAGTAGAAATGCCCTTAATGTAGGCAGAGCCTTAGAAAACTCAGTGTTCACTGCCACTCCCATCTTCACGAAAGTTGTCACAATGAGCAGCAGTGACAAACAGGAGTAGATATATGGATGCAAAGGAAGAAGAATAGCTAATTTAATTGGCTTACACAGTTTTGGTGTAAAGTACTGGACTGACATCTCTGAAGACTGAAGTCCTCTCCTTCCAGGACAAGCACGGCCCAGGTGTTGATGAGGCAAGATTCCTATACGTTGCCTAGCTAATGGGCTTCAGCCCTGCTCTAGCGAGAACCCCTTCTGAAAGGGGCCATGTAGCTCTGTTTGTGCTCAGGCCTTAGTCACTCTGCTAGAACTCCCCCAAGGGTGAACAATTCATGTCTGAATTGCCTCAGGTGTGGATCCACCAGCTCATTTCATAGCCAAGCAATAAGCTGGGTCAGATCTGAACACTCCACTTCCCATTGCCAGCTTCTCTGAGTTTCCAAGGGGTGGAGCCAAAGCCCACTGAAATCAATGAGAGGCTTTCCATGGACGTCAGCGGACTTTGGATTAGAACCCATAACCCTCCAGTTTCTCTGGAGATTTTGTTCAGGTTTTACAATACAAGGAGTTGCTCTTTTCGGACCACTGCCTCAAATGTTCTGCTGAGTGGTGGGCCTTGACTGATCAAAACTTGCCACCCTTCAGATCGGTGTATTTTAAACCTAGTGGGGAGTATTAGGAGCCCAGCCTCACTATTATGTGTGTCTGTTCAGTCCTTCTCCATCCCATGCACAGTTGCTTTAGAACAATACTCCTGACTTCCAAATAAAGCTTAGGAATAATTCTGTGTACAAAATAAGCTGTTGTCAAAATAGGTGGGTAAATAGTAACTATTTATGGAATGTTTGCCCTGAGCTTCAGCCAACTTTAACTATACGTACAGCCTGTGGTGAGAGGGGGAGACTATAAATAGGCCATTGCTTTGTGTGAGGCTTTATAAAACAGGCTGAAGAAATGATGGAAATAAAATTGGCCAATGAGAATTCCATACCTGGCAGGTTTCCATTATGCTCTCATGTGTCAGTGTTCGTTGTTCAATTTGTCCTTCTTGCATTTAAATACCCACAGGCTGTGCAGAAAAGGCAAGGCCCCATTTACTGGCTAAATCACCTCTCGCCTCTGAGGAGCTGGACCTTGTGTCCTGATCCTTCAGTTCGGTTCAGGACTCTAACACTTCAGCTAAAAGGGCTCTTGCCTAGTTGGGACGAGTAGGAGTAGATTCAGGTCGGGCTGCCAGAGAGCGCCGTCGACCAACCAAGCGCACTTGGGCGCTCCTAACCCCTGTCTACACATTACTTTATGGAACTTAGCTGAAAACAGCTTTCAGCACCAGTGCTCCCTGAACCAACTGTGGGAATGGCTCACGTTCTAGTGCAGTGTTTCACAGTGTGTCTCTAGGTAGGAGTTTTCTGTGATTTGTGCAGCATGGCCAGCTCTCGTGATTTTATTGCAAGGCTTCCAGCTCCTACAGTCCAATGATTAGGTGCGAATCTCAGCTTTCCTTTAAAAAAAAAAAAAAAAAGTAAGTTTCAAGCTCTCAGGGTTGTAGAGAAAAGCTTGAAGATGTGACTCCTAAAGACTGTGACACCGGAAGACAAAAAGAGCCCCAGGGGCACTCTGGCTTAGAAACCATGTGATTAAAAAAAACCAACCTGCTATTTTGTGGGCTCAGCTCATGGTTTTTGAACTCATTTTACAATGACAGTGAGCGGCATGTTCTCAACGAAGCAGGGGCTCTTCGGTATGAGTGACATGCTTTAGTTTATTATATCAGCCACACAGTGTATTATCCTGGATTCAGTGTCTACCGTCCTGCAGCCAAGGAGTTTTCTTTGAATTACATTGCCCCAGCAGAGTGTCAACCACCTCTTGGCCCGACAGCCTCCATTGCCTGATGACAGATCTCATCTCTGGAAAGGGTCAGTTCTGCAGAGAGGAGAGGAAAGTTGGGCTTGAGGGCTTATATCAGTCCCTGGCATCAGGGGCATCTGACATAATGAGGCAAAAGAAGCCACATTATCCAAAAAAAAAAAAAAAAAACTCCATCGTGGTTGGCTTATGCCCTGAATCCCAGAGGCTTTATCCTCCTAGATAATGGAGGCACAGGTGTGCTCGTCATTAAGGATATGATTTCGTCCATGAAAGTCACAGGTTCCGTGACTTCACCAGACCTCTGTGACTTATTTGGCTTCAGCTGTCAGCAGCTGCAGCTGGGGCTGGAGCCGGGGCTGTATGCCCCTCCCATGGCTGGAGTCAGAGCTGTGCATACCCGCCCCGCTGCGGCGGGTCTCGGGCTGCCAGTCCCGCCCACGGGACTCCAACTGTCATTCCTTCTCCCCTCAACCCCTCCCCTCCCGTTATTTTTAGTAAAAGTCACAAACAGGTCATGGGCTCCTTTGAATTTTTGTTTATTGCCCATGACCTGTCCGTGACTTTTACTAAAAATAGCAGTGACAAAATCTTAACCTTAGTCATCATGCATGTCAATGTCTGATCTTCTTTTGAATCCTCTTGGCTTTAAATATAACTTGTGGCAGTGAGTTCCATAGGTTAACTGCATTTTATAACAGGCTATTTCCTTTTATTGGTTTAATATCCCTTGCCTGTCATTCTTGAATTTCTCCTTATTCTCATCTTATGGAAGAGGTATGGAAGAGAACATAATTTATTTTTTCTACACCTTTTAGTATATTGTACACCTCAATCACATCCCTGCTTATCTGTTCAATGATTTCTCCTCATCCTAACTCCAGAAGGGACCA
Source organism: Natator depressus (assembly GCF_965152275.1). Lineage (NCBI taxonomy): Eukaryota > Metazoa > Chordata > Testudines > Cheloniidae > Natator > Natator depressus. Next base: position 15,003,689 of record NC_134238.1, on the reverse strand, counting down.
CTGTGATCATCTGACCTCCTGTATAACGTAGGCCATAAAACTTCCCCAAAATAATTCTTAGAGCAGATATTTTAGGAAAAACATTCAATCTTAATTTTAAAATGTTCAATGATGGAGCATCCACCACGACCCTTAGTGAATTGTTCCAATGGTTAATTACTCTCACGGTTAAAAATTAGCACCTTATTCTCAGTCTGAATTTGTCTAGCTTCAACTTCTAGCCACTGGATCGTGTTCTACCTTTCTCCGCTAGATTTAGGAGCTCATTATTAAATATTTGTTCCCCATGTATGTACTTACAGACTATAATCAAGTCACTCCTCAACCTTCTCTTTGTTAAGCTAAAGAGATTGAGCTCTGTCTAGCACTATAAGTCATGTTTTCAAATCCTTTAATCATTTTTGTGGCTCTTCTCTGAACCCTCTCAAATTTATCAACATCCTTCTTGAATTTTGGGCACCAGAACTGGACACAGTATTCCAGCAGTGCCAAAGACAGAGGTAAAATAACCTCTCTACTGCTACTTGAGATTCCCCTGTTCATGCATCCCAGGATGGCATTAGCTCTTTTGGCCACAGTGTCACACTGGGAGCTTGTGTTCAGCTCATTATCCACCAACCCCCAAATCTTTTTCAGAGTCACTCCTTCCCAGGATAGATCCCCCATCCTGTAAGTGTGGCCTGTGTTCTTTGTTTCCTAGAAGTATGCATTTAAATTTAGCTATGTTAAAACATACATTGTTTGCTTGCACCCAGATTACAAATGATCCAGATTGCTCTGAATCAGTGACCTGTTCTCTTCATTATTTACCACTCCCCCAATTTTTGTGTCATCTGCAAACCTTATCAGTGATGATTTTATGTTTATTTCCAAGCCATTGATAAAAATGTTAAATAGCATAGGCCAAATACCAATCCCTGCAGGACCCCCCAGAAATAGGCCTGCTTGATGACAATTCTCTGTTTACATTTTTGAGACCTATCAGTTAGCCAGTTTTTAATCCATTTAATGTCTCTAAGGTGCCACAAGTACTCCTTTTCTTTTTTCTTTTTACGAATACAGACTAACACGGCTGTTACTCTGAAACCTGTCATTATGCCACGATATGCTATGCATCCGATGAAGTGAGATGTAGCTCACGAAAGCTCATGCTCAAATAAACTGGTTAGTCTCTAAGGTGCCACAAGTACTCCTTTTCTTTTTTCTTTTTACGAATACAGACTAACACAGCTGTTACTCTGAAACCTGTTAATTTTATATTACTCTAGTTTGTTAATCAAAATGTCATACAGTACCAAGCCAAATACCTTACAGCAGGGGTAGGCAGCCTACGGCATGTGAGCTGATTTTCAGTGGCACTCGCGCTGCCTGGGTCCTGGCCACCTGTCGGGGGGCTCTGCATTTTAATTTAATTTTAAATGAACCTTCTTAAACATTTTAAAAACCTTATTTACTTTACATACAACAATAGTTTAGTTATATATTATAGACTTATAGAAAGAGAACTTCTAAAACGTTAAAATGTATTACTGTCACGCAAAACCTTAAATTAGAGTGAATAAATGAAGACTCGGCACACCACTTCTGAAAGGTTGCTGACCCCTGCCTTACAGAAATCTAAGTATATTATAGCAACTCTATTACTTTTATCAACCAAACTTGTAACCTCATCAAAACAAGATATCAAGTTAGTTTGACAGGATCTATTTGCCATAAATTCATGTTGATTTGCATTAATTATATTACCCACCTTTAGTTCTTTATCATTTGAGTCCCAATTAATAAAGCCTCCAAGCCTCTAATCACTTTTACTACCCCTCTCTGGATCCCTTTGATTTCTGCTGTATATTTTGGGAGGCGAAATGTCCAGAGTTGTATGCAGTATTCCAGGCAGATTCTTGCCATTGGTTTATATAATGACACACTCTTTAAAGAGAGCCTGCATTAAATAGTTTGCCTGGTAACACAAAAATCTGAGCACTTTGCACTGGATAATAGGGGAAAGCATCTTTCTCTTCTGTCACTGATTTCAATCCCACCCAGGTCAGTACTGACCAACAGTTATAGGGGGGGCCAGTGTTTGATCTAGTGTTTGTATTCCACTAGGGCACAGATAGTCCACTTGCTTGTGTTTAGTTGCTCGGGCTTTGTAAACTCCTTTGTACTGCTGGGAGGGAGAGCAGAACCAAGTGAGGTGGACCAACAGTGCAATTTTCTCTCTGAAGCAAGGCAGTTTGCTCACACCTTTAAAATAAAACAGCAGAAGAGTCCTTGGCATCTGCTCTCCTGCGAGTTTCTCCCAACCAAAATATGAAGTGAAAATTAAATTTAAATTCTTTTCCTTCCCCTAAATCAAATCTTGCAGGCGCCAATTGCCATTTGAAAGGTCAACCTTTCCACCTCAAAGTCTGTAATCAATAAATTATTGACCTAAACAACATCCATAAACTTCAGTCTGTCTTTATCTTTTTCTCCCTCCCCCCTCCCCCCCGCCTTAAAGAATACATGTAGGGATGGGAATGAGGAGGATGGAAGTCTGCATAATCTCGCAGCTGGGGAGCTTGTAAACGCAGGTGTCTACAGCAGTTGGGGAGATATGTGCGCATCTTCAAAGTCACGCTATTTTCCATGTCCTTTGGGCAATTTAAAATCAAGTTTGTAAAAGTGGAATTTTAATTGCTGACATGTTTTGTGTTTTTTCCCTCTGCTGCAGAGCAGAGTTCTGAGTGGACTGTGTTCCTGCAAACCAAATTAGATGAATAATTTTAAAGGATTTATCCTTTTTTACATGTAAGTACCATAAAAAGACATGATGCTGGTAGTGTTTCCAGCTCACAATGTTTGGAGTTTTTCTTTCAGCCCCGCCTTCTTCGGTCATCATTATGATGTAAGAATCTCAGCTTGTGGGGGGTTGTTGTTGTTTTCAAAATAAGTTTCTAGCCTTTATGGTTGTAGAGAGCAGCTTGAAAATATGACCCTCAAAGTTTCCAACAGCAGAGGCAAATAAAAAGAAACCTTGCTGTATTATGTTTAAAAACTCATGATTTATGAGCCAATCTCAGGATTTTGGGGGGCCTGATTTGTGATTTTTGATTGATTGGGGTTGGCCAATACTGCACAGGATCCTTTTGTGTACATTTGTATTACTTATTGGTGGGAGGAAAGTTTTCAGTTGATGTTCCATTCACAAAGAGAGAACACTAGCTTTCAGTCTAAAACACATTTTCTTTTTCTACTAAGGAAAACAACATCAAGAAAGGACAAAACCCAAGTCTCCCCTGGAGAACATACAGTGTGTGTCCGTGTCCTCTTGTCTCTGTGCAGTAGCTCTGAGAATAGCAACCTGGCTGCTGAGTTTTGCAAACAGGGAGAGCTTTTAAAGATTTAAAGGGGCAGTACACCGAAGACTAAGGCATTTCAGTTGCATAGCTACAGCCACCATGGTTAATGGGAGCAGCTTAGCATGACTTAAGACTCAAAAAAAAAACAAAAAACAAAAACCCTCTGATTTCTTTGCACCCCACCCTGTAATAGTGGAACAGTGTGTTGAGATAAGAATTGGCCCATTACAAACCATGATGCGAAATCTTCCATTCCAATCTCTTCAGACAATAATGTTGTCTGACTGACTGCCTGAGTCTTCCTCTATGCCTCAGGATGAAAGGAAATGAGTATGTGCCTTTTCTGGCCCTTTGAAAGGAGACCTAAAAATGTTGTTTAGTTTTTGTCTTTTAAAAATGCATTGGTTTTGCTGCTTGTGTTTTTTGCCTTAGGAACATCTGGATGTCAAGTCTCTTCTTCCCTGGCTTTGCTTGAGGTTTCACTGGTAATTTATGTGGTTTCCTGATCCCTACTTGCAAAGAGCATTGAAAGTTTACCAAAGATGGCTTTTCTCCCAACTGTTCTTACAGCTGTTTGACTTAGGCCAGTTCTGCACTAGAAAGTTTGCCTGCTATGGCAATGTCAGTTTGGTGTGTGATTTTTGTGTGTGACATTTCTATGCTGGTAAAAGCCCTAGTGTTGGCTTTTGCCCTTAAGGTTTCTGCCTATGATGGATCAGCTAGCTTCAATACAACTGATCCTGACTGGCTGGAGATCAGGTGGCTCCATTTAGTTATCAGACCCAGCTAGGGAAGAGCTGGGGATTTTCCCAAAGAGCTGGATGAGCTAATTGGAGAAGGAGGAGAGGAGGTGGAAAGCAGCCTGAAAGAAGGTTGAGAAGCAGAAAGGGGAGACAGGCTACACCCAGGGTGAGCCATAAGCTTGAACAGAGGTAGGAACCCTGATGAGTGGCAGGCTGCCTGAACCCCTGAGTGAGAGGAGAAGCGTGCCAGCCCCTGAACAGTGGGGGTGATGGAGGCCCAAGAGTCTGGGGAGAGGCATGGGGGCAGACGAGGAGTGGAGGTGCACCTGTGAGAAAGAGCCAGGCTGAAGGTTTGGTTGTGTTCATATTCTTGTTGGAGGTTGGTAAAAGACTCTGAGGCCCCAGGAGGGATAGGACTCTGTAAAGTGGCCTACATCTGAAGCAGTTCAAAGGGAGGTGGGGAAAAGGTGCTGCAATGCCATGCCAGCCAGGAAGGGGGCATGTTCAGGTGGCAACTTTATCACAAAGCTATAGCAGCAAAAACATGTTTTTGCTGGTACAAGCTGTCTCTCCACTACGAGGGTTTGCTGGTGTACTTAAACCAGCATGGTTATACCAGCAAACCTTTGCTAATTTAGATTGGCCTGAATTATTTGTTGTTAAACACAAGCAAAAAACAAAGGGCCAGATTCTCTGGTCTGCTACGGCCACTTTGCAACACGCTAAGTGGTACAAAGTGGCCTTAAAGTGGCAGGGAAAGACCAGTGGAGATTCTGCCCTGTGCAAGGGAATTCTTCGCTGGTAAAAAGGTAGGTGGACTGTTGTCCACTCTCTCCTGCACTGGCCGCCGTCAGGGACATTCTGACAGACAAGGAAGAATGGCAGAGTGGGGGTTGGGTGAAGGGGAAGAATCAAGGCTAAGTTTTGAACAATCAGAGTAAACGTCCCATTCCTCTGAACTCTCTCTGATGCCAGGATTCTACAAAGTCTCCAGTCATCCATAGAGTCTTCCAAGAAAAAACAGGAAGGACAAGACTTTAAGAATATATATCTTCTTTTAAAAAAAAAAAGAAAAAATCCTTTCTGGCCTCCTTCAGCCACCATGAAAATCCAAAATAAATACCTAAAAAGGGCACAAAGCCACATTTCCCCCTACTTTGCAGCTCACCTTCAATATGTTCATGATCCTGCCAAGTAGTTTGCGTTCTCAGCTCCCAATGAAGTCCTCAGCTCACCTCCCGGCACCATTCAGGACCAAGCCCTTGATGTGTAGTGTAGCATCTTCCTTCTTCTTCTTCTCACTGGCAAAAAGGAAAGGGGCTACAAGTACAATTAGCTTTTCATGGTGACATTCACCCCTATGCAGAGAGGAATAGCACAAAGCCTGTGTACCAAAGGCCTGATCCAAAGTTCCCTAAAGACAATGGAAAGACCTTGATGGTCTTTAGATATGAGTCCCGCTTAGAAGGCTTGAGGTGAACTTAAATGTTACATACACCACGTACTGACTTCTGTACAGGGATGGATTTCCCCCCACGTGCTAAGTGTTTGTTAGATCAGTGGTTCTCAACCTTTTCTGACTACCCCTTTCAGGAGTCTGCCCAGGCCTCCAGCACATAACAGTTTGGCGGGGCCCTGAGCAATTGCCCTGCTTGCCATCTCCTAACACTGGCCCTGCACTTGCGAACCCCCTAAACCCATCCTGCTGCCCCCCCCAGGAGTCGTGACCCTCAGGCTGAGAAACACTGATCTAGATGAGCTGATGTACCCCCTGGAAGACTTCTGCATACGCTCAGTGGTATGCGTACCCCTGGTCTTAGACATTTCCGGCAACCATTCACCCCCAGCAGAGCTCAGATCCGTCCTTCCCTCAAATCCTCAGCTGTCTGGGCCTGTAGTTTCTCCCTGTCTGCACGCATACTTCCTATTGAGCACTCAAAGCACCATGAGGCTTTATAGGCATCATTAACTGTTAGGGCCCTGCGGGGGACTTGGCATGAATCCTCATACAACCATCACAGCAACGCACAAAAAGCTGAAGCTGGCCATCCATGCTATCCATCTATGAATATGTATGCGGTGCATGGGTGTGCATTACCGCATGCATCTGAATGTGTAAGAGTGCGTGTGTTGACCCAATACATCAAACATAGGTTAGTCTCTGACTAATTGTGAGGGCTGATTTCATCAATTTTTACAATTGTTACAGACCTGTAATAAACCAAAGGAAATGCAACTGCATCCTTTAATATTGAACTCTACTGGGCCTTTATAGTTATATTGCTAATCACAGGTATTTCGCAGGCACAGACTTGACACTGCTCACTAAAAGTAACTGATGATTAAAGGTGCCCGTCTGGCAGGTCTGTGCATTGCCAGCCGTATGAATAGGCAACATGTCGGGAATTTCCAGGATACTTCCTTACAAACACTATTATTAGATGCATATTTCAAGAGGCAAGTATTGTCAGAGCACGGAGGCAGCTGAGGTAATTCTAATGAACAGAAGGCAAGGACTGTACAAGGAATTTATATTTATAGGCCATTCCAGGAAAGGCTGAACTTAATTTCCCAATACCTTTACACCTTCTGGCTTGGGAAAGACAACATTTTTCTTCCGGCAAACATCAAGGAATGTCTCCCAGCCAAATACATTGTCTGTTACAATAGATGTGTCAAATAGGTTGGAACATCATTAGAGCACTTCAGGCAGCATCAGCAAATTCAACAGAGTTTAAGCTTTCCTTAAATGAATAGGGGCTGATCCAAAGTTTGCTAAAGTCAGTGGCAAAGCTCCCACTGACTTTAGTGAGATTTGGCTCAGGCTTGTTTGTATTCCTTTTTAATGGGTGGGGGGCGGGGGGGAACCTTCCAGATGTGAAACAAGGCAGGGCTGTGTGCCTGAGTCTGCAGACAGACAGACTGGGGAAAAATTGGGAGGTGACCACTGCGCCAGTCATCTCAATGAGGTGTACGCTCTGAAGCCTAATGATGAATCACTTAAATGCCAACATTAATTGATCACAGAGCAGAAGTATCCAGATAGGCTGTGGATGGTAAATGGAGCTAGGGATTGGGGAAGGAGACTGAGTAGGATATTACTTCTGTCCCCTCCCATTTGTGTCAGAATGGCAAAGCAACATGCTATGTACTGCAGCTGTTTTTAGGACTAGGGAATTACAAAGACTCAAGGGCTATTGAGAACTGTCGTCTCTTTTGACAGAAAGCATGAAAAGCTGCTTGGACTGTGGCTGAGAGCAGCAGTAGGCATACCTATCAGCTAGACTCCCAGCACCTTCTCTTGAGCTTTGGTAGTTCTTAGTTCCAAACATGCAATGAATTGAAAGAGTTTGAGTCCTGTCCCCAAGTGCCGAACCCCAAAAGGAAGAACTGTTGAGAACTTACATTGCTGAAGACACCATACCTTGTCTTTCTGAAAGTGTTTTGGGAATGTTGCTGATACAGATATATTCTCTCTTGAGTTCCATAGAACTTTCCCATAGGGTGAGGTTTAGCTGACGCCCATCACTCATAGATATATTCTCTCTCAAATTCTAGACGTTGGTTTAAAAATCCAATAGAATGGAGAGCATTCTCATTAAATACTATGAGCCAGGCCCTCTTCTGGTTTAAATTGGTCCTACTCTGGTATACACCAGCTATGGATCTTGGTCTAGAAGAGAAGAAGCATGGTCCAGTGGTTAGGTAGTAGCCTGGGACTGGGAAACATGAGAAAGTAACTTTGTCTCTGTGCCTCAAGTTCCTTATCTGTTAAATGGGGATAATAGCACTGCCCTATTTCATAGGCATGTTGTGAAGATAAATACATTGAAGATTGTGAAACACTCAATATTATAGTGATGGAGGCCACATAAGTATAATCAATACAATAATTAAGTGTGCTTGTGATGCATAGCCATTTTCATGTAATATTTTGTTTTACTACTTGCAATTTATGAACACACACAATCATATCCAAGTAGCCATATGCAATTGTTATAGCATGCAAAAGTGCTCACAATCGGATATTAAATATGAAGTGGTGAGTAAGCACAAATAGTAAAAGGATGCGTTGAAGAAGGACAAATTTATCTTGTAGTTACTTGGGCTAGGCATGTGCACATCTGGCTTGGATAATGGAGTATAGGGTTTGCTTATAAAATTTGCAGATGACACCAGCCTGGGAGGGACTGCAAGCACTTTGGAGGACAGGATTAGAATTTAAAATGACCTTGATAAATTGGAGAACTGGTCTGAAATCAACAAGAGAAATTCAGTAAAGACAAGTGCAAAGTACTGAACTTAAGAAGGAAAAAAAAATCAAATGCAGAACTTCAGAATGGGGAGATGGAAGAACGGACTTAGGACGGAAGAATCCCATGCACCGCTACTGACTAGGGACCGAATGGCTAGGCAGCAGTTCTGCAGAAAAGGACCTAGGGGTTACGGTGGATGAGAAGCAGGATATGAGTCAACAGTGTGCCCTTGTTGCCAAGAAGGCTAACAGCATTTTTGGCTGTATAAGTAGGAGCATTGCCAGCAGATCACGGGACGTGATCATTCCCCTCTATTCAGCATTGGTGAGGCCTCATCTGGAGTACTGTGTCCAGTTTTGGGCCCCACACTACAAGAAGGATGTGAAAAAATTGGAAAGCATCCAGCGGAGGGCAACAAAAATGATTAGGGGACTGAACACATGACTTATGAGGAGAGGCTGAGGGAACTGGGATAGTTTAGTCTGCGGAAGAGAAGAATGAGGGGGGATTTGATAGCTGCTTTCAAGTACCTGAAAGGGGGTTCCAAAGAGGATGGATCTAGACTGTTCTCAGTGGTAGCAGATGACAGAACGAGGAATAATGGTCTCAAGTTGCGGTGGGGGAGGTTTAGGTTGGATATTAGGAAAAACTTTTTCACTAGGAGGGTGGTGAAGCACTGGAATGCGTTACCGAGGGAGGTGGTGGAGTCTCCTTCCTTTGAGGTTTTTAAGGTCAGGCTTGACAAAGCCCTGGCTGGGATGATTTAGCTGGGGATTGGTCCTGCTTTGAGCAGGGGGTTGGACACTAGATGACCTCCTGAGGTCCCTTCCAACCCTGATATTCTATGATTCTATGGTAGTACCGCTGAAAAGGATCTGGGGGCTACAGTGGATCACAAATTGAATATGAGTCAACAGTGTGATGCATTTACAAAAAGGCTAGTCATTCTGGGTATATTAACAGGCACTGGAAAAAGTCTCAGCTGGAGTATTTTGTGCGGTTGTGGGCACCACACATTAAAAAGGATGTGGACAAATTGGACACAGGAGAGCAACAAAAATTATGAAAGGTTTCAGAGTAACAGCCGTGTTAGTCTGTATTCGCAAAAAGAAAAGGAGTACTTGTGGCACCTTAGAGACTAACCAATTTATTTGAGCATGAGCTTTCGTGAGCTACAGCTCACTTCATCGGATGAATTATGAAAGATTTAGAAAACCTGACCTAGGAGGAAAGGTTAAAAACTGGGCATGTTTAGTCTTGAGAAGAGAAGACTTGGGGAGGGAATATGATAGCAGTCTTGAAATATGTTAGGGTTGGGATGTTTTAAAGAGGACAATGATCAATTGTTCTCTATGTCCATTGAAGGTAGGTCAAGAAGTAATGGGCTTAATTTGCAGCAAGGGAGATTTAGGCTAAATATTAGGGGAAACTTTCTAACTTGAACTGTAGTTAAACTCTGGAAGAGGCTTCCAAGGGACGTTGTGGAATCCCTGTCATTGGAGGTTTTATTAGGAACGAGTTAGACAAACACCTGTCAGGGATGGTCTGAGTTTCTTTGGTCCTGCTTCAGCTTAGGGGTTTGGACTTGATGACTTCTCAAGGTTCCATCCAGCCCTACATCTCTGAGTCGATGATTCTGTGGTGTGGAGCAATTATATGTATATAATGATCATTATTGATCCGCTCATTGTGGGCATTGAGCCTAAAGGAGGGATGTGAATGTAATGATAGTGAATACCTATTATGTCACTGAACAATGAGTTACAAGCTAACAGTATTGGAATTCATGACGTTTTGGGATCAGGAATGCCCTGAAGCCTTGGGGAAATCTGCATTTGCCTGAGCTTTGTGATGTGGAACCACCTCTGCTTGTTGTGAGCACTGGGTTTGTCATTAAGATGTACAGTTTGGCTGATGGGTGGAGAGCTGATTTGGATGCATCCATGTCAGACTGTTAATAACACTAATCTGCATGGGGAGGCAGAGCTGGGGGAAACCTAATAACTGTCCAGATGCCATTTTCAACAGCAAACTGAAGGCTTCAGTGAAGACAATAAAATAAGTCATCCCCAAATCACCTTCATCAACAGCACTTCCCAAGTAATTCACAAGTATCAATGGAACATCAGCCAGTAAGTGACTGACGCTGGGGAAACCCAGACAGATTAGGGGCCATCAAGACCTCACACTGTACATTTCCTATCAATGCAGCTAGAATCCATTAAGGTGATCATGACTGGATATCACAAATGGTCTCTGTTTTGGTGATTTGTTGCACCTGGGGCAATTTTAGGGGTTGTAAAGTGTTGGTGATTAAAGCCCAGGACTGGAAGACAGGAAGGCTGGAGTCGTGTCTGGTTCTGCCACTGGTCTGGGAGCCAGGATTCCCAGGCTTTATTACTGGTTCTGCCACTGTTAGCTTAGACAAGTGATTTAAATTCTCTGGCCCAGTCTGTAATATGGGTGTAATAGTATCAGTCGTGAGACTGAAGCAATGTGTGTAAAGTGCTGTGAGATCCTCGAGTGCAAGGTGCTATGTAGATTCAAAGCATTACTTTTACATAAAACCTCCCTTCTGTGGGGCTCGTTTCTAGCTTTTGTGTCAGGAGTACAAGCGGAGTCACAGAGAGCACATTTCTAGGCAGAGGATATTCCCGACTCTGATCATTCCAGCTCTAGCTGACCCAGTTTGGTACCCTACCTTATTCAGTTTACATGTAGTGAAACACGTCTAGTTTCAGCAGCCTTATGGTATTTTCAGTCTAGCCAGTTTTCCAGCTGTAGTCTGGAGGATGAGGACAGGAAGTCACTAGTGCACATGACTGTGTATGTCTGTTTATATTGTGGCTACAAGCATTAGACAACGGTAGATTAGTTGTGTTTGTGCAGCTGCCGAGCTCACTGTTGTGATGTTACCATCCACTGTGCTGTTGTATAAATCTGCCCTCCCATTAAATTAAAACAAAGTATTCCTTCCTTTTCGGCTGCGAAAGTCAGAACAGAGAATTGTGAGAGTGTATTCTCGAAACACTTAGAAAACCTAGTAAAGCCTGTGTATTACAGAGAGGCCCAAACCAAAACTCCAGAGCCAAGCACCTCCTGCACTTTGGGGTCAAAGTCTCAGATCTGGACCTACATTTTGCAAAGGCTACATAGCTTCTCTCCGGCTTCTGCCAGCCACAGGGCCTGCATATAGATAAGTATTGTGGAACCAAAGAATGCCATGACTCATTCCATAGCTGTGGTGCTGGATTTCCTAACCACCTTTGAAAGCTTTAATGAAACATTAGAGAACATAATAGTCTTCCTCAGTAATTGCCCCAAAACACTGAAGGCTTGTGTCCACTTGAAACGTCACCATAGTGCTTCGGTGTAGACACTACCTGTGCTGATGGGAAGCATTGTTCTCTTGGCGTAGGTAATCCTCCTCCCTGAGAGGTAGTAGCTAGGTCAATGGAAGAATTCATCCATCAGCCTCATGCTGTCTACACTGGGGATTAGGTTGGCCTGACTCTGCTGCTCAGGGGGATGGATTTTTCACACCCCTGAGCGATGTAGCTGGGTTGACCAAACTTTTTAGTGTAGACCAGGCCTGAGAGAGACCTACACCCTCTAGTCCTTACACTCTGGGCTGATCTACTACACTGAAAATTAACATTGGCATGGCAATGTCTCTTAGGGGAGTGACAAATCTACGCCCCTGCCAGAAGTAGTTAAGCCGACCTAACCCCCAGTGTGGACAGCACTAGGCTGACAGAATAATTTCTTCTGTTGACCTACCTACCTCCTCTTGGGGAGGTGGATTATGTACAGAAATGGGAGAACGCCTCCCGTCACTGTAGTGAGTGTCTACGTTGAAGTACTACAGCAGCCCAGCTGCATCTGTCCCACTGTAGCATTTTAAGTGTAGACTTAGCCTTAGATGACATCACTTGCTTTCTGCACCCACTCACTGTGCTGCTTTTGACAGGAAGGGCGGGAAGTTGCCCTTTGAAATGCTGTTGATTTGAGTCTTGAAAAAGCACTCTCTGAAATCTTGGCGTGAGGATGTTTAGTATTTTTATTCATAGCATTTGCCACAGATCTCTCCACCTTCAGAAGAAACTGTAGGAGCCCTCTCTTTGTATTAGCTTTCCCCCATTTCAGTAATCACCCTACGGGTGGCAGGAGGGGCCAGGGTGAGAAGGAGTTTGTACCAAACACAGTTTCACTGAGAAGGTGAAGACGACAGTCCAAGTGTCAGAATGTTGTGTACCTGACTGGGTCCCCCTTTGGAGCCAGTCTACAAGGGACATGAGTCTCTGACCATTCCGGCTGGAAACCTTTAGCTCAGGCTGTAGCTAGATCATGTTTTCAGCTCTGGAGGTCCCTGGTTCAATCCCTAGCGTGTTGGCCAAGATAGCAAACATCCAATTTGCTTAATACAATTTTATAACACAGCAGACACCACCGTGATGGGCACGTTACAGAGGGACACTCAAAGAACTGTCAGGTCTGTCATTGCCCTGCCATGGAATTGCATCAGTTCCTAACACAATTTCATAGAAACTTTTCATTCTTTGCACCATGCCAGCCATTTGCAAAACTCAGTCTAGATCTTGCTTCAGATTTTGGACACCAGGGGCTGGGCCTCAGGGAAGGGGCGGGGTTAGGGTGTTTGGTATTGTGCGATTGGAAAATTGGCAACCCTATGACATGGGCTAGATGGCCTTGCTGAAGGACTGGGACATTGGGACTGCAAGGACAAGAGAAGACCCTGGGCAGCAGGACCTTGGAAGATGGGCCCAGGATTATTTGGAAGTGGTCCCAGGGGAGTAGTCCCGGGGGAGAGACAAAGGCAACTGCAGAAAGGAGGTGGAACCCCAAGTGGTGAGGGGGTAAACGCGAGATTTCAGGCGCCTGGCAGCAAAAGAATGATTGTACCAGTCATCGTGGGTGGGTGCTGGAGGAGTTGGGAACGATAAGAGGTTGAAGGACTAGGTGACCCTCCCCCCACACCCCCGAAAGGGGACTGCACCTCAAAGGCAATTTGGCTGGAGGACCAGGTCACAAACGCGAATGCATGTCTGGAGAACCATGTGGGGGAGAGGGGAGAGCAGGCGACCCTCTACAAGAATGTTGAAATTCAAACCATTGCTACCCCAAACCTGTGCTGGTGAACCCTGCAAAGGTGCAATGGTTCTGTCTGGATCCTTAGCTCCAAACCTCTTGGGCAGGAAACCTCATGAAAACAGGCTCTCGTGTAAGAGTTCTGTGTTGCTGTCCTGCTGAAAATACATCTAGAAGAGCTATCCAGATGGCATTGCTTTGGGAAGGCCCCACCTCTGTATCATGGCTATGCCTCAGCCTGGGGTGGTAGACACAGAGTGACCCCCGAACATGAGCCATCTGCTGAGCTGGTGGCGGAGAGGGGAGCACTCCCTCTCCTCTTGAGGCAAGATGGGGCCTCCCTGCTCTCTCTGTCTTTAGCCAGGCTACTTGTTCAAGAGAAGGGGAGACTCAGCCCCACGGAGCCAATGGTAGAGGGATCTGTGTGGGGTATGGGGGGAGCAGCTCTGCTGGTACTACCCCAGCAGATCCATTAAGGTAGTGGCAATGAGGAACAAACCCCAGGATTCGCTGCTGGGGGGTGTCAGCAGGACCCCATCTGAGCCCACCAGGTTTTAGAGTGAGGCTCATACTGTCTGCAGACTTAGGCAGATGTCACTGCATTAGTTGCATGTGTTTTCCAGCTTTTCTTTGCAACCAGGAGAGCTAGAAACATATTTTTTGTTGCGCTTCTGTCACCGTCACATGACTCCCGGATCGGGGGGCCAAGGCATGTCCCTAACGTGCCTACATCTTAATCCAGCCTTGGAAACAATATGGCTTTGCAAGTGTACTGAACCAAAGCCATTCCACTCAAGTGTTGTGCCAAGCAAGGCAGAAGGAATACAGCTAAATCTGTGACTTCACAGAATATGCTCCCAGCGAACCCGTTCCTTTACCCAGCTATCTGACATCACAGATGTCCTCTCCACGCTTCCAGATGGTGTCAAGGACCAAGTCTGGCCAACAAATACATTCAGCTCTGTGAGCCAGAAGGTTATGTAAAAAAGTGGCTGTTATGAGGGCAGATTAGAAAAGACACTTTGTTGATGTTAAACGTTCTCTGAGGATTCCCTGAGGGCCAGATTCTGCCATACTTTACTCCAGGGTAGTTCACAGAGACGACTCACAGAATAAGGTAATACTCACTGTCAACAGGGGTAGGCAGAATCCAACCCTAAAACCTCTAGACACAGTTTTTGGACTGGTGTAAACTATTTCGGTTTTACCAATATAGCTATACCAGTACAACCCCTAGTGTGGAAACAGCCATCCCGGTATAAAAGTGCCTTCTGCCAGTCTAGGGTATTGCCCTCACAAAATAGGAATAGCTATACCAGCATAAGCACATTTACACTGGTGTAACTGTGTCCACACTAGGAGGGTTCTACTGCTTTAATTATACTGTTATAGGTAATACGGTACAACTATCTTTACACAGAGCTCGTGAAAATCACTTTGCTGTTTACACAGAGAGATGTACTGTGTACAAACACCCATTTTTTAAATCATAATAGCTATTCCTGGCTCTGTGACCTTCGATGAGTCACTTAATCTCACTGTGCCTCATTTTATTCCTATCTGTAAAATAGACTATGACTCTAAAGGGCTATATTAAATTCTAGGCATTATTTAAATATATTCTTTGGTGGTAACTAGAAAAGTCTTTCCCCCTCCCCCCCAATATTCTGTCTCCATTTAGAAAGGACAGTCCCTATTCCCTACCACAAAATATTCATAATTTTCATTCTCATTCATCCAAAAATCTCTTCCAGTTGCCTATAATTAGAAGGTACATTCTTGTTTTTTCCCCAGACAAACACAGGGCATAGCAGGGATGTATTAGCAGAGCTAAGTGCAGGCTCCAAGGAAAGCCAGTCTCAGAAATCCATGTAAAGGGGCAGGTGGTGGAAATCTCTAAACAGAATCCACATACAAGGGTTAGCTAGATGGGCCTAATCAATCCGTTGATGCAAACATGGGTTCCTGAATCCATTCTAAACCAAATCTATCCATACATTAATTCCTCTAACTCTGGTGTGCGCACTGCACATTAATAGTCTCCTGTTAGCTGTAATTTGATCATAGTAATTGTGACAAAGTTCTTCCTCTACCTTGGTGGGTCTTGTGCTTATTGGCTGATTTGCTCACCTTGGAGCTTCACAGCAGCCCTCAGTTTGGCCGTTTTCATGAACCCACAGTCCAGGTCAACTCCTCCTGTGTCTGACCAGGAGTTGGGAGGTTTGGGGGGAACCCGGGCCCTGTGGAATGCAGCTGTCTAGAGTGCCTCCTGGAACAGCTGTGCGACAGCTACAACTCCCTGGGCTACTTCCCCATGGCCTCTTCCCAACACCTTCTTTATCTTCACCATAGGACCTTCCTCCTGGTGTCTGATAATGCTTGTACTCCTCAGTCCTCCAACAGTCCGCGTTCTCACTCTCAGCTCCTAGCGCCTCTTGCTCCCAGCTCCTTACACGTGCACCGCAAACTCAAGTGAGCTCCTTTTTAAGCTCAGGTGCCCTGATTAGCCTGCCTTAATTGATTCTAGCAGCTTCTTGATTAGCTGCAGGTGTTCTAATCAGCCTGTCTGTCTTAATTGTCTCCAGAAGGTTCCTGATTGTTCTGGAACCTTCCCTGTTACCTTACCCAGGGAAAAGGGACCTACTTAACCTGGGGCTAATATATCTGCCTTGTATTACTCTCCTGTAGCCATCCGGCCCAACCCTGTCACATAATACTCCGAGCAACGTGCTGAAGCAAATGGATCATTTCCCACTTGAATTCAATTCTGCTCTTTATCACAATGCACTGTGAAGCGGGGCTTGCTGGAGCCGGGGCTCTTAATGGGTGTGGTTTTGGGGGAGGGCTACTAATGCGAGTAAAGCACTCAGGAATTAAGTTGTGAAAAGCTTAAAGGAACAATGCAGAAAGGCCCTTTTGCATCTTTTTGGCGTGGCCATGATTGCACGATCAGTTTAGGGTGATTACTGCCTGTTACAGCTGCTTACAGCATCAGGGGTTCCAGTTAATTAAGGCTAGTTGTGGAGTTGACTGGAGCAAGAATAATCTGGATTAACTCATCAGTGGCAAAAGGTCTCAGCATAAAGAGCAGTTGCCCAGGATAATGAGGACAAACATGAGATTACCCTTCAGCAGGCAGAGGGGAGGAAAGGAGACAAACTGTGCAGCAGGATGGGGGATAGGTTTCATACAGTTCTGTGCAAACTGCTCTGATTTTATCTCCCTTCTATTCTGCGCAGAGTATCTGAGATGGTCATTAGTATTTATTTGTATTGCTGTAGTGCCTGGAGCCATGGGCGGCGGGTATCGTAGGCTGCGGGAGGCTGTGCCTCCCCAAACAACCTGGTATGGCTCCACCCATGCTCTGCCCCCAGGCTCCCTCCTGCACTTCCCAGCACTCTGCCTTGGCCCAGGCTGGCTGGGACTGGGGCTAGCTGGCCTGCCTCCTGCAGGGACTCCAGGCGGCTGACACGGGGGCTGCACTGCTCACCTGGCGCTTGGACTGTGCCACCCCGGCACTCCAGGGCTGGGGGCGCTGCTGCCTGGAGCTCCGGAACTGATCACCCGGCGCACTGGGGCTGGGAGTGCTGCGACTGCGCTGCCTGGCGCTGGGGCCGGGGACCACAGTGGTGGTGCTCTCTAGGTTCCTGCGGGGGAGGGAGGCAAAAGGTAAGGGGAGGGAAGGGGTCTCGGGCACGAGGGGAGGGGCTGGGGGCTAGCCTCCCCCAAAGGCCAGATCACTGGCCGCTCGTGCCTCTACCAAGATCAAGGGTCCCATCATCTTGGGTCTTGTACAAACACGCAGTGAGAGACTGTCCTTGGCCCAAAGAATTTACGGTCTAACCAGACAAGGTGTGGCTGGGAAAAGGTGGTTGGAAGAGGGGCAGTGACTTGCCCAAGGTCACACAGCAGGTCAGTGGCAGAGTACAGGCTAGAACAAGCTCTTCTGGCTCTTTGTCCGGTGCCCTCTCCACTGGTGCACAGGCCTCCCAAATTTATATTAGATTTGAATGAAAATCTAATATAAATTGAACCTTGGGCCTTTGGCAATTTTTCTCTTAGTTGTGACTCTAAGGCCATGTCTACGTGTACAGTGCTGCAGCGGCGCGACTATACTGACCCACCTGCACTGTTGCAACCCATCTGATGAAGATGCTCTATGCTGATGGGAGAGAGTTCACCAGTCGGCATAATAAAACCACCTTCCCGATTGGCAGAAACTGTGTCGGTGGGAGAAGCTCTCCTGCTGACATAGTGCTGTGCAGACAAGCACTTACGTCAGCGTAACTTATGTCGCTCAGGAGGGTGGTTTATTCACACCGCTGAGCGACACAGATTATAAGCATAAGCTGTAGTGTAGACATAGCCTTACAGTTAAACAAAAGAAAGTCACACATCATTCACAGCAGCTGTATTGTCACTGGCCTAAGATAACACATGCTCTCATTGCCACTTTCCTTGGCCTTCCGCTCCCGTTCTTTCCTCCCCTTTCTTATCCTCACTGTCGAATCTTGCCTTGGCTTCAATCATGCCTTGATCCTTCAAACTGCCCTGCATGGGCTGACCCTCACATACACATGACGCCCCAGGATCTTCAGTGAGTCTTTGCGTGGGCACAAGGGTCGGTCCATACAGAGCAGCTTGCAGGACCATGGCTTTAGATTGTAAATGTATCGCAAGAGGAACTGTCCCTCTGCTCTGTATTTGTCCAAGGATTCTGATCTGATGAGGGCTAGGAGATGCTACTGTAATACAGAGACATTAATAAATCAGGTGTAAGGAGATGTCTGCTGGGCTTATAGGAACACCATAGGAAACTTGTAATCTATTATGGCAATAGGGTCATATATGTACCTAGGTAGGTAGATATTGAGGTGATTGGTAGTCTGTTGGTAAGGCTGAGAGATCAAAGTGGATGTTAAGGAAAGGGGAGATGACAGATGGGCTAGGCAAGATAGAGAGATGTGCATGTTAAGGAAAGGGGAGAAGGTAGCTAAGGCTATGACTTTGTGCCATGAAACTCATGAATTTGAGTAAAGCCTGTGAAATCTTGGAAATGGCTGTAAAAACACATTTGATTAGGCCTCCAAACCCAGTGGCATTGCAACCTAGCGCACAGAGTTACAAAGCCACTCAGGTTCAGTTTGTCCGCCCTTCTGTCTCTATCTACAGACGGGCGGATAAGCCAAACCTGAGTGGTGCTGCAACCGCATGCACCAGGTCACAACGCCCATAGTGGGAAGCCAGACCTAGCCTAGCCGAAGCCACTGAGGTGAGCTCACTCTCCAATGCCCTTCTCCCCTTTCGCAGACTTATCACTTTTTTCTGCACCTGTGTCATGAAATTTACTAAAAATTTCCACTCCAAAATCATAGCCTTAGTGATAGGTGGTCTATAGGTAAGATAAAGAGATGCATGTTAAGAGAGGAAGAATTGGCCCATGTAATGAACATATTACACTGCTTTTTTCTTTTCAAAATATTAAGAAATGTGGAGAAATTAGGTGCATACATTTAAAGCAACTGTTTCACAGCTGATGATAGGTAGCAAATCACATAATCTCTAAGTGACCAAAGCACATTGTGAGGAGTGCTGTTTCCACACAAGTGAACAGGTGAACTTGAAGAGTATCTCCAATGTGGTAGATGCAATCTGACTTTTCTACAGCATCCAGAAAGAAGAAAGAAGTCAAAATTCCTTCCACAGGGTCATAAGGCATGCTCATTGTACTAATATTAGGCTGTTCCCTCCAAGTGTGGAAGTCCCATTCCTGCACATGTAAGGAAAGCAGAATATAGCTGTTGCTTTCCACCACAGCTCTGAGAGGAGAATCTTGTCCACAGTGGATGCTAACAGCAAAATAAAGAGACCACTCCTGCATCATATTTGAGCTCTTTCATCAACCTGTATGGTGCCCCAGAACAGTAAAGGATTTGTCCCATTGCTGATGGGTTATTATTACTTGGAGTGACTTCTCTTCACAACTCTGGTGCCACAGAGCTGAAACATAGTACTGATTGTTCTTCTCCATCACTACTTCTATTTTTAGGGGAGGCTTGAAAGAGATCATCTTTCTGAAGTGTGAAGATCCAGATTGTGCTTCTTGTCTGTCATCCAAGAAGGAAGCACTGGCATCAATAGCAGGGCTACGTTCTTGGCAGAAGCACAATTTTGCTAGACAAACCTCCAAAATGTGTAGTGTTCTAGGTGGATGGTGACCAAAGATGTATCATAGAAGAATCATAGAATATTAGAGTTGGAAGAGACCTCAGGAGGTCATCTAGTCCAACCCCTGATCAAAGCAGGACCAACACCAACTAAATCAATCTGTATCTAAATATGAATTTCAGGTGTGAGCCTAGGAAAGTCCATTTTTTAATCTCTTAATGGAAGAGTCTAGTTCATAATGGGTGAAATTGGAAAGATGGCTAGTGATGGAACAGTGGTGACATGCAACAGATGTGCCATGTACTCTTTCCAGCCTGAAGACTGCAGGGATTTCATGTGCCTGAAGTACCAATTTAGTGGCTGTGCTGGAAGAAAAATTCTTGGATTGGAGAAGTAGTGAATCAGAGAAGCTGAGGAGTTCCTATACAGCCAGGTTCAGGAACCACCAGTACACCAGGTTCAAGGAAGAATGGAGCTGGCCACCGAGGATTTGGAGCAAGAGGAAGTCAGAGAGGAAGCCTAGCAGTTCATAACCACCAGTGGCAAAAGATCATGGCAATATTCTACATGGCTGGACACAGATTGGCATGCTGTGGCCACCAGAGAGTAGAGGACCAGGAGGAATTCCATACAGCTAGAAGTTTCAAATTGATACCAGGTCCTCAATATGGAAACTTTGGAAGATATCTCTCAAGATCCAGTAGGTCCAAGGGAATGGAGAAATGTACAAGACATGCATGGATGTCAATTCAGCCCAACCTGTAAGAAAATCAAGCTTGCCCACAAAGAGTTCTCCAAGCATCCAGGGCAGATGGCCATTTCTTCTTGGAGACTCAATATTCAGAAGAACCAAAAGAAATTCTGCAATGGACAGGTGGTCAACAGAATGGTGTGCTGCCTTTTCAGAGCCAAGACGTGAGATATCACTCTAAGATTGGATAGGCTTCTGAAGTTGACAGGCCAGGATCCATTGGTGATGGTTCTTTTCGGTAATAATGGCAGTATTTCTTGGGATATCTTGCAGATAGTAGATGACTTCAGGGAAGACAGAAGTATGCTGAAGAAGAATGACAAGCAATCTTCTCTAAGATCCTCGCTGTCCCACAAGTGAAGGAACCACTGGCTAGGTAAGTGGTGGAGGGTTTTGGTTTTGTGGAATGTTGGTCAGGCTTCTATAGTGAGAGGGGGTTATATAGTTTGGATGGCCTCCATCTCAGTAGAAGGAGAACCAATCTCCTGGGGATAGGCTGGCTAGAGTAGTGAGAAGAGTATTAAATTATTAGTTTAAACAAAAGGGGAGGGTAAAAAGAGGGAACTTATGAGCACTGAGAACAAAATTAATCAAGGAACCAAAGGACATGAAGAGAAGAAATACTTGAATTGCTTATACACCAATGCTAGGAGCGTGGGTAACAAACAGAGGAATTGGAATTGTTCATTTATTAGCATAAATTCAATCTAGCTGGTATTACTGAAACCTGGTGGGATGATTCACATGATTTGAATGTTAAGATCAATGGTTATAACCTATTTAGGAAGGATCCAGTGCGCAAAAGAGAAGAGGGAGTGGCACTCTTTGTTAAAAATGACATTACCTGTTTCCTAATCACTGATTACTTGGAAGAAAATTATCTTGAATGCTTATGGATCAATGTTCTAACAGATAAAGCACAAGATGGGGCCCTAATTGGTGTCTGCTATAGACCACCAAGTCACATTAGGGAACAGGATGACTGTCTCCTTACACACCTATCTATAAGTATGGGGGGAAAAAACCTGTGTGATCATGGGGGACTTCAGTTTCAGTGACATATGGTACATCCTTGGAATCTCTAAACATTATAGATGACAATTTCCTGACTCAAATAGTGTTGCAGAGAACACGGGGGGATTCTATATTAGACCTTGTCCTAATAGATAAAGAGGAACTGATCACAGACCTAAAAATTAATGGTAGCTTAGGCACAAGTGATGATGACTTGATCACACTTATAATGTGCAAGCAGAATGAAGTCCAGACCAGTAATATATATACTTGTTGCTTTAATAGGGCCAATTTCACAAAGCTGAAAACAATTATGAGCCAAATCAGCTGGGAGGAAGAATTTAATCAGAAAAATGTGAATGATATTTGGGAATAATTTAAGGATACCTTAGTTTAGGAATCAGAGTAGCAGCCGTGTTAGTCTGTATTCACAAAAAGAAAAGGAGTACTTGTGGCACATTAGAGACTAACCAATTTATTTGAGCATAAGCTTTCGTGAGCTACAGCTCACTTCATTGGATGAAGCTGTAGCTCACGAAAGCTTATGCTCAAATAAATTGGTTAGTCTCTAAGGTGCCACAAGTACTCCTTCTCTTTTTAGTTTAGGAAGAAGGCTGTATTGGTTAAAAAGCTGACCTAGTTTAGAGGGGAAATGAAGGCAGCTATAAAAAATGAATATATAACCAATGGAAGAAAGGGGAAGTTTATAATAATGACTGACCTGAAAGAAAACATAAAATCTTCACTGATAAAGTTTGCAGATGACCCAAAAAGTGGGGGAGTGGTAAATAATGAATAGGACATTCAGAGCGATCTGGATTGCTTAGTAAACTGGGTGCAAGCAAACAATATATGTTTTAATACCACTAATTGTAAATGTAAACATCTAGGAACAACAAACATAGGCCATACTTATAGGATGGGGCACTCTGAAAAAGATTTGGGGTCATGGTGGATAATCAGCTGCACACGAGCTCCCAATGTGATGCTGTGGCCAGAAGAGCTAATGTGATCCTGGGATGCATGACCAGAGGAATCTCAAATAGGAGTCAGAGGGGTATCCGTGTTAGTCTGTTTCAGCAAAAACGAGGAGTCCTTGTGGCACCTTAGAGACTAACCAATTTATTTGGGCATAAGCTTTTGTGGGCTAAAACCCACTTCATCAGATGCATGGATGGGTCACTACAAAAAGTAATTTTCCCTCCGCTGATACTTACACCTTCTTGTCTACTGTTGTAAATGGGTGACATCCACCTTGATTGCATTGGCCTCGTTAGCACTACAAAAGTAATTTCCCCTCCCTTGGTATTCACCACTTCTTGTTAACTGTTGAGAATAGGCCACTTCCACCTTAATTGAATTGGCTCGTTAGCACTGACCCCCCCACACTTGGTAAGGCAACTCCCATCTTTTCATGTGCTATAATATATATTCTGCTTACTGTATTTTTCACTCCATGCATCTGATGAAGTGGGTTTTAGCCCACAAAAGCTTATGCCCAAATAAATTTGTTAGCCTCTAAGGCGCCACAAGAACTCCTCAAATAGGAGTATAGAGGTTATTTTACCTCAGTATTCGGCATTGGTGCGACCGCTGATGGAATACTGTGTCCAGTTCTGCCCATAATTCAAGAGGGAGGTTGACAAATTGGAGTGGGTTCAGAGAAGAGTCATAAGAATGATTAAAGGATTAGAAAACCTGCCTTATAGTGATAGACTCAAGAAGCTCAATCTATTTAGTTTAACAAAGAGAAGGTTAAGGGGTGACTTGATTACGACCTATAAGCATCTGAATGGGGAACAAATATTTAATAATGGACTTTTCAATCTAGCAGAGAAAGTTAGAACATGATCCAATAGCTGGAAGGTGAAGCTAGTCAAATTCAGACTGGAAATGAGGTGTAAAATTTTGACAGTGAGGGAGAGTAACCATTGAAGCAATTTACCAAAGGTCGTGGTGGATTCTCCATCAATGACAATATTTGAAATCGAGAATGGATATTTTTCTGAAAAATCTGCTCTAGGAATTATTTGGGGGAAGTTCTAAGGTCTGTGTTACACAGGAGGTCAGACTAGATGATCGCAGTGGTCCCTTCTGTGATCAGGTCTATGGCATAGGTCACTAAGATTTATTTTGGGGGGTTATGTGGTGTTTGTACTAGCTGTTGGCACAAGATTGTAGTTCAGCCAGCACAGGTAGGGTGACCAGATGTCCTGATTTTATAGGGACAGTCCCAATATTTGGGGCTTTGTCTTATATTGGTGCCTATTCCCACCCTCCCCGCCCCCCCCGTCCCGATTTTTCACACTTGCTAACTGGTCACTCTAGCACAGGGCACACTGTACCCAGCCTTCTGCTTCCCAAAAAAGACACATGGCATCCTTCATCATCAGGTGATGCACAGAACCTGTACTTGGATTCATGCAGGATATGGAAAGGTAGAACACCCTGAACACAGTCCTGGCCGCAGGGGTGTAGCTATAATGGTACAAGTGGTGCGGTTACACCAGGACCCACGAGGTTATGGGGGCCAACCAGCAGAGAGCGCCCTGCTGTAGGTACCATTTTAGTTACACCACAGTTTGCAGAGAGGCAGACTACATAGCCACCATCTCCAGGGGCTCTGAGGAGCCGGGAGTGGCCACCAGCCCGGCTGCCAGGGAAGCACCTTCGCCCTTCCCCAGCCGCTCCTGTTGCGGGTAAGATCCTGGCTATGGCTCTGGTGCTGAGCAGCTTGGCGTGATTCCTGGCACTACTGCACTGCTGGGCCTTAGGCCACAAATGCAGCCACCCACTTGGCTCTAGGCTTGTGCCCGGCCTACACCTGCCACTTGGGGCCCAGCCCTGGCGCCCTGCCGCAGCTGCACGCGACTTGCACCGCGGCCGATGCTTCAACAGCCAGGAACTCACCCAGAAAGGTGTGTGGGAGGGGTAGGGAGTTGCTGGGGACCAGGCAGGGGGTAGAGGGGGCGGGGGCTGGTGGTGCAGAGTGTAGGGGACCAGGTGGGGGTGCAGGCTGGGGTGGGCTAGTGATGCAGTGTGTGCGGGGTCAGGCTGGAGTGCAGGCTGGGCTGGGCTGGGGTGCGGGGTGCAGGGAGCCAGGCTGGGGTGTGGGCTGGGTTGGGCTGGGCTGGGGTGCGGGGTGCAGGGACCCAGGCTGGGGTGTGGGCTGGGTTGGGCTGAGCTGGGGTGCGGAGTGCAGGGAGCCAGGCCGGGGTGTGGGCTGGGCTGGGGTGCGGAGTGCAGGGAGCCAGGCTGGGGTGTGGGCTGGGCTGGGCTGGGGTGCAGAGTGCAGGGAGCCAGGCTGGGGTGTGGGCTGGGCTGGGCTGGGCTGGGCCGCGGGGTGCAGGGAGCCACGCCGGGGTGTGGGCTGGGCTGGGCTGGGCTGGGCTGGCCTGGGGAGCGGGGTGCAGGGAGCCAGACCGGGGTGTGGGCTGGGGTGCGGGGTGCAGGGAGCCAGGCCGGGGTGTGGGCTGGGCTGGGCTGGGCTGTGGTGCAGGGTGCAGGGAGCCAGGCCGGGGTGTGGGCTGGGCTGGGCTGGGCGTATGGAGTGCATGGGAGGGGGCCCCAGGTCCCTTGGGCTTGAACTGAGCAGCTACAGGAGGAAGGTGAATGGGGTCATAGAATCATAGAATCATAGAATATCAGGGTTGGAAGGGACCCCAGAAGGTCATCTAGTCCAACCCCCTGCTCGAAGCAGGACCAATTCCCAGTTAAATCATCCCAGCCAGGGCTTTGTCAAGCCTGACCTTAAAAACCTCTAAGGAAGGAGATTCTACCACCTCCCTAGGTAACGCATTCCAGTGTTTCACCACCCTCTTAGTGAAAAAGTTTTTCCTAATATTCAATCTAAACCTCCCCCATTGCAACTTGAGACCATTACTCCTCGTTCTGTCATCTGCTACCATTGAGAACAGTCTAGAGCCATCCTCTTTGGAACCCCCTTTCAGGTAGTTGAAAGCAGCTATCAAATCCCCCCTCATTCTTCTCTTCTGCAGACTAAACAATCCCAGCTCCCTCAGCCTCTCTTCATAAGTCATGTGCTCTAGACCCCTAATCATTTTTGTTGCCCTTCGCTGGACTCTCTCCAATTTATCCACATCCTTCTTGTAGTGTGGGGCCCAAAACTGGACACAGTACTCCAGATGAGGCCTCACCAGTGTCGAATAGAGGGGAACGATCACGTCCCTCGATCTGCTCGCTATGCCCCTACTTATACATCCCAAAATGCCATTGGCCTTCTTGGCAACAAGGGCACACTGTTGACTCATATCCAGCTTCTCGTCCACTGTCACCCCTAGGTCCTTTTCCGCAGAACTGCAACCGTATGCAGTTATTGAAGGTGTTGTGCGGTCTGTTAAGGAAACTCTCAACAGCCAATTTGTGGACAGTTGCAAGGGGGTAGTTCAAAGGCTGACACTACGGGAACATAAAATGGTGTGGAATCGAACAACCCATATCTGGAATGACTGTGAAAAGATCATCCACCAGAGAATCAATGCAACGCCCTTTGACTTGGTGCCGCACGAGGATGGTGCCAACGTCACAGTACGAGTGGTAAAGCCCCTGGATCTGCAGAACTCAGCTTGGAGACAGTGTATGAAAAGTTCCATCCCTCTATTCAGTCCTTCACGGATGTGATTGGCCATTACATTAGCGGCGAACGTCCCAAAGGCATCCAAGAAACTGAAGAGATGCTGAAGGTCGGAGCAATGTTAACGGGAGTGGGAGAGTTGGTCCTAGACAACAACACTATCAAGCTGCAGCCGCCCAAGCAAGGGTTGCAGTATTATCTGAGCAGCCTGGATTTTGACTCCTTGCTGAAGAAGCCAGAATCAAATGTCAAACTCTGGAAAATCCTGACGGTCATTTTCAGCTTTGCAACCTGCGCCACACTCTTCTTCATTTTGAGGAAGCAGTACCGGGAGTTTCGGGAAAAGCAGCGCCTGAAACAAATGCAAGATGAATTCAGGCAGACTCAGGAACAGCTAAGGCATGACATGAACACTGAGGGTGGGGACACTGTAAAAAATGTCTGTGTCGTCTGTCTGAGTAACATTAAGTCGTGTGTGTTTCTGGAGTGCGGGCACGTCTGCTCATGTGACGAGTGCTACCAGGCACTTCCAGACCCAAAGAAATGCCCTATTTGTAGGCAGGCAATTGCTAGGGTGGTTCCCTTATACAACAGCTAAACGATTGTGGCTTTGGAGCAATTTGCAAAAACATTTCCCCTCTTAAGGGGTTTTCTCAAGTCCTCCAGCTGGTTGGCCTGTCTGGCAACTTGGGCAGGTGCTGTTCCTGGGGGGTGAAATTTGTTGGGAGAAGAGTGAGCGGGTGAGACTGCCTTGTGATCCAAAAAGCAAAAGTAGAAATTTTACTGTAGAGGCAGAACTGACATAAAGGTTATAACTTAATCAAAGAACTAGTCCTAAAGGGAGCAAATCCAGCTAATGAGTGCATTGAGTTTCCTTTAGACTACCCCCAATAGACGTTGAGGATGGTTTATGCAATCTCCAGAAATGAAGTTTTTATTAGGCCGGTGAGTTAATATGTTTCTCTTTCTGCACTTCCAATCCCTTGTGTTTATTACCGTCGGTATCTACATATCTTTTGATTTTTGTATTTTGTGTTACTGGTTTATTGTAACTGGATCTGCAGTCACTGTAGATTTGGTTTGATCCCACTTGATTTCAGCGTCTGAAATATCTGGGCTAGAAAAAGCTTTAGTCTGAGATGGCCTGTAGACTGCAGGATTAAAGTGATGCTGTCAAGTAGTTCTAGGGCTGAATTTAGCGTTAGGGATTTTTTAAGGGCTTTTACAAAGCCTCATATGAATGGAAATATTTTCATGAAAGATTTTATTTAATTAGAGTGAGCAGTTATGTCCACATTGTCCTCTCCTTGTTCTCCTACCACCACCACAAAACATATGGGGTTGGTTGTTAAACCTTTCTCTGCAGCATTGGGTCATAGAATCATAGAATATCAGGGTTGGAAGGGACCTCAGGAGGTCATCTAGTCCAACCCCCTCCTCAAAGCAGGACCAATTCCCAACTAAATCATCCCAGCCAGGGCTTTGTCAAGCCTGACCTTAAAAACCTCAAAGGAAGGAGATTCCACCACCTCCCATTCCAGTGTTTCACCACCCTCCTAGTGAAAAAGTTTTTCCTAATATCCAACCTAAATGTCCCCCACCGCAACTTGAGACCATTACTCCTCGTTCTGTCATCTGCTACCATTGAGAACAGTCTAGAGCCATCCTCTTTGGAACCCCCTTTCAGGTAGTTGAAAGCAGCTATCAAATCCCCCCTCATTCTTCTCTTCTGCAGACTAAACAATCCCAGCTCCCTCAGCCTCTCCTCATAAGTCATGTGCTCTAGACCCCTAATCATTTTTGTTGCCCTTCGCTGGACTCTCTCCAATTTATCCACATCCTTCTTGTAGTGTGGGGCCCAAAACTGGACACAGTACTCCAGATGAGGCCTCACCAGTGTCGAATAGAGGGGAACGATCACGTCCCTCGATCTGCTGGTGATGCCCCTACTTATACATCCCAAAATGCCATTGGCCTTCTTGGCAACAACGGCACACTGTTGACTCATATCCAGCTTCTCGTCCACTGTAACCCCTAGGTCCTTTTCTGCAGAACTGCTGCCTAGCCATTCAGTCCCTAGTCTGTAGCGGTGTATGGGATTCTTCCGTCCTAACTGTACTTGTCCTTGTTGAACCTCATCAGATTTCTTTTGGCCCAATCCTCTAATTTGTCTAGGGCCCTCTGTATCCTATCCCTACCCTCCAGCATATCTACCTCTCCTCCCAGTTTAGTGTCATCTGCAAACTTGCTGAGGGTGCAATCTACACCATCCTCCAGATCATTAATGAAAATATTGAACAAAACCAGCCCGAGGACCGACCCTTGGGGCACTCCACTTGATACCGGCTGCCAACTAGACGTGGAGCCATTGATCACTAACTGTTGAGCCCAACAATCTAGCCAACTTTCTATCCACCTTATAGTCCATTCATCCAGCCCATACTTCTTTAACTTGCTGGCAAGAATACTATGGGAGGCCGTGTCAAAAGCTTTGCTAAAGTCAAGGAACGATACGTCCACTGCTTTCCCCTCATCCATAGAGCCAGTTATCTAGCATAGAAGGCAATTAGATTAGTCAGGCATGACTTGCCCTTGGTGAATCCATGCTGACTGTTCCTGATCACTTTCTTCTCCTCTAAGTGCTTCAGGATTGATTCCTTGAGGACCTGCTCCATGATTTTTCCAGGGACTGAGGTGAGGCTGACTGGCCTGTAGTTCCCAGGATCCTCCTTCTTCCCTTTTTTAAAGATGGGCACTACATCAGCCTTTTTCCAGTCATCCGGGACCTCCCCCAATTGCCATGAGTTTTCAAAGATAATGGCCAATGGCTCTGCATTCACATCCACCAACTCCTTTAGCACTCTCGGATGCAGCGCATCCGGCCCCATGGACTTGTGCTCGTCCAACTTTTCTAAATAGACCCGAACCAGTTCTTTCTTCACAGAGGGCTGGTCACCTCCTCCCCATGCTGTGCTGCCCGGTGCAGCAGTCTGGGAGCTGACCTTGTTCGTGAAGACAGAGGCAAAAAAAAGCATTGAGTACATTAGCTTTTTCCACATCCTCTGTCACTAGGTTGCCTCCCTCATTCAGTAAGGGGCCCACACTTTCCTTGACTTTCTTCTTGTTGCTAACATACCTGAAGAAACCCTTCTTGTTACTCTTAACATCTCTTGCTAGCTGCAACTCCAGGTGTGATTTGGCCTTCCTGATTTCACTCCTGCATGCCCGAGCAATATTTGTATACTCTTCCCTGGTCATTTGTCCAATCTTCCACTTCTTGTAAGCTTCTTTTTTGTGTTTAAGATCAGCACGGATTTCACTGTTAAGCCAAGCTGGTCGCCTGCCATATTTCTACACATCGGGATGGTTTGTCCCTGTAACCGCAGTAAGGATTCTTTAAAATACAGCCAGCTCTCCTGGACTCCTTTCCCCCTTGTGTTATTCTCCCAGGGGATCCTGCCCATCAGTTCCCCGAGGGAGTCAAAGTCTGCTTTTCTGAAGTCCAGGGTCCGTATTCTGCTGCTCTCCTTTCTTCCCTGTGTCAGGATCCTGAACTCGACCATCTCATGGTCACTGCCTCCCAGGTTCCCATCCACTTTTGCTTCCCCTACTAATTCTTCCTGGTTTGTGAGCAGCAGGTCAAGAAGAGCTCTGCCCCTAGTTGCTTCCTCCAGCACTTGCACCAGGAAATTGTCCCCTACACTTTTCAAAAACTTCCTGGAATGTCTGTGCACCGCTGTATTGCTCTCCCAGCAGATATCAGGGTGATTGACGTCTCCCATAAGAACCAGGGCCTGCGATCTAGTAACTTCCGTGAGTTGCCGGAAGAAAGCCTCGTCCACCTCATCCCCCTGGTCCGGTGGTCTATAGCAGACTCCCACCACGACATCACCCTTGTTGCTCACGCTTCTAAACTTAATCCAGAGACATTCAGGTTTTTCTGCAGTTTCATACCGGAGCTCTGAGCAGTCACACTGCTCTCTTACATACAATGCAACTCGCACACCTTTTCTGCCCTGCCTGTCCTTCCTGAACAGTTTATATCCATCCATGACAGTACTCCAGTCACGTGAGTTATTCCAATCACATCATAATTCCTTGACTGTGTCAGGACTTCCAGTTCTCCCTGCTTGTTTCCCAGGCTTCTTGCA
Organism: Natator depressus; assembly: GCF_965152275.1. NCBI lineage: Eukaryota > Metazoa > Chordata > Testudines > Cheloniidae > Natator > Natator depressus. The sequence goes on along the minus strand of NC_134238.1, from coordinate 14,973,562 downwards.
TTTGTGTACAGGCACTTGAGATAACTTGCTGTTTGTCCTGCTTTCTTAGTATGAGGCAGGAGCCCTCCCCTTTTTCGCTCTCCTGCTCGTGCTTCCTTCCAGTATCCCACGTCCCCACTTACCTTAGGGCTTTGGTCTCCTTCCCCCGGTGAACCTAATTTAAAGCCCTCCTCACTAGGTTAGCCAGCCTGCTTGCAAAGATGCTCTTCCCTCTCTTCGTTAGGTGGAGCCCGTCGCTGCCTCGCACTCCTCCTTCTTGGAATACCATCCCATGGTCAAAGAATCCAAAGCCTTCTCTCCGACGCCACCTGCGTAGCCATTTGTTGACTTCCACGATTCGACGGTCTCTACCCAGGCCTTTTCCTTCCCCGGGGAGGATGGATGAGAACACCACTTGTGCCTCAAACTCCTTTATGCTTCTTCCCAGAGCCATGTAGTCTGCAGTGATCTGCTCAAGGTCATTCTTGGCAGTATCATTGGTGCCCACATGAAGAAGCAGGAAGGGGTAGCGATCCGAGGGCTTGATGAGTCTTGGCAGTCTCTCTGTCACATCGTGAATCCTAGCTCCTGGCAAGCAGTAGACTTCTCGGTTTTCCCGGTCGGGGCGGCAGATAGATGACTCAGTTCCCCTGAGGAGAGAGTCCCCAACCCCACCACCCGCCTCCTCTTCTTGGGAGCGGTGGTCGTGGAACCCCCATCCCTAGGACAGTTCATCTCATACCTTCCAATCGGCAGAGTCTCCTTCTGTTCCCTTCCCTCAGATGTATCATCTAGTCCACTCTCCGCACTAGTACCTGTGGAGAGAACATGAAAACAGTTGCTTACCTGTATCTGCGTTGCTGGTACATGGATGCTCCCCTTTCTTCTTCTGGAGGTCACATGCTGCCAAATTTCTTCACCGTCCTCCTGTCCCCGCTGTGCAGCCTGCTCTGAATCTTCAGAACATTGTGTCCATAGAAGCATATCCTGACATCTGTCCAGGAAATCTTCAGTTTCTCTTATGCAACGCAGGGTTGATACTTGTTTCTCCAGACCTTGAACCTTCTCTTCCAATATGGAGACCAGCTTGCACTTTGTACAGACAAAGTCGCTTCTGTCCTGTGGAAGAAAGACAAACATGGCACATCCAGTGCAGGTCACAACAGATGAACACTCCCCACCCATATTACCTTCCTTCTACGAGCTTCCTCAGGAGTTGTAGTAACTACTCAGAGAAGCCTGCAAGATGTAAGCCTCAGTGGGCTCTCCCCAGGCAAACTCCCTCTGTTAGCCTCTCTGCTGTTCGCCGCTCAGCTGGCTCGCAGCTGACTGGCTTTTTATAACAGTCAGGCCCACTCAAGGCTCACCTGGAACAAAGCACTCCCAATTCACACTTTTCAAACAACCAATCAAGCACACGGTCAAACTGTCAAACTGTCTCCACAACAGACACTCAGATACTCACCAACACAGCCTCCCTAATGCAGCCCTTAGTGTACCTCCTCTCAGACAGATCCCAGGCAAACTCCCTCTGTTAGCGGCTCTGCTGTTTGCGCTCAGCTGGTTCGCAGCTGACTGGCTTTTTATAACAGTCCCTGGCCCTAGGGGCAGAGAAAGCCGGGGGAGGGTGCTAAGCACTGGGCCTCATTTGGTACTTCTCTGTCGTGAATCAATGTGGCATATGCAGTTGCAGTATTATTATTAATCCTGAGGCACTTCCATGGCACCTTTCCAACATTAACTAACATTAACAGCGTTGTCCTGGCAAAGGGATCCTTAGGCTCTTCCTTAAACTAAGACTTTAGACCTTGGTTTCTAGATTCCACGCTTTGCATTGTTTTTAGAGATACTCAGAGACCCCCGTGGGAACATGCTGTGCAGCCCAAGGGTTAAATGTCCAGGGCCTTACTTACAGCTGGGCAATAGCATTAGGCAGAAACCAGAGTAAGGGAGGTGGATAGTTGAACTGCTCCGGGGGCATTGTGTCTCCAAGGCACTATTGTTCTCCAGGACCAAGAGGCTGTGTGGTCCAGTGACTAGGCACTGCACCTGGAGCCAGGAGACCTAGATTCTACTCTTAGGTTTGCTGCTGATCTGATGAGTGACCTTAGCAAGCCACCTCCCATCTCTCTGCCTCTGTTTCCCTTTCCCCCCTTTGCCTGCCTTATCTATGTAGATTGTGAGCTGTTTGCAGCAGGGACTGTCCCTCACTAAGGGTCTGCACAGCACCTCTCTGTCAGCTGGGGCCTCTCCTACAATTAATAATCTTCTCCCACTGGAGGGGTGTCCTTTTTAGAGTGTAGCATGCTCCCTCTTGGGCACTCAGGCAGCTCTGCTGGCTGCCATGTAATGGGGAAGAGCCAGTGGGTGGGCGGGGATAACAGTCACATAGCCCCTACTCTTCCTCCTCTCAACTCCCAGAGCTGCGATCAGGGAGGTCTTGCACCGTCTCACCGGGAAGGAGGGGTACACCATGTAAGATGAAGGCCCCATCTACCCCTTAGCTTTTACTGAGTCCTTACTCCTAAGGAGAGTTTTGTCTGAGAAGAAAGGTGTTAAGAACCTGAGAAGCAGGCCCTGGATTGTAACTAGAACCAAACACAAGTATCCTGATTGTTCCTGCTTTTAAAAATTGTATTTTAACTGGTCTTTTTAACCAAAATGCGGCTCTGCAAAGGTGTCAGGACAGAGTACACAGCAGTACAAATATCACTAATCAGCCTAGGTCTCTCTGTGGTACTTATATGTCCCCCAATGCCATGGCACCTGAGCACCTCACAGTCTTTAACATAGTTACTCTCACAACACCCCTGTGAGGCAGGGAAGTGCTATTTTAAAGATGTCCATCACGCTACATTTATACCATGCTCATCACCACTGGCTCTGTGGGGAGGTGAGTGACACTCCTGTTATTTGCTGTGTCTGTTTCTATTTCCTCTCTTTTTTCCCCAAGGCGGGATGATGGGTTATTTGGTTTTGTAATTATGAAGGCTGGTATTGTTAAAGGATCCTGGTATTGTTAAAGGAGTCAGGTGCCCACCTGCTACTGAAATTAGGCCCTCTTTTATAAATCCCACCCAAAAACTGGAATAGACAGAAACAGTAGGTGTGAAATCCTGGTACCATTGACATCAATGGCAAAACTTCCATTGACTTAAGTAGGGCCAGGAGTTCATCCAAAGGGTTAAGAAAAAAAGAGAATCCAGAGCTAGTATCCAAGCTAATGTGTCATGTTAAATCAATGTTCCTGAATGGAATTCTAGCAGTGTTAGACACAAAATGGTGGTCAATGCAAGATATGAGCAGCTTGATATTTCACGCCCCATTTATTTGTATGTCTGATTTAAAAAAATCGATTGCAGTATTGTTGTAGCCGTGTTGGTCCCAGGAGACGAGAGACACAAGATAGGTGAGGAAGTATATTTTATTGGACCAACTTTTGTTGGTGGGTGAGACAAGCTTTTGGGCTTCACAGAGCTCTTCCCCAGGTCTGGAGATGGTAACCAGAGAGTCCAAGCTAAATACAAGATGGGACAGAATAAGCATAAGGGGTTCAAACATTTTGGGAGGCCACTTAAAAGGAAGTGAGCAATTAACACTTCTGCAATCCTTGGACAATGGAGGGTTAGAAGGCTGTAGGATGCGTCACAAATTGTTGTAATGTGTCATAAAACCAGTTTCTCTGTTAAGTTCCTGGTTTTTAGTGACCAGCAGAGTTATGAATTTACATTCCCAGGCTTGTCTTTTGAATGTGTTGTGCATGTTTCCTTTGAAGGCAAGCACTGAGAGGTCAGACAAGGAGTGATCGCCTGCTTTGTGACAAGTGTTTGCCCACAGGTGAGAGGACGTTTTTGCCTTTTATCATTTTTCTATGTCGTGAGAGTGTCGTGATCGTGAGAGTGTCATGATCATGAGAGTGTCGTGATTGTCTGGTTTCACCCACATATTTGTTATTGGGGCACTTGATGCATTTGATGAGGTACACCATATGTTGTGATAGGCATGCGTAGGACCAATGGATCATGGATGGTGGGTGGAGCCCCCCTTTGGGGAGACTATCCCCCGGCTCTGCCCCTTCTGCCTGCACGCACACACCCCGTGGCCAGAGCCCTGAGACGCCCCGGCTGGAGGAGGCCTGAGCACCCCCCTGCCCCGGCTGGAGGAGCCCCAGGCTGGCCGGAGGCCTGAGTGACCACTCCAAGCTCCCCCACCTGCCTGGAGGTGCCCTGAGTTTTCTGCCCCCCTCCCCTGACCTTCCCAGAGGAGCCCCGGGCCAGCCGTTGCCACTCCGCGCCTCCCCTCCGCAGACCCCAAACTGCCCTGGGGAAAAGAAGACGCTTTTGATATGTCCCATGCAGGTTCTGGGGCGGCTGAGGAGGTGGTGTTTGCTGCTTGGCTTCCTGGGTTCATCAGTTGTCTCTCTGAAGTCCAGAGAGATTAGTGATGAACCCGAGAAGCTGAATAGCACATACCACATCCTCAGCTGTCCCAGAACCTGCATGGGGCATAATAAAGCAAAAACTTCCCCCACCAAACCCTGCGGGGGTCCAGAGGCAGCAGCAGCACCACGGAGCAGCTGAGCCTCCCCTGGCCTATTATACCTGCCACCCATGCAATGGATCTTGAAAGGTGCGTTGTGGAGGGTGCTGATCCTGGTAGCAGTGGCAGAATGTCAGCAGGTTTTGCATCTGCTGTTCTGGCAAGGTCTGGTGCCACTCTGAGTTAAGAACATAAGAACGGTCATACTGGGTCAGACCAAAGGTCCATCTAGCCCAGTATCCTGTCTGCTGACAGTGGCTAATGCCAGGTGCCCCAGAGGGAATGAACAGAACAGGTAATCATCAAGTGATCCATCCCCTGTTGCCCGTTCCCAGCTTCTGGCAAACAGAGGCTAAGGACAACATCCCTGCCCATTCTGGCTAATAGCCATTGATGGACCGATCCTCCATGAACTTATCTAGTTCTTTTTTGAACCTTGTTATAGTCTTGGCCTTCACAACATCCTCTGGCAAACAGTTCCACAGGTTGACTGTGTGTTGTGTGAAGAAATACTTCCTTTTTGTTTGTTTTAAACCTGCTACCTATTAACTGCATTGGGTGACCCCTAGTTCTTGTGTTCCTGGAAGGAGTAAATAACACTTCCTTATTTACTTTTTCCACACCAGTCATGATTTTATATACCTCTATCATATCCTCCCTTAGTCACCTATTTTCCAAGCTGAAAAGTTCCAGACTTATTAACCTATCTTCCTATGGAAGCTGTCAAGTTTCCTTCCCCACTGTGAACTCTAGGGTACAGATGTGGGGACCTGCATGAAAAACCCCCTAAGCTTATTTTTACCAGCTTAGGTTAAAACTTCCCCAAGGTACGAACTATTTTACCTTTTGTCCCTGGACCTTATTGCTTCCACAACCAAGCGTCTAACAAAAATAACAGGGAAAGAGCCCACTTGGAACATCTTTCCCCCCAAATCCCCCCAAGCCCTACACCCCTTTTCCTGGGGAAGGCTTGATAAAAATCTTTGCCAATTTGCATAGGTGAACACAGACCCAAACGCTTGGATCTTAAGAACAATGAAAAAGCAATCAGGTTCTTAAAAGGAGAATTTTAATTAAAGAAAAAGTAAAAGAATCACCTCTGTAAAATCAGGATGGTAAATACCTTACAGGGTAATCAGATTCAAAACACAGAGCATCCCTCTAGGCAAAACCTTAAGTTACAAAAAGACACAAAAACAGGAATATACATTCCATTCAGCACAACTTATTTTATCAGCCATTTAAACAAAACAGAATCTAACGCATATCTAACTAGATTGCTTATTAACTCTTTACAGGAGTTCTGACCTGCATTCCTGCTCTGGTCCCAGCAAAAGCAACACACAGACAGAGAGAACCCTTTGTTCTCTCCCCCCCCCCCCCGAGCTTTGAAAGTATCTTGTCTCCTTGTTGGTCATTTTGGTCAGGTGCCAGCGAGGTTATCTTAGCTTCTTAACCCTTTACAGGGTTAAGGGGGGGATTTAAAGGTGGCCAGGGGGGATTTAAAGGTGTTTACCCTTCCCTTTATTTATGACAGAAGCAGTTCCATACCCATAATCATTTTTGTTGCCCTTTTCTGTACCTTTTCCAATTCATATATATATATATTTTTGAGATGAAGCGACCAGATCTGTATGCAGTATTCAAGATGTGGGTGCAGATGATATTTTTCTGTCCTATTATTTATTCCTTTCCTAATGATTCCCAACATTCTGTTCACTTTTTTGACTGCCACTGACTTGAGTGGATGTTTTCAGAGAACTATCCACAATGACTCCAAAATCTCTTTCTTGAGTGGTAACAGCTAATTTAGACCCCATCATTTTATATGTATAGTTGGGATTATGTTTTCCAATGTGCATTACTCTATATTTGTCAACATTGAATTGCATCTACCATTTTGTTGCCCAATTACTTTTTTGTGAGGTCCCTTTATAACTGTTCGCAGTCTGCTTTGGACTTAACTCCCTTGAGTAGTTTTGTATCATCTGCAAATTTTGCCTCCTCACTCTTTACCCCTTTCCCAGAAGATTTATGAATATATTGAATAGGACTGGTCCCAGTACAGACCCCTGAGGGACTCCATTATTTACCTCTCTCCATCCTGAAAACTGACCATTTATTCCTACTTTTTGTTTCCTATCTTTTAACCAGTTACTGATCCATGGGAGGACCTTCCCTCTTATCCCATGACAGCATACTTTGCTTAAGAGCCTTTGGTGAGGGACCTTGTCAAAGGCTTTCTGAAAATCTAAGTACACTGTATCCACTGGGTCCCCCTTGTCCACATGCTTGTTGACCCCCTCAACGAATTCTGGTAGATTCGTGAGGCATGATTTCCCTTTACCAAAACCATGTTGACTTTTCCCCAACAAATCATGTTCATCTACGTGTCTGATAGTTCTGCTCTTTACTATAGTTTCAACCAATTTGCCCAGTACCGAAGTTAGGCTTACCAGCCTGTAATTGCCGGGCTTGCCTGTGGAGCCGTTTTTAAGAAACTGGCGTCACATTAGCTATCCTCCAGTCATCTGGTACAGAAGCTGGTTTAAATGATAGGTTATAATACCACAGTTAATAGTTCTGCAATTTTACATTTGAATTCCTTCAGAACTCTTGGGTGAATACCATCTGGACTTGGTGACTTATTACTGTTTAATTATCATTTTTTTCCAAAACCTCCTCTAATGACACTTCAGTCTGGGACAGTTCCTCAGATTTGTCATCTAAAAAGAATGGCTCAGGTTTGGGAATCTCCTTCACATCCTCAGCCGTGAAGACCAATACAAAGAATTAATTTAGTTTCTCCAGTTGATGTGTCCTGGTCCATGAGTTTGGTGAGGTTGGTTTTTTTTGAGGGCGGGGGGGGTTGAAGGCTAGCAGAGGGGGTTTGTGAAAGATTTATTTTAGAATGTGGTCCTCATTGAGTATGGGTTATAATTGTTTGATGATACCCCGTATGCAGTACCGGGGTTACCATGGTGCCACTCTACTTCCCGCCACCCCATGAGTAGGATGTGGAGGAGATGGGGCAGTGGGGAAGGGGCATGGGATGGGGAAGAGAAGGAGGCAGGGGAAGCGGGGGGCAGGGGGAAAGAGGCAGGGGGGTGGGATGGGGAGGAGATGGAGCAGTGGGGAAGAGAAGGGGATGGGGGAATCGGGGGCAGGGTGAAAGAGGCAGTGGGGAAGGAAGGGGGTGGGGTGGGGAATGGGCATGGGATGGGGAAGAGAAGGGGATAGGGGAAGTGGGGGCCCAGCATGCATATCCCCTTGGCAGCAGCTGGGGCTCCCCTGTTAACCAGGCCCATCAAACCCTCACCCTGACAAGCCCCACCTCCCTTGCATCTTTACCACCCCACTGAGCCCCAACCACCTACACCTAGATCCCCCCCCCAATGAACCCCACCTCCCCTGCACGCAGGGGAGCAGTGTGAAAGGGGCACGCTGGCAGCGCAGGACTGGACAGGCCAGTGTGCGTCTAGCAGTTGTGGGTTTGTAAACAGTGCCCTTGTGCTGGGCTGAGTGGGGCCACTCCCGCTGTGCTGCACCTCACTGTCCCCAACCGGCCCCTCGCTCTGCAGACTGCTTCCCATCACATGCCCGATTTCCCCAGTGGAGGCTGTAGTGGGGTGGCTGCCCCACTCCTGGAGAACAGCAGTTGAAAGCAGCCAAGCTAGGCTGATTGGGGAAGCAGCCACAGCTGTGGCCAGCTCAATCAGGGCCCAGCTGACCCTTATAAAAGGGCTGTGAGCCAGCCCTGGAGGGAGAAGGGCTAGCTGCTTAAGAGGAAGGTACCTGAAGCGGAGCAGTGCTGGGGAATACGGCACGGGAGCTGGGGAGGCTCCAGCCTGGTAAAACCCCAGGCTGCAGGCCTTGTTGAAGGCCTACAAAAGGCACTGGGGCTGCAGAGGGGCAGTCTGAGGATAGGCAAAGGCAGCAGGTCCTAACCCCTTGCCAATGATGAGTGGCCATTATAGACTGCAATCTGCCCCAGTGAAAAGGGGCTAGATGATGACTGGCAGTAGCCACTGAGGCAGGGTGGGTTTAGAGGGTTGGTGGCTCCCCTGGGAAGGGAGACCCAGAGTGAGGGGGTACTGCTGGGGCAGAACCCCGAGGTAAAGGGCACCGGGGTCTGAGAAGGACACGGGGGCCTGAGGCAGGTGAGCCACTGGCCAGCAGAGGGCGCTCCAAGGCTGAAAAATAGCTAATTCCCAAGATGACCAGCAGGAGGCGCTGCACTGGTGAGTCTTCGCTTCGCTGCATGGACCCACAAATATGTTTGGTGCTGAGCCCACAAAAAGCTAATCCGGCCCTGCATGTATGGCTTCCAGCATGACGTATTGAATGACAAGCAGGGGTGTGCAGTCGGTGGAGGTTTTCTTGGAATATTTGAGTGGCCCATTCCATGCTGCCCACCACTTTTCTGGTCAAGTGTGCTTGTTTAGCAAGGCAGTTTTTAAGTGTTAAGGTGTGTATCCTGGACTGTCTCTTTGAAGCATATTCTGTGGTGTCTGCTTACATAGCTGTAGATAACAAATTCTTGGTATGTCTAGATCTATGGAGGCAGGTGTGGCAATTTGTGGGTTTCTTGTATTTAGTTGTCTGTAGTGTTCCATTGTTGAAACTCTTCATGGTGTCCAAGAAGTTGATGCAAATGTGGGAATATTGTACAGAGTTCGATGGATGGGTGGTGGTTATTGAAGTCGTGGTGGAAAGCTAGGGGGGAGTTTAGGTCATTGGTCCAGAGGATGAAAATATCATTGATGTGTATCTCAGGTATATCATTGGTTTCCTGATACATTTTTCCAGAAATTCTTCTTCGAGGTGGCCCATGAAGGGGCTGGCATATCGGGGAGCCATCCTAGTACACACGGCTATTCCCATCATTTGGACAAAGTGTTTGTTGTTAAAAGTAAAGTTGTTACAGGTGAAGATGAAATGGATGAGTTTGGTGAAGCATTTGGTGTGGATTTCTGAGTTGTCTTATAGATATTTGAATCCGGCAGCGATGAAAAATGATCAAACAACTAAGTGAGTGAATAGAGAGAGTCTCCCTTTTCCTCTAATTAATAAACTCTGCTCTAATAAATAACTTCTCTTCATGTAATACATCTTAGTGAAGGAATTTATACTCACTGGGATTTGGTCCCAGATGTCTGATGGGGGGGATATGCCACATAGATGGAAGGAAAAAAACAACAAAAAGATCAAAAAAATCTAGATTCCAGCTCTCTGTCAGACATAATTTAAAATGATCCCAAACATCTACATTTCACTCCCTGTAGACAAAACACAGTGTCACATATATCATTTCGGAAGCGCTTCATATAACTGAGAGCAACTTTACAATGAACACATTTCCTTGAATAAAGGCCAAATCTCCCTCCCCTTACTCATGCAAACAGTCTCATTGAAGCTAGTAGGATCTGGCCCTCAATTGGGCCCAATCCTGCAAGGCAGGGAGCACTTCTTTTGCAGTCAGCACCTGGCAGGAGGTGCTCATCTCAGGAGCAACAGAAGGTCCCTAAAAGTGCGGGGGCCACCGGTGCCTGAATCTTGGCCCTCCCCTTGTGCCGTCCCTTCCCCCAAGCCATCCCAACCCCCTACCCTGCCCTTTCCCCCAAGGCCCCACCCTCATACCGCCCCTTCCCCCGAAGCCCGCTCCTGTGCTGCCTCTTCCCCCCCCCCCAAGACCCCACCCCTCGCTCGCTCCTCTCCAGCGCCTCCTCCCGGTTGCTTGCCTTTATGACCTGTAAAAAGTGGGAGGGCATACCCCCCTGTTCTGGTGCCCCTGGCTCAGCTCCTTGCAGGATCAGACCACTGTGTTTAAGGAAGAAATGATAACCTGTGTGGATTCCTTATATTGCACACAGTTGAGTCAAAGTCAGGTTCAATCCCCTTTGTCCTATGAGAGTCTCATTAAATGGAACTTTCCCTTGTCTGTTTCCTACATCATTGTGGATATTAGGTATAATATTTGTATGTATGGCTATGCAGCTAGCTTCATAGTGGTCTGACAAGGAGCCCTACAGAGATCCATGGAGCTTCTTGCATAAGTACTACCCAGCAGGAATAAGGGTTGCATAACTGGGCCCTACGTGAACAGCGTGACTCTTACTTGATTCATTCAAAACCAGCACTGTCCTAGTAACTGGCACACCGCATTGGCTTTTTACGTAATTATCAACCTTGGGCCTACAGAGAGCTGTCAAAAACAGTAGATTTGCAGTGGTTAGAATTCCCAGTGCATTGGGTCTAAGGTCCTTCCCTTGGAAGAAGTACCATGAAGAGCAATTTCCTTCTCCAGGGGTATATGCTGAAATTTAAGAAATTCTGTAAGGTGCCTGACATCCCTTGCCCTGGAAATCACTGCACATGCAGAGCATCGTGCCTGGTCATACTTTAATAGATGCAGGCTTGGATTTTAACTAAAGCTGTCTAATGGAGATTAAACAACTCCACAAGCAGCTGCTACATGGTGATAATAAGTGGAGACTGGATAAAGTTATCAATTTAGATTGAGCTGGGGAAGTTCGGCTAATGCACTTGAACAACAAAGGTGTACAGATGGCAACTGAAATACTTAAAGAACTTCTTAAGAAAAATCCAGCTGAGTCTTACAAACAAATATCCTTTCTACAGCTGGCAACTCAGGCGTCAGCGAGGGAGACCCTTGTCTGAACTGCTTTTATGAAAATCCTTGCCATCAGGGAGCTGCCTGAAAGGTGAGAGGTGAAATTGTCAGTGCCATTGGGAGGGTTTCATAGCTGACTTACTGCAGTGAGTGACAGGGTAAAGCTTGCACTTGCAGACTGTCCTTCCCCAGGGCAGTGTAACTGCTTGTAAAAGTAAAATGCAGTTACCTTCCCTTCACTGGTGAAAAACATCTTTATACAATACCTTACCAGCAACTGGTATGGATCTTCTGCACTGCAGTATTATTGCATCTGTTCAGGGAGGTCTCTGTGGGGCAAATTGTAGTGTCAATTACACTGGTCAATTACACTGGTAGTTACAATTTAGTTAATACAGGTACCCTGGATTTACATCAGGAATATAGCCCATGCTTACTTGAGGGCTTTGAAATAATGCATATGCCTTCCAGTTATTTAAAATGCACAATAAGATGAACATCAATGTCATGAGCAAGAATAAATGATGTGTTATCCTGCTAGGGTCTATAGCTTGGCTTGTAATTTATTGAAGACAGAGACCTTAGAATTGTGCTATGTTGTAACTGTGCATGGCTTTAGACTCTCTTGTTGGGTCAGGGACTTATTTGTTTGCCATCTGTCGACTTTTATGATGCTCTATAAATAATTGTTGAGTTAGAGTGACCCTGTGGTTAAAATGACTGTGAGCATGCTTCAATGTCAAAGAAGCTGTTCTTTTGATAGTCAGTCATTAACTGACAGAGTATTTATTTTTATTCTGATGAATCCAACATGATGTATTTATTGGTATCCCTTCTTATTTCCCCCCCAGGTTTCACCTCCAGTTGCCTTGAACATTCAGATTTCTCAGAATTAGATGTGCATACACTTGGGTGCCCACATACGTACAACCGTAGCATTTGTGTGTGAATATTCACACTGTGCGTGTATTTCAGGTACTTGTGCATGCTCAAGGCCAACAAGGGACCCAGCTGGTTAGTTATGTGTGCAAATACATGAGTTACACAGGCATATTGAGGATTTGCATGTATAAAACACTGGAGTGTGTGTTGTGTTCCACTCTAGGGAGGTGCTTAAGAGGATCAGAGCCTACTTCTGCTACAACTGGTGGAGGTACTCCATCAGTTCAAGCAGAAGAGGCCAATGTGATGGCTGCAATGTGATGGCTGCCATTTTGGCTGACACGCAAGGGATTGAAATGGGGCCTTCCAGAGCTAAAATCATGGGCTGCTAGAGCTTGGCTGTTTAGCTGGGACTGTAACAGATTCTTATCCTCTGAGGACTGCGCACAGAGGATGTTACAGTACCTGTAACACACCAGGGGGCTATACCAGTGCACAGGATCTTCTGTTGAAGTCCTACTTGTAACCCATCAGGGAGTCATTATATATGGATAAACTGTCTCATTTAGTTGTGCATTCCTACCTTTGGAAATGTGCCCCCTGTTCTCTAAAACCCTTTCCTCATTTGGTCTCCTGGATCAACTTCTCCTACTCCACCCGCAACGGATTTTTATTTTCTACTTGCTGCCTCTCATTGTGTCCTATTGGCAGAGTGCAGTGTCATCCATACCGGCAGGAGACAGAACTCCGATGCCTCAGGAGACAGCTTATTGTGCTATCGCTCGCTCAGTGTTTCTCAAACCCTGAGGCTCTGACCCTTCCGTGGGTTGGTGTAGTGGTGCTGGCCCTACGAAATTAGAGAGACAAGGTGGGGGAGGTAATATCTTTTTGAAAAAGTTGTTCCAATAAAAGGTATTGTCTCTCCAATAAAACAATAGACAAAAAGCATGGGCCAGTATTTACAAATCTGGGGTTGAAATCCTGACTCCATTTAATTATAGGGGTTTTGTCATTGATTTCATTGAGGCCAGAATTTCACTCTGGGTGCCCCAGGTTATGCACCTAAATAGATATAGATGCAGATATTGATAGATATATAACTCATTTGATTTTCAAAGGAATGAGCTTCCCCAACATCCATGAAAGAGGCCCAATCTTGACAACCTTTTGGGCCAAATGCAAACGGCATTAATTCAACAGAGCTTTGGGGAAAGGCTGACGGTGAAGGGTTTGTTTTGCTCCTTTGACTTACTGGCTAGCAGAATTAAATTATTATTAATACATGATTATTTGTGATGCAGCATGGCTGTCATTTGCCACTGTAAATTCAACTTATGGTTAGAACACGTAGAACTTCTTGTATGGGCATTTTTAAATTGTGATTTAAATTTAAATAAAGAGGTCAATGGGAGATGTAGGTGCTCCAGCCCTCTGAAAATCTGGCAACTTAGTTAGGTGCCTTAAGAAGGATGTAGAGGTGCCTAACTTCAAGCCTCCAGATCTGACCAATGGGAGTGTTCCTTTTTCCTTTGGAAGTGCTGTGATTATTCTGGAATAAAGTCATGTCCAGAATAGAATGTCCACACGGGGGAGTTATACCAGCTATAGGGGAATAATTACTCTGCTATAACTATACTGGTCAATTTCCCCATACAAACAAAGGCCCTTTCCCCAGCATCCTGTTGAAAAACAAATGGTTTTGGTTACTTTTTGGCACACAGAGAAGAAATGTTTTGACAAACTTAGGAAAGCCTAGCCCTAGACTGGCAGAGGAGCTGGGCTCTTCACATGGGACACTGGGATCAGTTTACAATCACTATACCCATCACAGCTGCCCTCAGAATGGCCCCTATTGGTGAAAGACTCCATATAGCTATACAGTCTCCCAGGTATTTTGAGACTAACATACTAGGACGATCTGGTCTTTATCATAAGGAATTTTAAATCTCTGTCGTCTAGGAGTTTAGAGCTGTTTTTAAGAATAGGTATGAGACTCCTTTCATTGAAGATGAATTGGACGTTCGTGTTCAACTTGCCTGATTTGTATATCTATAACAATATATTCAGGTACTTAATACAATGGCCTTGTCCTGCAAAGCTTGACTCAGATAAGAGTGGGGCTACGTAGGTGAGTAAAGACCGCTTGTCAGGGTTCAGGCCTTGCCAGCATAAACATATATTCATAACACAAACCATTGAGATTAAAACTTTTACTAATACCCCTTAAAGAAAAGATTGATGCCAAATCAATGAAAACACCATTTGCAAGAACAGCTGTCCCACCTACAACTTAGGAAAGGCTGCACTGTGTATTAATCTTCTCTGGGTCAATTTCTAGCTCAGCCCACCAATATTCCATGTATCCACAAAGACGTGTTCACAGGCTGATACTCAGTTTTTCACACTTTTCCATTTAACGGCTTCTTATTGTGGGACACGTTAAAAAAAAGTTAGATCTAAAAAAATGACAAGAATATTTAAAAGAACAACCAGCCTCTTCTCGTTAGGATTATAGTGTTGATATAAATTTTTGTGGCAAACATTTTACTAGCATGTTACCAGCAACATTTCCCTATGCTCAGGGTCTAACTGGTTGCCATATTTAGGGTTGGGAAGGAATTGGGGGACCCTGGGGTTTTTCGCCTTCCTCTGCAGTATGGGGCATGGGTCACTTGCAGGTTTAAATTTAGTGTAAATGGTGGATTCTCTGTAACTTGAATTCTTTAAATCATGACTTGAAGACTTCAGTAACTCAGCCAGTGGTTATGGGTCTATTACAGGAATGGGTGGGTGAGATTCTGTGGCCTGCAATGTGCAGGAGGTCACACTAGATAATCATGATGGTCCCTTCTGACATTAAAGTCTATGAGTGTGTGTGTTAGCAATTTGGATACTTAACCTGTCATCTCTGGTGCAACGTTATATAATTGGGAAATCAGAAGAACACCAAACTCAGAAAAATTAGCATAACTATTTATTACTTGCTGCTGTAGCTACTCCCTGGTAACCATTCACCAAGACCTAATTCAGTACCTTACAGAACTCCCATTAAGAACATAAGAATGGCTATTCTGGATCAGACCAATGGTCCATCTAGCCCAGTATCCTGTCTTCTGACAGTGGCCAATGCCAGGTACTTCAGAGGGAATGAACAGAACAGGCAATCCTCAATTGAGCCATCCTCTGTCGCCCATTCCCAGCTTCTGGCACACAGAGGCTAGGGACACTTCAGAGCATGGTTTTGCATCCCTGCCCATCCTAGCTAATAGCCACTGATGGACCTATCCTCCATGAACTTATTTAGTTCTTTTTTGAACCTTCTTATAGTCTTGGCCTTCACAACATCCTCTGGCAAGGAGTTCCACAGGTTGACTGTGCGTTGTGTGAAGAAATACTTCCTTTTTTTTGTTTTAAACCTGCTGCCTATTAATTTCATTTGATGACCCCTAGTTCTTGTGTTATGAGAAGAAGTAAATAACACTTTTCTCCACACAGTCCTGATTTTATAGACCTCTATCATATCCCCTCTCAGTCGTCTCTTTTCCAAGCTGAAAAGTCCCAGTCGTATTAATTTCCCGATACAGAAGCTGTTCCATACCCCTAATTGAGTTTTGCATGAGTAGGAAGTGAAGGTCTGATCCTGCAAACACCAAACTTCCTGTCGTGAGATTACTCATCACAGGACATGCTATGCCTAGTGGTAAGTATTCTGAGAAAGGGCTGCAGAATTTGGCCCAGTAGTAGGGCCCATTTCTGTGAATTACTGAAGACAATGGGAGGTAGGAATTCTCAGCATTTTGCAGGGTTAGGACCCTACCTTCCTTTCAGTTCAAGAGTGTAGTGAGAGGAATAGGGAAAATAAGATTGAGAGTGTTCAGTGTGCCACAGGACTGGGCACAATGTTTGTACGAAAGTACTGCCATTTTTTCTATTACATAATCAAAGAATTCAGGCCCTTTGAATATTGAGCTGATTTAAAAGAGGAACCTAAGTCATGCAATGTTTACAGTGACCATGAGTATGTCTATAATGCAAATTAAAACCAGTGGCACTGGGTCTCCAAGCCTGGTCAGGGGAGAGGGTCTCGGAGAATGGGCTCCAGCATGAGTGGGAATGTGTATGCTGCTATATTTAGCCCCATAGCCGCGAGCCCTAGTCAGTTGTCCTGGGCTCTGAAACTCGGTGCCGTGGGGTTTTCTTTGAAGTGTAGACATGCTCTGTATGTCCTCGTTTTTCATGTCACGTGCATCACCTGAAATGTCCTGGTTTTTAATATTCTAAGTCAAAACTTTTTTTTTTTTTAAATAGCTACCCAATGTTTATTCAAAACCAAGTTGAATTTGCTCTCTGATTATCAGGAATAAACAACCCAGTGAAGGGAGTGTTCAGCTGGCAGGAGCAGTATGTAGGGTGAAGAGAGAAGTCAGAGGGGTGCAGACATTATCAAAGTTGTTCTTCGGCTCAAAGTGAACTCTAATGACACTCGTTTATGACAAACTTCTTCAGAACATGAGTTCACTTAAAAAATCCTCCACTCCGCCAAATCTTCCCGTGTTTCACTGAGCCAGAAGCTGGCAGTAGTGACACCAGTGCATACTTTTTTCCAAAGTGCACTTTTCATGAGTATTTCATGACCCTAAAAACACATCACCAGAAAAGTGTGCCCCTTATTGGTTTTGCAAACATGGCCATTTGAGCAATGCTGTCAATAACAAACAAATGTTCATGGAAGCAGACAGCAGGCAAGTTAGTCAGTGGTGGACTCTGGAATCGTGCACGCTGTGGGAGAGGGTCTGGGTGGGTCTGTTGTAGTCTGCCTCCTGGCCCACAAAGAGTGTTTGCGCTGAGGAGGAGGAGACTGAGCTGCATGAGTCCCAGCACAAGCTGGGAAATGCAAAGAGTTAGGCCTTGAGGAATGTTGGGTTTTCTTGAGAGGAGAATTCTGGGAGCCAGTCCCCCGGTGAGCAAACAAGATCTCCCAGGGAGGCCACGCGAAATCGTCCCGGAGCTGGGAACTTTGAGGTGTGTGCCGAAGAGCCACAGTGCCTAGCATGATTGAAGGCTGCACGAGTGTGGATGCTTGGCATAAGAGTTAGGCTTACGTAGGAAAAGCCAGTGCAGATGCACTCAATTGTGTTAGCTTGCGTTCAGCTACAAACTCAGTGTTGCTCTGTAATCTAGACAAACCCAAGGAGGGTCTGTGGTGAGTAAGGGCTGACTGAGTTGTTGGAGATGTAAGTTGTCATACTAGGTGGAGAGGCCCAATCCCCTGGAACAATAAACTGTCTACACAGTAGCCTCACGGAGGAAAGAAACGATTTTTTCAGAAAGGGGACAGAGACTGTATTATGAAGGAGTAATTTGCTGTGGAGGTGATCCCTCCACCGCTACATGTAAGAAGAGCTGGCTGAAGACAGAGAAGGCAGGAGGGACTCTGCCTAGCCTGAAAGGCTGACGGGGCCTCAGACACACAGAAGGGGTGAGATCAGACATGGGGAGGGGTGTGTCTTAGAACTAATGGTATTTTGCAAAGATCTGTAACTCTAGCGCTCTTTTAAGAATGAAGTGACTATGGCTAAGAAACCCCTTGCTAAGCCTGTGTTCCAGGTCTTCCTGCCACCTTGTCCTTGAAGGGGTTAAACTAGAAGTCCAGTGGTGGAACTCCTGAGAGAACATGTGTAAGCAACTAGGGGGCTCAGGAGGTGTGACACACTAGTTCTAGGGTCTGGGATGACAGGACAGACAGGTCTCCTGTCCCAAGGAAGGACTCAGGCAGGGGGTCTGAGCCTGGGAGCATGCTCTTGAGACGCTGAGCGGGGAACAGTGTCCCAGCTCAGCCCAGACTCAGTGGGCTTAGAAGCACATATGGGATCCTGCAGTTGGGTCCACTCACAACAGACTGGGGACACTGGTCTTCTAGCCTAGCAGGACTGCCCTTTTTGCAAGAGAGGGATTCATTTGCTCTGAATGCTTTTTTGAATTGTTCTGAATCCTTGAAGAGTTGAATCCTTTCAAAGAAACTATTCAAGGCTCTTATTTACCTCAGTCACGCCCAATCTTTTTCTAAATACGATTCAGTTAAATAACGCACAGCCTAACATGATAAAGCTGCACAGTGAGCTAGTGATGCAAACCTGCCGAAGTTAGAACCAACGCTGTGTATACAAAGCATGCAGGTTTTTGGGCATCCAGAGTATTCCAAGGCCAAAGAGACTCTCAAGACATATCACCTCCTTGTGAGAGTAAACGTGGGATTTGTACTTAAAGGGCTTCTTGGGCTGCAAAAAGAGTTGGAAAAAGAGATTTCACTAATTAAGACAGTTACTTTTAAAGGGCCTTCCATTGACTTAATGTCAGGGGAGGCTTGGCCGGGAGTCAAGAGACCTTGGTTCTTTTGCTGGCTCTGCTATTGACCTGCTTTGTGTGCCTGTGCAAGTCACAGCATCGCTCTGTGCCTCACTTTCCCCACCTGTAAAAGAGAGAATTGTTCTTAATCTCCCCCCTCCCTTGTTTTTTTAGCACTTTGAGGTCTGCCAATGAAAAGTGCTACAGAAGTGCTAAGTTTTGTCGTTATTAATTGCTATACACAGAAAGACAAGGGCAAGGAGTATTTTTAAGAGGGAAGTGAGATTTTAGGAGGGAAGGCATCAAGTGGGGAAGGTTTGTCTGAATCCTCTCTAGCTGCGGAGGGGAAGGAAAAAAAAGTCTGAGGCACAGCAGTGGAGCGCCCCCTGGAAGCTAGCACACAGGGTGACCACTGGCCCTGTTGCCCGGTACGGATATGCAGTAGCTAAGTATTAAGTGTATTTTCCCCAAGAACTTTTTTCCAGAGGAAAAAATGGGCTTCCCTTAATTCCTTAAATAGGAATCACACACCTCATCTGGTGGTATTAGAGGGGATAGGAAGGAAGGAATTCTGGGCACCACATTTCAGGAAGGATGTGGACAAATTGGAGAGAGTCCAGAGAAGAGCAACAAAAATGATTAAAGATCTAGAAAACATGACCTATGTGAAAAGATTGAAAAAAATTTGGTTTGTTTGATCTGGAAAAGAGAAGTCTGAGAGGGGACATGATAACAGTTTTCAAGTATGTAAAAGGTTGTTACAAGGAGGAGGAAGAAAAATTGTTTTTCTTAACCTCTGAGGATAGGACAAGAAGCAATGGGCTTAAATTGCAGCAAGGGCGGTTTAGGTTGGACATTAGGAAAAACTTCCTGTCAGGGTGGTTAAGCACTGGAATAAATTGCCTAGGGAGGTTGTGGAAGATTTTTAAGAGCAGGTTAAACAAACACCCGTCAGGGATGGTCTAGATAATTAGTTCTGCCACAAATGCAGGGGACTGGACTAGATGACCTCTTTAGGTCCCTTCCAGTTCTGTGATTCTATCTGGAAGATTTAAAGGCATATTGGCAGGCTTCAGAAGTTACCGTGTTCAAATGAGGTCCAAAGAAACCTGACAGGAGCCTGCAGAAGACGCACAATCTGGGTACAGCAGAGCATGCCGTCAGCGCTTCTCCAGTATGGATGTGTTGTCTCCAAAGGGAAGGCTGCATCTTTAGCTGGGAGGCCAGGCCCCAAAACTGCATATAGGGAAGTGTAGGTTTCATGTACCGCACCTCTATATTCAAACTGTGGGCGACTGGGAACTGCTGTATTTTGGCCTTAAGCCCACAGACCCAGGCATGTTGTGTTGCAACGTGCATAGGTTTGCTGAGCTCCAGCAAAGTTAAGCGCTATGTGTAGTCCACCCAGCTGAGCCACAGGCTCAAGATCCCCTACAGGCCTGCTCTCCTATTTGCAGGAGAGCAGATTTAACTAGGGATGGTGGAGATGAAGGTGGGGAACGGCTGTGTGAGGAAACATGGATTTAAGACCAATCCATGCTAACGAAGGGCTTAGCTCTAATCTCCCTCTGGCACCCAACTCCTGCTACTAGATAGGAATAAGTTGGTGGCCACATAGTAGACTCTCATTAATGCAGGATCAGGTGCCCCCTGTGCTCCCTAAGCCCTGAGATCAAAGCCATTGGGAGTCTCATTAACTTAAGTGGCTCTTGGATCCAGTCCCCTACCATGCATATCACTTTTTAGCTTGGGCTGTGCTGGATCAAGCTTTTTATGCAATGGACTTGGCTGGATGCTGGGATCTGTAGATGGAGCACCATATGCTGGGACCTGGATTTTATATTAGGTCAGTCAAGATGGAGCAATGAATTTCAGGATCTCTATTTCCTACGTGTGACATCTGTGACTCAAAGACGAGGACAGCTCTGGGTCTGATGGTAGACTGTGATGGGATGCATTAGGCTCCCATATACCACTTGGGAAAGTCCAGACTTAAATTTGCTACTCTAGGCCTTCATTCCTGTGCTTTCTTTTTATACCTATTTTGGAAACGTTTTAGGCTCACATTTAATAATTTAAAGGCATCAGTCTTGTGGTTTGCTAACTGTGATTGTAGCGTGTTAGCAAACACTGGTAATAGTGAAGATATTTATTTAGTTGTTTTGAAAGCGTGGGTATGATATATAAATATGTATCAAATTACAGAAGATTGCTTTCCTCCTACAGATGAGTGGTAGCAAAATTGGTCACTTATCCGAAAGCCTGAGATGAAGGTGACAGTAAGTACTCCAATGTCACGGCAACAACAGATGTTAGAACTGTGAGGAAATCAACATCGTCAGCATGCAGTTCTGGTTGTTCTTCAGACTAATCCGACTCAGGCAGTTTAGCATCAATAACACTGCTCCCATTGAAGGCAGATAGGTAAGAAAGCACTATAATTATTATTAATACAGAATCATAAGTGTGCATAGTGCTTTTCAGTAAGAAAATATTAAGTATCCGGATGCCCAAGCTAATTTAGCTTGAACAAAACCGTTTGATTGACTGGGGGCAGTACTACTCCCATTAGATTTAATGGCAAAACTCCCATTGCCTTCAGTGGGAGCAAGACTGGGGTCAATTCTGACCCAGTCCAGCTCCCACTGAACTCATGGGAGAGATTCCCATTGACTTCAAGGGGAAGTTGGATAAGGCCCTTACTGAATTACTCTGGAATCCCCTTCCTTATGTCAGTAACTGGATAATTTCACTCTTTGGTTCCAGGAGTTTGGATCAGATTAAACAATCATTAATTAATTTGTAATATTATTAGTTATTTGTACTGCAGTAGGCACTTTGCACTAGGCACTGTAGAAACACAGAACAAAAAGACAGTCCCTGCCCCCAAGAGCTTACAATCTAATGTGTATTTTAAATAGTACAGCTATCGCAAAATACTAATAATACTAAAAATGTATGGTTGTCTGTTGTATCCAAAGATGGCATCACATATTCTCATGCAGCTAGATAATCTGAATCACAAGGAGCAAGATCACGAACAGATATCACACAGGAATGTGCAGGCTCCCACTGAAGGCTTAGCATGTGGCTTGGCCTTGTTTTCGATCTTTTTTTGGATCTGTCTTCTTCAAAGTATTTACAACCTTTATTGACACTTGCTTTCCATTCAGATCTGTCTGTGGCTGTCTTCAAAGTTATCAATATTTATGCATTACGAGGTGAGATTCTGCTCCAGGAGATCTTGAAGTGTTTTCATTGACTACCCCTCTTGCTTTTTCTGAGTTTCAGTTCGTAATAGAAAACGTTTTTCAAGAGTCTGTCATCACCCATTCTGATAATGTGACCTGTCCATGTAAGCTTAGCTTTGATGATCATTGCCTTGATGTGTTTTTTTTCCCTGTTCCAAGGATGTTAATATTTGAGACTTTGCCTCACCAGGGGATCTTTAGAATAGAGTGGAGATAGTGCATGTGAAATTTTTCAAGGTTTTTAATGTGTCCGCAGTAAACTGTCTATGTTGCCCACCCACGTAAAAGGGATGCTTTCACTGCTATATTGCATATCATCAGATTTGTTTGATGTGCTGGTTGAGTATCCTATGGCAAAGTCTTCTTGCTTTTCATATTCTATTTGATATTTCTTGATCCAGAGAACCATCACTTGATGTAGTACTTCCAAGGCACATAAACCTGCTGGCACCAACCCTTTTGGGTCTCCTCTTTGCAGCCAGTCTGAATTATGCAATGGACAGCCTTCAAAAGGGCATCTACATAAGATACAGAGCAGGATGTAGAACTCTTCAATCTCTGAAGGTTTACTGCAAAGACAAAAGTTCTTGAAAAAAGAAAAGGAGTACTTGTGGCAACTTAGAGGTTTGGTAACACCCATTGTTTCATGTTCCCTGTGTATATAAAATCTCCTTACTGTATTTTCCACTGCATGTATCTGATGAAGTGAGCTGTAGCTCACGGAAGCTTATGCTCAAATAAATTTGTTAGCCTCTAAGGCGCCACAAGTACTCCTTTTCTTTTTTGTGGATACAGACTAACATGGCTGCTACTCTGAAACATGTCATTATGAAAAGTTCTTGAGGCACTCATATGTGACATCCTTTTTGTGGATGATGGTGCTCTACTTAGCCATAGTGAAAGGGACCTAAAACTTATCCTTGTCTGGTTCTCACCAGCAATAAACCATTTGGATTTACCATCAGCCTGGAAAAAAATCTCTTCCAACCAGTTCCATCAACTCTTACCTCTGAGCTAAACAACACAATTGATGGTATAGAACTAAAGATCGTCAAACACTTTAAATACTGAAAATATCATTTAGTTATACTAGCTAAAATAAACCTTTATATGGGTAATAAACCCCCATGCTTCACTACGTAAATCAACCTCTAATGGCTTGGGGGTAGAAATAATCTGTCCTTTTAGGAATGGTATTGCTTGCTTTTCCCTTATGGGGTTTTTACATTTTCCTCTGAAGCATTTGGTACTGGCCACTACGAGAGACAGGATACCAAGCTAGACAGATTCTGGTATTGCAATTCCTGTGTTCCTAAGTGGGTTGTTTTTTTTTTTTAATCTTAAACACCTTTAATAGTGTGATGCCACATAATATAGTGTTAATTGATTCAGTAAAGGTACAAGACAGTCATTGTAAAACAGATGTGTGGGCAGTATTTATTAATTGTGCGTGTTGAAGTAAAAAAATTTTATGCAGCTTAAGTGCTGTGTAACAAATTTAGCGTTGTAAGCAGAGGCATACATTTTCTTTCTATTCCCAGAGAAGATACATGGCAGCGAAGGCTGAGACAATGCAGACTTTTACAACAGGGTATCTCTTGCCTCACGTTCAATGTGCAGCCAGTAGACAGGAAACCCAGGGGAAAATAAACAAATAAGGCCTGTGCACCCTGAAATAAAGACTTAGAGGGTAAAAGGTTTAATTAAAAAAAATTCTTTGCAAATATTTTCACATCTCCGAATAGGTCTTTGGTATTTAGCTTCCAGTCCTTAATGAGAACATCTAGCAAAATATCAGGAGTTCTCAGCAGTAATACAAACAACAAGAATAACTATTGTCAGTTGGCATGTGTGCATGCTCTCAGTATATGTTGAACCAGCTCTGCAGATAGCTGGCTCAGTAGTCCTCAACAGTATTACCCAGAAAGACTACAGACCAGGTTTATTGTCAACGAAGCACAGTACTAGTACCCTGGCTCAATGATTGCAGGTACACGGATAATGTATGTCTGTGACAATGGACTCAGCTCAATCAGCAGCAGGACTTTCTGCTGCCTGCCAGGCTGGACAAAAATGACCCTCCTATGATTCCTCTTTTATGCATTGCTATTAACAAGTTATGTATTAAACTCCTGATGTGTTACTAACGTGTTACCGACCCTACACCATGCACCTGCTGATTCGAACAAAACGTAGAATCATAGAATATCAGGGTTGGAAGGGACCTCAGGAGGTCATCTAGTCCAACCCCCGGCTCAAAGCAGGA
This sequence comes from Natator depressus, assembly GCF_965152275.1. Taxonomy (NCBI): domain Eukaryota; kingdom Metazoa; phylum Chordata; order Testudines; family Cheloniidae; genus Natator; species Natator depressus. Next base: position 14,949,666 of record NC_134238.1, on the reverse strand, counting down.
CCGATCGCCAGTTAAATCAGCCCAGCCAGGGCTTTGTCAAGCCTGACCTTAAAAACCTCTGAGGAAGGAGATTCCACTGTCTCTCCATCTATTATCCTGACTTTATCTGATGAGCGTTTAGCGTGTCCCTGTACCATCTTCAGGGAGTATGTTTATACCGTAACTTTATGTCGGGGTGTAGTTGCACTAGCCTTCTGGAATGTATTTAGGTGAATATCTAGTGCCTCGTACTACTTCCGCCTGCCTGTGTTTTAAATGCCAGCCATGTTTTTCCCACATTCATGTATCGGACAGTGAACTCGTAAGCAGGTGTTTGATTTATGACAAGGACCTGATGTTTGCTCATAGCCTGGTCAGGCCTCAGGCCCTGCACCAGGCCCCGTGCTCCAGGCCCTCTCTTTCTACCACAACAGTAACAGCTAGAAGGCCCAGCTGAGATCAAGGGCCCATTGTGTTGGACATTGTACATACATATAGTAATAGACGGGTGTGGTGATTCTCGAGGCACCCAGGACTGTCACCTTGTCTCATCCCCCATCTCCCCACCCTTCAGCGTGATGGGGTCTTGCCTGTGCCTGGCTAGGTGTTAGCTCCCTGACACCACCAGCCTTTCAGCCACTCAAGCACTCTCCTCTGGGCTATGCCAGCTTTGTCTTCACCTCGCAGGTTAATAACAAGTGCACCCCAGTCCCTCTGAATGGTTCTCCTGTGATATCTAGCCCCGGACACTGGCTAAGCATGGAAATTCGAATTCCTTTGCAGCCAAAAATGCAGTGTATCCCAGTTCACCACTTTTTACTTTAAACCACTGCTCCTATAAACCACAGAGCACTTCTGAGCACTTATAATCAAACAGAGGTAGGTTTATTTTGGAAAGATTTAACTTGGAATGAGAGAAAGCAATGGAAACAACTGATTACAATACAAAACAAAATAATAAAATGTGAACCTGGAGCTACACTTATTAATAGTTCCCTGTTCTGTCTAACAAAGTAGGTTTTCCCCCCCAGAGTTTGGTCTGTTACAGAACTGGCTGGTTTCACAAGAACCAGAATCTAAACGTTCATGAAAAACCCCTTGTGGAGTGTGTGTGGGGGTGATCCTCAGTGAATGGCTGCAGAGTGCTTCTTCATCCTCTGTGTTATACTGAAACCAGACTTTTGTTTCAGGTTGAAATATTACCTGTACATACATCTCACAATGATTATGAATCTTGACAAGTTACAAGCTTTCTGCAGATCCCTTACACGTGATGCGTTAGGGATAAATATTCTGTAAGATGTGTGTGGGGTGTAGTGAGTTTGTCAGGTCTGAGGTGAGAGCTGGTTGCAAAGAACAGGGGACCCATTGTCAAGAGGTCTCTGTGTCACAGCAAGTCTGCCCTGAAGAACATACAATCTGCATAGACAAGACAAAGGAAGTATCACTCTCCCCATTTTATAGATGTTAAACTGAGGCACAGTGATTTGCCCAATGGCAGGGGCTCAATGAAGGGGGAGGTCCAGGGGGCCCAATCCCCCTGCCCAGGCCTTGGCCATAGATATAGATGCTACTATAAATTCACGGTTCCTGCCCCTCTGATGGGAGGAGAGGGGTATAGGTCCCAGATAGTCTCTTGCAGGGCCAGTCCTGGAGATGGGGAGGAAGCAGCAATTGAAGCTGTCAGGGACCAGCTTGGCCTAGACGGGTGTGTGGAGGGGTGTCCTTCTAGGGCTCTGGACCCTGGAACAGGGCTGCTGGAACAATTTGTATGGTGGGGGTGGTCAGAGCCATTGAACCAAACTGTAAGCCCTGGATATGATGGAAATCACTTCAAGTCACCTGCATCCCTAGTTCCAGAACCTATGCCCTGGAACCTTCCAGACCTGCCCCCCACCCCGAACCCTGGGCCGCCATCTCCTTATGCGGACTCCTCCACCTGTTCCACTTTTGGGCCCACTCCAGGTGGCTTGGTGACGACATATGTGTGCTGTGCAGTAGTGTAAAGGGGGGGAACCCCCATACACCTTTTGCAGACACATCTGCTACTTGGCAGGTAACCTGGGCCCCCTCCTTAGGAAAATTCTGGTTATGTCCCGCCCATGTCACACAGGAAGTCTGTAGGTGAGCAGCCAAGAACCAAACCTGGATCTCCCAAGCCCGAGCCTGTACCTTATTCACAAGACCAACCTTCCTCTTCTGCTGCTTAAGTTGTATCAAATCTGATACACACTTTCCCCATTGCTCACACTGGAGTGCATTACAAGGAGAGTACTGTGTGGTAGAAGTTGCCCGTCACCTCTCGCATGAGAAACTAAACTGTCTGTCGCAGACATACGAGTTATCAGTGAGTGCATCATGGCTGGTATAGTGGCCACTTCTAGAGTCCTGTAATCCTACAGCACCTAGCTATTCCAGAAAGGGACTAAGGGAAAACACCTTATGAAAGATGTTACATACAAATATATTCTATTCCTTATAGCTATGCAATTTGTATCTTGAGACATGCCATCTGTCCAAGGGGTCTTCATGACTGGTGTTTAGAAATCTTTCTCTCGTATTTGTCACTTGTACCACCTAAAGTTGTGATCTAGTGAGATGTCCCAAGACAAGCAGAGCCAGGGTAAGGCTGTATTTGCATAGGAGACCTCACCCCAGTAGGGAGCCAATGCCCCAATGTGGTGCTAAGGAACGCAGCACTACTGGCGAGACATAAAATTAAGCTCCTGAGTAGTTGTGGTCATTAAAATCCCATTTTACGTTTACAAGCGTGGAGGCATTTACTCCCAGCGTGACTCCAGGCCAAAGTCCAGCTTGAGTAATCAGTTACATTCTGCCAGCTTACCTACAAGCCCTTTGCAGTTTCAACTGAACATAGTATTCTTCTCTTCTTGTCCTAAACTGTGGTGTCGTGTTCTTGGGCAATGTTAAATGGCTGTTGCAAGACCACGCCCGAGAGGCTGCACTTCAGTGCTTTTGTGGTCTAGACGAGTGGTTCTCAACCTGTGGTCCGCTCAACCCTGCGGGGCCGTCTGCAGACTAGGTCTAAGGGGTCCGTGAAAGGTTGTTGTTACCACAGAACAATGGTTACACGCCCGGAGTCCACAGACTCTAAGATTTCCAAAGGGATTCCCACCTCTATTTGAAAATTTGTAGGGGTCTGCAAATGAACAAAGGGTTGAGAACCACTTGTCTCGTGGATAGGGCATTGCACTGGGAGTCAGAAGATCTCGTTTCTATTCCTAGCTCTGGCACGGCTTGACTGTGCAGCTTCCCTGTTCTGTACCTCAGTTTACCCCCTGTGTGAAAGGAGGATAACCATTCTTTGCAAAGCACTTTGAAAGCTACATCTGAAACATGCCAACTATTTTGATTTAGATTCTGTACAACTAGCATCATTTGTAAAGCACTTTGGAATCCATGTTGTTGAGTGGTGCTATATAATATTTAGACCATTATACGTTCTTATTCCGAGACAACTCTCACGACTATATTAGGCTTGTCTTGTGCTTCTGAGGCTCAGGAAGCCACAACTTTCTGTATCCACTGGCCACAAGCGACTCCTGTGATCTGAACTGCTCTCCAGAATGGCAGACCAATTGCTAATTCAAGGATCTATTCGACAGTGTCACAATTCTGCAAGATGGAGCCACAGTTATTTTATCTGGCTGTTTTTTATGTACATCTGTGTGAAGGACATTGTTGCTGGGCTTACCATTCACAGCATTGCTCTCATTAGATTTTTAGAGCAGACTGAGTTTAGCCATTAATGTAATGCCAAATTCTGGGCTCAGGGAAGATGATCGGAGACAGCTTGAGGGCGTCATTTAAGTGTCTCAATAAATATTTTGTTCCTGATATCCAAAGAAACAAACATTTCCTGCAAGGTGGAGCCAGAGTTATGTCTCTATGTTTGTTCTCCTGGAACAACCCTATAATCAGTGATGTGTTATTTTAGGGAAATAAGATCAAATGCAGATATCAGTTCCCTTAAGCTACTTTTGACCCAGTACTTCTGTCTATTTTTGAGTGCTTATGATGGGAACACTACACATTAGGAAGCGCTGTAGCCTTGAAATAAAACAGTACATCTCAACTAACACTAGAGAAATTGTTCTGAATGCCTATAGACGATTACCTGACAACCGAAATCTGAATGTGAAAACAATGAGATATAGAAATGTACTGTAGCCTAGCACCATGTGTTACGTACAAATCCCAGAATGGAGTGAGACAGCCTAGCCTTTTGGAATATATATGTATATTTATAGAATAATCTATGCAAAAATGTACTGTACCTTCCTTTCCCTAATACTTTTAAAGCTTACCTTTTAAATAGATTTTTCTACCACAAACATCTACATTGGAAACACCTGTTGCCTTGATGAGCTGTTCATTTTCTACATGATCCTGAAAAAAATCGATTAAATTTTGCTGTAGAAATCCATTTGGGAAAACCTCTGCCCCCTTTTGACTGCTAATTCTAGATGATCATTTTCTTGTACTGAGTGTTCCCAAATAAAACGTGTATATAGAAGAAAAATCTTCATTTGGCCAGGACAGGGCAAGCTCTAGGAGGCTTTTCTTTTTCAGTGCCAAGAAAGGTCAGTCAAATTATTGTTGGCTCTTAGTAGCATTCCCACAAGCTATTGAATTCTTTACCTGCAGCTGAGTGGCACTCAAAAAGGTACAAAATTACTTCTTGCCTTTTGAAAATTTCAGCGAGAACCAAGTAATTACAAAGCCCTTCTAACAACCAATAACCCCCAGGCACCAATGTTAGCAAACGGTTGGGACATCAGGCCAAATTTGTCCAAAGTGTAACTCAGTGAAGTCAGTGACTTTAGACCAGAGGTGAATTTGGACTATGAGAGTTGTCTTTTGTGAAGCTGGGCCCTGTCATATGAGGTGTTGAGCACCATCAACTATTACTGACTTCAGTGGAAGATATGGAAGGTTCTCAGATACTACAGTGATGGGCGACCGTATAAAACCCTAATATAGATTGAGGGCATACAGAACCTCACAGGATCGGGTCCATAGATGTGGGATAAAAATTTCAAAGGCACTTAAGTGACAGAGCCTAAGTCCAAGAGGCTCATAAGTGCCTAAGGGCTTGTCTACATGGACAATAGCTATGCCAGTCAATTTCCCCATGTAGATGAGCCCATAGGCACTTTTGAAAATGAAACTTAGTCCCATACTCTACCCATGATCCGCATAGCCAAATGAATACAGTCAGTAACCACCATATTCCATTGTTAAACTCAGCCAAGGTCTACAGATAGTTCAAAAGGTTTAATTTTGTGCAGCAGCGGAGAAGAGTCATTCAGAATGCTCTCCGGTGTGGGGAGAAGCCCAAGAAGGGCTTATGTGGGCTCCATGCACCCGCCGCGCCCTCTCACAGCATGGCATTCTCCTGTGAATCTCCTTTCAGCCTCCAGCTACATAAAGTAAGGGAATAAAAACATTCTTAATGACTAAGAATGTGCATCTGTACCAGCACAGGGGAAAGGCAGCACCTTGTAGTCAAGAGCTGCAGGAAGCACTGAGGGGAATGGAGCCCACACAGGTGCAAATAGGTAATGGACTCATGCATCTCTGACTAAAATATCACTACTAATTTCTGCCCCGTTAAATTTAAAACCACCTCTGCTCTCTAGAACTGCCAAAATGCCAGTGCTTTATGCAGAAGAAGCAGAATGCCTGGCCACCGGCTTCCCAGTAACACCGTTTGCTACCAGCGCCTCAAGAAGGGGATGGAGTGTTATACCAATAAAATAAAAAACCAGCAGGATCTTATTAAAGGGGAAAAGGCAAAATGCCATGTTTATTGTGAATACAGAAAGAATCATAGTAAGCAGTTAGTTACAGCTATAACATTCCATTCAATTTCATATTTATTCACACATTCATTCATACACACACACACACAGGTTCTGCAAGGTTGTTATCATAGTTACCAGCCTTAGAGTTGCTCATGCCAAGCCACTGGCCAGGTGGCCTGGACATGAGGAGGGAGCCAGGCCTTGTCAGATACTCATCTGATGCTCCTGGAAGTTAGTTTGCAGAATCAGACCCCAAAGTTCTCACTTTCTAGAGTCCATTTTTATAGGAATTTCTTCCTATGCCAGTCTATGGGAATTGCTTCATCATGCTGTTGCTGAATCAATCAGCAGATGGCACATTCCTGACGGCTCCGTGCTGCCAGATGTTATCTTGTTCTTTGGTTCTCCCATCCTTGAGGCTGTTGGGTGGATTCCAGTCTGCCCTCCGGGGGTCCTCTGGTTATTTCCACTTGACGCCTTCTTCAGCCGATTCTTAGGCTGGCACCTCCCTGATCATTCAGTTATTATCCACACCAAGCATCCATCCACATACATCCTCTATCTCTGTTTTAATCACAATTGTTAACAAAGCGAGATGAATACAACAAAAGGGCGGGGAGTCTCTGGGTGCTGTTTCTATTGTTACAGAGTATTGCTTTGAGTCTCTCTCTGTGTGAGTAGTTATTGTTACAAAGAATTGCTTTGAGAACAGACTCTGTCTTAGAATGTACTAATACAATTAGCTTGCAAGTTTCACACAGAGAGGGAGAAAAACAGTACCAAAAACCAAGAGACCTCTTAGTTTAAATTCCAGGGTATTACTAATTATGGGGAATCAAATTCATTTGTGATTTTAATACAGAACTTCTTTAATATGATCCAACAGGAGTTCTGGTGAGGGGAAGTGTTCCTTCCCTCTCTGCTGGAATCTACACCCTCAGTGCTGGTTCCATGTCACAATCGAGTCTCGATGTTGGCAGCCTCATTTTTGTCTTCTGAAGTGGGGGGTACCAGTGAGATCAACATGAGCAGATGGAGGTCTTAAGCAAGTACTATTTTAAGTAAGTACATTTAACCACCTGGCTCCATCTACTGAAGCAGGACCTAGCTTTATTGTATCTCTGCTGGAACCTGACCTTGAAAGGTGCTGAGTCCCTCCTATGAGGTGCCAAGTACTCTCAACTGATCTCAGTGGAGTTGAGGGTGCTCAGCACCATGAAGGATTAAGCCCTTTTTCTCCAGCCACATTAAATAGGTGTTTCGGGTGCTGGGTTATTTTGGTGTCCCCCCTGAAATATTCCTATTGTGCATGAAGCAATGACACCAGAATTAAGTGGCACTGATTTATGCTTCTGTTTTTCAATGGCCTGCTGGACACCAGTAAACAAATCACAATTACTATTGTTATTTATTATTTGTTTGTGGTAGCACTCAGATTATGCTGGGTGATTTCCAGACATTCAAGAAGGAATGGACCCTGCTCCAGAGACTGTAGCACATGGGCAGACACACAGATAGCTCAACAGAAGTCAGGGAAGGGAAACAACACAAAGGAACAGAAAAGAGGGAAATCATTTGGGTAAATCTGTTTCTAGGGTCCAATTCTGCACACCCTTACTTGGATGAGTAGTCCCACTCACATGTAATAGTCAATGAGACTCATCTGAGGGTTTGCAGGATTGGGCCTCAGTCCGGGATTCATACAGAAATACTCCTCTGAGGCCAAGGCTGGCTGGTATTTGCACTGATGTGCGTGCCAGAAAAGTTGCCGACTGAGGAGGGAAAGATTCTGGCTCCCCACAGAAAAGCAGAGGAAGAGCCGCTCTGCAGATACTCCAGGAGTTGGGCGCTAGATGGGCACGAAAAAGAGAGGCTAGGTTGCATGACTGGCACTTTTAGTGCATCCTTACCCTAACCTCCTCTCCATGCCTTGCAAATTATTCCTTCAGAAATGAGCTGTACATAAGGATCCAGTGTATGGGGACACAGTATGGCCAGCCAGTTAACATGGCTTGTACAGTATTAATATATGTCTGTTTGGGGTGAAAAACCAGAGAGACAGAATTTGGGTTTTAATTTCCAGTATCTAGTATTTTATCCATCATATTTTTAACTTCTTTAGAAAGAGTAAAAAAGCCCATTATAATTAGACTTGGTTTTGCTTTGGCAACACAAATATAATTTTACATTGGCAATAAAAATATGTATGAAAGACTAGGTGTTGAATGACAATATTCAGTTAGGAGGCAACTGGTTATTACATACGGCTTGCTAATAGTGGCAGTTTTCACCTAGTTTTAATTTTAAAGGGACACCATCAACTTAGTAAAAACTGGAAGTATGTTTTTTAACAAAAAAAATCTGTTTTTGATTCACTTTGTGCATTTGGTAGCACTTTCTGCATAGTCAATTTCACTTCATAGTCAGTAAATCAACTTCCTCTTGTTTGGATGCGTCTTTCAGAAAGTAAGAGAAGGGAGAGAGAGACTTTAAAAAGAATAGGAAAATGTGATTGTAAAACCACAGGAACTGACAGAGGGACTGCAGGTCAGATCTGTACTACCTGAAACTACTATTAACTCAGTTTTGAAACTCTCAGTGTTCCTTTAATTCCCCAGATTATTATATAACATAGACCATATATTTCTTTATGGAACTAAGCCAGCCCTGTTAGAAATGATTGGATTTAATATTTTCATCATCAGATGACAGGAGGAGATGGTGATACATGTCCCCTCTACATGCCATTTCCCACGAGGACTAAAAAAGATCATCATACTTTATTTTATGATCAACGGGTCATTCATTTATATCTGCTTTAAAGCCACAGTAGACCTTTTGCCAATCACTACTAGAAACTAAATAAACACAGCCAAACAGTGTCATCTATCTGTGTAGTGAGTAATTATGAGGGATTCCTCTTTAAATAGATGTTTAAGTAAATATAGAAATATCATTTTACCAATGCGGGCTCAAGAGGAGTTGTTGGAGGAATTACAAAAATGGGACACCTCACTTAAATATGTGCATATCTCCGAGCATATATGAAGGTACATAGTTATTAAGCACATAGCAGAGAGATTCGTACTTTATCTTTTTATGTACTTAAAAAAAAAACCCATCAGCTGATAGGCAGGTTTGGTATATTTTTTTATTTTAGAAGCTTCATTCATAAAAGTTACCCATTAGCGGTTTCCACTATAATGTACAAAAGAATTTATTTTTCAGGAAGGGTGGCGGGGAAATTTTTTATATAGCACATTACAAGCTTGTGCAATATGAAGTAATGCTGTAATGCAGCTGTATGCACTTATTATATCCTGTCTACGCTGGTCATTAATGATCCCATAACACCTTTTTTGCAAGCATAGGGGTGTTACCCTGGGTGTCCTGGCCAAATTCCAACTCAAGGCATTTTATTTTGCCTACCTAAATTCCCCCGGCAATTTCAGTAGGATATAGTATTCTTAATTTCTTTCCCTAAACTGGAGTGTAGTACTGCGGTAGGCGGTTAAACAGCTCTTCAGAGGTGGCTGCATTTCAGCAATGCGTGGAGCAATTCTCATCTACAATTTAGCAGTTTGTAGTTAATATTTGTACAGTGCACTAAATCTGTAATGCCCATTATCAGGACTTTTATTATTATTTTTAATAAAACACTTTGGGATCTTTTGAAATGGAAGACTAAATCATATGCAATACACATATTGTAAACTGTGTTGTGAAAGTTATCTACACCCATGTTACCTTCACAGCAATGTCCCCTCTGCTACAACAAAAAAGACAAATAAAGACACAAGTAAATCCTGGGTTCTGGTCTCTGCTTTGACACTATGTAATTTTTATGCTAAAATTGTCAAAAGTGTCTACTAATTCTGTGTGCCCAACAGTCAATAGGAAGAATGGGTGATCAGCCACTCTGAAAATCAGGCCCTGAATGTCTCAAGATGGGCACCTAAAATTAGTGAACACTAATGTAAGTGGTGGAAAATGTAGGCCTTAGCCTCTCTGCCTCAGTTTCCCCACCTGTAAAATGGGGATAATAACTGTGATCTATCTTCACCACAGGTGTGGGCTTATTAGCCGATTATTGTAAAGCACTGTATGAGTTTTTTTAGTATAATAAGTATTATTATTATACCCCTCCACAGAAAGTGCACGGTAAAAGAGCAAATGACCTGGAAGGAGTCAGGGATCAACTATTCTAAGAGGCATATTCTCTTATGTACATGGACTAATTTCTGCATTAAATAAGGGGTTGCTTGATGCTCTGCTCCAACACTCTGGTTTCATGCTGGTGTAACTCCACTGAAGCCAGTGGAGGCACAAAATGACCACAAGGAAATGGAGAATCAGGCTCAGGATGCTTGATGCAGCATCAGTTCTTTTGTACTCTGTAAATCCCGTTGAAGGGGTCACAGGATGCGCTCACAGCACAGGAGCTAACGGTAGCCCAGCAGCAAAGCCGGATATGCTGCCCTTAGTGGAGCACCCTGGAAGCATGGCCAGGGATCTGCAGGGTTTGAGCATGGTTTTCCAGTATATTCCTGGCTTTTGCACTTTTTCCTATTACTCCTGGGGAAAATTCTGCGGCATTACGCATACGCAGAATTCATGTCCCCTGCAGATTCCCCCACCCCACCCTACCCCGGCAGAAAATACATTCTACCGGAGAGGAACTTCAACTCTACCTTTTGCCCACCAGGGGCTGCTGGGGTGCCAGAACAGCGGGCAGCTAGCTCACCTGCTGGAGCAATCAGCTGCAGAGGGAGGAGGAGAGGCTACTTTCTTCACAGCACCCTGCCTGTGGGGCCAGGTGAGAAGGTACAGGATACGCCGGGGAGGGGAGGGGGCGATGGACAAAGCGGGTCACATGGGGCTGTTGGGGCATCACATAGATCTGCGTTCAGAAGGGCTAGTGTGTGGGGGACAGACAGGGGTGGGGGCACAGGAGCTACTGTGGTGACAGCATTGAGCCAGATGCTGAATGGGAGTGGGGGGTAGAAGGACACATGGGGATGTGGGAAGGGTGGCTGAGTGGCTGTTCAGGGACACATATGGAGACGGGGGTGCAGGAACAACTGGAGATGAGGTAGATGTGCGTGACTGAATGGGTGAAACTCAAGGTCAGCCATCATCTGCATGGGGGAGGCTTCCCAACTCCCTAACAATCCCTTTCCACCTCCCCCCAAAAACTGTTCCATAATTCTCTCACCCCCACCCAACAACCCTCCAAGTTCATTCCCAGGCTCCTGCCCAGTAATTACTTCCCTCTCCCTCAGCTCCTCCATTATCCCTGACTCCCCCAAGCCTTTGCACTGCTTCTGAGGGGTGCGGGAAATACATTTCTGTATAGTAGTTTAAATGAATTCTTACTCAAAGTTCTGTATTAATATGCCTAGTAAGGAATCTGTTTGTCAAAAAACATTTCCTGAATCTTTTTTGTTGTCTGTATTGTTACAGGCATACTTGCTGACAGGTATTTTGAAATAAATTACCAAAATAATTGAAACTGGCATGATTATCTTGTGTTATTTTGACAAATAAAATTTGCAGAATTTTAAAATATTATGTGCAGAATTTTTAAATTTTTGGTGCAGAATTTCCCCAGGAGTAAGGTTCTATGCAGTGTCCCCTGCTTCTACTGCCAAGTCTTATGGACCAGGAGGGAAGAAGAAGCAGCCAAACATGGGCCTTTTAAGATGCAGCTGCAACCAGGTTGGGAGGGAGGGACCAGAAGTGAGTATTCATTTCATAAGACCCATAGGGAGACATGAACAGGACAGTAACAAGTAGCGGGGGACCTGATCCCACCTGCCTATGCTTTAAGAGCTTCTGGATTCTTGACTAATTTGCACCCTTCCATATGTTTAAAGCAGGAGGAGAACATAAAGGACTATAAGGAGGACTTGTGGCACCTTAGAGACTAACAAATTTATTTGAGCATAAGCTTTGGATCTTTGCCATCTTTGGATCACAATATCCAGTGAGCTATGAAGGTGTTATATCCATTTACAGATGGTTACATTGAAGCAGGGGAATCTATCTGTGCTATAGTTTAATAGGGATTAAACCAGTAATTTTATAGAAATCTCTCTAAAACCTACAGAATTTCTTTTTTTTTTAAATGAGATCCTTTCAAAGGTTTCTTAAAACAGGGATGTTGTTTTCTTTGAAATTCTACAAAATTGTCCCCAAAACAACAACAAAATCATGCAGGGAAGTTATCATTTTCTATGAAACTCTATTCAGAGTAGCAGCCATGTTAGTCTGTATTCGCAAAAAGAACAGGAGTACTAGTGGCACTTTAGAGACTAACCAATTTATTAGAGCATAAGCTTTCGTGAGCTACAGCTCACTTCATCGGATGCATTCAGGTATTTTCCACTGTAGCTCACGAAAGCTTATGCTCTAATAAATTGGTTAGTCTCTAAGGTGCCACTAGTACTCCTGTTCTTTTTATGAAACTCTATGGGAGTTTTCCATAAAGGTAAGATCACTTAGGCCCCAGTTCTGAAAACACTTCAGTTTGTGCTTAATTTTAAACATGTGAGTAACTGAAGTCCATGAGCCTATACATGTGAGTAAAATTACACACGTTTGCAGGATTGGGCCCTCAGTGAGACAATGACAGAGCTAGGCCTAGGAGCACAGAGCTGGACTACGCCCCGCATATGTCGCATAGGCCCTGGGTCAAATATCTAACTAAACTGTGGATGTGCAGGGGTGAATGTATTTATAAATCAGACTATGGTGCAAATGACCAAAGCTCTGGAGGGGAGGAATGGCTTCTGCGCCTGTTTCCCCTTCCTGTCTCCTTCTCTTCACCCTTCTTTCTTTCCACTTCCTTATTCACATCCCTTGCCCTTTCCTTTCTTCCCTATTTATCTGCCTCTTCCCCTCTCATCTGTCTCCCTTTTTCGTGTCCGATCCATCTCTGTCTTTTCATGTCCAGCTCTCCTTAAAACGTATTCCCCCTTCCCTCCATCTCTCCCCCATTCTCTCTCGCTGCCTCTCCCCCCACCCCCATTCACTTTTTTCTCTTCCCTTTCCCCACTCACGTTCTTTCCTTCTCTCCCCCATTCACTCTTTTCTCCCCCCACACTCATCTTTTCTCTCGCTCGCCCCTAGTACTCACATTGTCTCTCTCTCCCCCATTCACTCTTTTCTCTCCCCGGGCCCGCGGCGCTTTGCCCTGGGCGGCGCCCTGCCTCTCCCGGCTGAACCTCCTGCTGACTTGCTACCTGCGCCGCCGCCGCCGCCGGCGGGGGCTGGGAGGGGAGCGCAGACGGACGCGGCGCCAGCTGCCGCTGCACGGCGGAGGCCCGGCAGAGCCGCCGGCTGGCGCGGCGCCGCCCCGAACGCCGCTGCCGGGTCCCGCTGCGGGACGCGGCCGGCCCCCGCGCTCGGGGAGCCCTGCCGGGCGGGCGCTGAGTAATCGCCTGGCGGCCGCCGGGCTGGGCACCCGCCGCCTGACTCATGGGTGCCGCTGTGCATGTGGCAAGGCGGGGGCCGGCTGCGTGCGGAGCGGGGAGAGACGGAGCCTCCCCGCAGGGTCATCGCCTCCTGCCGCGCCGCCCGGCAGCCAGGGAATCCCCGCCCCGCCCTGTCTGCGTCCCGGCTCCCAGCCCGGCCGGGCAGTCACCCGGCAGGGAGCGCACAGCGCGCACGCACAGTCAGGCCCGGCCGGGGCAGGGACAGACAGAGAGAGGCACACCCAGCCTGGCCTGGGCATGGACACACACAAACACACACACCTAGCCTGGCCCCTGCATGGACACACTCACACACAGAGCCTGGCCCCGGCATGGACACGGACACACACACACACACCTAGCCTGGCCTGGGCATGAACACACACACACAGCCTGGCCGCTGCATGGACACACACACCTAGCCTGGCCCCGGCATGGGCACACTCACACACGGAGCCTGGCCCCGGCATGGACACGGACACACAAACACACCCACCCAGCCTGGCCTGGGCATGGACACACACACACACACGCAGCCTGGCCCCTGCATGGACACACTCACACACACGCAGCCTGGCCCCGGCATGGACACGGACACACACACACACACCCCTAGCCTGGCCCCGGCATGGACACACTCACACACAGCCTGGCCCAGGGCAGGGACTCACACACAGCCTGGACCGGGGTAGGGACAGACAGACACACCCATCCTCCCTGGAAGATGGTCACAGACAGACACAAAAGCTGGCTAGAGGATGGACATACACACACTGCCAGCCCAGCCAGCGGATTGGACAGGCAGAGTGAGACACACACACACACACACACACACACAGCATGTCAGGGGAATGGACGGATGGACAAACAGACATACACCCCCTGCCAGGGAAATGGACTGGCAGACAGACAGCCTAGCCAGGAGGCTGGGTAGACAGACATACACAGCCTGGCCGGGGGATGGACAGTCAGACACACACACAGAGCCTGGCCAGGGAAGGGATTGACAGGCAGACACACACACACCCTGATCCCTACCAGGAGATGGACAGACGAACACTTAGCCTGGCTGGGGGACAGACAGACATACACACACAGTCCCACCAGGGAATGGACAGAAAGGCGCGTGTGTGGGTGCCCCCCACACACATACCTGGCAAATGGACAGACACACGCATCCCCTGCCCTTCAGGGAAATAAGACACACACGCACCCTGAGCCTGGCCAGGGGATGGACAGACAGACACAGCCTAGCTGGGGGATGGGCAAACACACACACACACACACACACACCCATCCCAGCCAGGGAATGGACAGACATACAGACACACAGCCTGACCAGGGAATGGACAGACACAGCCTTTCTAGTCAGGAAATGGACATCCACCCTCCCAGCCCAATGAGGGAATGGGCGCGCACACACACACTCCCTTCCCAGTCAGGGAATGGGGAGACACATATATACACACCAAACAGGGAATCGACATACACCCACATCCCAGCCCGGGAATAGGGATAGACACGCAGTCAAATCCCAGCCCAGGAATAGGGACAGGCACACACATAACCCCAGTCCAGTATGGCAATAAGGACGTACACACTCCATGCCCATCAGGGAACAGGGACACACACAGACCAGCCAGGAAATGGCTGCATACACACTTTCTAGTCAGGGAATGGGGATGCACACATAGAGGGAATGTTCAGACACATACTCATCCCAACCAGGGAATATGCTCTCACAAACACTCTCTCCAGATGGGAGGTGTACAGACACACATGCCAACCAAGAAATGTGCAATCACACACACCTACACATCAGCCTGGGAATAAACGCGCCAGCCTGGGAATGCACAAACACTGTTTGTCTTTCTTTGTGATACACACACACACACCAGTCAACACACAGCCACACACAGCTTTACACCAGTCAAGGCATGTTTTCACGTACACACATACGTCCCTTTTCCTTCATATACATTTTTCTGTAGTTTCTAGCCTTGTTTGATCAATATTAGAAACGTTTCCCAACTGGTACCCCGAACCCAAACATCATCAACATTGGAAAGAAAAATATATCCATGTCCAATTGATTTTACTTTATAAGATGGAACTGAATTGTAGCACCAGTTTCAGACTCTCCTGGAACTTTGGGTAACTTCATACCCAGATCCAAATTCTCAGACTTGGGCCCATTTCTGTTAGATGGATCTGAACCAGAGCATTAGATCTGAACCCTCTGATGCTTTGAGACCATTATAAAATTCTGAGAACATGCTGTTTAAACCACCCTGCTACTATAAGGGCTTTGTTTAGCTTCTCACACCCTCCCAGGAATTTTTACAAGTAAAATCACTATGTGTGTTGGGGGGTGCGTGGGGGGGGGTGCGTGGGGAGGAAGCTGCTGTTAGTTCTTCTGCCAAAAAAGGGTGCTCTTAACTTCCAAAAGAGTGGGCAGAAGTTTATTTCCGAAACTCCTGATTCTTTTTGTGTACGCACCCTGTTCAGGCTGAAATTGGATTGACCGGTGTCAGCTGTCACATGGAGCGGGGCAGCAGTGACTAGTAGGCAAGCTCCATTGCAGGTGTTGCAATTTTATCTGACCAAATATTTCACATTTGTGCTCTTGAAAGATGCTCAGAAGTGATGGTGCCACTTCCCAGCCCTGCTGTCATAAACAAGGCTACATCCAAGCAATCACTAAGCTGAAATCCTTGGGGGAGCTTGTCAGCAGAGTTCTGCGTGCAGAGCTAGCACTTAAAATGGTCCTGATGTATAGAAAATACTGGCGTCTTTACCAGCTTCCAAGGCTCCAGAATGGGCATCCTAGTCTAGTCTAGTCTAGCCTTTAAGTAAAAAACAATGGCCAACATGCATATTAAGAACCCATTGCTTTACTAGTTTGCCAGAGTTTTCCTGGTTTTTTCTGTGTTTGTTTGTTACTGTGGTAGTGGTGGTAGTGAGCTGTAGCTCACGAAAGCTCATGCTCAAATAAATTGGTTAGTCTCTAAGGTGCCACAAGTCCTCCTTTTCTTTTTGCAGATACAGACTAACACGGCTGTTACTCTGAAACCATTCTTTAACTAGTCCTTATTAGAACAACATTAGGGTCTTCAAAAAACTTGCTGATCCACTGGAAATATATGTGCAGAAAATAAACAGGTATCCAAATTCCTTCCCTCCCCCACCAAATACTGGGGTGCCTGACACACCTATAAGCACCTGTGTAGACATGATATATGTATATTCTATTGCATACCTGATTTATGGGTTCAGTTATTGCAGCAGCATGTGAAAATTAAGTACTTGCAAGCACAAAGGGCCAGGTGGACATATAACTGGCCATATGTACAGACCAAGTATTCTATTTGTGTAATTGTTCACATAAACAAAGCATGCATTTTAATTTGCATAGTTTCATGCATCCATACGCTCCTAGGAATTTGAAACACAGGTGCACAACTTAAGTTCCATTTTTAAAAAATGTATATTAACTGCTTTTTTAAAAATGCCGTTACAATTTTAATAGTCCGTGCCTTTCTCATGGGTTCCAGTGGGACACAGCGTTTGCTGTGTTTTTAAAGGTGAACAGATGAAGAGTTTGCTACAAGTTAAGAACTTGTTAAAATTCCAAGAGGAAAAATGGTCTGTGACTGTTGCTTCAATAGAATGTCATTAGAGCTGCGTTCGAACAAAATTACCTCTCTGATTTTGATCCTGTGAGGTGCCATGTAGCTCCAAAGCATTTTGCAGAGTTGAGCCCAATGATATCTAAGCTGCAGACTTCCCAGCACATCACAAGTACCATAAACACAAGGAGTGATGATTATAATAAAATAATAATGATAATAAATAATAAATACTTAGCACGTCATGGCAATAAGGGTTGAAGTTTTGAATGGAATGGTTCTTTTAAACATCTGTCTATGGTGCCTGTGATATCATTCAGTTTGGCAGGAATTCTGCAGCTCAGATTTCGTAAGAGCTTGAATAGGTGGTAATTGTCTCACTGTTTCTTTAAATACAGTGTTAATTACATTTTTAAACAATGACTATAAATGTCTTTACTTTTTTTTTTAAAGCGTTCTTGGCATAATGTATAATTTTTTTTCGGCTTTGCAGTTCACCTTTAACTTCCATCACTAGAGAATCAAAGTGGCAGCTTCTGATGTATTTATTTATTTATATTTGATGGATTTTAATTTTTAAAGTGATTTTTTTTCTTGGAAGTTAGATGTGGCGTCTATAATAAAGTCTACTTACAGAGCAGTTTCCCTTCGGCCTTTTGTTTGAATATGTGGATGGATGTAATTTTGTTTTTGGTTTAATTACATGTTCTTTAATTATATCAACAACACAACAAGTAAGGAAAAAAGGTAGAAAATGTATGTGTGATATACTTTGGGGCTCAGGGTCTCTTTGGACCTGAAATCATGTCCATGGTGAAAAAATCATTAATAAAATAGAGACATTATGAATCTAATCCTGCAGTCCATATTTAGGGAATATTTCCATTTTCTCTTAAGTAAGGACAGCAAGATTGGCCCCTCTATGCATTAATCATTCAAATCATAATGCATGGCTTTCTCCAGATATGTACTGTGTATGTGAGTTAGGCCAACACTAAGTGCTTATGAAAGAGCCCATCTTTAATTTCCTTTTTACTAGTTATGCATTTTATTTAATTTTTGCAAGTTGGATAATAGAAACAGGATAGTCAGTTTCATTGTAAGCGGGGAATGGTCCCGCTATTGTGAGGAACTTTCCTGGCTTCTGCCCTACCCCGGTTAAGTGGGCTAGCGAAAGGATCTGAGTCCTCACTCCCACTTCCTTTACCCAGAGGCCTCCCTTGCCCTTGAGGACTCCCCTTCCAGTCTCCTGTCTGGCAGAGTCCTCACAACCCCGACAAGGCTGAGCCCAGGATTCCTGGGGGGCTCGACCCCCAACCCTCCTGTGGTCACCTAGGACAGGGGCTAGGGTGTCCCCACTCCAGGGTACTCTCTCTGCACTGGGCAGTTCCTTGACCCACTGATCATTTCATACAATTTAAAGCAAATACAAGTTGTTTAATTAACAATTAATTTTAAAAAAGAATAAGGAAAAATGGGAAAGGTTAAAGGAAAACACATCACCCTGCTTTGTGGCAGGGAACATTACACAATGTCTCTGGACGTCAGGGCACTTCATAGTCTGTTCCTTGTAGGTCCCAGGTCTCCTTCTCAGGCCCTGGCTGTGCTGCAGGGATGCTGCGGGTTGGACACTTGCAATGGGGGTGGCCATACACCTCCGGGCTTTGGGTTGTGGGACCCTTCTTCCCAGCATCAGCCCCTTGTCGGGTTAAGATCCCCCTCCCAGTCTGGCCTGCAAGGACCCTTGGCTGGGGGTGTCTTTCTGCGCTGGGTTCTTTACCCAGGGTCCCCCCTTGGCTGGCCCCAGTTGCTCACCACACCTGGCTCTGTGGTTGAAGCTCTGCTCCCAACACAGGATCTGCTCTCCCTGGGTTGCTTCTGTGACTGCTCCCAACTGTGACCTGTTTCCTGGGCTCCTTCTCTGGTCCCACTGGATCTGGCACGGCTCTGCTCCCCAGCTCAGCTTTGGCCCCTGCTTTATCCTTAGCTCTGCCCCATTCTGTCTGCCCTCGGCCATTCCAGCTCACACGGTGGACAGGACCCCCCTGGCCTCCTGACTCCCTGATTAGCCTGCCTGACCTGTCATTCAGCCTGACCTGGAGCATTGGCCTCTCCCCATTGTTCCTGGGGACTGTCATTCTCAGGGTCCTGATTTCCCATGGACCCTTCCCCCTTTTAGTACTGGGAGCTAGCCAACCAAAACACCCCCACTGAATGTTAGTAAGGGGGCAACAGTCCCCTTACATCATGTTTGTTCACAGGACCCGGTCTGGCATTTCTTGTCCACCTAAAACTCCAGTTGATTTAAGCTTCAATCAGTGGAGATTTCTGATGCTATGTTGTCTACATCACAGAGGTCTGCTGGCATAGCTGCGTGGACAGAAGTCCCTGTTATAGATGCAGCTAAAGTTGTGGAATAGCTTGCTTCTCTCATTGGGGGAAGTTGTTACACTGAAACAAAGCACAGTTTTCCTGGTATAATTCTGTCCACATTAGGATCATTTTACTGGTATAGTATATGGCAGTGGTTCTCAACCTATCTACCATTGTGGGCCGCATATTCAGCTCTCTATTTGTTATGTGGGCTGCGTCCACCGCGATATATATACTATCTGTATGGCCCTGAGGATGTCACATGGGTTGCAGCTGTGAGGTGACTGGGCTGAGGGTTGAGAAACGCTGGTGTAGGGTACTCCCATATCGGTAAAGTGCTGCTCATATACTCATAAACTGTAAATGAATTTTCTGTCAATTTCACTGTCAGATTCTCATGGGATATTTTCCACTCAAATATTGTGGGACTGTTAAATTCCAAGTGGGCTATTTTCATCGTAATTAAGCTACCTGGAAGCTTTTCCTGGAAACATTTCTATTGGACTTAAGGTTTGTAAAACCTACATGTAGGACAAATGAGACCTGTCTGTGCCTCTTTAGTACATTTGCACATTATGGATGAATACACCTGCAAAAAACCACCCCAAAACAACAACCACCACCCATGAAAAACTGATGAAAATTAATTACTGTGATCGGCAGAATTCTGTTTGTCAAAATCATACCAGGTCTACACCAGACATTTTTGCTGGTCAGCTAGGGGGTGTGATAATGTTCAGGCCTACGCAATATGGATAAATGTTCAACAATTTTTTTTTTATTTTAAAGTCAAAAGTAATTTGTAATTTCTTGAGGACAAGAAATTCAGGTATGATTTTAAAAAAAATTATTTGCGCTACTATAAGTTAAACGTTTTACATGTTTAATTTTAATTGATTAAACAGCATGCTCCTGGCATCAGATCTCACATGCCAAATTTCAGTCGCAGTGGTTCTCAAACTTTTTGTACTGGTGAGCCCTTTCACACAGCAAGCCTCTGTGTGTGACCCCCCTTATAAATTAAAAATCGGGATTTATCATTTAATTTAATTTTAATTTAATTTAACTGCGGCTCCAGCGTCAGCCCCGCTGACCCCCAGTTTGAGAACCCCTGGTGTAGAGGAACTTTCTGAGTCAGATTAGGAGATAGCAGTGGTGATGCTGGGCAGTCCTACACTAACATAGGAATTCTTTTAGGGGAACAGACAAGCAGTCCATACAGCACTTGATCCCGCCATCTTTACTCAGGCTAAACTCCCCAGTCAATGGGAATTTTGCCTGAGAAAGGACTGCGGTCAGACTCCTAGTTCGATATCTCACGTCCAACAATGACTAATGCTTTGTGTTTCAGAGGAAGAGAAATGCGCTCCATAATACATCTGGCTATGCCACTGCAATAAATATACGAAAGACATGTAAATAATGTTAAGGTTATGACCTATAGTGTTAAAAGGAAGGAACTCCAAAGCTATAACCATACCTGCCAACAATAGGAAATGGAGAAGACTGAGATTTTCCTCTTGCCTGCATGACATTCTCCCATCCCCTCTCCAGTTGTTTCTCTCTGCCAGTGGGGGTGGGGTGGGGCGGAATGCCAAAGTCATTTTTAACAAGGAAATTGAAATCTCCACCAGACAGTGGTGGAACACAGTAACTCTCTTCTTTCTGGGCAACTTGAATGTGCTCCATCTCTCGGCTCCTCCATCCAGCATCACCCAGTGCTGTGCTGCCATTTAAGGTCCTGAGATTTTGGAGCCCTACCTAAGGATCTAAGAAATCCCCCCAAAGCCTGAGACTCATGCCAAAAATCTTGAGATTAGCCAGCGAGGCTTATGACTGAAGCACTGTACTTACTTCATTGACACTCCACCCTGTACTTGTCCCTTTGGGCATAGGTGTTGCAGCATGATGTTTCATACTAGGAGGTCTAGTTTCCAAAAGGCAAAGCATTCATGTTGGGTCTGTATTCTGACTTCTCCTGGAGCATCCTGCCCAATCTCCATAGTGCTGCGAGCACAAGGTACTTCTATCAGTGCTGTGTAAGTCATATGAACAGGGAGAAGGTGCTTTGGGACCACAGACAGATCAGGGGGTTTGTGTGAGAACAGAAAGATCACATTCCTCCACTTCTAAGCCTTACCCTTGACGCTAGACGTTTTGGGTGAATAAGCATAGGGGTATGACACTGGCACGTTTTGATGTCCAAAATGGCAGAGTTTTCAGATATACACATTACCCGAAGACTGGATCTGGCCCAGAATTTTCCAAAATATGACTACTAGTTAGAAAATGTAGAAAGGGCACGTGGCAAATGTAATAATTTTTTTAAATGGTTTTGACTTACACAATTGTGAATATAATTCTGAAAATGAGAACCCTCGATGTTTTTCAAACTTGTGTAGCTTAAAAAATGCCCACAGAATTTTTAAATTTTCTGTTCACTTAAAAATCTCTCTTGTTGCAAGCTCTCACAACAAGAGCAGCTTGAAAACATACATTTATGGACTGATTATAAGGTCTGAAATATAGTGAATGTAACAATAAAGTGTGCAGGGTAGATAATGTGACACCATTATTGCACCAAAAATGCCAGTGTATAATTCTTTTCCATTAAGAATACATACTATACATTTGAATAGCACCTTCCATCCTAGAGGCTTGCACAGAGCCTCACAAACTATATACATGCACATTCAGAAATGCAGCCATCTCTGGGTTGGCTCCCCTCAAGAAGGAACCTGAAATTGTACAGATTATAACATGTTTCTTGGTCCAGCAAAAGGGATCACACTCTTTTTTACTCTGTGAATCAGATCTTCCATTTGCCTCCATTTTCTGATTCTCTTCTTTGTACTTGACTTTAAACTCTTTCTTCTCCCTCATCTTCTGCCTCCCAATCTACCTACCACCATCTTCCACAATATCGTCTGTGTGCCCCACTCCCTCGATTCCGCCTCTGCTGAAATCCTCTTCTGCGCTGTTGTTGTTTCTCTACCTGATTAACCTAAATCCCTTTTCTTTGACCTTCCTAATCTCCAGCTCCATAGACACCATGGGCCAAATTCAAGGTGAGATGTGCTTGCTTCCTCCAGGGCTGAATATGGCCTCCACAGGGCTGCCAGCACAGATTGCTTGTTAGTGCTGTCTGAGTAATATGGGCAGGGAGAAGATGCAGTGGTGCCACAGATAGATCAGGAGGTCTGTGTAAAAACAGAAAGACACTATCCCTTGATGACTTCAGTCCTCCTATTCAAATGAACAAAGAAATATAATCATATCACCCCATCTTGAGATAATTCCACTGGCTCCTCATTTAGGTCAGGATCACTATAAAAATGTCCTCCTTGTTATTAAAATCCTCCATGATCTTGCCCCAGGCTACATAATAGATATTCAGAGATGATGAGGCCAGAAGGAACCACTGTGATCATTGTCCGACCTCCTATATAACAGAAGTCATAGGACTTCCTTGAATTAATTCCTGTTTAAACTACAGTATATGTTTTAGAAAAACAGACAATCTTGATTTAAAAATTACCAGTGGTGGAGAATCCACCACATCCCTATGCAAGTTGTTCCAATGATGAATTACCCTCTGTTAAAAGTTTGCGCTTTATTTCCAGGCTGAGGCTTGTTCTGCAATACCAACTTATGACAGTATAACTACATTGCTCAGGGGTGTGGATTTTCCTGAGTGATGTAGTTATACTGACCTAACTCCTGGTGTAGACAGTGTTATGTCGATGGCAGGGTTTCTCCTGTCAACATAGCTACCTCCTCTCCGGAAGGTGGAGTATCTACACCAATGGCCAAAGCCCTCCCATCAGCATAGATAGCATCTTCACTAACTGCTAGAGCAGCTCAGCTGAGTCAATACAGCTGCAGCGCTGTAAGGCCATGTCTTCTGCACTACAAAATTATGTCGACCTAACTTACGTTGGCATATAGCCACCACAGATATGAAATCACACGTGTGTGCGCACACTTGGCTTCTTCTGTCAGCGGAGCGTGTCCGCACCAGGAGCCCTTGTATCGACTGTATTGTCAGCATGAGGAATTGTGGGATGGCTCCTGAAAGCCAGTAACAGTCAGTGTAAGCACAGCAGTGTCTACACTGACACTGAGTTGACCTAATTACATTGACCTTGACTTTATGCTGCTCGGAGAGATGGTGTTACTAAATCGTCGTAGAGAGGCACTTACATCGGCCGAAGCCAAATTTAAATGAAGACTCTTCCAGAGCTAGGTTGACACAAGGCAGCTTACGTTGACCTAACTGTGTAGTGTAGCCCAGGCATAAGTGTAGACAAGCTCTGAATTTGTCAAGCTTCAACTTCCAACCACTGAATATTGTTCTACCTTTGTCCAATAGACTAAAGAGCACATTTTCAAATTTCTGTTCCTCTTGTAGGGATTTACAGATTGTGATCAAGTCATCCCTTACCCTTCTTTTTGTTAAACTAAACAGATTGTTTGAGCTCCTTGAGTCTAGCACCACAAGGCAATTGTTCTTGTGGCTCTTCTCTGAACCCTCTCCAATCTATCAATATCCATCTAGAAACTTCTCTCTCTCTCTCTCTCTTTCTTTGTACCTTTCCGAACCTCCTCCACTCATCTAGACCTGGCCTTTTCTCTATCTCTTCTTGCCATTGTTGGCACAAGAACAGCACCTGTCACCTGGAACTGCCCTCTGGTGTATCTCTGCATCAGTGACTACCCATCTAATCTGAAAATGGGTATGGAGCGAAATTCTTCTCTGAAGTTGCATTCCAGTTGATGTACATGAGAGAATAATTTAGACTATCTATTTATCAGAGATAACATCTTTTATTGGACCAACTTCTGTTGGTGAAAGAGAGAATATTTCAAGCTTACACAGAGCTCTTCTTCAGGTTTATCAACAGAAGTTGGCCCAATAAAAGACGTTACTTCACCCACCTTGTCTCTAATATCTTGGGACCAACACGGCTACAACAACACTGCAAATATCTATTCATCTATCAGTCCTCTCTGGTATCAGCACATCAACTCTCTCTTCTGTCTGTCCCTCTTCATTTCTCTCTCTCCCTGCTATCATTTGCTATTTAATTTTTGTAAGTGTTTTGGAATACACTTTGCATGAAAGGCTCTCTACTAAATACAGTTGTCCTTTACCTTGTAAGCAGGGATCAACGCTGGGAATAAAAGGGTGGTGGAACTCTCTTCATTCTGCTTTGGGCAGGCTCTCCCATTCTGCTTTTGCCATGGAGGCTGTTGCTGCACCAGCTCTTTCTCTTTCCCTTGGTGAATAGCTCATGCCTTCTCTGTCCCTTAGCTGTGCTGCTGGTCTACACACAGTTTTTGTGTTTAGTACAACCTCCTAGTTGTGTGCACAGCTATACCAGTATAAAGGTACTTATATTGGTATGGCTAACTCCCATAGATTTAAATTAAAGACATTAAGGTGAATAGCTGTATAGATATAAGTACTTTTATACCCATCTACCTGTATCCACACTGGGGGACTGTACTGCTTTAACCATTTATCTGGTTCTATACTGATCTAGTGAAAGCAGTACAAAAACTGTGTAGACAAACCTGAAGAAGGTCCCTAAAGGACTTAAGCATGTGTTTGACTTTAAACATATGCTTAAATGCTGTGCTGGATTGGAGGCTAGGAGCTCTAGGGTAAAATGAGAATCAATGAGATTAAATTAAGGAAAGGAAAATTTACCCTGGCCGGGAGGAGCAGGAGGGAGCAATCAGAAAAAACTATCCCAGTGATGAGGTACAGCACGTTGTAGAATAGTCTCACAAGTGAAACTGCCAATTGGGCCAGTTACAGCTAGACTGGACAAAATACTGGCAAATGTGCTGTATGGGATAGGTTTGTATTTGTCTGAGTGGATGGATAAAGTGTCCTAATAGGCCTTTTCCATCTCTAACTTCTGTGGTGTCCAATCACACTGGATAAGTACTTTAGCTCAAAATGCAAAGCCCCCAACTAGTTTCCAGCATCAACATTTAAATTATCATATTAGCCTACAGATTTAACACCCAATGAGGGCAGGTTCACACTTCTCTTATAAAAAGAAAAGGAGTACTTGTGGCACCTTAGAGACTAACAAATTTATTTGAGCATAAGCTTTCGTGAGCTACAGCTCACTTCATCGGATGCATTCAGTGGAATTCGATGAAGTGAGCTGTAGCTCACGAAAGCTTATGCTCAAATAAATTTGTTAGTCTCTAAGGTGTCTCAAGTACTCCTTTTCTTTTTGCGAATACAGACTAACACGGCTGCTACTCTGAAACTTCTCTTATACCTATTGTTTGTCTTTCTTGCAGCCTAAGGAAGACAAGTTTGCATCAAGTCACATTCAGAAGTTTTCTTTGCAGCCATAAGGTCTATTTGCTATTGAAATTAGAGCTTCAGAGACTGAGGAGTAACCAGAAAAGTGCCAAAAATGGCATTCTAGCCCACCCAAGTTCACTCTGAACCTTGCTTGCAAACTCCTGAAAATAAAAGTTTATAACAGTAGCAAAGGACACAAGCTTAACTACTGTTAATCTGCATGGAGTGCCACTAGAGTACATGAAATCTCCATCATTTTCCTTCTTGCCGTCCTCTCATCAGACAGACTTGTTCCTGCCTAAATATTGTTAATTATTTGTAAATATTATCACCAAGAGCTATTCCCAAAAGAGAAAAAATAACACATATTTGTTATCGATCCAATCCTAGCCCAGAAAGTGCATGAAGAGGGATCATCTTTGTATATGTCTGGTAATGATGTCAGGAAAAGATTTTACTTCCTCATTTTATCTTTTGTGTGTGTGTCTTTGCTGCGTCTCACACCCTGGTGCTGTTAGAAAAGTAATTAGGTTAATAGTGCCCTGGCTCCAACTGTCTGTCAAATGCTGAATTGCAATGCAAATTAACTCCAGTTTATCACTCACCTTTAACTTTTCAAAGACAATTGGGTAGCAGAAAGGTCTTCAAAAACCTCCATATGAATGGTGTCTGGAAAAAAGGGTACAGTTTTTAATTGTATTTGATTTCACTTGCATTATCAAATGTATGTATCCCTATTCTTGATGATGGATTTAATTCATATGTTCAAATTACTTTTTCTTCCTCTTGTTAAAAAAAAAATCAAGTTGGGAAAGCAGATTAAAACTCACCTACGATTACATAGTTGAGAAATTTTTGTCTGTTTGTTAGGCCAAACCCAGTTTATTTAATTCAGACAAACAGGCCCTTTAAAGTCCATGGGATAAATTTATCTCATTCCCTGGTGTTACATCACAACTGAGTTTCACATGATGGGGCCACTCCCAAGAGTAAATTGAGCAGACAGACTAATGACCCCCACTACTACCATTATCTGAATGACACTTGTCATTTCCCCTGTATTTCAACATGTGTTTTCTTGCTTCCTGATTACCCATCTTGCAGAAGAGGAGATATTTGGTTCACATCTACTTGCCAATGAACAAATACAATAAAACCTGGGCATAGTCGATATTAACATATACTGTGGCTTTCATGAGCCTATTTGTGTGATTTAAATAAACTGGTTTGGCCTAACAAATCAGATTTCATACAGTAACCATTCCAAAAAAAGAGAACACATACTTTTTTTATTCCTTCCATTTTAGACACGTGTCCACTTCCATAAGGACTCATAAATCTAGGTTTCAAGAAAAATAAAACATAGAACTAATGATTGGAAGAGGTATAATATAGGGGGGAAGGGGAATGCTGTTTTTAAGATAAATAGTGAGAAAATTAACTTAAAAAACACAGAATATTTGCAAATTTTAACAGGTTATGGATTTAAAATTTTTCTTTGTGACATTTAATTAAGCTATACAGGGATAATTAAATGGTCAATTTGTTCCAAATAGTAGAATAATTTTCACCTGCAGAGCTCAAGGTACTTTATAAAGGAGGACAAATATTTGTATCCCCATTTCACAGATGGGGAAATTGAGGTACAGAAAAGTTGAGGTTCCTACTGAAGCTAGCAGCAAAGTGATTTGTCCTAGGTCACATAGTGAATCAGTAGCAGAGCCGGAAGAAGTACCCAAGTCACCTGAGTTCCAGTCTTGTGCTCTGTCCATCAGACCACACTGTCCTGGCATGGCATATTGCTAGTTACTATTCTTGTCACTGTGATTTGTATATATAGTAATCTCTGGATTACTGGTTTCAGAGTAACAGCCGTGTTAGTCTGTATTCGCAAAAAGAAAAGGAGTACTTGTGGCACCTTAGAGACTAACCAATTTATTTGAGCATGAGCTTTCGTGAGCTACAGCTCACTTCATCGGATGCGATGAAGTGAGCTGTAGCTCACGAAAGCTCATGCTCAAATAAATTGGTTAGTCTCTAAGGTGCCACAAGTACTCCTTTTTTTTTTTCCTCTGGATTACTATCACCAAAGTAACTAATAATGCAAACATAAGTCATAACAGAAAATGTGATGATTACAAAGGAAAGATTATACACCTTATTCACTGTGAACAAATTATTTGAATCCACCTCATTTATAATAGTTTGGGCAGCTTTTGACATAAAAGAAGAGTGTAATGCTTGTGGTAACAGGTGTGTCTAATCTAATCTGGTCTATCAATAACACCACAAGAGAGGCCAAGTATCTCTTTTTCAGGTTATCATAGGGACGATCAGCGAGTTATCTCAAGTGCCTAAACACAAATGCAAGAACCTGGGAAACAAGCAGGGAAAACTGGAAGTCCTGGCACAGTCAAGGAATTATGATGTGATTGGAATAACAGAGACTTGGTGGGATAACTCACATGACTGGAGTACTGTCATGGATGGATATAAACTGTTCAGGAAGGACGGGCAGGGCAGAAAAGGTGGGGGAGTAGCATTGTATGTAAGGGAGCAGTATGATTGCTCAGAGCTCAAGTATGAAACTGCAGAAAAACCTGAGAGTCTCTGGATTAAGTTTTGAAGCGTGAGCAACAAGGGTGATGTCGTGGTGGGAGTCTGCTATAGACCACCGGACCAGGGGGATGAGGTGGACGAGGCTTTCTTCCGGCAACTCACGGAAGTTACTAGATCGCACGCCCTGGTTCTCATGGGAGACTTCACTCACCCTGATCTCTGCTGGGAGAGCAATACAGCGGTGCACAGACAATCCAGGAAATATTTGGAAAGTGTAGGGGACAATTTCCTGGTGCAAGTGCTGGAGGAACCAACTAGGGGCAGAGCTTTTCTTGACCTGCTGCTCACAAACCGGGAAGAATTAGTAGGGGAAGCAAAAGTGGATGGGAACCTGGGAGGCAGTGACCATGAGATGGTCGAGTTCAGGATCCTGACACAGGGAAGAAAGGAGAGCAGCAGAATACGGACCCTGGACTTCAGAAAAGCAGACTTTGACTCCCTCGGGGAACTGATGGGCAGGATCTCCTGGGAGAATAGCATGAGGGGGAAAGGAGTCCAGGAGAGCTGGCTGTATTTTAAAGAATCCTTACTGCGGTTACAGGGACAAACCATCCTGATGTGTAGAAAGAATAGTAAATATGGCAGGCGACCAGCGTGGCTTAACAGTGAAATCCTTGCTGATCTTAAACACAAAAAAGAAGCTTACAAGAAGTGGAAGATTGGACAAATGACCAGGGAAGAGTATACAAATATTGCTCGGGCATGCAGGAGTGAAATCAGGAAGGCCAAATCACACCTGGAGTTGCAGCTAGCAAGAGATGTTAAGAGTAACAAGAAGGGTTTCTTCAGGTATGTTAGCAACAAGAAGAAAGTCAAGGAAAGTGTGGGCCCCTTACTGAATGAGGGAGGCAACCCAGTGACAGAGGATGTGGAAAAAGCTAATGTACTCAATGCTTTTTTTGCCTCTGTCTTCACGAACAAGGTCAGCTCCCAGACTGCTGCACTGGATAGCACAGCATGGGGAGGAGGTGACCAGCCCTCTGTTGAGAAAGAAGTGGTTTGGGACTATTTAGAAAAGCTGGATGAGCACAAGTCCATGGGGCCGAATGCGCTGCATCCAAGAGTGCTAAAGGAGTTGGCGGGTGTCATTGCAGAGCCATTGGCCATTATCTTTGAAAACTCATGGCAATCGGGGGAAGTCCCGGATGACTGGAAAAAGGCTAATGTAGTGCCCATCTTTAAAAAAGGGAAGAAGGAGGATCCTGGGAACTACAGGCCACTCAGCCTCACCTCATTCCCTGGAAAAATCATGGAGCAGGTCCTCAAGAAATCAATTCTGAAGCACTTAGAGAAGAGGAAAGTAATCAGGAACAGTCAGCATGGATTCACCAAGGGCAAGTCATTCCTGACTAATCTAATTGCCTTCTATGACTAGATAACTGGCTCTGTGGATGAGGGGAAAGCAGTGGACGTGTTGTTCCTTGACTTTAGCAAAGCTTTTGACACAGTCTCCCACAGTATTCTTGCCAGCAAGTTAAAGAAGTATGGGCTGGATGGACTATAAGGTGGATAGAAAGCTGGCTAGATTGTCGGGCTCAACAGGTAGTGATCAATGACTCCATATCTAGTTGGCAGCCGGTATCAAGTGGAGTGCCCCAAGGATTGGTCCTCGGGCTGGTTTTGTTCAATATCTTCATTAATGATCTGGAGGATGGTGTGGATTGCACCCTGAGCAAGTTTGCAGATGACACTAAGCTGGGAGGAGAGGTAGATATGCTGGAGGGTAGGGATAGGATACCGAGGGACCTAGACAAATTAGAGGATTGGGCCAAAAGAAATCTGAATGAGGTTCAACAAGGACAAGTGCAGAGTCCTGCACTTAGGACGGAAGAATCCTATGCACTGCTACAGACTAGGGACTGAATAGCTAGGCAGCAGTTCTGCAGAAAAGGACCTAGGGGTTACAGTGGACGAGAAGCTGGATATGAGTCAACAGTGTGCTGTCGTTGCCAACAAGGCCAATGGCATTTTGGGCTGTATAAGTAGGGGCATTGCCAGCAGATCGAGGGATGTGATTGTTCCCCTCTATTCGACATTGGTGAGGCCTCATCTGGAGTACTGTGTCCAGTTTTGGGCCCCACACTACAACAAGGATGTGGACAAATTGGAAAACGTCCAGCGGAGGGCAACAAAAATGATTAGGGGACTGGAACACATGATTTATGAGGAGAGGCTGAGGGAACTGGGATTGTTTAGTCTGCGGAAGAGAAGAATGAGGGGGGATTTGATAGCTACTTTCAACTACCTGAAAGGGGGTTCCAAAGAGGATGGATCTAGACTGTTCTCAGTGGTAGCAGATGACAGAATGAGGAGTAATGGTATCAAATTGCGATGGGGGAGGTTTAGGTTGGATATTAGGAAAAAAACTAGGAGGGTGGTGAAGCACTGGAATGCGTTATCTAGGGAGGTGGTGGAATCTCCTTCCTTAGATATTTTTAAGGTCAGGCTTGACAAAGCCGTGGCTGGGATGATTTAGTTGGGGATTGGTCCTGCTTTGAGGAGGGGGTTGGACTAGATGACCTCCTGAGGTCCCTTCCAACCCTGATATTCTATGATTCTACGATTCTACCACAGTGAAAAGGTTTTGAGATTCTATACATTGCTATAATAAAAAGAGGAGACCTTAAAAAATAAGGTCACCTCTAAGGCTTGTGAAAGAGATATTAAAAGAAAGAAATGTAATTTATTTTCAATTTTTCAAGTCTCCAAAGTGATCATTAAAAAAAAAAGATTGCACTGTATTAGAGCATCAGCAAACTGAAAAGCTGTCGCCCTTGCCCTGGCCATTAATCCTTTGTTACTTTAAGGTTAGATTACTGGCATGCACTCCCTAAGGGGCTGCATCTTTCAGAAATTGCAGAGTGTAGTGGCCCCGTTGTTAAGCAAGTTTACATTTACACCTGGAATATAGTCGTAGTCGCATTTATGTATTTATTTGTATTCCTGTAGCACCTGGGAGCCCTAGTCATGGAACCCGCTGGGCTCTGTAGAAACACAGAACAAAAAGACAGTCTGTCTGAGCTCCAGGTGAAATTTCTGATGTCTAGCCTCCCATTACCTCCCCCATAAAGCCCTAGATCAGCCTTGATAAATTTTTCACCCACATACCCTGAGCAAATAAAAAATGGGCAAATAAAATACTTTCTATTATCACCAATCATATGGATAAAGAATAGGTGAGTAGATTTATTCCCAGGATGGTATGTTTTCCCTAAAATTTTGCAAGCCAGCCCTAAAGATCTGGCTTCTAACTACCATAGGCCTTGATCTGTCAATAACACAAACAACTTTTATGCACGTGAGTAGTTAGTATTGAGTCCTGACGTGTGTATTTGCAGGATAGGGCCTACATTTGATCTTGCATTCCTTGTGCATCCAAAGCACCTGGAGAAGTCAATTCCAGGAATTCAGTGCATCTACAGTATGTACATTCTAGGACTTTTTAGAATAATAACTCTTGGGCTGTCTGTGTTTTATGGGTTTTCTCTTGTTTATTTCACTGCAATTACTTTGGAATTAAGTTTGTTTATAGCAGCTAGTGTTTCCAGCATGTGATTTTGAAAACTTGGTTCTATTTCCAACTCTGTAACTGACTTACTGTATGACCTTAAGCAACCAACTTGTTGGTCTTGGTCTGGACTCAGACAACACTTATGCATATGAATAATCCCATTAAATCCAAAGGACTACTTACCTGTGTCAGTATGTGCAGGATTGTGATTCTCAGGATTAAAGCATACCACATACACATACAAGTCACTTAACTACTGTATCTCATTTTACCCCTCTGCAAAACTGGCATAGAATCATAAAATATCATGGTTGGAAGGGACCTCAGGAGGTCATCTAGTTCAACCTCCTGCTCAAAGCAGGTCCAATCCCCAACTAAATTATCCCAGCCAGGGCTTTGTCAAGCCTGACCTTAAAAATATCTAAGGAAGGAGATTCCACCACCTCCCTAGGTAACGCATTCCAGTGTTTCATAATAATGCT
This sequence comes from Natator depressus, assembly GCF_965152275.1. Classification (NCBI taxonomy): domain Eukaryota; kingdom Metazoa; phylum Chordata; order Testudines; family Cheloniidae; genus Natator; species Natator depressus. Next base: position 14,917,439 of record NC_134238.1, on the reverse strand, counting down.
GACTTCACAGGGGTGCTCAAAGGCTTAATTTAGTACAAATGTAAGGTCCTTTGAAGCATGGCACTAAAAATGCAAAGTGTTGTTATGATATTTTATTAATATCTGTGTCTGATTTTCCTCCCCTTTAAGAAAGGGGTAATAACACTTACCCACCATTGGCCTCTGATGACAAGTGCTATGCAAGTGCCAAGTGTTTTTATTACATTGTACATAATGTCTTTGGCTATACAAATTAACTTTAACTGTTGGTTTCGTTCATAGATTTTTTTTTTTTTAATATTTGCAATTTAGTTCTTTATTTTACACAACCATGGTCTTAGGCCTCCATCCTGCAGTCAGATACGGGGCCTCTGGACAGTCACAAGGATCGACACTGAACAATCTGATTCCAGGATTTAGGTCTGACTTTTTCTGGGTATTTTTCCAAACCCGCATTTATTACCCAACTGAAATGCATCTTTTATGCAAGAACCTCTTGTATTCATGGTGCATTTTCTTTATGAAGGGCCCAACTCCCTGCTCCACCTGCACCCTACTCAAAACAAATCTGCCACTCACTTCAATGCAAAAAGGAGCCACAAATAACAGGAATAATCTAGCATTCAGAAAAACAACAAATGTCAAGAATGAGACGGCAAACTCTTTTTGAATGTGAATGCCAACCATGTCAACACACACACACACCCCCAAAAAATTCTATGGGCCTACCCCTAACAGCAGCATCGCCTATGGAGCTACCCCTAACAACAGCATCTCACTGATAAATATCCTCCCGAGTTAACCTGCAGGAGCAATGACTTCCTTGGGGCACTGTATCTTGATCGTGGTTTTTTTTGTAAAGATCACTGATGTCTTGGTTGAATGGGAGGTGCATTCGCTGCACTGCCCCGGCCCGCTCGCCTCCTCTCTCTCCAGACTTCAGAAATTAAAAAAAAAGAAAGAAAGAAAGAAAGAAAGAAGCTTTTAGAAACCCGAGCTGTTGTTTGCGCAACACAATCACTTTTTTTTTTTTTTTAAAGCGACTGGGTGTCTAGACGCCCACGTGATTGGGGGCCGGGGCTGGGCAGCGATACTGCGCACTGCGAGTCACCGAGGCAAAGCAGGGAGGAGGAGGAGGCTGCTGGCTGGCTGGAGAGGGGAGCTGGCGGACGGCAGCAGCCCAGAGGCAGAGAGACCATGGGCGCTGCTAGGTAATAGCCACCTCAACTGGGAACCCCCCCCTCCTCTTCGCAGGCCACCCCCTCCAAAGCACAAGCAACTCCCCCTCTCTCGCCGCAGGGAAGAAAGAAGAACAAGAAGGTGTGCGTGGGGGAGACAGGCTCTCCTGCACTGAGATCCCTGTGAAGGAAGAAGGGAGTGGAAAAAAGGAGGGGAAGGAGGAGAGGGGGGGGGGAAAGCGAAGCAAACCAGGCGAGCCAAGCGAAAGGAGCTGCGTTTGGTGCGTGTGCTGGTAGCCGATGCAAGGACTGGAAAGGCTGCCTCGGAGGAGGGGAGCTGCAGCCAGAAGAGAAGGAAGAGGAGCTAAAGGCTGCATTAGCATTTACTAGAGAGAGAGCGCGAGACAGAAGAGAGACTGGGGGGGGGGGGCTGGTGATCATTTCAGCTCCTGTCATTATAGGATCATCCCCTGTCACTTCTCACCCATCCGTCGCTTGTATTTTGTCAGGGCTGGGTGGGAGGAGAGCTGGGGGCAACTGTGGTTTTTTATTTTTTATTTTTTAAACTGTCCCTGCCTCCTGGTCTTTCTGAAAGACAGGCACACAGAGAGGGAGCGGATCAAGCCTTTCGGGAGGAAGGACACAGGCTCCCCACTTTTTAAAAATACACAGATCTGGGTGAGCAGCCGCGTCGAGGATTTTTTTTTGTGTGGATTAAACTCTTTCGATAAGAAGAAAGAAAAAAAGCATAAGGACGAGTTGGGCTTTTTTTTTTAAAAGGATGTAACACGCTTGGATGCATTTTTATTTTTTAAAACATTTTGATTATTCATTCAAACGTCCAAATTTTAGTTTTTTTTTTTTTAAATGCGACGTTATTTTGGCTCTTTTTGAAAAGAATCCATCCACCCTATGTTATAGAAATTCCTTTTTTCCCAACCCCCCCCCCCAACCCTCCTTTTTTGATGGAATCTGTGGATATGTTATTACTAAGGAAATAGAGGTTGGTTTTTTTTAAATCTTTGTGCCTTGGTTTTGCCACAAAATTTTTTGGGAGGGGTGGGGAAGACCTTTATTATTTCTTTTTCTTTTTTGTTTAAAACAGCCACCCTCGTCTGAAACCAAATGTGATCTAAAGGTTTTGCAATCGCTTTGACAGACCGGCGACGGGAGAAGATCTGTTATTCCCTCGTCTGTTTGGGGGGGGCATGTTTTCTGCAATTCTTCTCTTACACTGAACATTGATCCCCCCCATCTCTTTTAGTTTATATTTTTCCCATTTCTTATATAGAGGTGGAAAATTCTAAATATAAATCTATAACTTGTAGGATTTTCAGTGGATTTTTGAAGGATTTAAGAGAGACAGAGGAAACCCCCCAACCCTTTAAGAGACTGGCATATGTTACAGATTGCTTTGGCTCTGCCACAACCACCAGCCCTCCTCCCCACTGTATCCCTATCATTTCAGGCTGCTTGTGTTTGCTGCCTGGACTCGGATCCCGGATTCTTCATGATTTGCGGACGACATGCTCGTTTTTTAGCCGGGGAACCTTCTTCTCGTCCCGCATGTTCAGGACCAAACGATCGGTGCTCGTCCGGCGACTCTGGCGGAGCCGTGCGCCCGGCGGCGGGGAGGAGGAGGAAGGTGAGCCCGGTGAAACAGCCGCGGACAGCCGGGCGCATGGGGCTGGAGGCGGCCGGGGCTGCTGCATGGGCAAGTCGGGGAAGATCGCCAAGGCTCACCTCGGCTCGGAGGCGGAATTGAAAGCGCTGACCCACGCGGTCCTGAAGAGGCTGAAGGAGAAGCAGCTGGAGGTGCTCTTGCAAGCGGTGGAGTCCAAAGGGGGCGCGCGGACCTCCTGCCTCCTCCTGCCGGGCAAGGTGGACTCCAGACTGGGTCAGCATTGGTACTCTCTCCCTTTGCTGCTGTGTAAAGTATTCCGGTGGCCGGATCTCAGGCATTGCTCGGAAGTGAAGAGGTTATGTTGCTGTGAATCTTATGGAAAAACTCACCCGGAGCTGGTCTGCTGCAATCCCCACCACCTCAGCAGGCTCTGTGAGCTAGGTATGGCTGAAGGCGCACGGGCAGGCATGTGCCCCGGTGGGACGCTCCTGAGCTGGTGTGGGTGGTAAGGGTGGCGAGCGGGGGGAGGCGGCTGTATGGACAGAAAGCCGGGGAGGGGTAGCACAAAATTGGTTCTTAGGATGCAACTGTATTGTCCGTGTTTGTGACACATACAATGGTCGAGGCTTCCAGTTTGGCTCCGGCAACATTCCCACGTACTTTAATCCTATGGAAGTGTTGTCCGAGTGAGGGTTGCAGTTTTTTGCCTGCCTCTCTTTCCTTGCAATGCTCTTCTTGCACGGCGGGTTTTCTTTCGGTCAACGCCGGGTGTGAATTCATACCAGCAGTAAAACAAGGATGTGGTTCACTACTGTATTTGTGGAGAAGGCTGTGTACAAAAAGGGAAACGTGTAGGTGCCTGGAACCCTTCAAATGATGTTCAGAAGATAATTTTGCCTTATGTAGGGCTGATGTTTTGCAGAGAGGTCCCAGTGAACAGTCGTAATCGAGACTGCTTTGCTTTAGAAAATGAATCCCTTGATCTGATGTTTAACAGCATTCCCAGCCAGCCTGGGATTTACAAAGCAACCCAACATTGCAAGTTGGTGGTTCACAAATCCTCCACCACCCCTTAACAAGAGAACGCATAATTTATGGGTTCCAGTTTGTCCGATGCAAGCATGCTTCCCTCTCCCGCAGTCAGCAGACTTCGCTTTCCAAATAAGACTCAGAAAAGTTTCACAGCGTTTGATCCGCTAGTGGCAAAAAAAGAAAAAGACGGAAAGTTTTCAAATGCCATTTTCTTTTGTTGATGGCAATGGGTTTGGTTGGTTTTTTTTTTTTTTTTTTTTGGCACGTTTAACTCCCATGTTACCTACCCGATGGCCTAAAGGAGCGATCCCTGACTTGCATTCCACCCCCTGCCCGTGTTTAAACATTGCAATTACTTGTAAACTTTGCTTAGTTGGTGTAGAATGGAAATGATCCAGTTCTGAGTAGTGGGTAGAGTTGTGGGAGGGGGGAGAGAGAGAGAGGTAAACGTCAGCACTTGACGTTTTTTTTTCGTCTTGCCATTTCTTTTTTCCCTTTTCTGTGAAATGTTAAATGTGTGTGCAGCTAGCAAGGATTATCTGGCAGTCTGGATCAGTTGGTGATTTCCAGTGCTGGAGTGTTTTAGCCGAGCCAAGGAGGCCCTGATCAGACAGCCAGAGTAGCAGATAGCAGGGAGACTGGCGCCAGGCGGCCCCTTTTGTTTATCTGACAGCTAAATATCAAGGCAATCACCGCCTAGCTGCCCTGCCTCCAACCCCCAGAGCTAAGACAAACAGTTTTGCTAAAAGAATGCCACTGTTATCATAAGTTCCTATCTTTTTTTCTCATGGCTCTGCCTTTATTTTCTCTGTGCTTTTCTAATTCCAGAGTCTCCCCCTCCACCCTACTCCAGATATCCAATGGATTTTCTCAAACCAACTGGTAAGTAGACCTTTTAAAAGTAGGCTACCGTCTTCAGATAAAAAGGGAAAACATGCCTTTCTCAGGGGGGAATGTCTCCTTCCTTTGTTATACTTCTTATGCATTTCACTTTTTGGCTGTTTCTGTGGGATTTTTGCCCCTTTGCCACCCCAATGATTTAGTATATGATTTGGCTAAGAAAACCTCTAGTTTTAAAACCCAGAAACTATCGTAGGTAGTCCATTTACATTGTTGCCTTTTCTAGATGTACTTGTACCAAGTAACTTGAAAACTCAGAATGGGTATGCACATAAAATAGTGTGAGTCAGTAGGTTTTGCCAACTTTGCTTAATGAACATCTGCAAGAAGTATGAAGTCTTCCTAATATAGTTTACAATTCTAAGTAGTAAATGGAAATTCATGACTTGTCAGCTCACTGTATTTGAATTCTAATGAACTTAGATTCGTACAAGGTACAGCAGAGGATTCTAGGAACATTAATTTTTGTTGATACAAATAAGTGTTGGCAAATGTGGTTGTACAAATCTTCTGTTTAAAAAAAATCATCTGTAATTAAGCATTACCAAATTAAAAAAATATGGAGGGGAGCTAAAAGTTTCTAACACAGCTCTTCATGCCTGTTGCTTGTAATTGAATGGCACCGTGCCAGGGCAGAAGCCCATTTGAGGCTGGCACCAAGCTCTGTTGCGGTTGTCTGCATAAACTTCTGGTTGGCAGCAAGCTCGCCCTGTGTTAGATAAATAGGACTGGCACTGTGGAAGGAGACAGGTTTAGTGAAAATCCGGAAGTGGGGATGAAATCAGGGAGGTGCAGAGCTCCACCAAGCCCCTTCATATCTCTCTGAAGATGAATGGATCTAAAGTATTGATTATAGCACAGTTATCTTTCTGGTTGTGTCCTAAAGTCATGCAGTATCCATATGTAAACTTAAACTCCCTTTTTAAAAGTAAAGTACAAAAATAACTTTGTTCCTGTTTTTGTTCCAATTTCAGGGCTGTTTTACTAAAATAGCTGATTTTCTAAAATTACTGCTATTCAGTTTGTTGGAGTTGGCTAGTTTCTGGAGTTCAAAAACTGTTAAAACCCCGAGGCCCTTGCCTGATAGGTTTCTCTTTTCATTGTAAAGTGTCTTTCAGTAAATGCTCTTTAAAAAAAGGGGGGGGGGGTTGCAAGTTATGAGGATATTTCAGAAAACTGGGAAATGGGCCTAGGGCCCTATCCAGATGTTTAGTGTCTCTTGTGATGTCAACTCCCATTGAAGTTAGGGTGCTTAGCACCTCATAGGAAAGTACGTCGTGCCTTCAGTACTGGACCCTTTTAACTAGGTTCATTTTCTCCACTGTAAACTCTGATTAACATAAGGAGTTTTCTCTATGCCATGTGGAAACAGGCACAGCTGCTTAATAAATGAATGGGTCACAAAGCATATAATATTTTGCCTGAGCATTAAAGAACACTGGACAAATGTTCACTAATTAATGAGGATATATCAGTGTGATTATATCCTACATCCCTTACAAGTGCTACTTACATTTAGTAGGTTTCAGAGTAGCAGCCATGTTAGTCTGTATCCGCAAAAAGAAAAGGAGGACTTGTGGCACCTTAGAGACTAACACATTTATTTGTGCATAAGCTTTCGTGAGCTACAGCTCACGGAAGCTTATGCTCAAATAAATGTGTTAGTCTCTAAGGTGCCACAAGTCCTCCTTTTCTTTTTACATTTAGTAGTTGCTTTGATTTTCAAGGATTGTTTCTTTACACAGGCAAAGAGTCTACTGAGTAGTAAAGAATTTTGTTATTAGAGAAAGAGAGTTATAATTTAGACAGATTCTCGAATGGATAACAGAATGGTCCCATAGAAACTTCACATGCTTAGATTTGCATATGTAATTTCCCCCAATAATGACTTTTTGCATAGGGCATAAACTAATTTGTAAAGTGTTCAGGAGGATAGCAGCCAACATAAAGCTATAGGAAAGAAGTGTTAATGATTGCCTTCAGTTTCCTGGAAAGATGTTAGGATAAATCTATTAGCAGGGTTTAAACATCCAATCTACCTTCGCCAGGACCTCATTTTCAGTTAGTGGAGTGATAAATTTATTCATTAGCAAGTGTTGACATAAGGTAACAAAATGTGTGTAAACAGAAAAGCCGCAGAACATGAATGTGCCATTTCGAAAGGAAAAGTTCTTCGGATTAGCCAATAGGAAGTGATTAATGCTGCCAATCGGAAACTCAAAAACAACTGGTTACTCACCAAAAAGTTTAATTTAAAAAAAAAAAATCCGTTTGGCAGTTGAACGCTGAATAATGTAATACATGGAACAATGACAGAGACAAACAGAAGTCTATAAGTCTGTCATTGCAGGTGGTTGTTACAACTGCTGGCTTCTTTTTTTTTTCTTTTGCTTCCTCTTTCATCAGTGTGGTTGTGGACAGAATGAGATCGAGAACTTAATGTCTGTGTATCATTGCTATCTGCTGTGGCAGACAGAACCGTGCTGGGATCCTAGGTGTCCCACATTCCTACATTTCTAAGCATTGTGTCGAATATTATTTGCCTTAGGTTGGTTAAGTGAGAAAGAGGAATATTAGCTTACAATGGACAGGTGTTCAAATCTGAACCATTTTAAGCAAGGAGCAGTCCTGTCCTCATTATTCACCAGTGTTCCACCTTTGGGAAAATAGGAAGAGAATGTGGTAGACTGTCCAGGCATGGCGAAGCCATTTTACTAGCACAGTTAAAACAGTTAGCAAAGATCTTCCCATTTACACCTTGACAGTCTAGAAGAACTATCTGCAGATACTGCTAAGGAGAAGTGTACCTAACTGTAACCTGGACATCTCACATTGGTATGAAGTGTGGTAGTACGCAACTCCAACGCAAGTGAGGGGGACTAATGCATGAGGAGGGCTTTCAGGATCAGATCTTTACCTAGCACCGCTCACACAAGTATCAAAGCTTTTATAAACATGAATGAAGCCTGCTAGCCCCCCTGTAAGTTAGCTACATATTAATACAGGAACTGTACAGATGGGTCAGCTAAGAGCCAGGAACGTTAGGTGACTTGGCCAAGGCCACACAGCAAGTCTCTAACAAATCTGGGAACAGACTCCAAGAGGCATGATTCCAGTGCCCTAAATGTCGTGCAAATTTGCTGTGACTTAAATGATTTTCACTAGTTCTCTTAGACAGTACAGTGAACTGTATTGTCCTTATTAAGAGCCTGAATCTGCAGTCCTTCATTCTTTCCCATTAGCTTCAGTGGTAGTGTTATCCATGTTAGGACTGCAGATTTGGACCCCAAATGAAAAGGCTCACTGGGGATGGAAGGTTGTCGGAGATGTCCTTGACTGGTCAGATGTGTGGAATTTTAGAGGCAATGTGATGGGGGTTCAGTACAATGAACTCTAAAGTAGAGAGGCCGACATACTGTTTATCTAAAAAAAACCCTTTGCTGTTCCATGCTGATGAGCTTCAGCAGAGTGAAACACATGTCCATGGTTTGCATCCATGAGCTGGGTAACCATGACTCATTTCCAAAAGCTACCACCTGTGCTGGAGGAAAGGATTTCCCGTGCCAGAGGGATATTGGTGGCCTTGCGTGCATGACACTACTCAGAATGCTCTCCTGTCTCACAGCTAATTTATACTAGTTCTGGTGTTTAAGTTTGTGAAGGTGTCTGGGCCCGCGATTTAACAGTGTGTATTAAAGATCCTATCCCTTTTCTCTTAATTCCTTCTCACCCCCACAAAGGCTATTTATCAGGCTGACCTGTCTTTACTGGCTGAGGCTGGCTGGACATGTTCCCTCTGGAGGCAGTCACAGAGGTCTCCCAAGTGTAATATGAGGTGCTTTCCCCCCACTTCCCCTAGGGTGTGAGCATGACCGAATTCCGGGGTAACTTAGCTCTGTCTCAAACTCTACACATCACACACACACACGCATGAGAGAGTATATATATAGTGTGGGCACTAGATGGGATGGTCGACCACTGACTTCTGTTTGCAGGGGAGAGTTAGGATCTCTCCTGTGTCTGTCACCTGCGTATTAGGGTGCAAAAAACGACTCAGGCTAAGCATAAGGCCTGTGGATTGCTCGTGGTTTTCAAGTGTTGTTGATTTTAATGGGAATTGAAGGTGTAGCAGGAGACACTGCGCACATCTCAGGGCCAGGCCCCTAGTCATTACCCTGTTGATGTGAAGAACGTGATTTCATGTCCTTTGGAAACAGCTTACTTTACAAAGAAATCTGGGGTGAAGGGGTTAACATATAGGAACTTCAGATGAACCACTCAACCTTGGAGTGTTTCACTGATACCAAAAAAAAAAATAAGTAAAAAATGACAGTGCTCCAAATCAGCTAGAGTGCTTGGATGAGGCCTGGATGATGCTAAGCATGCAAGGCTCAACTAGCCGAGGGTTAACACAAGGAACAGGAAAGGATCATCATGCCTTTTGCATAGCCTATGCCTGCTAGGGTGTAAGAGGGAACATCAACAGTGGATCCAGTAATGGCTTATTCTAAAGTGAGGCCCGTGACCCAGCGCTGTTCTCCGTTTACATGAACTGATAAAAGGAATTTGCTATTGGATATTAGGGAGTGGGTTCAATTGAAGTCTGGAGAGGGACCAAATGAAACTGTACTGTGGTACTTCATCAGTGGGCAGAGCTATGCTCAGGGAAAGGTCCAGGCTTTAGGGAGGGTCTGAATGAGGCCCTATTTCTAATGTGCGGCCTTGATGAAGAAACAGAGAGCTGTTCTTTGTGTTTGAATTCAAACTGTAGGGTTACTTTATCTGCACAGCAATTTTATGGTTAGGATTGTGTTTTTTAATTTAGAAGAAGTGGACATATTGCTATGACTGTCTCCTGCAGTCTTGAGGAATAGATCCCCCAAGTTACTTTAAAATGTCTGTCTGCATTGCTAGCAGAAGAATCTGGTTATATTTGACCCTAGAGCAAGATGACATGTAAGGGGCAAATTATGGCTTTTTGATGTATAGCACAGGTCTCACATTGACTCCCAAGTGGGAGTGCAACATGTTCATCTGGAGGCAGATTAGAGCTGGATATGAAGCACTAGTCTGTAGTACAAACCAGTACCATATTTTTGACACCTGCATTCAGAAAGGTTGTGAGTGTATTGAGGGAAAGCATCAGCAAAAGCATTTGAGGGTGATCTCAAGGGAAAGATACAAGGGAGTCATCTGTTCAGATATACAAGTGGACAGGGTTTTTAAAAAAGCATATTTCCTTGGAACATAGAAAACAAACTACAAAACATTTAGAAAGTGTATCGTATACAGTATTTCACAAATAAGTCCATTTCCTGTCTCCCCTATTGTTTTCAGTTTGATTAACTGTATCCTGTTAAACGGTATATTCCTGTTATGGATTATACTTTACTCTGATAAAATGAGATTATACACACGTGTTTTTTCCTTAGGTTTTCAGTAGTGAGTGCTTGAAAAAAAGTGTGGGGGACAAAAGACTCTATCCTATTGGTGCTTTGGCCCTTGCTTTAAGAGATGGTTTGCAGCTGAAATGATATAATTTAGGGTGCCCTAATTTTGCATAACCAACTGTGGCAACTTGCCAGGAGCCTGAGGGTTGAATGTACATTTCAATTTTTTTCTTGACTGCGAATGCCTTTAACCACAGTATTTCCTTATGCTTGCATCTTCCCTGATAGATGATTAAAAATTGCTTGTATGGGTTCATCTGCAGTAAAAAGGTTGATCAACCTTGACCTCATGCTGCAATTACAGAAAGGGGGCAGTTGCAGTTTTTGGACTTCAGGGGGCCAAACTTTGCCCCTCCCTGAACTGAACACTTCTACATGTCAAGAGGAATAGCTAATGAGACAGATTCCTTTCATCATAAAAGCCCCTTCGGTGGTGCATGGAGAGAATTTGGTCCAGTCAGGCCTCTTCGGTGCATACACAACTCGCTGGGAAGCAAAGTAATGTACAGTCAGTGGAAGGGAAACTGTCTACGAGTTCTTAATGAAATTAGCAAAAAAGACAGGAACAAAGGAGTAAAGTTGACATTGGACTATTTGTGACAAAAGTGGTGTATTTTTTTCTCTCTCTTTCAGTTTAATATTTCCACCTGGCCAACCTAGTTGTGTACTAGATTCAAGGTACAAAGCAGCTGTTCAAACTCTTTCGGCCTCCTTTAGTTACTTAAAGGATGGCAGACCTGATTTCATTAACCTGTGACTTGGACAAAAAGATTCCAGCCCTCATATAATTTTTGCATGTATTGAGTAATGATTAAGTGGTAGTGTAGAGTTTAGACAAGGATGATGAGTTTAGGGTGGATATATTATGATGAATGGCAGTGTCTGTGCAGACAATTAGTAATAGCTTCCTGTTGAACACTTTGGAATGTGTGTTCTGTTCTTGACATTGTTTACAGCGTGCTAAGAAACTAACATATACTAATTTCTTATTTTTTTCCTCTGCTGCAGCAGATTGTCCAGACTCTGTGCCTTCCTCCACTGAAACAGGGGGAACTAATTGTCTAGCCCCTGCGGGGCTTTCAGGTAAGACACATTATCTGTGGTATGCTTTACTCACTCAGGACTCTTTACTCCTAGTGCACCTAAAACTCCTGTTGGTTTTAGGCTGTGAATGAAGTAAGAATGATGCTGGGACTCATTTTCAACAGGAGTTGGGCACCTGGGGATGAATGGATGGACCCCGTGAGGAAAATTTAATTTTGGTGGTGGTTCACTATAGGGTGTAGATTATTTATAGAGAAGTGAGCAGGTGAATTACAACTGTATCCTTATAGAAAAATTCAAGGTCAGTCCCAGCCCTTGCCTTATTTACACAGGTGGAACCTTTGGGTTCAGTGGGGCTAATTGTATAGATAAGGAGAGCAGTATTTGACTGGTGGTCTTGAATCTTTGGGTTTTTATTTGGTTAGCATAACTAGTTTCTGCACAGCCTTCTGGCTACAGTACATTCAATAATGGCATCAGTGGAGTATATAGTACCCTTACATGAGGACAACTGATCAAGTAGGTGTTTTCCATTCCAGCCATTGTGTTCTTGTATGATACTAGTCAATGGTTGCCTGCAAACTGTCTATAATAGGTTAGCAATCAGCTGAGAAATATTAGGGTAACCATATATGCATTTTATATATCAGGGGCTATGTGGTATTTCCTTCTGCATGGGACTGGCAGGGTGATAGAGAGGGCACATGGGAGCCCATGCACAAGGGCAGGTATGTACAGTATGGCTCTCAGATCTGGGGAACACAGTAGAGTGGTTGGCTAGTAACATGGCATGATCTGGGGAGATCTGTTGGGGTGGATACAGCACCTGTCTCTGCACAAGGATTGCTGTGTTGAGGGGAGAACATTTGACTGCACCTTTTGTACAGGTGCATGAAAGGACATTTCCCAGTGCCCTGCTCTCAGTATCCAGCAGACCTTTTTGGCCTGATTTTCAGAGATTCTGTATCTCCACAGCTGGGGACTTCAACGAGAGCTGCAAATCAGGCCTTTCAAAGGTATAATAATACCTTATTCACCTCCTTCCTTTCCCCACTAGAGCGTTGCCTTTCAAGAGGAATGGCTGAGTCCTAAATGCAGTTACTCTTGTATGTATGATCACCAGCCATAATTTGTCTGAAAATATGTACCTGCGTCGTCTAGTGTAGGTTGGAAGATACTTTCCTCTGTCAGTGAGTCTCAGTGATTTATCATTTGTGGAGCATTTACTCCGTTCATTGTGCTGTGACTGGAATTTTAGAAATATGTAAGTTGCTGGTTGCTGCTGCTGCTGCTGTGTGTGTGTGTGTGTCTTCTCTCCAGGAATTGCATTTGGTGTGGATGTCTTTAAGTGAGCCTTGTTTGTTTTTCTTTCAGTGTAATATATACCCTGCTTGTTATTTGAGAGGGAAGCATATTGTTTGTTCAAAGGCCCTAATGAGAATTAATCAAAGGAAGGGGGAGAAGGGCAACTTGTGGCTGGTCTCTTTTTGGGGGCGGGGGGGGGGCGGTGTCTATTGGTGGCTGTAACTTTAGGGAAGAAGGGGGGTTTGGAGAGGAGAGACTAGAACGAGAACAGAAACAAGAAGTAAAACAACACAATAAGGATGCTAGATCATTTTTTTCCCCTCGTGAAATATGTGGGGTGGGTGGGGAGGGATTGAGTTCCACAGGATACCACATGAAATAAGTAAAGGAAGTACTAGCTTTTAAAAGGGGGCTTTCTGAAAGGTTTGTGTTATTGATAACATCTCGTCTGTCTAGTCTGCTCCTGAGGAGATGGGGGAGGTGGGGGTTTGGACTGCAGGAAATAACATAACTTGCCTATGAATGCCTTCTTAAGGAGTTTGCTATGGAAGTTTAATTTCATAGCACAGCAAGAACTGGCAAAGGTGCTCTACATGGGAAAGGTTTATTAATATATTCTCATTCGCAGCCTCCAGAAGAAGGCACTGTTCCATTTGGGGCAGTTTTTTGGGGGTTTTTTTTTTTTGGTCTTGAGTTATCAAAAGTTTTCCAAACCCTCCAGAAACAGAGGAAACGTTTACGATCATTAACCACTCTTTTCCCCCCACCAGTGTAATTGTAACCATTTAGTTTAATGAGGAGCCGATAGGAGTGTTGACTCATGAAGGGATACGGTTAGCTACACAAGCCATGAAACAAAGCCGAATGCCTCCACATGAAAGAGCATTTGTTTTGAATTTGCTCTGATTTACTGGCAACTCAGTTCCACACACAGAAGTGCAGCTCTGAAAGTTCCCAACTGGAGAGACCTCAGTCAAGCAAGGAAAATAAACCACACTTTGCAGCAGTTCTCTAACGCTAACTTTCTCTTTTCTTTTTCTACAAACTTTGGTAGCAGAACAGTGTATTTGAACAGGGCTTTAATGAGCTATTGTCAAGGTGCACTTGGAGGGTTTTATTTCTGTCTGAAGGGAAAAGCTCTATCTTATCTCCATTTAAACAGACAATGATATCACAGATGCCATACATAAAGCATATCCTCTCATCTTCTTTTCACTCTTTAGAACTCGGGAGTTATATGATGAGTTGCTTTATGACTTTATCCCAAAAGGATGTTTCACTGGATTTAAAAAAGCCCCAAATTGCTGTGCATCTGATTAGATTGTTCTGACTGTCCAACTGCACAGCATTGGGATTAAATGGATAAGGATTGTACTTGGGCCCCAAAGGCCCTAATATAAGGAGTCTCTCTGGCCACCACTGAGGAGCAACCACCTCTGGGGTGGAAATTGGCAGCTGTTAAACAGTGCTCAGCCACACTACACCTAGCATTTGCAGGGCAGGGAAATGAAAACTGAACCATTTGAAGGTAAAAAGGTGGGATATAGGAAGGCGGAAATGCAGTCACCACAGATGAAATTTGAGAATTGGACCAGGACACTGCAGTTAACATTCGTGGGGAGTGGGCAGTGCCATGGCATCTTTAGAGAGTGGGATGTTGCAAGAACGATAATAAAACGGAAGCAGTACATTAAAAAATGCTCATCCAGTCCTCCCGAAGAATGCAGAGAGCTGGATCCTTTCTGTCAAGGAGTCTCAGTTTCAGCTACGAAATATATATTTCGTTCTTCTTCAGGAGGCAGAGGGCAATTTCATGGATGAATGGCAGAGGTACCAGAATAGCAGAGCTGAGAGGATGTGGGAGGGTGACCAGTGTGGAACGATGAGGGTAATATCCTAAGAGCTTCTACAAGTGTTTCCCCCTTGAAATAACCAATCTGAGCCTCTCTTTCACTTGCTCTGTTTTCTGTTTTTCTTCCTGGCCTAGGCTGTGCTGCAGTGAGCCAGCTTAATGAATGGGGCTCAGTTCAGGGTGGGAGGAAGGTCGGGAGCCTGGAGCCAGGGACTTGATTCTTTTGGCAAGGGAAGAAAAAAAAAAAGGAGCTGAATGTGAAAACTGTAATCCCGTGGGGGTCTTCACAAAGGAACTGGTTCCTCCTGAAATGCACAGAGGTGACCTTTAATTCACTGGTGCTGCCCTTTCATGTTGTATGTGGCACTTTAAAAGGAGCAAGCCTAAGAGTGGGTGGGGGCGAGCTTTGGGAAAGGGGAGGAGGGAACCCTGACAGCACAGCCACACTAAACCGCTGGGACCTAGTTAACTTCGTTTTGAAAAACATATATTTCTAAAGGTTAAAATCCGAACAGAGAAGCCCATGGAGTCTACATGCGGCTTGGCTCAATTTTAGTGCAATATTGGTTAATCCATTACTCCCAAGGAAAAACACACCAGTCTTCTCTCTCTCTCTCCCCACTCAGTCACTCTCTTTCTCCCTCTCCTTTTAGTCTCTGTCTCTCGTTTTGTTTTGGAGTTGTTGTTTTTTTGGGTTTTTTTTGTTTTTTTGTCTGTTTCCTTTGCTTTCTCTCTCTCTCCCTCCCTCCCAGTTCAGTATTCGTTGCTTAAGAAATCTCCCACCAGACTCAGAGATGTTCTTGTCTGTGCAGTACTGAACTGGACACTCTTTCTTTTAAACTAAACCAGTTCACAAAAACACACTGTATATAAAAAGGAAAAGAATTTCCTTAAATAGCAGGGCCAGGCTGTTTTTCAAATATATCCGACTCTTCTTCAGGAGATGTGTAGTTTGTGATTGTGCTTTAGTTTCTAACAAACAAGCTGCGGTCACATATGTTGGATAGCTCAGCGTCTGCTTGAAAACAGAAGTCCTCAAAGGGCCTCAGAGCTGCCACTTAATGTGTGAAATATGATGAGCTGGCTTGTGTCCTGGTCATCATTGCTTTTTATTAAGGAGTATTAATAAAATATCAGCTCCAATAGGTTACACAGATTGTAGTCCCAAATGGAGGTGTCTTTGATGACATATGCTAATTTTGGACTGGATCTAGAGCCTGAGGAAGTCAAGGGGAGTGGGGTTTGTTGTCTTTTTTGGGTTTGGGATCAGGCCCTTGAGGCGTGAAAACTCCTCAGGTTGTGCTAGTGAGACCTTCCATCAGGCTGTTCTGAAAGGCAGACACACAACGCTGTTGTGGCTTAAGACAAGCGTAACCCCTTTTCGTTCTGGATTAACGCTTACTTTTGTTTAAGACAGAAGCTGAAGTGACAGGAAGCAACATAGAGAAAATTGACACTGCTTTTTATCCCCATTCCCTCACTCTTCACCTCAAAACCTCATCTTATTTTAATGGAACACTTTAATTCAAGGTTGATTCATCTTTACTACAAAAGCTCCAATGTGCAGCTGACTGACATTTCATTATGAAATAGCGGACGGGCCTGGAATGTTTCACTATGACTTTGATCCCTTCTGGTATCTGTGTCAGCCTGGGAGAAGCACCTTTTTTAAATCTAGAGCTATTCACAATAGAAGCATGATTCTTTGGCTGGATCTACAGTCTTGTCCCATCCCCTCCTGTCCCCCCTGCAAATTAGATGGGAGTAGCAGGGTTCTGAAGCTCTCTCTGGAGAAATCCTGACTGTGTTTTCCCCCTGCCCACTCCTCCTGTTCCCTCGAGCACACAGATTATAACTGCCTGTGAAATGCCTTTATTTACAAATTGGCATCCTATTATAATCAGAAATTGAGAAATCTTCCTGTGTAAGTGGGATTGTTTATTTGTCTCTGGGATAAACAATAGCTTTTGATTTTTTTTTAAAAAGTCATTTATACTCAGTTTATTTGAGCACATGCACTCTTTCTGTTGTTTTAAATGTCACAATGCATTGCAAATTTCCCTTAGCACTGCTGGCGACATTAGCTTGTACTTGTGTATTAAATAGCTTACCTAAAAACTCACTCCCGTGCTCAAAAGGACAAGGTTATCAGGGGTTAATGCTAAGATGACAGCATTGAAGTCTTTGGAGCAAACCAGGCCGCCTGCCAGACTAGGAGCCTTGCAGCCTCACACATCATCTGACCGTGGCAGAATGTAGCCAGCCCAGTGAAGTGGAGAGAGACTGGGACTTGGCAAGGTCTCCATGTAGCTTTTGGCCTCTGACACTCCATTCTAGCTCCTCCTTGTGTTAAACCCTTTCTTCCATAAGCAGGCTGGGCTTTTTAAGGCGGAATCTCAACAGGCAGAGGAAGTGGGAACAGAGCTGAGTAGCAAAGGTTATGGGGGAATTGCGTGTGTGTGTGGGGGAATTGTGTGTGCACACGCGTGCGTGCATGGCCCTCGTTCATGAATCTGGACTATATGTGCTATCAGTTTCATCTCAGTTAAATTCTATAGGGGTATTCCAAAGGAATCTCCATTTAAAATTGTGCCTTGAAAACAACTAACAATAAAAAAAATAGATGAAATGGAGTCACAGTGGGCTTTTCTCAGGTGTTTGGGAAAAAACATTCCCGTAGGTCAGACTTCCCTCTTGTTAAGCAAAATCTGTTTAATTTCGGCAAAGGAGAACACATTACTATTGTCTGCCACAGCTATTTCTAATGCATGCAGCTTGAAGCTTTTGAAGTTTTATTTTTGCAAGACTATTGTGTGTAAGTGTTTTCACTGCTGCTGGCTAATGATTTTCTGAGCCATTGTTTCTGTTTCTGTACAATTTAGGGAAAAATAAGCACAAAAATGCATTATGAAGTTTAGCGCCAGTGATGTGAGAGTGTGTTCATCTGTATGTTTGCCTTCGATTAACTCAGAAGGGTATCTACCTGCAAAATAAAATGTACCCCATGAATGTGATGGGAAACCCAATACTTTGGGACTTTTAAAACTGGACAGGATAAAAAGACTAGTACATGCCCCATAGGGAGCAATCCTGCATTGTCAGGTAGCTGGACTAAAGCTTTGCCATCTATGATTTCTGTGATCCTTTACCAGTTACACTGCAGGAACGTGGAGCATTGACCACTTGCATTTATCTAATAGTGGGAGATTTAAAAAAAAAAAAAAAAAAGGAAGTGATGTTGCTTCTGTGTGTGGATGCTACGAATGCAAGCAGTGGGTGATTTTAAATCCATGCCATAGGAAGGGGTAGGTGGGGAGAAAGTCCAGTGAGTGGCATAGTAGTAGATACAGACTCCCCATCCCTAAATCCCCCTGCATGCTGGGGGGGACCTCCACTCTGTTTGGGTGGGGTCTGAGAAATCCTGTCCCGCTTCCTGGCCTTTTCTCTGAGCAGAATTGGTGGGTCGCGGTCAAGCTGTGCCATGGTGAAGGAGGTGAGATTTGGCCACAAGTATTTCACTTGGAGTTCGGGGGCCTCAGCACTTCTGAACATCAGGCCCAATGTGTATCTCAAGTCAGTCTCTGAAACTGAGGCAGCTGGAGTTAGCGGACACTTCGGAAAATGCGCTTGTGGATTGTGCTCAAATAAATTGGTTAGTCTCTAAGGTGCCACAAGTACTCCTTTTCTTTTTGTGGATTCTGTGTTTCAGCCCTAAGGGCTTTCTTCAGGAGTGATCAGTACAGCGAAAAGCCATACTTCCTGTATCAGCTGTTCCTGAAGAAGACGCCTTACCACAGACAATTCCTCCTGACCGTATCCTCTCTGCCACACGTATTTCAGACAGTCACATGTTCGTTCTGTTACACTGAACTGTGCAGCCTGACCTGCTCCTCACAGCCTGTCGCTTGACTATTAACTAAGGTTATCAGCCGTCCCTATCAGCTCCACAGCCATTCTGACTCCTGGAGGCTTGGAGAGACACTGATATTGACCTCTCTCTCCCTTTGACCAAATGGGGGGCTGGTCAATCTTATCTGCTATGTGACAGGGTGGTTTCACAAGAGGAACGTGGAATTCCTGCTGGTGCCTTCTTGTAGTGACCTCGGAGTGAGCTGTGTAAAAGAATACTGTAACGGGCCACTCAGAGGTCACTGCCAGCCATACCATCTTTCTTAAGCAGGATTGAATAACCCGCGCAGCAGCCTGGCTGCCTGCCTACTGTCACAAAGTAGCTTCCTTTCCAGTTTATTTTGAGCTCTAAGATATTATTAACTCCTGATACACAGTCTGGATTTAGTTGTAACACACAAAGAAAGCAAAGTTCAAGTTTACCTTCTTCACTTTTTACCTAAATATCTTTTGTTTCTCTCCCTGTCTCCCTCCTCTTTGTGTATGGACTGTTTGTCCTGGGCTTGTTTAATATGGAAACTGGGGAATAAGTTATGTCATGGCTGCTGTTGAGGAATCATGTAGTGTAAACAAGAATATGGCCCAATCTTGTGTGGTGCTGAGGTCTGTGGGAAAGGAGCATCGACACCTCGCAAGATTTCCGGCCTTTGGCTTTTGATTAGACTTTTTAAATCAATGATAATGTCTTGGGTGTAGTCTTGAAATGTTGTTGGCTGTTGAGTTGTAGGGGATGGCAGAGTGACCTCATTACCAGTAGCCAGGTGTCTCCTCCTGCCACAATAGGCCTATTTGCAAGAAAATCCAAACAAGGATTTCATTGCAGAGATTCTCCCTCGTTGTCCAGTGGAGGATGGGGTAAAGGGTTTGTCCACCTGCTCGCTCAACCTCGTAAATCCCTGTGGATCTACAGGATGCCAGGGTCATCTGGGGAAATCTATGGTAAAGTTAATAAACCTGGGGCTGTATTATCTTGTGTAGCTAACTACCACTGGAGTGGAGGATAGCCAGTGATCATCCCACCTACCCTGACTCCAACCTCTTCTCCATGGGGACTCTGGAGAGCACAGAGAGCTCTCCACATGGTCTGAGGAGGGCAGGGAATGGTGGCATGGAGATGCCAGACCGCTTCCCTTCTCCATTCCCACATGCAGGAGAGAGCTGTGTGGGAAATAGTTCTACATGAGTTTGATCTATCCCAAAGTTTGTAATATCTAGGTTCCCTGGGAACACTGGTTCACATCCTGGCAGGGTTGACTCAGCTCTTCATTCTTCTGAGCTTCATTCAGAGAGTTTTGAAGGAGAGTTCCCTGTGGATGAGTCCAGAAAGATATGCCCCTGTGTCCTTGACCAAAATATATATTCCACCCTGGGGTGGTGCTGTTTGACAGTTGGTTGTTGCTTTTGTATCCTAGATGGCCTGCGGTTCAGTGTGATACAGTAAGATGGTAGAACTACAGTAATTAATGTTTAGATGGGGGTTGTCCATCAGGCAAAACTCCTGTTTCATTCAGATTCAGCTCAGAGTGCAGGTCATCTTCCACCAGCAAAGGCCCTCAAAGTGAATAAAGAAGCAGAAGACCTCTCCCTCTGGGTGTATCTTGGCTTGGGAGGGAAAGACTGATGAAGGGAAGCATAATTCATACCTCCGTATACCAGCTTTGGTTGGTCTAGCCTTATGGGTATTTTGCCCAGTGCTTAATTTGTGCCAGGACTGAGCCCTGTTATCTCTAGTCTTGGTAGTTCATAGTGCCGGCATCTCTGGGCTTGCCACTTCAGTTATGGAAGTAAAAAAATTACTTGAGCCCCGGCACTTAATTGCTTGGGTCCCGGCACTTCTTTCACTACAAATTAAGCACTGCTTTTGCCTCAAAGTGCTGGACCTGCCGGAGAACCATTTTCTGCAGAGTTGTTTTGGGTAGGAGTTTAAATATATGATGATAACTTTCACCCTGTTAATTAACAGGAAACATTGGGACAAGACAGGAAATTGCATCATTTTTTATGAGGAAAGTGCCAAGAAAAAAATAGAAAGAAAAGAAAACATAGTTATTAATGAAAGGAGAGAAGAGGGGGAAAGGAAAACAAAAAGAACCTTTTCCCCCACAGTGATCAGAAAGTTCTCGCAGTGCCCGAGTTTCAGAGAGAGGCTTGTTGGAGTACTCTTTTTTATTTTTATTATGTTGAAAAATATTTTAATAGCAGGGTCACCTTTGCTTGAACGTTAAACTCAGCCTCGTTTCTCAATTTACTGAAGAATCTTTTCATAACTTTTCTCAGCTTCCTTCCCCAAACTGCCAGGCCGAGGAAGCTCTTGGCTTGGAAGCTAATTTTGGTTTGGCTGCTTAGCCCTCAGAATTGGTCCCCACCCAGTGTCATTATCTTGGTTTTAACTTGCAAAAAAAAAAGAGAGAGAGAGAAACTTTATAAGAGTTTGCACAGCCCTTCCTTACCCTTTTAATCTTGCTGCACAAAAAGCATTGCAGCTTCAGCTTCCTAAATGCTGTGTCCTTAGCATTTGCAGCTTCAAGTCCACTCTGTTTTCCTTATTTTAAATAATATCAGGCCACTCCTCCTTTTTGAAAAGTTCCTTGGGAATCCTCTCTGAGATCTTCCTTGTGCATTAATTAAGACAAAAACAGTGAATGCCTTTTAGAGCTGGCTCGGTGGAGCTGACTTCAGCTGTTCGCATGTTTGTGAAGAACCAGTACAAGTCAGGCCTTCCTTTAAAAAAAAAAACCAAAGCGTGGATCATAAGGAGCTGATGATATTCTGGCTTTGATCATGTAAGTCCTTGGATTGTCATCTTCCAGACACAAGTGTGAATGGAGGCACAGAGTTCAATGCTAGGTATAGTCCTCTAAACTGAGTGTTTGTCTCTGTTCCCCCTGCATGCCTGCTTCCTTAACTTGCAAGTCCTCAAGGTGAAAGGGTTGGGATATGGGTAGAGAATGGGCACCTCTGAGGAGATAGGGTCTTAAAAGCCATCCTTCCCCATGCTAATTAGGCTCTTAGCTCTGACTTCAGAAGTAATTTGGTTGCCCTGTGCTCTCACTAATGCAGAATTGGGTTCCCTGTGCACTCCCTCTCCTGCTGAACTCTTTTGGCCTTGTTCTTACACACACACACACACCCTGCACCTGTGCTATACAGGACCAAGCTCTCCACACATACACGCAAGGAGTGAGATGCTGGTAGCGATGAATGTAAATCGGTTGGGATGACACATCGCTGGGTGTGAGGCTGCCATTGTGTCTAATTTTACTAATCTCCCAATTTCATATGCATCAGTGGGACTTTTGGCTAGACTGATATCACTTGCCTTGATTGCGCACGCACAAAGCTGCAGCCTAACTAGTTCACTGAGTTATCTTATCGTTATTCAAATAGAGGCTATTACAGGAGACAGCGAGAAGCTCATTTGTCTTCTCATTTGTCGGCTTCTTCTTGTGTAGTTTTGTTTTCATAACACAATGAGAGCCTCTGGTTGTAATTGTCAGTGTGTAAAGCATTGCTGAGAATTCAGCAAGGGTGACTTGTCAAAACACAACACTGACGCCAGAGCAGAGTGATGCAGGCAGGTTGAATGCAGGCTGAAGTGGTTTTACAGGAGAGCTTTGTTCACTTCTTTTTTTTATTTAATCTGTTGGCACAATTTTGAAACACCAACTTCAGTTTAATCCCTCGTGGCATCTTCTTTCAATTCAGCTGGTGTATGTGAATATAGTCCTCCATATATGCAATTACTCCTATCAAGCCTATGTAGAAAGCAGCATGTTAAACACTGTGCGGGAGCTGGGTAGATAGAAATTATTCAGGTATGTCCTCAGGAGCCTTTGTGTCTCCGTGGTTGGTTGATAAAATTGCAGGCCCACAGAAAAATAATGCTGATCTTTCCGAGGGTTTTTGCTAATAAAGAGGGAAGGCATATTTTGTCTTAAATTAATACTCCCAAACTGCTCAAATTGCTGAACGTTCAAAATGTTGTTATATGTATGTACATACGTGTACATAATAAGCAAATATGGGACTAAGAATAGTAATCTTCTTTTGGTGGTAAAGATGGTGTTTGTAGAGTGTTGCTGCCAAAGTAGGTTAAATGAGAGCTAACTTTTAGAAGTGAGCAGTATGCCAGCATTCAATGGAGTAAAATAATCCAGAACCTTTGGTTCTCATCATGCCTTTTTAAGGCAGACCTCCCATCACCCAGGATCTGGTTGGCCCTTACCACCTTTTAAAAGCATGCAAAGACACCTGGTGTTACCAATGGTGTCATAATAAAATGTTAATTAGCTTCTGAAGCAACCTTATTTATGCCTGACAAACCCAGGTGCTGGGGAGGTGGCGAATGTTTCAAACAGTCTTCACTTTGTAACTGGTAAAGTTGGCTCTGGACCGAATGACTTTAAGTGATGAAACTGATGCCTTTAATGTATAGATACTAAAATTTCAGAGCATTACTGCTGAGGGTGAGAGTCTTCCCGAGTTGGATAACATAAGGTGTAGTCTAATGGACAACCCCGGGGTGATTTTTTCTATTTGCATTTTGATGTGTAACCAGGTTGTACATTCCAGGCAGGTATAGTGGTTATCTGCATGTTTCAAGAACACTGATAGGACTGCATTTTGAAGATCTGGAGAACACTAACTAAAATCAGAGCCCCCCCCCACCCCCCCAAATAAGAGCCCCACACAACCAGAGAGATTTTTGCCCTACAGGTAGGGGACTTAATGCCCATCCGATACTATTCTATTGGATATCATTTGTGCAATACCGAGTTGGACAGAATAAATAAATGCATAAAATCATACTACAAACAGTGATGCAGGAATTAAATAGCAGAAGTTTTGTTTTGAAAACTAACTGGGAGCCTGAAGTTTACATCACTAGGCTTGAACTGGTGAATTAATTTTCTTTGTAAACTAGGCTGAGGGTTTTTAGCTCACGATAAGGAACAAACTTATAAATCTTAATGCAATACAAAGTGGCCTGTAGTTTTTCTATTCTTTTCCACTGGCTTGCAGGGTAAGTATGGAAAATGTATCCTTTAATATCACCGGGCTCAATCCTAGAACCATTACTCATGCCTGTAGTGATTACCCAGGTGAGTAAAGATCACTGGCTTGTGTAACTGTTGTGGAATGGGGCCCAAGAACCATAGAGTTACACCCATAATGCCTCCATTCTTTTATAGTGTAGTCAGTGCATTTTGGGGGGGAATGGAATGTGCAGTGGGAATGGGGGCTGCGGGGGATGTGGAGGGAGATAGAAAGGAAACACCAATAAAACAATGAAGTGCCAGGCTGTGTAAATGCCCTGGAAGATCGTTGGTGCCTAATTGACTCTGGAAGGCAGGGGATTCAATGTAAGGTACTACAGCTCAACCACTTGATAACTGGATGGTAAAAAGGAGACTACCCTTCCCCCCATCCCTTTCCTTTCTTTGTCACAGACAGATAATGTTGAGATGAGTTGGAAGATACAAATTCTGCACTGTGGCTTTGCTGCTGGGGACGGGAGATGTAAAGTAGCTGGAGTTGGAACAAGTTTGTTTTTGGTGTGTTACTTTTGTGCACATTGTGGACGCAGTCTAAACTATAAAGTCCTGTCAGCACCTGTGTTTCTGTGAGGTGCATGGGTAAGCAAGGTCTGCTAGATTCAGGTCCCATCTCTCTACCCCCGCGCTACAGCGGAACCAGGGGACCCAGTTACAATCCTGTTGTCCTCTGACCTAGTTACAGCATGGTTAAAAGTTATAAGCTAGGTATCACCCAGCTGTGTCCCCAGAACCAGGCTGAAGTCTTGGAGTGCCTCTGGGTTCAGCCTAGTTGTCGAGACATGGTTAGGTTTTGTCTAAATTGCAACTTTTAATCATGTGGTAACTAGGTCAGGGACAACCGTGCTGTAACTGGGTGCCCTAACTGAATTAGAAATGGAGTTTAAATAGGATTGAGAGCCAAGAACTCCTGAGTCCTGACTCAGGTGCTGCCACTGACTCACTGTGTAGCCTAGGGCAAATCACTTAAAGTACTGTCTGGCTCAGTTCCCCCATCTGTAAAATGTGGATCCTAGCACTTACCCATTTCGCAGGAATGTTCGGAGGATTAATTAGTTAATTAATGTAATGCACTGTATAATTGTTAAGTCCTATTAATCCAGAGAGTAAGGTGGGAAGTGGTGGGGTGGAGTGGGGTGTGGAGGGGAGGGGACAGATAAGCAGCTTCTTGCTTGTGACTCTAGTCTGAACATTTTGAAATGTGCTTCACTGTTGCTTTTGGCTATTAGCTTTCATTCTTAATCTGGAGTTACCAGGGTTGCATTTGGAAAGTGGGGTGGACAGGACGACACAGGAGGGGGTGGTGGGGGTGGAACAGACCACCCGAACATATTTTGTGGGCCTGAATGCGGGTGGATGTGTGTGAGAGAGAGCTTTGCTGCATGCGCTTTGGAATAGAAGTGATTAGATTATGAAGGCAGACAGAAGTAATGATTAACTTTTTCAGTCTGCATGCTGTCTCCAGTCTGGCGCTTGGTGTTGTTTTTCCCCCTAAGTAGGCCCTGGCCCTGAGTCGACAGGGTATTAGGTTGTAAAGAAAGACAGAAAGAATGAAAGCGAGGGGAGGGGTGGGGAAGGGGGGTGATTTTTCCATCAGATCCGGGAATGGAATTTATTGGCTGGAATGCAGTAAATGTTCAAAATGCCATCCCATCTAAACAGTTTTCATAATTGTTATGGAAGGGGTGGGGGGATTAGGGCATGAGGGAATGAAAAGAACTTTTGTTTCTAACTGTATTTTTCCACATCTTATATCCATATAAGAAACATTTCCTTACTCTCTAGAAAAATAGTGTTTTAAGCAAGGGTGGACTTTTTTTTTTTTGGTAAATGCCTGTTTTTGGTCTTGTAATAACTTTGGGGAGAACTGTAGGTCAGTGTGCTGCAGAGAGTGGGTTTTTAAATTTTTTTTCATTATTAAAATTCGACTCAGGAATTGTGTGTGTGTATGGAATGCATTTAGCATTTAGGAAAAAACTGTAATACACATCTGTGTATTAAATATCAATTTGGAAATACTAGGCTCCTCCTCTGCATTGATTTTTTTTATTAAGTCCTTTATGAGCCTGTTAACGTGTAACCCACATAGCTACATGTTGTCACTGGAAAGAAAAAAAATGTTCAAAGCTACAACTTTTGCTGAGCCCCTGTCTCTCCTTTCTCCACGGTGCAATAGGAGAGCAAACTTCCTGCAGAATGAGTAGGTGACCGGGCTACAGTGGTGTGACCTGGGTTTTATTGTTGGACTCTTTCTTGGATTTGATTTGATTTTTATTTGCTGGAAAAGGTTTACAGTCTTCATCCTGCAAGTCCTACTCCAGGAAGACTTTCATTCTGGAAGTCCTTAGGCATAAAGTTTGCTTACCCTGGTTTTATGCCAGGCTACCTCCATTGGCTTTGATGGGGTTATTCTTGAATTACATAGGTATGATTGAAAAGGAAGATAAAACCTATTGACATCAATGGGAATACACACGGGAGTAAGTATACACAGGGAAATATGTTTTGGCAAGATCAGTTGCAGGCGTGGTTCTCTTTGGTGAATGATAGGAAGTCCCCAGTCCCATCTATGCCTGCTCCGTGCTCTTAATAGCTTAGGCTCAAGTAGGGGTTGGAGATAGGTAGAAAAAGGATGTGTTTCAAGAGACATGGACTTACCATGCAAATGAGTCGCTAACCCAGGGGTCGGCAACCTGCAGCATGCAAGCTGATTTTTAGTGGCACTCCGCTGCCAGCCGGGGTCCTGGCCGCTGGCCTCTCTCAGCCTGCTGCTGGCCTGGATGGATGGAACCTATCCATGGGTAGGATGAGTTGAGCGGCTCAGCGTGCTGCCGGTCTGGGGTTCCGTCTGCCACCCACGTTGCCAGTCTGGGGTTTCATCCGCCGGCCCCTGCCAGCCGGGGTCCTGGCCGCCGGCACCGCTCAGCCTGCTGTCGGTCTGGGGTTCCGTCACGGGGCCCCTGTAAATGTAAAATTTATTCCTGGCACGCAAAACCTTAAATTAATTAAGACTTGGCACGCCACTTCTCAGAGGTTGCCGACCCCTGTGCTAACCTGTGCTTTCCCCTCTTGGGCCATGGAACTGAGTGACTAGCTTGGCCGTGCAACAGCAGCACTCTCGTGCTGGCTCAGGTTCCCGGCTTGTCAAAGGAAACCACTGAAATCTTGCTGATTCTCCTTAAAACAAGACAACCCCAGGTTGTACATGGTATCTGAAAACTCTGGGGCAGGGGCAAGAGGGGCAGGGGTGAGGGTTTCAGGCTACACAGTGTGGGATGGGATCTGTGGGCAGGAAGATTATTGTTCTTACCAGAATAAAATCACATGTCCAAAACGAATTTTGAAGGATTTATAGTGAATTATGTGAAAAGACACCACATGGGAGCAGTGTAAATGCAAAATTTGAGGGACATGGAGAGGGGAGAGAGAGGGGTTGACTTATGTGGGAGAAACGGAAAGATCTTGTGGGAAGAAGCAGAGACTAAGAGAGATAGGGCCGGAGATGAGAGAACCGGTCTTCAGAATAACTTGGGAGGGTTTTGTTATTGCAGTCCAAGATTAAGCGCTGCCACTTACTCAAGCCAGGTCTACCCTAGGAGTACTTTGCCTGGACAGCAAAACTGGAGCATTGTACCAGCAAAGCGCTTCTAGCCCTGGTCTACACTAGGGGGGGATATCAATCTAAGTTACGCAACTTCAGTCGACGTACTTAGATCTACTCACCGCGGTGTCTTCACTACAGTGAGTCGACTGCTGCCGCTCCCCCGTCGACTCTGCCTGCACGTCTCGCAGCGGTGGAATACAGGAGTCGACGGGAGAGCGCTCGGGGATCGATTTATCGCGTCTAGACTAGACGCGATAAATCGACCCCCCCACACACACACACTCGATGGATCCAGCAGGTAGTGTAGACATACCCTTAGTGTGTATGCAGCTTATACCAGCAAAACTGAGCTTTTCCAGGCTTATTCTAGTGCCCCTCCCCCTGCCCCCATCCCCAAAAGCCGTCACAGGACACACCTCATCACACCACTGACCAACATAGCAATGCCAGCAAAAAGACCGTGGCCCTAAGTCAAGTCTCCTTTCCTTGCATGAGGCTCCTTATAGTGCAAGGTACCCACTCACTGTGAGAAAAGGTGGCAGAATCTGGTGCTACATATACATTATGACAGGTTTCAGAGTAGCAGCCGTGTTAGTCTGTATTCGCAAAAAGAAAAGGAGGACTTGTGGCACCTTAGAGACTAACCAGTTTATTTGAGCATAAGCTTTCGTGAGCTACAGCTCACTTCATCGGATGCATATATATATATATATATCCTGAAGTTGTTAAGTGTGTCACTTTACAAAGATATGGATCAAATAGTTTGGAGCAAGAGCACTTCATGGAAAGTTGAACCAATGACACTGGAGAAAAGCGAGCGTGTCATCTATACTATTTCTTTGACGGTATGAAATAAGAAAATTTGCTACAACTAAAATAGTTTTTGCTGCATGGGTTTCCCATTCAGATGTAGCAGAATGATACTAACAGGACCTTGGAGTGCGCATCCCCTCTAGCCCTTATTGTTTGTCCGCTCAGCTAGTCAACAGTGTGACGTAAAAGCCTATGCAGTGGTGGTTTTCAGCTTTTTTTTCATTTGTGGACCCCTTTGGAAATTTAGACGTAGTCTGCAAGCCCCCAGCCGTCCGCGGACCACAGTTTGAAAACCACTGCGATACAGGACAGAAGCAAAGTGTATGGTAGGAGCTTCTTTTCTGTTGTCTGAAATCCTATCAGATATTTTTAAAAGCCTTTATTAAAGGAGTTTTCTCTCTCACCACCACTGACAGCCCCCTCCACATTTGTTTTTCTTATCCAAACACAGGGTTCATTCCTGTTTTGTGGGGGGAGGGCGGCGGGGAGTAAGATTCCCACCCTTGCTTCCCTCTGGAGTTAAAATAAAACATTTGGAAAGAAAAAGTTTCCTGCATCTTTAGGGGTTAGAGAAAAAGAGACAAGTAAAGAAAGTTCTTGAAATTAAAACTTAAAAAATAATTAAGCTGATGGTATATGCTAAACAACAGCAAAGAGGCCCATTTACTGTAAATATTATGAATGGATTTGGCTGACTCCAGGATCCCCACCCTTCCTCTAAGGCTTTTCTCTGAGGTAAGTCGAAATTCGGCCTTCAGACAGCACAGTACTCTATAATTTACATGGCTGATGAGGCCCAAAGCCTGGGACAGAGGAAGCTGGAGTCAGCTGGCTCCTTTCTAACCACTGGAGACAGGCAGACAGGCATTTTTGGTGGGTGTGTGTTTTCCTTCTAGCTCCAAACACACTCTTACAAGGACTGGTGGCTGCTGCCTTGCTGGCTTTTAAAGAAAATTTAACCTGGGCATAAAAGAGTTCTTCTCTTCTTGGGTAATTTTTAGCACTAGTAATTGATTAATCATCATCATCAGACAGTAGCAAAGACTAGTTGTACATTTATGAATCAGATTTTTTGTTTGGCAGAGTGAGAGAACCCTGCAGATTTCAGTTTCAGTTCTGCTCTTGTCTCTTCTTGTCCCCTGCCATTTCCCTCCCCTCTCTTTAATTTGTATATTTAAAAAGTAGATTAAAAGGCTGGCATTGAGAATGTAGGGCAGCGTTTGACCCATAATGTGTGTGTTCGGCTTTTTTAATCATCCTACATTTTTCAGGCTTTAATTTCCTGTGTTGAAGACACACTTCTGGGGCCCAGTTCCGCTGTTGAAGTCGGTAGCATTCAAAGAGAGCTGACCCATGTGGTGACACTGTTACAGTTCAGGATGTCTCAGTGTTTCCAGTCTGAGTGTCTGCTGTCTGGGGCCTTTAGCTAAAACTCTGAGGAACTCAATGACCTCAGCCCTAGGGGCTTACAGGATCCTTTTGGGATTTTGTTTGTTTGTTTGGATCAGTGTCCACCCAGCCCCAGACTTGAATTAACCCATTGAGTTTTTGGATTTGAATGAAAGCCAAAGACTCAAAGAGGGAAACTCAGCCTAAACCACTATGTTTGAGGGTGAAACGCTGGGGGACACCACAGAGTTTCAGATACCTTCCACCTGTAATCATATCTCAGAAGTCACAAGTCACACTGGCTCCTACCAAAACTTGGCTGAGGTTTCACCATAAGGTTTGCCAGCCTTGGTGACCATTAGAACAGCCTTTGGGCAAGTTTCAGGTTTGCATCTTCTAAACCAGGCAAATTTCACTTAGTTTTGTTGTGGAAGTTTGCACAGACCTGGTAATGATTAACCAGGGCATGAACCAGGATCACAGCTCTGATTTGGGAAGTTCATCTCCAGATCTGCACTTGGTGCCTGACCCCTTACTCCATAATGGCTTGACCCAAAATCTTAATCTGAACATCCTCATTAAACTTTAAAAGTTCAGAGCTGAATCTAGACTTAACAGCTTGACCCCATCTCTAGAAACAAACTGTCATAAAAGCTTCACATCCTGAGGGCAAAATCCTATAGTCCTTCCTAAGACAAAACTCTGACTGAAATCAAATGGGAGTTTTGCTTGAGTAGGAATTTCAGGCTTAGTGTTTTAATAGGAGAACAAAAGGTTTTTTACACACTAAAAGATTTTAAGTTTAAAAAAAACTGCATAGATTGGAGGAGGGGGGGATTTCCATTTTATTTTCCCTGAGTATGAAAGGGAGCAGAGATATATTTGTCTGGGCAGATGGGCATCTTGTTAAATAAGAAGAAATTCCTGAGGCTCTTTAGCTTGCAGAGTTACTGTATATGCTGAGTAATAAGAGCTGCCTAATTAGACATAGACACACATTTACGGTCTAGCCTGTCAATCTGCGGATTAAGGACTCCATAAGTATTTATTGACACAATAGATTGTAATGGCTCCTAAAGAGATGTTATGGTCTATCGTGTCAATAATCCACAGATTAAGGGCTCCCTAAATACGTGTTGACACGACAGACTGTAGCAGCCCCTTTAGAGTCTATTGTTTAAGTGATTCAGTTTCCATGATGCTGCCCTATTGGAGGCTGGCGATCACTACAGTTTGGGAGCTTATGTACATATCAAGATTGGGTTGGGTTTATTATTGTCTGTGAAAACCACAGCAGCAACAACAACAGGAGTTTAACATGTCATACTCTCCTAAATTAGCCTTTCAGAAATGACCTGTGCCATCAAGAGTTACAGCTGTCCACACTGCCCTTGG
Organism: Natator depressus; assembly: GCF_965152275.1. Classification (NCBI taxonomy): domain Eukaryota; kingdom Metazoa; phylum Chordata; order Testudines; family Cheloniidae; genus Natator; species Natator depressus. Next base: position 14,886,911 of record NC_134238.1, on the reverse strand, counting down.
GTATAATGGGGTGTACAATGCATGGGGGTAGGAAGCCTTTGAGAGCAAACTCTTCTCTTGGATATGTGTGTGGAGCCTCCACTAAAGTCATTGGGGGGGGCACCAATGCACCATTCAAAAGGCAGAATTTGGATTCTTTGATTTTGCCATTGCTGTACGAATCAGATGCTTAACACCAACACTGTTAACCTGAAAATCATTTACATGGGAACATTTTGTACCTCCTGTTTTTACAAGTAGCTCATCCCTCCACCCCCAAAATTACTAGAAAGATCAGAAAGGAACAGAAATGCTCTTTTTTTACCCAAGGTAACTTGGTACATTAGCCAGCACTGTGTGTATAGGCAGCTTCACGGGTTCGTTCATGGTCATTTGCGCTTTCTGCTGCATGTTCCATCACTGCCATGCACTTCTCTCGGCGCACACAAGCACACTCTTTTCCCCGGATCGTGCAAAAGGTTGTTGACCATTAAGAGCAACCCTTATAATGGTTTAAAAATCAACCCTTGGGGACATCCTGTTTAAAAGTCTCTCTGTGAGAAAGTGGGATACTTTAGAATAGGCTGATTTCAGTGAATTGGAGCGACCCTCCCTTTGACATGACTGCAGCATGGACTCTCTTGTGAAAGCTGAACCGGCACGTCCCTGAGAACATGGAGCACTTTCAGAAAGATTGACGTCGCACTGGGCACTCTTCTTTGGGTGGGGAGAGATCTGCTGGGAACTCATCCTTTTTTATCCTGCCCTTCACGGCTCTCTGTTGAGCTGGTCTGTCTGTCTGTCTGTCTGGCCAGGAAAAGCTGGTCATGGTGCAGAGTTCATGAATGCTACTCCAGGGTCAGCCGAAGGGGATTACTTGAGAATGACAAGATGCTTCCAGCCTGGGGAGGAGCAGACTGAGCCTCATCTCAATCTTGGACCCCCTGGCAGGGCAACACATTGTGCTTACACTAGTCCAGACGATTTTTTTTAACCTTGTATTCGCTCTCCATGTGCTGGAAGGGAGAAAGACAGATATGGGAGGGAGCATTGTTTAATGTGTTACAACGGAAAGTCTTGGGGCTGTCTCCCATATAGCCAGAAAGAAAGGCAAGGCCCCTGAAACTTGTTTGTGGCTCCCAGGTTAAAGACCCCTGATATAGTGTTTATAGGTGGGGGCTGGGAGTCAGGACTCCTGGGTTCTTGGCCCAAATTTGCTACTGATTTAAAGTCTGTAGCAGATAAGTTAACCTTTCTGTTTCTTAAGTACGGGGGTAGTAGCATCAGTGTATGTGTGATGGCCAGTAAACTCAGCACCAGTGACTCTGATCGAGGCACTGGGAAACTAGCAGCTCTTCCTCATCAACTTTTTATTTATCATTTCAGGGTACATTGTTCAATAAAGTGTATTAAATTTGGCACACATTTCGTATAAAATGCAACCACGGTATCATGGAGAGGGGAAGGAATAAAAGTACCTGAAGCCTTGAAAATCTAGAAGGGCTTCAAGGAAAACTTTAGGGTCACATATCGATTGTTAAAAAACTAAGAAATCTAAATATTGTGAAAAATAGTTCTATAACTGGAAATATAATAAAGAATTTAATGCAAACAGCCCAGTGAAAAGAGCCAACTAAGGTCAATTTAAAACTTGATCACAAACAAATTCAAACTGCTAATTTCTGGCAGGAGGTATTATTACAAAAATCTTACAATTTTAAAATAAATTCAGGCAATCAAATAAAGGGAGTAGGGAGCTAAGAGAGCGGGTCCTCTGCGAGACTCACTGTTTTCTACAGAAGTGAATTGACTAGCGAGAAACGTTACCCTTGTCAAAATAATAATTAAAAAAATAGGTATTTTCCCACCATCTTTGTGAACTTTGCATAGTAACAAAAATGAGGCCTTAAAATCTAAAGACAGAATTTCCACTCAGAGAAAGTATACATTTCCTATTTCATTCCTGTGTATGAGGAAATATATCAACCTTGTGTCCAAACAAAGAGAGGTTACCTCTGTGTTTCCCTGCAAACAAAATATGTTAAGAAAAATAAACTATTAGTTTGTTTGCATTGCCTAGAGTGCCCAGGAGCCTAGCACTGGCAAGTCCTGATTCCTGAACTGAAGAGTTTAAAGTCAAACTCAGGCGTGGGGAAGGAAATAGCATTCTCCACATTTTACACTGAGGCACAGAAAGAATAGATGACTTGCCCAAGGTCACACAGGAAGTCTGTGTCAGAGCTGGGAACTGAACTGAACTTTTCTGAATCCAAACCCAGTTACTCACCCAAAGAAAAAGGATTGTGCGTGGTTATGTCTGCACAGCCAGCCTCTGAGCCTGGATCCACAGACATGGGTTTGCAGAGCTTGTGCTACTGGGCTTATAATAGTTGTGTGGACAGTGCTTTTCAGTTGTAGCTTGGGCACGAAAGCTTAGGGTCGGGGGAGGGGGTGGGCTCCAGACCCTGAGCTCTAGCCTGAGCAGCAATGTCCACACAGCTATTTTTAAGGCTGTAGCACAAGACCAAGTCTGTTGACCTGTGCTCAGAGGCTCGCTGCCACTGCTGTAGACAATGTTCTAGCCCTTGTTGAGAGCACAGATGCAATTTTCTTATTAGGATACAACAAGGTTTAGCTATATATGGGCGGGATTACAATCCCCAGAAATTAAAAAAAAAAAAAAAGCACTAGTACACTTCAGTCAAAAAAAAAAAATTCAAAACCCTGTTTTTCAACAAAACCCCCAAATTTGGAGAAAAATTTAAATGAAAGCTCTTCGTTTTTCTTGGTTTTTTAAGGGGGGAAACCCTCCAGATTTCCCCATCAGTTCTAAAAATCAGTGATTTTTATGTCAGTCCTCCCCCTTAGAATCCTGGGAAAACCCAACACAAGCATGTTATTGATCTTAGAACGACGTTCTAGTGCAGCAGTGCCCAAACTACGGGCAGTTGGGGTCACACCATCGTGGCTGGGGTCACAGCAATCCCAAATATCTTCAGGCCCCACTTGCATTGATAGTGTGCAGAGGACACCATTCTATAGAGAAAAATCCTCCGTACGGCATGAACTCACATGTATGGTGCGTATGTCTTGATTTAAGACTCCCACTTGCATCTTCACACCAACTTCCTTGGGTTTCAACAGCTTTTAATTTCTCTTGACTGTCATTCCTGGTTTTCTTTTCAGATCTTTTGGCTTTCCTCTCTAGATCCAATACCTTCACGGAAAGTGAGTTGAATTCCCCCTTCCAAAAGGAGAGTCAAATTGAACTTTTATAAACCTTGTGTACCACTAAGGCCCATATGCCACAAAGATATTTAGGCCCCTAACTTATGGAAATTAGGAGCCTAAATACCTTTTGTGGATCTGGGCCTACGGATATGCTCAAGCATAACTTTTATAGTGGTGGCTAAAGAAGCCATGGATTTGGGTATGTGCAAGAACAGACAACAGGGATTGTGAGGGGGAATACAAGGAGGTAAAAAACCTTGTAAATTTTAGCTCGGCTCTGTGTCCCAGGTTTGGCTGAAGCAACATATTTGTCTAGAGTTGTCTCCCCCATTCCTTTTGCTTGCATTTACGGGACATGTTAACAGCAGGGGAAAAACTGAAAGCATCCCCTCTGAAAGCTCAGAAATAAGCAACGTGTAAATCTGTTCTGGTGTAAAGTTGAAGAACGTTTTTTAAAACACAAAATCTTTATGGAACATTATTGAAGTCGCACGGTGGCTAATAACGTGTGTGCGGTTTTTAGAAAATACAGTATCAGTATTAGTTGTGGTTAACCAGGGATTGCCAGCTGGAGTGGATGGCCTCAGGGTTAGCTTCTGTTCTCAACTCTGCCATTGAAATTCATCAGGCAGCCTTAGGTAACTCACAGAGTCCTACATTTTCAAGAGTGGCCACTTGCGTTTAGCTGTGAGTATATTTTCTCTGGGAACCTCAGCACAAAATCAATGGCCACTGTTGAAGAATGTGGCCCTAATTATTCTGTGCCTTGGTTTCCCCATCTGTAAAGATGGGACATGCTTGGGGAGATCCTACGCTGAAAGCTGCTATGTAAAAGCTAGTAATAATGATTAATATACAAAAGGGTAGGGAGTAAGCACCTCTGGGCAGAGACTGTGTTTTGTACTCTGTTGCCCTGGATCCTGATTGGGCCCCTGGGCACGCTGCGATACAGATCATAGTAATCAGTGACAGCAGAAAATTGAAGGGTGCTTAATACCGAAATAATAATGTTGTGTTTCCATTATTAATTATTGGATTATGGTAGCATCCACAATGTGCTGGTAGCTCCCCTGACATTCAGGAAGAGATGTTCCCAGCTCTGAGGAGCTTGCAATCTAGAGCTTTTAACTCTGAACAAGGACCCCAAAGTATCTCTCAGCCATTGTGTATGGCACCACTCAAATGGAGCTAACTCTGGTAATCAGTTGATGCACAGAGCACACTTGAGGGGAGGGGGGGAAGTTAATTGGTTGCGTGGTGTAACAATGCTTGCCAGGTCTGTAACAGCTGGAAGGCCCGGTTCTAGATTCCAACAGGTTGTGGGAAGCGGGGAGTGTTTGGGTACCAGGGCTTTGCTTTGGCCCATCATAGAGCTGGGAGTGTTTCAAAAGAACTCAGCTCCCAGCCTACTGAACTTCCTTGTGAAAACTGGCTACTTATTTTGATGCTTCAGGGGAAGCGAAGCGGAGCTCTTTGCATACCTGACCCCTATGGACCATTTGGGAGGTTCAGATCTAAGGTTTTGTCAGGGCCATCTGTAGTGAGGCTACACGGTCTAGCAGATAGAACTCTGGACTGTGGGTCACAGCAGATCTGGATTCTGTTTATGCATGGCCTGGGGCAAACCTGTGCCTCTGTTTCCCCATCTGTAATAATGGAGATAATTATACTGACCTACCTTTGAGATCGTTAGCAGATAAGTGCCCAGTATTATAGATTGCAGGCACTTTGGGGAAGGGACCATCTCTTCATTATATCTTTGTACAGCACCTTCCACAGGGGGGCCCCTGGGCACTGCCACAATGCAAAGAATAAATGAAGCTTTCTGTGAAAACCTTTGGTGAGCTTCTCCACATAATCTGCTCTTTTTCCCCCTTCCCCTTCGCACTCGTTTGTTGGCTACACCACCCAAAGGACATACCTAGGTTTCTAACAAGAAACACTACCTTTTAGCAGCAGTCCCAAGAGAGTTTGGGGAAGGGACGAAAAATCAGCCCACGGCTGCATACAGTGTAATTGTGAAAGAGCATCTTTGGTGATTTGGTAACTTGCCCAGCAGCAAGGACTCATCCTGTTTATCTGAGCACTACCTATATATTCTCATAGCTTCAGGGATAGACATCCCGTCAACAGCGTAGTCCCTCAAACGGAAGACACTTTGACATGTTTATACTGTGTTTTGGCACTAACTCATTTAAAAAAAAAAATCCTGATTACCGAAAGCTTGTCCTTGAGGTCTGGTCACCCCATGTCATTGAAAAGCCTAGTGGTATTCATTCATGAACTTCCAGTCTTCTATAAAGGGCTGTTCATTCATAGCCAGGGCAGCTCTTTTTTTATGCGCTGGCAATTAAATAACTCTTTGTAAGCGGCAATGAGCTACTTGTTAAGTGGTCTTCACTAATGCAAGTGCAAACATGAGGTGAAATAGCCCTTTTTTCCCCCCTCCTCCTGAAAGGGATGATTTTTTATGTTAAAGAAAATAAAAACGTAAAGGAATTTCAGTGAGATTCAGCATGTTCAATGCTTGTTGTTCCAAAATCTCCTTAACTGGAGTAAAACAAAAATTGTGAGCTCCATATATCTGGCAAGTTAAGGTTTGGGGGTTTTTTTTACAACATGGCTTTGCTTTCCTGACTCTTTTAAAAAAACAGTTAAAATATCTTTTTTTTAAAAAAGTATACACACACAAAAATAATAATTTAAAAATAAAAAGTGCTCTGAAGTGTGTATTAGGCTGGATTCTCATCTCTGTTACACCAGTATAAATCTGGAGTGAAATCCATGGGATCTAATTCTGATCTAACATGGTTTTACAACAGAATCAATTTGAGTGATCAGAATCTGCTCTTCAACCAAGTTGCTTTCAGATTTGTGCAAATTCCGTGAACTGTTCTGTGATTACCCTCATCTACTGTCTTTACTCAGGCGAAATTCCTGCAACCTGGGTAGGGATGGTAGGATCTGGCCCTTAAGGCACACCACAAGGTTTTGTTGTAAAAAGAAGAGCAGGATCTAGGGAGTCTGTGGAAAGAGAACTCTACATCCTGTCTGTGCAATGAGATTTAGCTTTAAGGGCTGTGCAGAAGGGAGGGAGAGAGAGAGACACACACAGCTTGCAATTTATCTGGGCTAGGCAATTAACATAATCTGAAAACTTCTTTCACTGACGTCTGTCTGAAAATTGCTGGGTGGACTGGCAGGCTGGGAAGATGAAAGGGAAGAACGCAGGCTGAGGGATTTTCTTTCACGCAATAGGGTGTAAGGGCCTTCTACCCAGATACGTTTCCTGGTTCTTTTTACTCCTCCCGCGCAATTTCCTGTTCCCCCCTTTAATTTTGTCTTCGTGGGGAGCGACTGCTTTTCCTGTCTCTTCACACAGGACAGTAGTCGAGTGTGACTTTCACAGACTCATTACCCCCTTCCCCCAAGTGCATACGCTGAGGTAGTTGCAGAAGGTTAGGGTAAAGGTAACTTGATACCAGGCTCAGTTCTTCCCAACCCCACTACGACCTCCTCTTCCCCCGCCCCTTCTCTCACTCGGCTCTTTTCCCCCCGCTTGCTGCTTATTTGGTGCCAGGTTTCAGTGGATATAGTTATATGAAACAAAGTATTGTGAGGCACCAAAGGGGGAGGTTGAAAGACCCATCGGGGCACACCTAAAAGTAGGCAGAGTGAAGCCTGCAGACTTGCAAGGCTGTTTCCCTTTTACATAGCCCCATAAGTGCATTGCACCAACAGCGCCAGCCCTCCCCCCAGTCATGTTTTTGGTGAGTAGGTTGACAACAACTTACCTTTCTAGTTTCCAAACATGTGCAGTTGGGCCCATTTTTAGTAGCTGCTTCCAGCAACTGGAGAAATATTTTCCTCGCTGGCATAGAAGTGAGGAAATTAAAAGTGTGTGGCTGGATTTATTTTTTAAAAGCAGAGTACTGTACTCTAAACGGAATCCGAAGACTTGAAAGTGCCTCTGTTGGGGAAACAGGCATATTAATAGTCAGTAAAAAGCAGAGAAAATACAGCAATTGGACGGGCTAATTTAGCCACTATACTCTCCTTCTGTCATTCTTTCTTCAGGCTTTTATTGTGCTATATTAAGGTGCTACGCAGGTTTATTGGGAAGAACTATCAGGCATTGTATCGCTAGCAGTGGAATGGGTTTAGGAGATGTAGTTTTAAGAGAATAAATAAGGAAGTGGTATTTATTCCTCATAACACAAGAACTAGGGGTCACCAAATGAAATTCATGGGCAGTGGGTTTAAAACAAACCAAAAGGAAGTATTTCTTCACACAATGCACAGTCAACCTGTGGAACTCTTTGCCAGAGGATGTTGTGAAGTCCAAGATTGTAAGAGAGTTCAAAAAAGAACTAGATAAATTCATGGAGGATAGGTCCATCAGTGTCTCAGCCAGGGTGGGCAGGGATGGTGTCCCTAGCCTCTGTTTGCCAGAAGCCGGGAATGGGTGACAGGGGATGGATCACTTGATGATTACCTGTTCTGTTCATTCCCTCTGGGGCACCTGGCATTGGCAACTGTTGGTAGACAGGATACTGGGCTAGATGGACCTTTGGTCAGACCCGTATGGCCATTCTTATGTTGTTTGTTTGTAAGAGATCTTTACCTGCTCATTTGTGTGTGTGTGTGTGTGTGTGTGTGTGTGTAGATTTATTTTGGGAAAGTGATATTACTTTCTAACTTTCAGCTCTGAACTTGGTTTTTGTTTGTTTGTTTTTGTTTAAACAAAATATTAGAGATTAATAGGTCCCAGATCTTAACATGTCTATAAAAGCTGGAAAGATATTAGTGAAGAAGCACAGAGCTGATGGACATAGCTAGTGCTGTTATGAGTGTCATAAGATACCCCCCATTTCCCCTTCCTTTTCGGTCCTCTCATCCCATCTCAACCCCAATAGCAGCAACTGTGGCTTAGCGGCTAGCAGGAGGGATAGATACAACTGAAAGAGGAGGGAAGGGCTAAAAGAACTGACTTTTTTTTTTTCTTTTCTTTTTTTCTTTTTTTCTTTTTTGTTAACAAATGCAAGACTTCCGGTCTCCACCCTGCCACCACAAACCACAGTCTAACTGCAGTTCAGTCAGATTTATAGTTCATCTGACGTCTGAATCGTAGCATTTATTACCAGGGTTCCAGCTATAGGCGTAAATAGGCTCTGTAAATTATAGCAGATGATCTGTTGTGCCCTCCATTCCTGTTGAGCAATGTTTAACTTGCCTTTTATGGCTCCCCTTTTGGGGAGAAAAATTATATATGAACAAAGCTTGTCTAGGCTTACAGCCTTTGAAAGCAAAGTGATCTATGGAGTCTGTCAGGCTGTGGGTACCTTAGCCCTCATCCTGGCTTACCCACACTTCACATAGAAAAAAATCTCTGCGGCTGATGAGCAGCTCCAGTATGATGTTATCCACATTGATTTACTGTTGCTTAAATTGATTAGCTGCAACGAGGGTTTGAGGGTGGGGAAGAAATCAATTACTATAGGTACAGTGCTCATCAGTTTTCATCTTCCAGAGCATTTCACAGGGTATGTCTTCACTGCAGAGTTAACTCGGGTAATAGGCAGTGGGATCTGAGCACTCCGGGTAGCCTGGCCTAGATGCTGGCAGTGTCATCCCCGAGTTACCGTGTCCTCACTGGTGCTGCACTCACCGGCATGTCTCGCTAGGACATCTGGGGGAACATCCCATGCTTCTCTGTGCCGCAGTTAATCGAGACGCTCTGTGATTCTTTCCCAGTGAACTGTGGGAGAAGTTGTCTGACCTTCTGAGCTCATGGGGGGAATTGTGGGAAGGCATTGGAGGACTATCAGCACTTGGGTGGTTTAGCCTGTGTCCTCACTGCAAAGTGGGCGAGTTATCAGCCCAAGTGAAAGCCTCATTCTAGCATTAGCCGGAGTAGTATAAGGTACCACTGCACTTGGGTGAGAGATTTTTGTTTGTGTGGATGGAACGGCAGGGGATTAGGGGCAGCACCTTAGTAAGAGTCTGGGATAGCTGCAGTGAAGACAGACCCATGGACATCAGCTAACAACTGCTTACAACACCCCAGAATATTCAAATATTCTCACCCTTGTTTTAGAGCTGAGGAAACGGAGGCAGAAAAGACCAGCTACTAGCAAGGCTGCAGAGGACATGGGAATTGGAGCACAGATTAGAATGGCAAGAGTTAATTGGCTCCCATCGCTGTACTTAAACCACTAAGTTAGGCCTCTCTTTCCACGGACCTGTCTACACACGAAAGTTATGCCACTTTAAACTATATCAGCATAGTTGAAGAGATACCGTCCACTGATGTAGATGCAGTAACACTGATATAAAGGGACTTAATACCAATGTAGTTTATTCCTGTTCAGAAAGTGAAATAAGGTATATCAGTGTAAGGAACCTTCATAGTGTTATAACTGTGTCCAATTTCTACTGTTATAACTGTTTCAGTAAAAAATTGCACCAAAGATAGTCATATTGGTACAAAATCTGGGTGTAGCTCTCTCTTGATCTCTTTTTATGGTCAAAAGGCCAGTTTTTCATCTCACAAAGTGCCTAAATCCCTTTGAAAATCTGCTCCAAAGAGACTGAGAGTAGAGCTGGGAGTCAGGTTCTGTTCCTGGCTTTCCCAAAAGCTCACTGTGTGACTTTGAGGCAAAATCATTTAGGATAAAATTTTCAAAAGCACCTGAGTGACTTAGGAGCCTAATAGTCCTATGATATAGGATCCTAAGGCAAAATCCTCAAAGGTACTTAGGTGCCTCACTTCCCTGGTGCCTAAATAGCTCTGAGAATCTGGGCCTACATCCTTTTGACAATGGGACTTAGACTCTGGTCTTGCCTAGGGATAACGATAATAATCACAGGTCTTTGAAATATGCTGTCAGAACTATGGGAAGAGGGTGATATTTAAGAGCTCAGGATTTATAAGGTTATGTTATTTATCTCTGTTGTAATAAATCTCTCTCTTTTTTTCCCCTCTTTCTTGCTGTAGATTCCCAAGTTCTTCAGGGGCCGGGGGATCGGTCACACTGGTGCGTGGTGGCATACTGGGAAGAGAAAACGCGTGTGGGCCGGCTGTATTCTGTCCAAGAGCCCTCCCTGGATATCTTCTATGATCTACCTCAGGGGAACGGCTTCTGCCTCGGACAGCTCAATTCAGACAACAAAAGCCAGCTGGTGCAGAAAGTCCGCAGCAAAATTGGCTATGGCATCCAGCTGACTAAGGAAGTGGACGGCGTGTGGGTATACAACCGCAGTAGTTACCCTATCTTTATCAAGTCGGCCACACTGGACAACCCCGACTCCAGGACGTTGCTGGTTCACAAAGTTTTCCCAGGATTTTCCATCAAGGCTTTTGACTATGAGAAGGCATACAGCTTACAGAGACCTAACGACCATGAGTTCATGCAGCAGCCATGGACCGGATTTACTGTTCAGATCAGCTTTGTGAAAGGCTGGGGCCAGTGCTACACAAGACAGTTTATCAGCAGTTGCCCATGCTGGTTGGAGGTTATTTTTAATAACCGATGACTTGAGACAGAGTGGACTCATGACATTATAACTACTTTGCTGCTAATATTTCCTTCTGAGTGCTTGCTTTTCATGCAAACTTTTTTGTTTGTTTGTTTGTTTGGTGTTTTGTGTTGTTTTTTTCCCCTCCCCTGTTTTGAGAAATAGCTTATGGAAAGATTTTTGCCTTGGTATTTTGATAAATATATATATATATTTTTAATGTGTGAATGACCAATAACTCAGAAGGGGGAAGAGAAGATGTGGGAGGGGATTACATAAAATAATCATTTAATGCCACTGAAATTGTTACCCTCAGTGATTGGTGGAATTCAGTCACATGCTGTTTGTTACAGCTCCCTCATAAAAAGGGTTTATACGTGTTTTTGGCACACCGGAGGTCTTCTGCTGCCAGATGTCTCGTCGTCCCCCTTGTCATGCGGAGTGCTCGCACACACAGGGCCATCTTGCTGTAGCTTCTGCCTAGAGCGGTGGCACATTCCCGCTGCTACTTGTCAAAGTGCAGCACCTTCACTCCTGTGATGGTAAACCAAGTTCCCCCCCAGTGGCGACCACCCTGCATTGTCCCTGACACAGAACAAATGTATGTGCCGGTGCACCCGGGAGGCATCAGGAGCCAATGCAGCAAAGTGAAACTCTATCGTTCAGTTCCTTGCTCCTCTTTATTTGTTTTTTTCATCTTTTTTCATGTATGCTTGTTGCTTTATTTAAAGATCACGTCTTGTCACTGTTATGCCAACAGTCCGTGGTGGAAGCATGGGTTTTGGAAGACGCATGCCCACACTTTGAGTGCTTTTATTGTTTTATTGATACTATGAGGAAAAAAAACCATGCATGGCCCATGCTTTTCAATTTGAGCTGAGATGCAGCCTTGGTGAGAAAACAGAAACCTACAAAAAGCAAGCAAACAACAACAAAAACTGGGGGAAAAATGTATTCATGATCTTTGGTCCATCATAACCTGCCTTGATCAGGTTAGAGCGATACCAGTCGTATCCAGAAATGCAGTCGCTCTTTCATTTCTTCTTGAATTCATACACTAGTATGATACTTTTACACTGTTCTTAGCTCAATGAGCATGTTTAGACCTTAACATAAGCTATTTTTCTAAATATAAAGGTTTAAATGAACAAGAGAAGCATTCTCATTGGAACTTTAGCATTGTAGTGCTTTGGAAATAAAAGAAAATGGAAAAAAAAAGGACTCCTTAAAAAAAAAAACCTTGAGATTTATTAAAGAAAAAATGTATTTTATGTTATATATAAATATATTATTACTTGTAAATATAAAGACGTTTTATAAGCATCATTATTTATGTATTGTGCAATGTGTATAAACGAGAAAAATAAGAAAGATGCACTTTGCTTTAATATAAATGCAAATAACAAATGCCAAATTTAAAAAAAAAACACGAGATTGGTGTTTTTTTCTATGGGTGTTATCATCCAGATGAATGTTTTTTCTAAAGGAGTTTATGTTCCATTAAAAAATAAAAATGTACACTTGAGCTGACATTGTGCAGAGTGACTCTTTTATGGGTGGGGGTGGGGTAGATGGGGGGGAAAACAGCCTACCTGGAGCTGGGTCTAAGTACCCATCTATGGGATCTAGCAGACATTGCTATTTAACTAAGGGAGACAACTCTCACAATATGGGTGCTGCTCAAGTCAGGTTTCGGAAGGAGGGTCGGCAGGAGGTTGGGACTCAGGAGATGTGACATCAGTTCCTGGCTCATCTGAAAACTTTGTGTGTGATTTTGTACAAGTCACTTAATCCGATCTTCAGTGATGCCAGCACATGCTGGATTTCTTCCAACGCTGGCCTCAGCTGCTGCAGGTTATTGCTACTCCCCCACTCTGCTTCCCAGTGAGTGGGAGCAGAATCTGGACAGAATGGGAGGCAAAGCCCATGACCCGGCTGGGGAGAAGAGGGGAGTAGGGCAAGGGTAGGGGACAGCTGGCTCCACCCCAAGTCCAGCCTTGCAGAGCTCAGGAACTCTGCCTCTTTCCCACCACAGTGGGCATATGTGTCCATCCCCAATTACTGTAGTTTCTGAGCACCTCATGCTCGTTCATATATTTATCCTCAAAACACCAGTGTGAGGTAGACGATGCTGTCATCCCCAGTTTACAAAGGGGGACCTGAGGCCCAGAGGACATGCCCTCAGACACCCAGGAACGCTATAGCAGAGCAAGGGTCTTGAATCTGGTCTCCCAAGTGCCATAAGCACTGTCCCATGCACTTCTCGCAGTGGTCACAACTTGGAAACGTGTCAGCCATTACTGGGAGAAAAAACATGCCCCAGTCTGCCCTCCATTGCATGGTGCAATTCCCACTGAAAATCAGGCGGACCGGTATGCTGTACGATTAGCCAGTTAACTAAGGAGCAAAGGGATACCATTTGAAGCGTGGCGTTACAGTAGATGTCAGAGTGCTTCGTATTGCAAGTACATAAGGCTAGTGTTCAGTAACTAGATTATTGTATCCAGGCCCTAGGTTTTAGCAATGAGACAAGCTATAAGCTTTACAACAGGAGTGCAGGGAAGAAGTTAGTGCCGGGGGAAGGGGGAAATTACAAACTTTTAAGTGTAAAAGTGGAGACAAAAATTCCAGGGCCAATTGTTTAGTAAATACACCTTTTATCATGAAGTCTTTCACACTAGCTAGCTATGGTACCATGAAAATGCATCCCCCTCTGGGATGGAGGGCAGTCACCAGCTAGCACAGAGAACACTGGACCACAAAGGGGATGGGAAATTTTAGTCAAAGACACTGGAATGCTGGCTACTATCGTGGACAATGTTAAAGTGTCACGCTAAGCAGGCAGGCCGTTCCCTTTTTAAGGGGTCTGCTGAGAGAGCCACACACAATAGCTTGCATAGTAACTCAGCCTGAGTACCTCCGGGAGGAAGGGCTGAGTTGCGTTTGACTGCGACGTGCCAGGGCAGTGAGGTTGACAAAACTGAGGCAAACCTTAGAATCTGGCCAGTTTCCGGTGAATGGCAGCTGGACACTGCATGTTCTAAGAACTTGGGAGGCAGGTGAACCATGTCTTGTCACCAAGATGGGTTTAGGGCAAATGGGAAATACATTGACTCCTTGGCTGGTGGGTGACTCACCCATCTCCCTGCTGCTAGAAACCGTCTCTGCTACCCTTAGCTATATACTGACTAATCTCTTTCTGACAGTTCCCAGCTCAGCCCGTGGCTCAGAGGGCATTCAGGCTAATGGAATGGGAGTAGGCCTGGACAGAATTGCCAACAGAGATGGGGTATTGGGTCCGGCATTAGGGCACTTTCAGGCGTTCAACAAGAGGACAGGTGTATTGAGAGGGTACTGAATCATTTGGGGGGGAGGGGATGTTATGTCACTTGGGTGTGGGAAGAGAAGGGAGGACAAGCTGGGGGTTAAATTGAAGGCGCTGTATGGATTGTGCTAAAGGTCGCAGGGTGGCTTTCTCCTCGCCACCATCCCTGGGTGAGGCAATATTCAGTCTCTAGGCCCTTTCCATTCCCAGCCTTTTCGATGACTCAGCTCTGGACAGGGATGCCGGTTGTGATGGTGTTTTTGGTGACACAGTTTATAAATGCCTAGGCTAGGAGAAGCGCTTTAAGCCAGGGACTGTGTTGTCCTATATGTTTGAACAGCATCCAGCATGATGGGGAAACTGCTCATGCCTGAACCCGCTGGGGAATACAAACCAAATACGTATTTCACTAGGCACGGACCACGACCTCACTTGGGCACATTTCACCCTGGCCATCAGACTGTCAACTTTCTGTCAGGAGCTAGGTTTGAACTGGAGACCAAAAGGTAAAAGGCTCAGCATCCCATTACCAGCCTCCAGCCTTTCCTCTTTAAACAGGGTGTTAGTGTCAAGTATCGGGGGTAGCCGTGTTAGTCTTTAAGGTGCCACTGGACTCTTTGTTGTTTTTGTGGATGCAGACTAACAGATTTATTTGAGCATAAGCTTTCATGGGTAAAAACCCCACTTCTTCATGGAGTGAAAATTACATATGCAGACATAAATATACTGACACATGAAGAGACGAGCGTTGCCTCACAAATGGAGACCCAGTTTTGACAGGGCTAATTCTATCAGGGTGGTGCAGTCCACTCCCAATACTAGATGAGGAAGTGTCAATTCCAGGAGAGGCAAAGCTGCTTCTTTAATGAGCGAGCCACTCCCAGTCCCTATTCAAGCCCAAATTAATGGTGTTAAATTTGCAAATGAATTTTAGTTCTGCTGTTTCTCTTTGAAGTCTGTTTCTGAAGTTTTTCTGTTTAAGTATAGCTACTTTCAAATCTGCTATAGAATATCCAGGAAGATTGAAGTGTTCTCCTACTGGCTTTTGTATGTTACCATTCCTGATGGCCAATTTGTGTGCATTTATTCTTTTATGTAGGGACTGTCCATTTTGGCCAATGTACATGGCAGAGGGGCATTGCTGGCACATGATGGCATGTATCACATTAGTAGACGTGCAGGTGAATGAGCCTCTGATGATGTGGTTAGGTCCTCTGACGGTGTCGCTAGAGTAGATATGAGGACAGAGTAGGCAACAAGGTTTGCTACAAGGATTGGTTCCTGGGTTAGTGTTTCTGTGGTGTGGTGTGTAGTTGCTGGTGAGTATTTGCTTCAGGTTGGGGGGCTGTCTGTAAGCGAGGACTGGCCTGCCTCCCAAGGTCTGGGATAGTGAGGGATCATTTTCCAGGATAGGTTGTAGATCGTTGCTAATGTGTTGGAGAGGTTTTAGCTGGGGACTGTACATGATGGCCAGTGGTGGTCTGTTGGTTTCTTTGTGGGCCTGTCCTGTAGTAGGTGATTTCTGGGTACCTGTCTCGCTCTGTCAATCTGTTTCCTCACTTCCCCAGGTGGATAGTGTAGTGTTAAGCATGTTTGATAAAGATCTTGTAGGTGTTTGTCTCTGTCTGAGGGATTGGAGCAAATTCGGTTGTATCTTAGGGCTTGGCTGTAGACAATGGTTCGTGTAATGTGTCCTGGATGGAAGCTGGAAGCATGTAGGTAAGTAGTCTACACTACTGCGCAGGGTCGATCTAAAATACGCAACTTCAGCTACGTGAAGAGCGTAGCTGAAGTCGACGTACTTAGATCTACTCACAGCGGTGTCTTCACTGCAGTAAGTTGACAGCTGACGCTCTCCCGTCGAATCCGCTTGCGCTCCTCGTTCTGCTGGAGTACCAGAGTCGATGGGAGAGCGCTCAGCAGTCTATTTATCGCGTCTATAGTAGACGCCGATTTAGTGTAGACAAGCCCTTAGAGGTCAAATGTTGTGGAAACTTCATCGAGACCATAATTCGGTTTGTTTTCTTAGTATTCTCTGCCAGCCGATGTGAAATATTCAATTATCATGTCACAGCTTTTGCATGGCCCAATGGCCAGTCTAGCTGAGAATGCTGGTTTTTGCTCAAGGTTCAAACATATCTGCCTAAGAAATTCATATGGGGCTAGATCCACAAAGGTATTTAGGCTCCTAACTGCCACTTTAGGCACCTAAGTCCAACATTTGTCTCCTCAAAAACCCTGCTCAGCTGCTGCCTAAGCCCATAGGGGCTTAAAATCCCTCAGCAACTAAGTCTCCACTGATAAAGGCCCTCCCCCCTCCCCCCCAAAAATCTGCCAGTGAGCATGTGAACAGACGCGTCAGTCCCAGTGTTCAGTGCCTAGATCGCACCTAAGGCTATGGCTACACTGCAGAGCGCACACCAGCGCCACTCTACCCACGCAGAGCCGCCGCTGTAGCACTGTTAGTGCCGCGAGCCCGCCCGTCGACTAAATTGCGAGCGGCGGTAGCTATGTCAGCGGGAGAAGCTCTCCCACCAGCATAGCGCTGTCCACACCAGTGTTTAGTTTGGTGTAACTTACATCACTCGGTGGGGGGAGGGGGCCTTAGTTACACCCCTGGGTGACACAACAGGTACCGATATAAGCGGTAGTGTAGATGTAGCCTTTGCCTTGAAACTGAAAGTCGCCGTAGTGCGCCCGTGGCCTACGTGTCAAGCTTGGTGTTCACCTGTCTTGCTAAAAGAACGAGCCCCACACAAACCACTGCTGCAGAAGGAGGTGAGCAACACACACACACACACCCCCACACACCGAGCAAACAGACAGGATGTGGGCGACCCATGTCTAAATCCTCTCTCTGCCTGACATGGAGCAATGATTCATATAGTCACGGATTCCAAGGGCAGAGGGGGCACCTGTGCTCATCAAGGCTGACCTGTATACACAGGCCACAGAACTGCCTCAAAATAATTCCTAGTGCAGATCTTTTAACAAAACATGCAATCTTGATTTTAAAATCGTCAGTGATGGCGAATCCACCACGACACCTTGGTAAATTGTTCCAAGGATTAATTACTTCTCCCAATTAACATTTTATGCTTTATTTCCACTGAATTTGTCAAGCTTCAACTTCCAGCCCTGGCATCACTTTATACATTGCTCTAGAATCATGTAGCTACTTATAGACTGTAATCAAGTCACCCCTTAACCTTCTCTTTGTTAAGCTACATAGACTGAGCACCATGAGTCGATCATTATAAGGCATGTTTTCTAATCCTTTACGCATTCTTGAGGTGCAGCTCTGTACCCCTCCAGAGTACCAACATCCTGCTTGAATTGTGGGCACCGAACTGGACACCATAGTCCAGCAGCAGTTGCACCAGTGCCAAATACAGCCAAAATAACCTCTACTCCTACTTGAGAGTCCCCCGTTTGTGCCGCCAAGGAGCACATTAGCTCTTTTGGCCACAGCATCATATTTGATCTCATGTCTCCCACTTGTCTGTCCTAACCACTGGGCGATGGAGTCTTTCTGATGCTGTCTCTGGCCCAATGAATATTTCATTCATACAAAGTGGAACAGCGTCAATGGGAGAGGCTGAATGAGACTGGAAAGCTACGAAGCAGAGCTGAGCAGAAAATTTCCAACCAGTGTGAATATTTAGCACTTATGTGATACTTTTATTTTTAAAAAGAGAAACCGCTTCTTCCAGTGATTAAAGCAGAGGACGCACTCTCTCGCTCTGTGGGACCTTGGACAAGCCACTTTTTTAAAAAAAAAATCTGTACCTCAGTTTTCCCTTCTGCAAAATGAGGATTACCAAAGCCGCCCACTGCTACGGGTTGATTTATTCATGTTTGTACAGCAGCCTGAGCACCTTGGATGAGGTGCACAAAGAATTATAGAAACTTTATGAACTTTAACTAAATCAGCCTCACAACAAGCCTGTGGGGTAGATGATACCTGTTCCATTTTTATAGATGGGGGAAATGAAACAGAGAAGTTAAGCAACTCGCTCAAGGCCACAGATGGCTTCCGTGTCAGAGTCAACATTAGATCTCAGGAGTGCTGACAGTAATTACAGAGCGCAATAAAGTAGGTACAAACCATCGAACTTTTTGCTGACCAATCACATGTGAAAAATGCTTGCATCGTCAAGCTGCTGAGACTAGAATAGGGTCAATAATGTTTCATGTACCACAAGGAGTAGCTCTAGGCTGAAGAAAAAGTGTTTGTTATTTAACTTTGTTTTAAGACCAGTGCTGCAATCCCAGCAGATTGCCCCAGGCTAAATCGATTTGGGTACGGGATGGGAGTCTGCCATATTCCTGCCAGAAGCTGCAGGAAGTGGTGTTGGTGGTTCATTAGGCGGTGTCTTCTTCTGAGCCAAATACCGAATTTATGGTCTACCACAGAACTAAGGGGTATTGTGCACTCAAGGAGCCTCCTTTCAGCCTCCTTGCCCACATGCTCAGGGTCTAACTGATAGCCATATTTGGATCAGGAAGGAATTTCCCCCTGGGGTCAGATTGGCAGAGACCCTGGGGGAATTTTGCGTCCTCTGCTGCATGGGGCACGAGGCACTTGCAGGTTTAAACTAGTATAAATGGTGAATTCTCAGTAACTTGAAGTCTTTAAATCATGATCTGAGTGTGACGGGTTGGGTCACAGAGAAAACCCCTTGTGAACTGCCACCTGATGTGCTGGGACTACCTCTAAGCCCGTTTTCCCTGGCAGCTTGGGACTTCAGTGCCCTGCCCGGTTGTGCCAGACGTGCTTGCCTGCTACAACCACAGACCCAGGTCTGAACTACTTCCCCCTACAAGCTGCAGGCTTAACTGAAAACAGCTTAAGAAGTGTTCCTGTCTCCAACACTCAGATGTCCAGCTCCCAATGGGGTCCAAAACCCAAATAAATCCGTTTTACCCTGTATGAAGATTATATAAGGTAAACTCATAATTTTTTTTCCCTCTATGACACTGATAGAGAGATATGCACAGCTGTTTGCCCCCTCAGGTATTAATACATACTCTGGGTTAATGAATAAGTAAAAAGTGATTTTATTAAATACAGAAGGAAGGATTTAAGTGGTTCTGAGTAATAACAGACAGAACAAAGTGAATTACCAAGCAAAACAAAATAAAACACGCAAGTCTATGCCTAATACAGTAAGAAAACTGAATACAGATAAAACCTCACCCTCAGATGTTTCAATAAGCTTCTATCACAGACTGGACGCCTTCCTAGTCTGGGCACAATCCTTTCCCCTGGTACAGCCCTTGTTCCAGCTCAGGTGGTAGCTAGGGGATTTCTCATGATGGTAGCCCCCTTTGTTCTGTTCCGCCCCCTTATATAGCTTTGGCAGAAGGCGGGAATCTTTTGTCTTTCTGGGTTCCCACCCCTCCTACTAAATGGAAAAACACCAGGTTTAAGATGGCTTTCAGTACCAGGTGACATGGTCACATGTCCTGTGAGACCCCCCAAGCCCTCATTCCTCCCAGCCTGGCTCACAGGAAGGCCTGCCTGCAAACAGAGCCATCCACAGTCAATTGTCCTGGTCAATGGGAGCCATCAAGATTCCAAACAGCCATTAATGGCCCACACTTTGCATAATTACAATAGGCCCTCAGAGTTATATTTCATATTTCTAGTTTCAGACAAAAGAATGATACATACATACAAACAGGATGACCACACTCAGTAGATTATAAGGTTTGTAATGCTACCTTACAAGAGACCTTTCGCATGAAGCATATGGCAGTTACATTATATATACACTCATTAGCATATTTTCATAAAATCATAGAGAGTGCAACGTCACACTGAGGACTTCATTTGCTCAAGAAACTTCCTGAAAAAGCACAAGATCAAATCCGCACAGACACACCCCTGGAACCCCGACCTGGGATATTCTATCTACTACCCAAGATCCATAAACCTGGAAATCCTGGGCGCCCCATCATCTCAGGCATTGACACCCTGACAGCAGGATTGTCTGGCTATGTAGACTCCCTCCTCAGGCCCTACGCTACCAGCACTCCCAGCTACCTTCGAGATACCACTGACTTCCTGAGGAAACTACAATCCATTGGTGATCTTCCTGATAACACCATCCTGGCCACAATGTATGTAGAAGCCCTCTACACCAACATTCCACACAAAGATGGACTACAAGCCGTCAAGAACACTATCCCCGAAAAATGTCACGGCTAACCTGGTAGCTGAACTTTGTGACTTTGTCCTTACCCATAACTATTTTACATTTGGGGACAATGTATACCTTCAGATCAGCGGCACTGCTATGGGTACCCGCATGGCCCCACAGTATGCCAACATTTTTATGGCTGATTTAGAACAACGCTTCCTCAGCTCTTGTCCCCTAACGCCCCTACTCTACTTGCGCTATATTGATGACATCATCATCTGGACCCATGGAAAAGAAGCCCTTGAGGAATTCCACCATGATTTCAACAATTTCCATCCCACCATCAACCTCAGCCTGGTCCAGTCCACACAAGAGATCCATTTCCTGGACACTACAGTGCTAATAAACAATGGTCACATAAACACCACCTTATGCCGGAAACCTACTGACCGCTATTCCTACCTACATGCCTCCAGTTTTTACCCTGACCACACCACACGATCCATCGTCTACAGCCAAGCTCTGAGATACAACCGCATTTGCTCCAATCCCTCAGACAGAGACAAACACCTACAAGATCTCTATCAAGCATTCTTACAACTACAATACCCACCTGCGGAAGTGAAGAAACAGATTGATAGAGCCAGAAGAGTTCCCAGAAGTCACCTACTACAGGACAGGCCTAACAAAGAAAATAACAGAACGCCACTAGCCGTCACCTTCAGCCCCCAACTAAAACCCCTCCAACGCATTATTAAGGATCTACAACCTATCCTGAAGGATGACCCAACACTCTCACAAATCTTGGGAGAAAGGCCAGTCCTTGCCTACAGACAGCCCCCCAACCTGAAGCGAATACTCACCAACAACCACATACCACACAACAGAACCACTAACCCAGGAACCTATCCTTGCAACAAAGCCCGTTGCCAACTGTGCCCACATATCTATTCAGGGGACACCATCACAGGGCCTAACAACATCAGCCACACTATCAGAGGCTCGTTCACCTGCACATCCACCAATGTGATATATGCAATCATGTGCCAGCAATGCCCCTCTGCCATGTACATTGGTCAAACTGGACAGTCTCTACGTAAAAGAATAAATGGACACAAATCAGATGTCAAGAATTATAACATTCATAAACCAGTCGGAGAACACTTCAATCTCTCTGGTCATGCAATCAGAGACATGAAGGTCGCTATCTTACAACAAAAAAACTTCAAATCCAGAGTCCAGAGAGAAACTGCTGAATTGGAATTCATTTGCAAATTGGATACTATTAATTTAGGCTTAAATAGAGACTGGGAGTGGCTAAGTCATTATGCAAGGTAGCCTATTTCCCCTTGTTCCCCCCCCCCCCAGACGTTCTGGTTAAACTTGGATTTATGCTGGAAGTGGCCCACCTTGATTGTCATGCACAGTGTGGGGAGAGTGGTCAGTTTGGATGAGCTATTGCCAGCAGGAGAGTGAGTTTGTGGGGGGGGGGGTGAGAAAACCTAGATTTGTGCTGGAAATGGCCCACCTTGATTATCATGCACATTGTAGGGGGAGTGGTCACTTCGGATGAGCTATTACCAGCAGGAGAGTGAGTTTGTGTGTGTATGGGGGTGGGGGAGTGAGAAAACCTGGATTTGTGCTGGAAATGGCCCACTTTGATTTTCATGCAGGTTGTAAGGAGAGTGGTCACTTTGGATAGGCTATTACCAGCAGGAGAGTGAGTTTGTGTGTGTGGTTTTTGGAGGGGGGTGAGGGGGTGAGAGAACCTGGATTTCTGCAGGAAATGGCCCACCTTGATTATCATACACATTGTGAAGACAGTGGTCACTTTTGATGGGCTATTACCAGCAAGAGAGTGAGTTTGTCTGTGGGGGGGCGGAGGGTGAGAAAACCTGGATTTGTGCTGGAAATGGCCCAACTTGATGATCACTTTAGATAAGCTATTACCAGCAGGAGAGTGGGGTGGGAGGAGGTATTGTTTCATGGTGTCTGTGTATATAATGTCTTCTGCGATTTCCACAGTATGCATCCGATGAAGTGAGCTGTAGCTCACGAAAGCTCATGCTCAAATAAATTGGTTAGTCTCTAAGGTGCCACAAGCCCTCCTTTTCTTTTTGCGAATACAGACTAACACGGCTGTTACTCTGAAAACTGAGGACTTCAGTAATTCAGCCAGAGGTTAGGGGGTCTATTAGAGGAGTTGTTGGGTGAGGTTCTGTGGTCTGCAATGTGAAGGAGGTCAGACTAGATGATCATGATGGTTCCCCTTCTGGCCTTAAAGTCTGTGAGACATGAAACTAAGTCCCTAACTACTCGTGGTTAGCTATCAAAGCTCCGTCCACAGCACTAATTATGTGTGTCCATCAGACAGCTCCTTGATGACAATATTGACCCTGCTTCATAAGTGAGTGCAGAAGACTACCAGCTTGCCATGGAAACATTTTAAACTCATTGTGCTCTGGAGTAAATGATGCCAAAAAGTGCAGAGAAATAGTGAATCCAGACCCTATATGAATAAACATTCAATATTGTCTAATTGTTTCTGGAGCTGGTCTATCTGTCTTCACCTATTCTCTCTTGCCCTATACTTTCATTGTATGCTCATTGGGGCAGGCATTGCGCACTGTTTGTACAGCACCTCGTACAGTGGGGTCTTGTTGCATGACTAGCACTCCTAAGCGCTACGGTAATACAAACAATAAAGAATAATAATTGCTTTACATGATTAATTGTTTGCTAATGGCTTAACTACACAATAAATTTCCACCAGTTTAATTTAAATCAATTTTAAAACCAATTTAGTTAAATCAGTGCAAAGCCTTGTGTAGATACACTGATCTCGGTTTACGAGTGGTTTCTTGCAGTTTAGTATAAGTTGTAAATCAGGATAGTGCCAATGAAATCAATGCAACTACACCAATTAATTATAAGTATTTATTCGTACTGCAGTAGCGGCTAGAGGGACCAGCCAGGGATTGTGGTATTGGAGACTGAGCCTTTAAGGCAGGGATGGGCAAACTTTTTGCCAGAGGGACACATCAGCGAATAGAAATTGTATGGCGGGCCATGAATGCTCACAAAATTGGGGTTGGGGTGTGGGAGAGGCTGCGGGCTCTGGGGTGGGGATGAGGAGTTTGGGGCGTAGGAGGGTTCTCTGGGCTGAGACCGAGGGGTTTGGAGAGCAGGATGGGGATCAGGGCTGGGGAAGGGGTGCAGGAAGGGATGTGGGTTCCGGCTGGGGGTGCAGGCTCTGCGATAGGGCTGGGGATGAGAGGTTTGAGGTGCAAGAGGGTGCTCTGGGCTGGGATTGAGGGGTTTGGAGAGCAGAAAGAGGATCAGGGCTGGGGTACAGGGTTGGGGCATGGGTAGAGGCTCAGGGGGTGCAGGCTCCAAGCGGTGCTTACCTCAAGCGGCTCCCGGAACCAGTGACATGTCCCTTCTCCGGCTCCTATGCGGAGGCGCTGCCAGGCAGCTCTCCACGCTGCTCCATCTGCAGGTGCCACCCCTGCAGCTCCCATTGGAGTGCGTAGGAGCAGGAGTGGGACCATGCCACGGCTTCCAGGAGCCGTGTGGTGAGGCTCCCCCCGAACCCAGCGCCCTGGACGGAGCGGGGCCAAACTGCGTGGTGCAGCCCCGACCCAGCTCCCTAGCTGGAGTGCTGGAGCGGGGGCGAGACACGTGGTGCGGCCCTGACCCAGCACCCCTGCCGGAGAGCCGGAGCAGGGCCAAGCCGTGTGGTGCGGCTCATGGGCTGGCTTAAAACGGCTCATGGGCAGGATCTGGCCCGCGGGCCGTAGTTTGCCCACCCCTGCTTTAAGGGCTGAGCTTTCCAGATAGAGTCTGGGCTGGGCACTGCAGTAAAAGGCCATGTTGTTGTTATGCATGCCCATTGTGTTATCACTGAACACCACAGAAATCAGGGTCCCATTGTGCTAAGCGATGTAGACAAATATAACAAAAAGCCCCAAAGACCTTACAATTGAGGTATAAGACAAGGGCCACATGGATACAGACATCTGACAGGGGCTTATCTCTGAACTCAAATGTGCCAGTGTACAGCAGACTCCTTGAGGCAGGCAGTGATCTGAAGGGCACACTGAGTCCAGAATTCTGGAGAGGGCCCGGCTAACCCAGGCAAATCTCCCACTGAAGCCAAATGGAGTGTTACCTGAGCAAGGTTGGCTGGATCAGGCTTTAATAGGGTCCAGATGTCATCCAAGAGCACGTCAGACTAAATTACCTCCAAACTGTGCATAATCCACCCCATTTCCTGATTTAGACTATGCTTCTGCCTGGATGGTGTCATGTTACATAACACAGCGCAATGGCTGGAAGTCAAAGCTGATTCTCAAGCCGGATACCTGCTGGCAAGTTCTAGATCGGCCCATCCTGTGGTGCAGAAGTGAAAGCATCCACGGCATCTGAGAAGCGATTTGCCAGCTATTCTAATTATTTCAGAATAACCTGGCACAAACCTGCTGCTGCTGCTTTTGGCCATGCTGCTTGTGGGTCTCCTCACACTGCCTAGCCAATGGTACTCAGGGCGGGCAGGCCCCTGTACCCCACATGGAACCCCCACTGATTTCAGTGAGATTCTGCATGGACGTAAGAGTCTACCTGTGCTGAGCATTACAAGATCAGGGTCCTATAGAGTGCAACCATCTGCAGGCCAAGAAGCAGGTCAGTTCCTCATGCCAGGTCAGGGCAGATTGACTGACAGATATGTGTGTCTCTCCCTTGGAGGCCTCACCTAACTCCTCCCTGGCCTACACTTCCAACATAGTCTCTTATCACATCATCACCTCTTCTTCACTGGTGGTGGACCACCCGTTTGTCCATTTCTCCCACAACCACCTTTGTGCTTATTTCCACATGCAACGCCCATTCAGGTCCAGCTCACCACAGAATCATAGAATCATAGAATCATAGAATATCAGGGTTGGAAGGGACCCCAGAAGGTCATCTAGTCCAACCCCCTGCTCGAAGCAGGACCAATTCCCAGTTAAATCATCCCAGCCAGGGCTTTGTCAAGCCTGACCTTAAAAACCTCTAAGGAAGGAGATTCTACCACCTCCCTAGGTAACGCATTCCAGTGTTTCACCACCCTCTTAGTGAAAAAGTTTTTCCTAATATCCAATCTAAACCTCCCCCATTGCAACTTGAGACCATTACTCCTCGTTCTGTCATCTGCTACCATTGAGAACAGTCTAGAGCCATCCTCTTTGGAACCCCCTTTCAGGTAGTTGAAAGCAGCTATCAAATCCCCCCTCATTCTTCTCTTCTGCAGACTAAACAATCCCAGCTCCCTCAGCCTCTCCTCATAAGTCATGTGCTCTAGACCCCTAATCATTTTTGTTGCCCTTCGCTGGACTCTCTCCAATTTATCCACATCCTTCTTGTAGTGTGGGGCCCAAAACTGGACACAGTACTCCAGATGAGGCCTCACCAGTGTCGAATAGAGGGGAACGATCACATCCCTCGATCTGCTGGCTATGCCCCTACTTATACATCCCAAAATGCCATTGGCCTTCTTGGCAACAAGGGCACACTGTTGACTCATATCCAGCTTCTCGTCCACTGTCACCCCTAGGTCCTTTTCCGCAGAACTGCTGCCTAGCCATTCGGTCCCTAGTCTGTAGCGGTGCATTGGATTCTTCCATCCTAAGTGCAGGACCCTGCACTTATCCTTATTGAACCTCATCAGATTTCTTTTGGCCCAATCCTCCAATTTGTCTAGGTCCTTCTGTATCCTATCCAGCACTACCCTTTTCTGATTCCTTTTCCTGTAGTCTCCCTACGTCTGTGAAGCCCACAAGAAATGAGTCGGCATTACTGCGCTGGGCTTCTCAGTGCATCCATGACTACTCCATCTCTATCTTGCTTAGATTGCCAGCCTACCTTTTTGAAAGTGACTTGTGATGATCAGAAAGTGCTGAGTAAACAACCTCTGAAAACCAGGGGCCTGTAAGGTGTCTCAGGATGGGTACCTAAAATTACTAGTCACTTCAGAAAATGTATTAGTATCACTATTTATTTATAGTATGGTGGTGCCTGGAGGCCCCAACCATGATCAGGCCCCAGTTGTGCTCGGGGCTGTTCATACACATTGTAAGCTCATCAGGGAAGGGACTGCCTCTTACAGTCTACCGAGGGAAGACAGAGCAAGGGAGGGATGGGGAAACAGCATCACAGAGCAGGGAAGTGCTTGGATGAGGTCAGCTCGTGGATGAAGAACAACTGGCTGAAGTTGAACCCCAGCAAGACAGAGGTGATGCTGGTGAGCAGAGGAAAATAGTCTGACAAGCTTGCAGCCCAGGGGCAGGGGCCACTGGTTGAAGATACACATCCACAGTCAGGCTACGGCTAGGCGCACTCTTCAATTCCTCGCTGACGCTGAATGCGCACGTAGCAGAATTCACAAGTAACACTTTATCATGTCTGCTTGGCTAGGAGACTCCATCCCTTCCTGGGGATGAAGACTTGGCCGCTCACCTGCATTACAACAATGTGTTCTACCTGGGCATGAAATCTTCAGCACGTAGGAAATGCTAGCGGTTCAGACCATGCTCCTCAACAGCACAGGCTACTGTATGTATCATATCTGTCCCCCACTTAGGGGAGGCTAGCCCCCAGCTCTGCCTCTTCCGCCCCAACCCCAGCAACTGACAAATCAGACACACCCTGCCCCTCCCCTATGGCCAGAGGAGCCCCGAGCACCTCCCTTCGAGCTTCCCCCGCCATCCCCCGCGCTTCGGGGTGCTGGGGCTCCTTTGGTGCTTCTGCCGGAGAGTGGGGTCGTGCGCGAGGGCTTCCCCTGCCACCCCGCAGCCCCTGCCAGGGACAGGGTGGGGCCACTGGGGGCTTCCTCTGCCGGGATGAAGTCGGTGGCTGCTGGGGGGGTGGAGGGGGCCTTCCCCCGCCCCGCGGCGTCTGCCAGGAGGGACGGGGTCGTTGGGTGGGCTTTCCCCCACCTGGGGGCTTCTGTCAGAGACAGGGTTGGGGGGGGCACTGCGGGGGTTTCCCTCGTCCCACGGCTTTTGCCAGGAATGGGGTTGGGGGGGCACTGCAGGGGTTTCTTCCATCCCGCAGCTTCTGATGGGAGGGGGTCGGGGGATGCAGGGGAAGCCGGTGGAACCCCCAGTTAGCCGGGGCCCCTGCACAGACCTAGCCTGTTTAATCTCTCTTAAAATGGAAGCTGTTCCAGACCCCTAATCTATTTTGTTGCCCTTCTCTGTACTTTATCCAGTTCTAATATATCTTTTTTGTAATGGGGTGACCAGAGCTGCGCACAGTATTCAAGGTGTGTGCGCACCATGGATTTATATAATGGCATTATGATATTTTCTGTCTTATTCTCTACCCCTTTTCTAATGATTCCCAACATTCTGTTAACTTTTCTGATTGCCGTTGCACATTGAGCAGATGTTTTCAGAGAACTATCCACAGTGACTCCAAGATCTCTTTCTTGAGAGGTAACAGCTAATTTAGACCTCAGCATTTTGTATGTATAGCTGGGATTATGTTTCCCAATGTGCATTACTTTGCATTTATCAGCACTGAATTTCATTTCCATTTTGTTGCCAAGTCACCCAGTTTTGTGAGATCCTTTTGTAACTCTTTGCAGTCAGCTTTGGCCTTACCTATCTTGAGTAATTTTGTATCATCTACAAATTTTGCCTCCTCACTGTTTACCCTTATTTCCAGATCATTTATGAATATGTTGAACATTTATGAATGTCTCCCTCAAAATCCTAAAGGTTGGACCAGCTATACTTTCATGTTTTGCTCCATATACACATACTTCGCTGTGTGTTCAGATGTTTGGTTGCATGTGTGTTCTTTCAGCGTGCTGTCCCAGCTCTGTGCAGATAGCGGCGATAGCAGGCTCCGACCGAACGACCCAATAAATCCACAGACTCGGTTCGTAGCGAAGAAACTTGATCAGGTTTATTGTCAACAAAGCACAGTCCTAATGCCCCGGCTCCGTGGTTACAGGTACACTAACATATGTATGCCTGTTGCAATGCAACTAGCTTCGTTAATGGCGGGACTTTCCATTATCCCATAGGCCAGCCAAAGACACTCCTTCTGAGACTCCATTTTATACACCAATACAAGCAAGTTACATGTTACTCCTGACTTGGTGCCACGCTCTGACAGATTTGGGTGCCACCCATTACTGGTACATGTTGGTTTGATCAAAACATCTCTATCCATTATGCTGTCCTCCTTACCTTATCTTTAGGATAGGTTAGTGTGTTCCTGTTATCTTTGGGGAATGTGCTTGGTATTGAGGTGTTCTGGTACCACTTTTCTGGAAAGTGTTTGCGTATATATTCTTATGCTGAGCACAAGAAGAATTTCACAAGTGTTTCTGCAATATCAGCCATGTTCTTGCCAGATTCTGTGACCAGGGCCTGCATCTTGCTCACAACTTAACTTTGCTTTATATTAGCAAGTTTTGACCATTACTTTAGCCCGGGCCTCAAGCCTCATACCAGGCCTCTAATACAAGGCCTTATGTTTCAGAGCCTCTTCGTACTACACCCTGAAAGCCTCTCCACCTGTAACTCAGGCCTGGCCACACCTAAAACCCTGGTTGACCTAGCCACATCGCTCAGCAGTGTGAAAAATTCACACCCTGAGAGATGAAGTAAAGCTGGCCTAAGCCCAGTATAGACATTGCTAGGTCAATGGGAGAATTCTTCCGGCAGCCCAGTTACTGCCTCTCATGAGGGTGGATTCACTACAGCCATAAACAAAACCCTTCCATTGCTGTTGCAAGTGTCTGTGGTGCTGTGGCACTTCTAGAGTAGACATACCTTCAGTGAACGCTAATAGGACACAGTGGTCGAGTGCTAGATGGGACTAGAGAGGGAGTTTGGAGATCTCGATTCAGTTCCTAGCTCTGCCACAGGCTTACTGCGTGACCTTGGATAAATACCTTCACTTCTCTTTGCCTCAGTTTACCCATTTGTAAATTGCAACAAAGGTGGTGAAAAATCCATCCTTGTGTATGTCACAATATTCTGCAGAAGAGGATTTTTCCACAGTATCTTAATAAATTTTAAGTAGGAGCCAGTCTTGAGCCTGTTTGGACACAGGTACCGTATAAGCTGGATTCTTCACTGTAAACAGGTCCTCCACCTACATCTCTCTCTGACTGATTTGCCTTCCAGCCTTCACTGTGGGTAGATGCCAACAGCCTGATTCTTCTCTGCCCTGTGAAGCCATTTCCACCAGCCATTTTCCACTGCAAAATCAGAAGGGAGTATTTAGAACCACTTAGCACCTGTATCAATGACTGCCCAAAGAGACAAGGAAGGAAACAGTCAGGCCCCACAGATTCTTCATGGGCACCCAAAAAGGATGACTTTGAAATTGTTATTACTAATGATGCCAGGAAAACAATCTCTCTATCTCCCCACATTTTGTAGTGCTTGGCTTTGGCTGTGTTCACAGCCCCGTTTAGTTTGCTTTCCAAGAACATTTGTGCAAATGGAATTTAGTGGTTACAGAGAAGGGAAATGGGAAGCTCACACACTTGGGGAATTCGCCATTAGACTCCAGCTTGGTACAGGCAGAAGCAGCCAAAGCAAGGATTGATGCATTGGTAAGGATGCAGCAAAATGGTGCCCAGCCAGGGCCACCCCTGTCCCCACCAAACTCCTCTGGACCCAGAACAATGCAGGGGAAACCTCCTACACACACTCTGGGGGCACCAGAACCATAGGTGCTGGAACTAGGGGTACTGGGGATGCTGCCACACCCCTTGGCTTGGAATGGTTTCCATCATATACAGGGTTTACAGTTTGGTTCAATGGCTCTCAGCACCACCACCCCCATACACATTGTTCCAGCACCCCTGACTAGGACTTAGGTGGTATCTCCCCTCCCCCTAGCCCTGTGGGCTTGAAGAAAGCTACAGAAGAGGCCATTAGATCATCTAGTCTGACATCCTGTATATCACGGTCCATTAAATTTCACCCAGTTACCCCTGCATTGAGCCCAGTAATTTGTCTGAGTGAAGCCTGCCTTCCAGAAAGGCATCTAGTCTTGAGCTGAAGACATCCCCCACTTCCCTTGCTAGTTTGTTCCAATGGTTAATGACCCTCATTGTTAAAAATTAGTGCCTTTGAATTTGTCTGGCTTCAGCTTCCAGCCATTGGTTCTAGTTCTGCCTTTCTCCGCTAAATTTAGTATCTGGTATTTTCTTCCCAGGAAGGTATTTATACACTGTAATGAAGTCACTTCTCCATCTTCCTTACAATAAGCTAAACAGACTGAACTCTTTAAGTCTGTCATGGTAAGTCATTTTTTCCAGGCCTCAAATAATTTTTGTGGCTGTTTTCTGCACTCTCCAATTTTTCAATGTCCTTTTCAAAATGTGGACAGCAGAAATTTACACAGTATTCCAGTATCGGTCTCACCAGTGCTGTATGCAGAAGTAAAATCACCTCCCTTTTTCCAGCTCACTCCTCCCCTGTTTACATATCCAAGGGCCACAGGAGCCCTTTTTGCCAAAACACACACTGGGAGCCCACGGTGCTTTGCTTGCCCACTGTGACCCAGTGGCAAGTTCTATTGCATCTCTCACCTGGGCAAAGTTTGGGTATCCCTGATAGACAACGACAGGACATTTGTCCCATCGCTTGTGTATGCCGTCTATTTTAGAGATCACGATCAGTTCTTCCCAAGTGTGCTTATACAGACATTGCCCAGCTGTATATTAAAGACAAAAGCTGAGTGCCGTCTAAGGATAATATTCCATGTGACTGAGATCTAAAGAAGAAATGCTCTTGTTGCTGCTGTTGACTGCCAACCCCACACTCCAGTAGACAGACTGTGGCATCCTTTGCTACAAGGCAGCAGGGAGGTGAAACGCACTTCCAGTGCAGACGTGCCTCGGTGTTCGCTAAAGCCACTTCCTATTAATCTATGTAAGTATGTCATGGCTCTAAACAACCCCGTCAACCAGTTTAAACAGGGGGAGAACTGAAATATACAAAGCTGGCATGTTGCGTACTGAACATCCCTCACACATACGTTACCCCACTGTGCTCCCCTTGGAGATAGTTATGTCTTACAAAATCCATCGTGTCCCTACGTCTAATTCCAGATTGGGCCAAACCTCGCTCTCAGCTCCTGCAGAGTAATTCCACCATTTTCAATAGCTCATAAGCTCTTTGGGTCTGTGTGTCTTTTTGTTCTGTATTTGTACAGCACCTAATATGATGGATCTTGGTCAATGATTAGGGCCCCTAGATATTACTGCAATAGAAATTATCTGTGGTATTTATATGGCTGCCTTTATAAAGTATCTGAGCACCACACAATCTTTAATGTATTTATCCTCCCATCATCCTCTGAGGTAGGGCAGTGCTGTTTTCCCCAATTTACTAATGGGGAACTAAGGCTAGGTGACTTGCCCAAGACTGCACATGAAGTCAGTGGCAAAACAGGGGCTTGCACCCAGGGCTGCCCAGGCCTAGGCTAGTGCTCTAGCCACTGGACAATCCTTCCTGTTATTAATAATCAATAACAATACTCTGGATTTATAGTGGTGTAAGTGAGACCTGCATCTGGCCCAGTGGTATAATTCACATGAGCAAGGTGAGCACGTCCAGTGCCCCAGGGAAGGCCCAGTCCATGCTGATGAGACTTGGAGCTTATCTCATGCTGCACATAGCCTTTTCAGAGATGGTACTTCACATGATTTATCTGTTTCCCCCGTGGCTTCACTTCCAGAGACTTCACTCCATCTATCATCTTTTTCACATTTAAAAATACACACTCCTCTCTGTTTGCCTGATGAAAAGTTGGGCCCTAGTTTCATTTTACACCAGGCCCTCTGGCATGGTTCTATCATATTAAAGAGTATTTCAAATTCTTGCTTGTCCTCTGTGTGCTTTCCTGCTCCACCTTCGAATCCCTCCTTAAGCCCTACCTCTTTCCTGACAAGTTCCTCTAAGGATCCCCATGCCTACAGTGATCCTCCAGACCTTCCCTTTGTCTCACTTTTGTCCGCTTGTCCTTGGTGTCCAAATTGTTGTTCAGGTGAAAGGGAATCCCACTTCCGGGAAAGAGAGCTATGCCTTGTGCATTGTTCCTTATCAGTGCCATGCACACAAGAACACATTGTATTTAAAATCCCTGTAAAGCAAATATTCAGCTCCAGGATTCCAACTACCCAAGGGACAAACCCCCTCATGAAGTGGGGAGATCTGGGCAATTCCATCAACAACAGTCGCAGACTCCGGGCTTCATTCACCATTGCCTTGTGTAGTCAGCTATACCAGTACAAATTAGCTGTCAAACATGACCACATCTGAACTGAACTTTGCAGTGGTGCAAATGGCGGCAAAAGTATTGAGACTCTAGTGAATCAGACTGTCTTTCTCCGAGGGACTCCTGCTAAATAAACCCGATACATTGCTTTCAGGGTAGATTGGTGTGCAGGTCTCATTTCAAAGAGGTAGTCTTATAAACTGAGGGCCTGTCTTCTTTCTATGGACGTTAAAGCTCCCACAATAATTTCTGTACAAACAGAGGTTTACCCTGTTCTTTGGTCCCTATTCCTTTACCTTGGCTCCTTCCTTCTCATGGCCTGATGCTCACAACGCAGCATGCAAGTCCCATTGCCATCCTCAGGAGCAAATTTAGCCCTGCTGCATGAGAATAGAGCCCTTGCTGTGCGGAAGGATGGTGCACAAACAAGGGGAGGAGAAAAATATGTCTACACACACACACACACACACACCCTCTGATTTTTCATCAAAATTTCCAAATTCAAATAAATAAATAAAAATATCGTTAAAAATGAGACCAACTCTGCTGCTCAGCTATTTGCCAATTGGTTGGTGCTCGCTGTCCCATTTCAGTGATGATAGATATGTGTTACATGTGTATGTCCACACTACAAAATTATGTCAACCTAAGTTACATCAACGTACAGCCACCTCGGTAATTAAATCGCTTCTGCATGTCCACACTACGCTCCTTGTGTCGGCGGATCATGGTCTCACCAAGAGCACGTGCACCGATTGAATTGTCAGTGGGGGGCATTGTGGGATGGCTTCTGGAAGCCAGCAACAGTCGATGTCAGCAACGCAGTGTCTATGCCGACACTGCATCTACCTGTGTCGACCCATCCGCTACGCCTCTCACGGAGGTGGAGTTATTCAGTCAGCACAGCGGGCAAGTTACATTGGCGGGAGCGACATTTTAGTGTAAACACTTACAGAGTTAGGTTGATGTAAGCTGCCTTGTGTCAGCCTAACTCTGTAGCGTAGACCAGAGCTATGACATTGCAAATCTCTTAAAAAGAAATACTCTAATTCAACCACCAGTAGCGGGGCTAGCTGCAAGGCTCACCGGATAGAATTCTGTCACCTGTGTTATGCAGGACGTCAGACTAGATGGTCAGTATAATCCCTTCTGGGCTTAAATCTACGTATTGCTGCAAGGGGGAAAAATAGTTCCCAAAATTGTATATAAAACCATACATAGAGGTGGGAACTCTTAATCTCTCTTGGAGAAATAGCTTTGCTGGTATTGCTGTGTGAGATAGTTGGTATTTGAGTGAAAAGATGCTAATATTGTGTACATCTGTTTAAAGTGTCACACTTCACTGAGATTTCTTCACAACAGGTATTTTTCTTCACGATGGAACAGTACTTTTTTCTGCATAAAACTTTTCTTATAAATTATGAATAAAAATACGGCTCATTGCATCGAATTGTTGGAAAAAATAGAAAGGGCTGTATGTTTTTTATAGTTGTTAGTTCTTTGTATAGGCTAGAGTTCCACTAAAGTTGCCCGAATTATAGAAACACTTATATTTCATAAGTGAAATAATCAACATTTCCATTAAAGATTTCTGCACTAGAGAAAGAGGGCCAGAGGCTGTGAATTGGCCTTGTTCTACTGAAGTCAATGGAGTTAAATCGATTTACACCAACTGAGGGTGTGGCTCAGAATCTTTAAAATTAAGTCATAAATAGCTGTCTGTAGACAGCCTGTTTCTATTATTGATTTCTGAATGAGAGAAACTGGTTTTGAAACAGTGTGGTACTTTTGTTTGCATGAAAGATCCATTAGCACTAAAGGTTTTTGCATACATTGCAGTTTATTTGTGAAAGTGCACATTAATTAGACTGCAGGCTTTAACTTAGCCTATTTAGCACATGCTAAAGTACAGCTTACCTTGTCTTGACAAGAGTTTTAGATGGTGCTAGATCAAGATAGCTAACAGGTTCTAACAACACACCTTTAAATTGCCATTGAGGTAAAGCCTAAATCCATGTAGTTACACCAGTGCAAATGCTAATGTAGCTGCAATACACTCATGTATTGTGGAGCTAAGGGTGTGTCCAGCTCAAGGAGAAATTATACCCATGCTAGCTTTGATGGAGCGAATGTACTAAAAATACAGCATAGCCACCTACTTTTCCGTCTGAGATACTAGGTACGTACTCGGGGCAGTTAGCCCCTCCCACCGTTCATGCGGTGGCAATTGCAGTAGCTTGGTCACAGCTAGTGGGGACTCTGTCTCTTCACACACCTGCAATCTGGTAAATTACTGGAGTAAGCCATATAGACGTAGTTACACCAGCGAACACTTCCCTAACGTAGACAGGACCTAAGTCTGGTTATTTCAGTAACAAAAACAGAGGTTCCTGGCGTAAGTGAGAAGAGTGGAATTCGGCTGAGTGGATTTAGCAAAGAGTACAAAAATCATCCGTGAAGCATCCTTATTGGGCTACATGAATTTTACCCCAATTGATAGCTGCATTCGGCTACAGCAGTGAACCATG
Source organism: Natator depressus (assembly GCF_965152275.1). NCBI lineage: Eukaryota > Metazoa > Chordata > Testudines > Cheloniidae > Natator > Natator depressus. The sequence goes on along the minus strand of NC_134238.1, from coordinate 14,851,893 downwards.
TCCTGATCTGAATCCCTTCTCTGCAGCAGAAGCCCATCTTGCTGTTACTCATGAGAGGCCAATGATTTTCATGGACTTAGTTAGCGCCAGTGTAAGAATCTGCTAATGCATCACTGAATGTGACCTATCTGTTCTTTTCCTTTGAAAAACGAAAGATTCAGTCAAGTTCAAGGGACAAAACTTCCACCAACTTCAGTGGAGGCAGGACTGAGCTTTAAGGACATTTCCTGCAGGAAATCGAAACCAAGAAGGTGAAATGGGATGTGGAAAAATGCAAGTAACAGGCTTGGGGAGGGAAATAAAAGCAAGCTGAGGAAGGATGCTGATGCTGTTAGACGGCCGTAACATAAAGGGGTGAAAAGGGAGGCGGGAAGTAAATTAATCGTAACTGGGAAGTGTGACACTATTGCACACAAAGCAGCAAACTTTATTCTGGGTTGTGTCCATGGAGGGCTCATGTGAAACTTTGGTGAGGTGGTAATACTGATAAAGTCTTACTAAGAGCACAGTGGGTCCTGTAGGCACTTCAAGGCTCCCCATTGCAGAAAGCAGATGAACCCCAGAGCAAGTCCAAAGAAGGGCACTGAAAATGACAGACAGCCTATCCTCTAAAGAGAGACTGAAGGAAATGGATATGTACTGCTTGGGAAAGAGGCACCAAAGACGGGATGGGAGTGATAATAGTCTATAAATACTTGAGGGGCAGTAACAAAAAAGAAAGAGGAATACAGCAGGGGAGTTAAAGACAATAAGACGAGGATGGAATGGGCCCAATGCAAAAGCCTGGACTTTGAGAAAGTTTGGAAGCAGATCAAGATACAGATGTGAATTCCTTGGTTGGCCCCTGATTCTATAATCAGCCGGATGGGAACGCTGAATGCAGCCCTCTCCAAGACTTTCACACATTTTTAGAAAGTTCAGATCTGGATCCAAACACTGAAGCTTGGGGCTTTCTCTATCTGCAACTAGAGCAGGGGAAACTGGGATTAGACACTGAAAAAGAATTTTAGTCTGTGAGGTCACTCAGACAGTAGAACTGTATAGCCAGCAACATCACTGAGACTTCATTGCATGGGGTGTCCAAGACATAAATAAGGTGTAACTCTTAGGCAAATAGCACTGAGGGCCTCTTGCTGCACTTACGAGCTTTAGAACTAGGGTTGCCAGCAATGTTCCCTCTAATTTTTGACAGGCCGTGTGCGCAAAAAAAATTTTCTGTGCAAATTTTTGACAGGCCGCGTGCGCAAAAAATTTCTTCTGTGCAAATTGTTGTGCTTCTACGCAAATTTTTGTGCGCGTGGTGTTTCGCTGTGTGCGCGGGGTTTAGGATCTGAGTGCGTGTGCACACACGCACAGCTTAGCGGGAACAGTGGTTGCCAAGTGTCCAGTTTTTGACTGGAAAGTCTGGTCGAATGGGGACCTGTGCAGCGTCCGGTCAGTACTGCTGACCAGATACCAACAGTCCTGTTACTGCGGTAACTGGCTTCCGCCGCTGGGAGGGCGGGAAGAGCAGCTGCTACTGGCGGAGCTGAGCGGATGGAAAGAAGCTTAATCAGGGGAACTGGCTCCTGCGGAGCGATAGGTACCGGTGACGCCGGGGTGGGATCCTGACCACATGCAGCATTTGATGAGCGGGGCTGGTGGCTGGGCTCACCGCCTGTGGTGGCCCAGCGGGGCTTCTCAGCCTCTTGGAGCCCCAGCTCTCTCTGGCCCCTTGCTCCGGGGATGGATACCCCCCCGCAATCGCTCCTCCGGGACCCAATTGGGCAGGCTAGCTCTGCGTGAGCTCCTCCCAGCCCGGCTCTGCAGGCAGCAGATCAGTCCCGGAGAAGGGGGGAGCAAGGGAGAGATGAGGGAAGGGAGGAGTGAGCGCCCCGGCGAGGCGGGGGCCTGTAGTGTCCAGTTTTGAAAAATTGGAAAGTTGGCAACCCTATGTTAGACTAAATGGTCCAGAATGTCCCGAGCAGCACTAAGACCTACCAAAGCTCAACTTGCCCCATCTGTGACACAGAGACCCCCTTCACAAAAGATACTCTGTTCTTTGTAAACAGCTCTCACCTCAGACCTGACAGACTCATTACACCAAGCACATGTCTTGCAGGATATTTAGGCATAAAACATAACATGTTAAGGTATCTATAGAAAGCTCACAACTTGTCAAGAATCATAATAATTGTGAGATGTATGTACGGGTAATATTTAAGGAATAATGTATTTATACTGAAAGTATGTTATATGGACTTGGCATTAAAAAGTAAAGATTAGTCACCCGGATGGTTTCTTAATGGCCCATTTGGGCAAGGGGAAGTTGCCACCCCACCCTGTCTGGCCGTTGATGCAATGCAAGCATCAATAGTTTAACTGTGAGCAATACTGAGGGCTTATCTACACTTTAAACCGTGCAATGGAGCTGCTATAGTGTTTCAGTGAAGACACTACCTATGCCAATGGGAGGGCTTCTCCCTGGTGGTGTAGGCGATCCACCTCCTCAAGCGCAGTAGCTAGGTCAATGGGAGAAATTAAAATAAAATAAAATAAAATCCAGAAACGAAAGGCCTTAGATATGATCCATGTTCTCAGCAAGTCTGAGAACCTCCGCCCTGGTCTACACTGCACCATCCCTTGGGGAAAGCCTGTGTATGAACCCAAATTGGAACTGTTCATCCAAATACTCCTGAATGCGGGACTGAGATCCAAATCATTCCTCGGTTTTGGTTTTGCAGTTCCCAGTGCCTCCCTGATGAGGTTCCACAAACCCATACCCATCACCCACCTCCAATTTCCACCCCGCCCTCCTACCTCCCCTTGTCCTGGTGAATCTGAAGTGGGGCATAGGGAACACGGGCTGCCTGCTGTTCTTCACCTGAGAAGCAGCCTCAGACACCAGGCCTATACAGCTCCCCAGCAATGACTTTTGTTGAATGAGGTGAAGTTAGGGATGCCACTACACTGGGAAAGATCAAAGGGAGGCTATTTCCATTCTCAGGCCACACATCTGCTATTGATGGTATATAGGAAGACAGAAAAGGCTTCCTGGGTAACCACGCTGCAAATTTCAGCCCTTCAGAGCAATTTTCCCTGGCACCTGCCTCACCAGCCAGGCAGGAAATCTTTTCTAAGCTTCATTTTAACCATTTGGTTTTAATTAACGGCATTTAGGAGTCATTCGTCACTGACTGAATTTCCTCCCTTCCCCCACCAGCTGCTAGACTAAATGAAAATTCATTAAATTTCATGTCCTGATACTAATGAAGCCATTTTTTGCTGCTGTCATTGCAGTCAGTGCATCAGATTTATTTCATTAATCAGCAAGGTCATTACCCATCCTCCTTCATCCAACACATCAGCCTAGGGCTGAGAGAAGGGATTCTCCAATCCTGCCTCAGCTTGAGGTCACCCTTTGCACAGCGACCAACGTAGCACCCAAACTAGATGCTACTAAAGGTTTGTTAATTCATTTTTTTGCTGGGGAAATTTAGAGCTTGTGTATGGCACTGGACTGATAGCCCTGGAGACACAAGTCCTCTGTACATCCACAGACCGGGGACAGAATGAGCTGTAAGTTGTACAAAGTTCTCCCCGCAGTGCTGCTAAGTGGGCCTCAGCTGTGATCTGGAAGGACCACCTCTCATAATGATAATATTGCCCACTTCTCCAGCCCCTTCCAGGAGAGGCTCTCAGAGCTTTTTGCTAACACCAACAAGTTTAACCTCATAAACATCCTGTTGGGAGGGAGGGTAAATGTTTTTACCACCAAATGGGCAAACTGAGGCAGAGAGTGGTTAAGTGGCATATTCCTTTTAACGTGGTGAATTGGAATCCACTCCAGTCCATTTTTTTTACCATCAGTGTCAGTTAGGCCAACATAGCATACACTATATCCCATCCATAGTGTCTAATTGCCCTGTAGCCTCAAGAAAGAAAATGGAATAGTCAACACTTGTCTTTGACTTGATACTCTTCTCAACTTCCCCCAGCTACCTCTCATAAAAATTTCTGTAGTGTTTTGAATATGCAAATTATTATTTAATACCATTTTGGTAAAGGGTAACTTGAAGAATGAAGGGTTAACTCAATGAGCCTCTCACCTCTGACCTTGGCACAGAATCCCATTACAGTGCCGTAGGATAGGACACAGCAATCTAGTATCTTGTTAATAAAAACCCTGATGAAGAAGGAGACAAAAGCCTTAATAAAACTAGTGCTGCCCAGGGGAAATTGAAGGCTATAGACTAGAGCCGTACGAATAATGGATTGTTGGGTTTGCTTGAAATGCCAAAATTAAAAAGCAAACAAAAAAAGCCAAACCCAGCTTGGACTGAACTGAAAACAATTTTCTTGAAATTGTTGACAAATCAAAACAATTTTGAAGCATATTGCTTCCATTTTAAGCATCTTTTAACAGTTTTATATTTTTTAAATGAAATTGAAGAAAACTTCAAAACAAAAAGTTGTTGAGAACTGAAAAAAATCAAGACATCCCATTTCAAAAATGTCAAAATGAAACATTTCAAGTTTTTCGGAATTTTTTTATTTAATTATTTATTTATTTTTGCTGACATGAACAAGTCGGCAAAGATGGCACAAACTCAACAAAATGTTTGTGTCACCGAATCTTCATTTTTCACCCAAAAAATTTTCAGCTGAAAAACTTGGCCCAGCTTTGCCGTATACACATGACCTGTCTCCATTCCTGGGGTTCAAGGCAGAGAGTTATTCTGACACCCCAATTTCCAGTCTCACTGAAATGTGTCTCCGTTAAGTGTTGGTTCACAAAGAAAACCGAAGATGAACAGGGCAGTGTAGATCAGTAGCCTTCAATATGCTTGGCTGAAAATAACAGACTTCATTTTGAGCTGATGTGAGATGGCTGATTAGGAAGCAAATCTTCTGGGTGCCCCAAAACTCACCTTTAATGTTGAAGTCTGGCCCTTTAAAGGCATTCAGTTTAACAGAGAGAGGCAGCGAGGCCAGGTGAATTGGCCTCCTTGTCCTTATCGCCTTCCTTCACCTTATCTACTTCCACTAGAAATTGGATTTGAAATACAGTATGTGCCTCTAGCTTGAAGCAGGGAGCTACTGCACCATCTTGCTGCTTAAGCCTCAGACGAGGGCTGCCGATAACATCACGTTGTTTCCTGGAAACCGAGCACTTGGGCAAGGACTCGTAGAAACAATTCTTCGCAGACAAGGAGAAGGCTGAGATCTGAAAGATAAAAGCACTTTGCAGCAGTGGGCTCGTAATCTGCTTGCAAAACAGACCAAGAATCAGTGACTTGGACTGGGGCCAGCAAGCACCAAGCTCCTCTCTGACACCTCTGAGACACAACAAAACAGAGAGAGAGACACCAACAACCTGAGATGACCCTGAGAAACAGATACAGGCAAGGAGCTGAACAGGAAGGCCAGGTGATGCCTTCATTGAAAGCTTCTGCTCCTGAGCACTCGACTTCAATTTCTGCATAATTAATAATGCCGAGAAACTTATAAAGTGACTCTAATGCAGTAGCCCGAGATTCTCAAATCAAGAAATGCATCTGGGTCACAGCTGGAAATCCAACCAAACAGAGCAATGAGAAGAGTAAAAAATAACAATTCTAATAAAGTAACCACATTTGATACGAAGGATAGGAACCTACAGAAGATATCAGCATCCCTTGCAGAGACACACACTACTCCACCATATGGGAGCCTCTCGGAGGATAGATAGGGTAGGCCTACACTGCATACTTCTTTTGGAGGGGCGTAGAGCATGTGCTCAGGGAGAACTCCCAGCATGAATTTAAGGAGCAGCATAGACGGTGAGGAACAAATAGAGTACAGACACGCCTGAAGGGTGGGGATACGTACCAAAGTTCATGCCCTACATGGTTCTCTACTTGCCCAAGCCATGCCACCCCGTCTACCCTGGTATTTTTAGCTGGGTAGTGTCCTGCTGCCTCCCAACTGCTGGCGCCTTTCCCCGTTGGAGGAAAAGACTGCGGCAGTAGGGAAAGGCTCTGGCAGGCAGAGGGGGTTGAGCCTTTCCCCGCTGCCTTTCCCCTGCCAGAGCCTTTCACCGGCACATGTAGCTACAGGCAGCAGTGTAGACACAGCCTGCTTCTCACTGCAGCGTGATGCGGACGCTACACCCGAACCGGCGCTAGGCATAAGCAGACTAATTGCTTGGGTCCCAGGCAGCTCAAGGGGGCCCCATTTTTGCTTTTTTAGTATGTGTTGTGTGTGTTCCTGCTTAGGGCCCCCCAGTGGGTTAGTACCGCCTCTGCCCTACACACCGCCCAAAGTGGCACCTAGTGTAGCTAAAGCTATAGAGCATGGGTGGCCAAACGTACTGACCGCCTGAGCCGTATAAAACAATCTTCAGAAGTTTGAGAGCCAGGGCGCGCCTGCTGGGGCTTGGGGCTTCAGCCCTGCGGGAAGCACCTACCACGGCTCGGGGCTTCCGATGTGTGGCAGAGGCGATGCATTGGGGGCACACGTGGGGTCACGTGCCCGTCCCTTGGTTTTTCCCAGGGTTTGCTAGCCCCACTCAGTCACAGGGTGCTGCTGGGCTCTCTCCCTGCATGGCAGGTGCTCTAGCCAGCAAGCTGGGAGCTGCAGGGAGAGCCACTGCTTTTGCTGCTGCCTCTCCCTGCGGAGCTAAAGCAGCTGCCTGTCCCTGCAGCTCCCACCTCTTTGTGGCTGCCTTTCCACAGAGAGCTAACACCTGGGAGCTGCAGGGAGGGGCCACTGAGGGTAAGGGGGGGGATGTGCCTGGTGGGGCTTGACTCAAGCTTCTGGGGTGGGGGGCTTTAAACTGTGCTTCCCCCCACTCTCAGCAGCCACCAGTCATCTCTGGCAGAAGCCCCTAGCCTCACCATCCTGCCACAGTGCAGAAGCCCCAAGCCTCCCCCCTCCTCCCAGTCTGGTAGGCGGAGAAGGGGGGGTAGGCATGGGGGGGCCTACTTTGACTGTAAAAACGCTGCATGCAGCTTGCGAGCCACAGTTTGACGTACCCGGCTATAGAGAGAGAAACCCCAAATAGAGTCATTTCATTCATCAGAGTCCTGCATGAGTCAGATAGGAAGTTACACTAAATCCAAGACTGAGGGTACAGCTAAACTTAAAACACGAGAGCTGCCCCACTGCAGCACTTCAGTGTAGGCACTAGCTACACCGACAGCCGGGCTTCTCCCATCGCTGTACGTAATCCATGTCCCCAAGAGGCAGCAGTGGCTAGGGTCGATGGAAGAATTCTACCTACTCCAGGGGCTAGGTCATCTCGACTACGTCGCACAGGGTGTGGTCGACCTAACTTTTCACCGTAGATCTCCCGAAATGAGCACTGCCTAGTTGCATTATGCTGGTTAGGTTTTGTGGGCTTTGGAACATGTCCCCCAGCAGCTAGAGAAAGGGAGTGAAAAAGCAGGATGCCAGATTGATCCTAGATGACTTCATGGGAGCTACTTGAATTCAGCCCAAGGACGCTTAGATTCTATGACCAGCTTATTGTGGGACTTTAAGAAAATCACTTTTGGCAAGTCTTATTTCAGAGGTAAAAAACCAGACTCATAACTGACATAGTCATACTAGTACAAAATGTGGGTGTACACAAGGCCTTCAGCTCCTAGAGTGCCCAAGTCACTTCTGAAAATGGGACTTGTCACTTTTCAAAATCCCACCAAATTAACCACATCTAAGAGTGTGGGTGCTCAGCAACTCTGACGACTGTGTACCTCAACTTCCTTTTCCGTAAAAGGGAGCTAATGACAGTGAGCTCCCACAGGTGTCAGGCCTAGTTAATTGATTGTAAAGCACTTGGAGATCCCTATTGCAGCTTCTATAGGCAGGGCTCATTAAACACATCATGGGCTCCTCGCATCCCTCCATTCCCCCCCACAAGCTTTTGCGCCACACCCTCCTCTCCTCTATTTCAGGAACTCCCTGCATGTCCCAAGCTACCCCCTGCCAAGGGCTGTACCCCCATATCAGAGTACCCCTGTCATCCCCACCAGGAGTCCTGTGTGCCCTCCCATACTGCCTCCACCCATTCCAGGACCCCCATTTTCCCCATGGCCTCCAATCCATTCTTCCCTTCCCCCATACCAGGGTCACCCCATCTCCCCAATACCACCAGGTGCCCCGTTCCCTCCATTTCCATCTTTGCCCCCTTCACCAGGGTCTCTGGGTGTGCTCCTATTCCCTCCTTCCCCCCCCCCCCACTCCCTCCTCCCAGACCAGGGTCCACTGGCAGGGTTTCTGTGTGCCCTCATCCCCCATACCAGAGTGCCCTATACCTCCCTTCCAGGGGTTCTCTTGTGCTCCATTTCCCCATCCCAGGGTTCCCTGTTTTGCCCCCAAGCCAGGGATTGTGTGCACACCTCCTTTCCCACACCCAATCCTCCCCCTGCCTTGCCCTGCCCACAACTATTCTTGTCTCTGTGTGGGACATAAGTGATCCATACTGTCAACATGTTAAACTCTCTTGGGAGGAGAGGCAGAGAGGAGATGGGGTATTGTTACGATGGAAGGCGTTAATGGTTACCATCAACCAGTTACTTGACCTATAGACAATTGCAGAGGTGCTTGCAGCTGAGGCTGTGCTAATCAGATGGCAGGGGCTCCATTTTTCCCCTTTCAGTTTTCCAGTTTTCCCAAAAGTCAATAGGGTTCTGGCCACTTGTGCCTAGAACATTCCCTGAAATTATGGAGTTCATCGGATGCAGTGTTCAAAAGTTATCACATTACAGAGAGACAAACAGAAAAATACTATTGAGTTGAGCGAAAAGTCCTTCAGAGTCTCAGCCAAAGAGTGTGTCTTGCACTGGGACATTCAGATGAACTGAAAGAAGAAACTGCATGCACGAAATTACATATGTTCCCCAGTCATCTTTAACCAATTAGGAAGTGTGTCATAGTTTGAAGCCAGCCTAAAAAGAATCTTTCACCCAAGTGCTTCTGCTCCAGGAAATGAGGCTGCTCTATTGCGCATATTCCCTACGTCACTACTGCAGTCATCTTTATTAATATTAGTGTCCTTTTCAGTCAACTTTTTAATAATTGTTGGAGGTGAAGTAACCATGCAGTACGTCCCACATCTTTTCCAGTAAGAGAGATTTTGAGCTCAAACACTTTCAGAAATGCAACTCACAGGAAGTGATGCACTGCTGATTGTCCTACAACTGTGCTAAGAGTCACATTAGAAATGTAAAAATGCAACTGGTAGCAAATTACATTCCTAAAAGCAGCTGGAGTAGAAATATCCATTGTCAGGGGGTTACATGGCAAAGGGAAAATGTAGACATTGTTTTGAACACTGGTCATGTTGCTTGAATAAAACAAGATAAACTCTATTAAATTTATGACAATATAAGGCCAGAAGGGACTATTGGAACGTGTAGTCTGAGCTGTATATCACAGTGTAGAAGACTGGAGTCACCATTTTCCCCCCCAATGGCTTATCAGCCTCCTCTCACTGAACACCCACTCCAACAGCTGCCTTGGCCTGTGGTGGGCTGCCTCTTCTTGTGAGGTTGCCCTCTAGCCACATCACTTATAGGCCTCATCTATACTGGTGGTGGCATGTAGGGTATGTGGAGCTACACACTGTGGTGTAGCTACATGCAGCTCTAGCAGTGAAAGGCTCTGGCAGGTGAGAGGGAGTGGGGAAAGGGTCCAGGAGTGGGATCTTACACTGCTAGACACAGCAATATAGACGGGGAGGCACTGCATGGGTGTGTAGAGAGTAGGGTCCTGGCATGTCTTGACTCTACTCACTTAATGAGTGCCTCTCCATCTACACTGCTATTTATACCCATGCTAGGGAGGTGCAATGCCCACCATAAGTGTAGGCATACCTATAGTCTCCCTCACCCCCTTCCAGAGTAACAGAGCCCAAGAAACAGAAGTCCAACATCTTTACATCAGGTCTTTGGCCCCCGAGTCTGTGCCCCGTGGTCCTTACACCCTACTGTCTCGGGGCTTTTCAAGTCTTTGTCCCTTTATATCAATGGGCTTCAGGCCACCTTCCCAAGTGGCTAGGGGAACCCAGGCCCTCCCATCTCCTCTGGGTTCCAGCCTAGGGACCCTGTAGTGAGCAGGCAGGGAATGTCTATTCAGACCCACCCCCTGCTATCTCGCTGGGCTTCTTCCCGCCTCAGCCTGTCAGCAGGCCTTTCCCACAGCCCCTTCCTGGGCCCACTCTGTACCTGTACTCTTCTCAGGCTCCATGGCCTCTCTAGGTTCACCCTTCTTTCAGGAACTCCTGGGGCTCCACCCTTTGAGTCCTCCAAGGAATCCCAGATGAAAATAGGAATTTAAGTCACATCTGCCCTCCTCAGCCTCAAGCCTTCATTCCTCTTAAGTTTTCTCTAGGCCCTGTTCCTCAGCTGAAGGCCTCCCAGGGCTTTCTCATTGGCAATCTCGATACTGCCCTTTTACCAGGGCTCACCACCAGAGCTTTCTCCACCCTGGGGGCTTCTCCCTGTCTCTCCTGGCCTCTTGTCAGAGTCTCAACACGGGGACAATCCCAGGGCTAATTCTTCCTCCAGGCTTCCTCTTCCTTGACCTTGCAATGAGTCTTCCTGTTCCCTGCAGGCCTCTGTACTGCCCAGAGAAGGATTGTAGAGTTTTACGCCTCTGTCTCTACAGTGCTCTTTCTACTCTGAGCTTCCTCTCTCTACAGTAAACACCCAGCTCCTTCCCCAACTGGGACACATCTTCACTTGGGCCTGTCCCACCCTCCAGGTGCAACCAAGTACCATAATTGGGTCCTCCAGCTCCAGTTAACGCTTTCAGAGACAGTGTGGGGTATACACCCCATCGCACATAGGCCACTGAATTTCATGCAGTTAGCCTGTATTGAGCCCAATTACTTTAGATAGACCAAAGCATTTCTGAAGAATGCTGAGTCAGGAGAGTAAACAGTTGTGTGCCACAGGCTGAAACCAGGAGAGACCGAGGTGCCACCAATGCCTGAGGCCCCTGCACCGGCAAGGAATTCAGTAGGTGAGATATGCCCAGATGAACCTAGCAACCAATCCATGCCCCATCCTGCAGAGGAAGGCAAAAAACGAACGAAGAAAGAAACCCACCAAAGTCCCTGCCAGTCTCATTTGGGGGAAAGTTCTTTCCTTACCCCAAATCTGGTGTTCTGTTTGACCTTGAGCATGTGGGCAAGATTCACCAAGCCAGGCTTCTAAGAAGGAGGCGCTTTGTACCATCCCCGAGCACCCTGTCCGGTATCTTGTGGCCAACCTCTGACACTTCAAAGGAAGGTGAAACAAGCAAGCAAACCCAGAATTTATCTTACCAATTGCACCTCAAGGGGGAAAAAATCCTTCCTGACCCCTGCAGGTGACCAGCTGAAGCTCTGAAGCATGAGATTTGATTATAGTCATTGACTCAGTGCTGAGCTGCAAGTGTTATAAGCATGCTGAGGACAACGCAGGCAATCCTGGTCTCCTGAATGGCCCATGAAGAATGGGGATGAACAGGGGGATTCAGAGGCCAGAAGGATTCACCACAATCATCCAGCCTAACCCCACCCCACCCCCACTCACACACCGGACATAGAATTTCTCCCAGAGTGGGATTAAAGCATATCTTTTAGACAGATATCTACTCTTGTCTTTTCTCTTTCAGCTCTCGGTGGTTGATCTGAATATAGGCCAGGTCACTCATGACCAGGGGCGACAGATGCTCCCTAAAAGTGGGGGGGGCTCTGGGGCCAAAACCGTGGCCCCACCCTTGCACCGCCCCTTCCCTCGAGGCCCCGCCCTCATGCTACCCATTCCCCCGAGACTTCGCCCCCTGCTTGCTCCTCTCTACCCCCTTCCCCCATCGCTCGCCCTTATGGGGCTTTTAAAAGTGATGGGGCCATGACTCCCAGCACCCCCAGTTCTGGCGCCCCTGGTCATGAGTGAATGTTATTACCATCCGGTGTCTGTTCAGTAGACTGTGTGAAATGAAATTGGTGGAGCACATTTTTGGCACTCAACAAATAATGCAACATCATCCCAAAAGCCATCACCACAATTGGTAGATATTGGTTGCCAATTGTTAGTCATTGGCAACTTCATCAGCACCTTCAGCCAATGGGACAGAGCCATCTCACTTCCTCTTCTGCTGCTCCCTCCAGGTCAACAGGAAAGCAGGCTGACAGGCGCTGCGCTATATGGTAGATAATAAACAGGGGACTTCATTTTCCAGGGCTGTTAATTTGATACCGTTCACAAGCCGTAAATTCACATTGCCATGAATTTTAATGGTGGTGAGAATGGAAACACGTTAAATGTGAGTGAAAAGTTCACCCTGGAACATTTCTGCTCTTAAACAGCCTTATTTTTTTGCCATTGAGGCCAATAAATAATGACAGGAGGAGACGTGGATACACTGTTAAGCACGCAGCATTCCTGGCAGTTCTAGTTACATTTGTGGACTGAGCTTCTGTGCTGTGCTTCCAGAGAGAAGGAGAGACAGAGGGAAATTCTGTGACCCTGGAGGTACAGCAGTGGCCATTAGATGCTGTCAGGGACTGGGATGGGGACAGAATCTGTCCTGTAGCAAGTCATGTCAGACTTGTGACTCCACCAACCAGGCAGGAGCCACTGTAGTGGGTGGTGAGAGCTGTAGCAGAAGTGAGCCCAGGCAATGGGATGGGAGAGCTGCCCTAGGGGCTGAGTGGATTTCAGAATGAAGACAGTGGGAGACTGCTGCTGTAGGAATAACATCACCACTGGGTTCTTCTGCAGCACTTTTCATCAGTAGATCTCAAAGCGCTTCATAATCTTTAATGTATTTATCCTCCCCACACCTCTGTGAGGTAGGGAAGCGCTGTTATCCCCATCTTATAGGTGGGGAACTGAGGCATAAAAAACCTAAATGACTTGCCCAAGCTCACAGGCTGCAGCAGAGCAGGGTGTTGACTCTACCTCTCCCAACCAACCAACCTAACCATCCTTCCTCTTTCAGTGAGCAGAGAGAGGCAACTGGGAGGTGAGGGCAGCTCCGGCCATGAACAAAAAGGGGCAGCTGAAGAGGAAAATCCTGGAGCCGTGAAGGAGGGCAAAAGACCAGCAGCAAAAAGTGGGAAGGAAAAGAGCAGTAGCAGAGGAGTTGAGACGGCACCAGAGCTGAATGCTGGGAGCAGAGAGTATCCTGTTTGAAACATGAATATGCATCAGTGAGGGGTTATGTTGCCTATCTAAAGTTATGGAGCTTGATGGATTATTATGGGATCAGAATCCCTGGGTGATACTGCAGCCCCAACCCTGGCCCCTCAGTTACCTGTTGCATATCCAGTGTACTGTCCCCGCTGTTTCATTTCTCCTCCAAACACAGGCTTTTCTCCAGGGAGTCACAATTCACCTGCTAAAGGAAATATTGCAAGTTACACAACACGTAACCCACATAGTGAAATGGAACATAAATAATCAGCCCTCATTCCACGCTGCTGTTGGAGACAAACGTCAGGGGGACGGGAAGGATGCTGAGTCTTGCTGACAGCGTAAAGATGTTCTTCTTAGTTGCTAACCAACAACAAGCACAGCCTGGCTGTGGGGTGCGAGGTTGACTCAGAGAGAAGCTGACACTTCATGGCAGACCATCTGCTAAGAGGCAACACAGTTTCCCCTCCCTCATTTGTTATCATGAGGGATACGTCTGAATGAAAGCAGGAGCCTCCTCTCTTATGGGCGCCCCCTGCTCCTGCACTTGAAGTTATGCTCCTCCATTTGTGACCTCATCATCTCCACAGCAACCACACCAGAGGTTACGAACACAAAGTGTGGCTTCAAAGCAGGGAGAATAAGCAATGGGGCAGATGTGCTTTAAAAAGAAAAGGGGGGGGGGGCTGTGGTGCAGAGGAGAAAGAACAGGCCTGCAACTCAGAGCTGGGGAACTCCAGTCCCAGCTCTGCTAGTGACTCCCTGTGTGACCTCAGCCAAGTCATTTACCACTCCATGCCTCAGTTTCCCTATCTGTAAAATTAAGGCAATGATAGAAAGTTAGTTCATGAGGTGTGGACACCAGAACTAGTCACAGTATCCCTGTAATAGCCTCACTTATGCTGTACACAGAGGAAATACGCCTCCTTACTCCTGCCTGAGATGCCCCAGCTTATACAAGCAAGGAATGCATTTTCCCTCTTAGCTACAGCTTCGCACTGGGAGCTCATAATCCACTGGTTTACTATGACCCCTAAGTACTTTTCAGTGTCACTGCATTCCAGGATACAGACCCCATCTTGCAAGTGTGACCTATGTATTATTATTAATTATTATTATTATTGCTATTATTATTACCATAGCACCTAGAGTCCCACTCATGGACCAGCACCCCATTGAGCTAGGTGCTGTACAAACAGAACCAAAAGATGGTTCCTGTCCCAAAGAGCTTACCATGTAAATATGAGGCTAGAGATAACAGCTGGATGCAGACAAATAGGGGAAAAAAGAAAAGGAGGACTTGTGGCACCTTAGAGACTAACCAATTTATTTGAGCATAAGCTTTCGTGAGCTACAGCCCACTTCATCGGATGCATCTGATGAAGGGAGCTGTAGCTCACGAAAGCTGATGCTCAAATAAATTGGTTAGTCTCTAAGGAGCCACAAGTCCTCTTTTTCTTTTTGCAAATACAGACTAACACGGCGGCTACTCTGAAACAGATAGGAGAGTACAAGGAAATAGTGAGACTATAGCGATCAGCATGCAAGGCACAGCAGCCTACCCATTATCAAGTTTTTTTGTAGACCTACATTCTTTCCTGGCTGTAAGACCTTGCAATTGGCTGTATTAAAACTCATAGGATTCAAAGGCGCCCACCATATCAAGTGAACCAGAGGGGCATTTCCTCACCATTATTTGCCACTCCACCAATTAGGGTGTCATCTGCACATTTTACCAGCAATTATTTTATATGTTCTTAAGATTATTGATAAAGATATTGAAGAGCATCAAGCTGAAAACAGACCCCTGCAGGACCCCACGAGAAACACTCGCATGAGAAACAGTTATCCAGTTTTTAATCCATTTAATATGGGCTACATGTAACTATGGGTAGGCAGTATTAAGGGTGAGTGCCCCTACATGACAGAAGACACAAACCAAGCCATGTTGCCAGTAACCCACTGATGGTTCTGGTTATGAAAACATGGTTTTACTTGTTGTGTGGATGAGCCCTACAAGATAGTTGCTTCACCTCCCATACCTGAAATACCAATTTGTTGACTGCAGCGACCTGGAGAGACAAGCAAAACAGCCACCTCCGGGAGCACCTGTCTTGAGAACAGCCCAGGCTGGTGCCAGGAGGAAATGTTGTTTTCATTATACATTAGAGATGCAGGCAAACAAACACCTCCACACTCTGGGGAGGTTCAGATCCACTCCAGCGCTGTCTTTGGTCCTTATCTGGCCCCCATCAGCATAGTATCCAAGCTCCTCCCAGTCTTTAATGCATTTATCTGCACAACACCCCTGGGAATTAAGGAAGTGGTCTTATCCCCATTTTACAGATGGGGAACTGAGGCAAAAAACAATGAAATGTCCTGCCCAAAGTCACATAGGAAGTCTATGGCAGACCAGGGACTTGAACGTGGCTCTCCAACAGCCCAGGCCAGCAGCTCAACCACCAGCCAACCTTCTTTCTTCAATCCCCCTTTTTAAATACTGGGTTCATGTATTGGCTCTGGTTTCTCATGAGAAAAGAATCTCCTGCTAGATGACTCCTTTCCTCCCCATAGGGACCTCTCTCTCTGGCAAATCCTCACTAGAGCTCTGCTAAGATCAGAGCTTGGCAATGCCCTGTCTAGTCCCTGCTCCAGCAGCATGGGAATGGGAGAGGGCCCTGGAATGCTAGTCGCAGTGTCCAAGGCGAGGGAGTTGAAATTGGCAACTGAAGCTGTTATGGATAACAGAAAAGCTCCCCACAGCAGGACTGAATGAAAGAAGCGCGCTGATGGTGAAGAAGTCTCAGGAGTACACCCTGGGATGTCACACGTACTAGCAAACTAGAAAAGGGCATCAAGTCTGATCACAAGGCACGTGATAATTTGTGGTTTCACATTTACCTGCAACACAGTTTTCAAAGGACCTCGACAGACAGACAGGAAGTTTGTTAGTTCACGTCTACCTTCTTTCTGGGTGCTGTTACACCACTTGCTAGCCTTGCAGAAGGACTTGGTTTATTTCTTCTTTTCTTTCAGCTTCACTAACCATCACAAGGCATTGGAGGGCTTGTAATGTGCTGGGGACATGATGTGGTCCTAATGGCCGTAAGTCTGGGACTGATCCCTTGTCAATCCTGACTCACATGAGTAGTTATTACTCACCCAATCAGTCCCATTGAAAGTGAAGCATTTGCAAGTTCTGGCTCTATATTAGGACAGTTTGCTAAATACAAGATCCTTTCATGTCACCCACACATAGTCCGCAACCTTGGGCCACATTCCGTTCTCAGCAGCACTGGTTTAAAACTGGAAACACTCCACTGACGTCAATATAGTTGCTCCAGGTACAAAAACAGTGTCACTGATGACCAATTATTTCTATTACGATTTAAGCTCTGAACAACACAACATTTTATGCAAAGTGAGAAGTATGAACAGAAGTTGTTAGAGGGGAAACAGGTAGCATACCTACAGGAGCATATACAGAATTCCCTGGGCTAACAGACTATGCACCAAACCCTGCTCATTTTACTCACACAAGCACTCCAATAGATTTTAATAGGATCACTTGCACAAGAAATCTGATCAGGATTTGCTCCTATATGGCTGTATCATCAACAAGTTCATCTGCACTGCCTTAAGGGTGCCAAATGGAATTTAATTTCACCAGCCTGTACATACAATAAGCTACTAGTTAGGCCAGAGATTCTCAGCTTGGGGGCTAAGACTTCACTCAACAGGGGTCAAACGACCATCCTACCCTTCACTCCCTCCAGGAGGGGTACAGCCTTGGTGGGAGGGGAATTCTGAGTGGGTCCCGCTATGGAAAAGGTTGAGAACCCCTGTGCTAATCCATAAACAAATGTCTGACATGTAGCAAAAGGATCTCAGCCCTAATTAATGCTCATTTCCATAGTAATTTGCTTCAAAGAAGTGCTGGGAAAACACCTTAAAAGGTGCGGGTGGGGGGGCAAGGTAGTTGCAGTGAAGCCTCTGACCTGCCTTCCTGAATTGGGCTGTGGATCTTGAGAGAAAAAAGTCTCTCAGGTGTTTTGAGGTCTGACTGATTCCAGTTGAACCAGAAGTATTACGAGAAGAGCCGCTTTTGCAGCATTCTAGCATTTCCACCTCAGCCCAGGAAGTAGAGCTGCAGCAAAACAACAAAAAGAATGAGTTTAAAAAAACCCCTACACCCCTCAAAGTCAAAGTGAACTCTTCTGAACTTCAAAATAAATAAATAGGCTGCGGATAAATAAAAAACAAACAAACAGTTGTAGCTAAAAGTGCAGCCTAGTTCTAATTTTATTCAAATTCTAATTTGATTTAAATTTTACTCTAATTTGATTCAAATTCTCTCATAAAAAGGACTCCAGTGTTCTACCCTTCAGCAGCTTCTTGTCTTACTCACACCAGTCCAAATCAAGAGTGCCTCCTTTAAAGTCAATGGAGCTACACAAGTATAAAACCAGTGGGAGGGCAGAATCTGGCCCTGCATCTTACAACAGAAAGGAATAGCTATTGACTACAAAATACAACAGTATACTAGAGTAACAGCACAAGCCATTTGCAGGGACTTTTTCTTTTGTGTACGTTGTGGAGTTTTGGACCATTGCTATGGAATGCTATATTGTTCTATAGTAATGGACAGGTCCTAAGAACCAGGTCTGTGCTATGTACTAAATGGCGATATCTTGGCTAACCAGGTGATCTTTGGGGACTCACAAAGGATCATATGTCAGCTTTAAGAAACAGAGAAATCAGAAATATAGACTCAGTGAAGAGGTCTCTCAGTAGCCCTCAGGGGGATGTGAAGGAGGGACTAATGGAAGAATGACGAGTGACTATGCATCCAATGAAGTGAGCTGTAGCTCACGAAAGCTCATGCTCAAATAAATTTGTTAGTCTCTAAGGTGCCACAAGTACTCCTTTTCTTTTTGAGTGACTATGTGCCAATTTTCACCTCATGCCACTTACTGCAGTATGTGAAACATCCCAGCCATCAACTGCAAAACAGAACTGTAACCCCAGCCCAGAGCCATAGAGATAAACAAAGATTTTTATCTATGGGCAGGTTATAAACACTCTCCACTGAGCTAAGGTCAGGTCAGGGTTCACCACCTCCCTGCAGGCTCAGGTCTATCAGAGATCTCCACCCTCAGCCGGGCCCATCCCATGCAATGTAGGCAGAGGCTAAAGCAGATTTAATAATTTTATTAAGATGATGTTGAAGTAAAAAGAAAACGGTACAGAGTTTAAGCATAGAAGTTTCTGGTTATCAGGGAATAAAGTACAGATTATCAAGGGGTGCGAAATTCAGTTTAGGAACGGGTGGCATAAGGAATACATAATCTGCAATCTCCCCGACGGGGGGTAAAAGTTTAATGGGTCAAAGTACAGGCATTGAGATATGGGGGTATATTGTCCATATAATGGCTATGTTCAGGTGTGGAGTATAATGAGTGGATACGATTATGAGGATGGATTTACCCTCATTTGGTGGGATTTAATGTTCAGTGAGTTTATGGTTCCAGTTCATATGGTCCAATGGAAAAAGTCTCTCAGTCCCTTTCCCATAGTTGATGCACGATGTCGTACCAGCTCACACCTCCTGGTACTGTCAGTGGCCAGTGATGTGTTCGATGTAGATGTCCCTGGACCATCGGATAGTGTCCGAGACCATGAGGCGCGGCATGAGCCGTGCGTAGCGTCAACCGATCCCACAGGTCCGCAGCACACGCTCGTTGCAGGGGTCCCAAGCGCCCGGGCTCCGACGATCAGGGCATCCATCTGCACCTCGTAGCCCTTCGCTCTCAGGGTGTCAGCCAGGGGGGCGTATTTTTCCAGCTTACGAGCTCGGGCTTCGAGGAAGGCTGGGGTCCTGTTCTCAAAGGAGACCGTGACGTCGACGAGGATGATCTTTTTCTGGGCCTCGTCGGTGACTATCACGTCGGGTCACAACTGGCTGTCAGTACCGGGGATGGCGCAGTTCACGGCGACCTCCCCCAGGCGCGGGGCGATGGCTTTCACCAGGCGATTCTGGATGGCATTGTGGCACAGCTGCCAGGCTCTGGAGTGGGGCTTGCAGCTGCACAGGACATGGGGCAGGGTCTCGGAGTAGCCGCACTTCCTGCAACGCTTGTCTCGGTTCCCGTGGCGGACGGCTCCGTTGAGCAGGACGCAGTTGAGCTGGGCATGGTGGATGAACAGCCAGTCGGCGAAACGGGTGAAGCCGCCCCCGGCGAGGAAGTGGTTGCTGGCGTCCCACTTGCTGGTCAGTTCGAAGGCTTTACCCTGGTCCGGTTCACGCTTCAAGGTTTCCATGTACAGTGAGTGGATGGCTGCCTTCAGGGTCCTCTCCAGCAGGCCCCTGACGCTCGGGGTGATGATGGTGTTGTCGGACCTGATCTGTGGCACCAGGACTCCCAGCTCCTGGCGCTCCTCGCACCACTCCCAGCGGCAGCTGATGCGCTTCCCCAGGCGACGCGTGGC
This sequence comes from Natator depressus, assembly GCF_965152275.1. Taxonomy (NCBI): domain Eukaryota; kingdom Metazoa; phylum Chordata; order Testudines; family Cheloniidae; genus Natator; species Natator depressus. The sequence continues at coordinate 14,832,259 of NC_134238.1, read as the reverse complement.
ATTGCGAGCGCGGGACCACAGTGAAGCGATGTCGTGCCCGTCCCATCCGAATTTGCCATCCAGGGAACCGCTCAGGAAGGTGGCGGTGTCTTGGTTGGAGAGGGCTCTGCCGAGCCGCTTCTTTGTTGCGTCATGGAGGGCGTTTGCTGCGATGTTCCTTACCATGGCATCGGGACACGTCAGCAGGCGGAAGGCGTGGGTGATCACCGCGATGTCACACAGGTCACCCATGCAGGGGACATTGGCACCGCCATGCCTGTGGGCGATGTAGACCAGCTCATTGCTGGCTCTCTGGGGAAGGAACAGCCACTTCTTCACCAGCTGCCGGACAATTTTGTCTGCCTTGTTGAGGGGTACCTTTGCCACAGCGGATCCCCTTAGGACGAACGAGATGCAGGAGATCAGGAAGGTGTTCAGGGCGTTTTATCTTCTGCCACGGTGCTAGCAAGGAGGCGTTGATCTTGGCAGCATCCTGCAAGATCTCCTGGATGGTGTCCCCGGATGTCTGCCAGACATGGAAACCCGTCAGCATGCCGAGGTGCTGGTACGCCTGCCCCTCTGCCAGGGGGATGACGGGCTCGCCCTGGATCTGGAACCCTGTCGTCTGCTGCCATCGATATGGAGAGTTGCGTACTTCTTTGCATTGAAGCGAAGCCCCATCCGATCGGCAGCTCGACTGGTAGCTTCTAGCATACGTTGGAGGTTCTCTGGGTCATCCGCGGTCAGGACCAGGTCATCCGCGTAAGCCAGGACGCTCACCCTCTCACCATGGAGGTTGAAGCCATCTGTGCCATTGGAGATCGCTCACAGCCACGGCTCCATGGCTAGGTTAAAGATGAAGGGGCTGAGGCGACAGCCCTGCTTAACTCCGCTCCGGATTGGGATCTCGGCGGTCTCCCCTTTGACCGTGTGAATGGTGGTGCTTCATCCCTCGTACACCTCTTGGATCACGCGAAGGAACTTCTCTGGCATCCCAAACTCCTGGCGCGTGGCAAAGATGTGGTGGTGGGGCATGGACCCAAAGGCGTTAGCCAGGTCGAGCCATGCTACCATGCACTGCCTCCGTGCCCTTCTGGCCATTTCGATGGTAGTTTGGAGGACAAAGTTGTGTTCATAGCAGCCCTCGCAGGACATGAAGCCTTTCTGGATGGAGCTGATGGCTCCCCCGCTCACTGACCACTCCGTGATCCTTGATGCCAGGCAGCTGGCATAGAGCTTGTACATTGTGGAGCAGAAGGAGATGGGGCTCCAGTTGCTGGGGTCATCCCGCTCACCCTTCTTGTACACCAGTACCATCATGGCCTTCTTCCAGGAGCTGGGAGTCCAGCAGACGCTTGCACTGGTTGAAGAGCATGGCGAGGACCAGGCAGCCGGGATTTCGCTTTTTCAGGAGGCTGTAGGGGACGCCGTCTTTCCCAGGAGCTGTGTTTTTTGTTTTTGAGAGTCTGGCCATCAGTTCCTTGGGCGTATAGTCAGTTTCCAGGACACCTACTTCGTCGACACGGGGCAGGGGGCGGAGGCACTCTGGGCGCTGCGCGTCATTCTGGGCTGTGCAGTCGAATACATCCTTGAAGTAGCTGTAGAGACACTCAGATGGGATCATGCAGTAGGGCGAGGGCCCGTCTAGGATCTCCCTCATGGCCTTGGAGTGGTTTGCCCGGTACAGCTTTCGGATCCTTGAAGCCGCTGCTGGATCGTAGCGGCGGCTGGCGTCTCTACTTCTGGCTCCCCTGGTGGTGGTGTTGTGGTTTGGAGCAGGCGTTCTGTAGGCAGGCGGGGCCGTCTGGAGATGGTTCAAACTCCTGGTTCAAACTCCTGGTTCAAACTTCTCCTGGGTACGATTTCCGCAGACAGTTCTTGGGTGAGCCTGTCTACGAGGAGGTCGAAGTCATCAAAGGAAGCGGCCACTTGTAGCTCCTCGGTCCAGGCAGTCTGCCACGGAGTGGCAGCCCTCACCATCGGCTGCTGGCCCTCATGGTCCTCGACCTCATCTGGTGCAGGCTCAAAGCCTGTGTGGTCGGCCTGCCGTCTATCTCGTGGGTCAGGATTCCCTTCGGTTGGGTGCTGGGGCGGGATCTCTGGCAGGATGCTGATGTTGCTAGTGGTCGGAGAGACGCGGTCTGGCTCGGGGGTTGCTGGGACACCGCTAGTCCTTCTATGAGTGGCTGCTGCCTGGGCGATTGCTGCTGGAGCGTGAGATCTCCCGTAGGCAGTGTCCCGCAGAATGGACTTGGGGGCCATGCTGGGCCGTCTGGCGATGAAGGCCCGGTGCTTTGCTGTGGCTGCGGGGCTGGTTCCTCCAGTAACGTCTGGAGTTTGTAGGGCGATCTGGGGCATGGTGCTGGCTCCTCCGGTGGCTGGAGCTCGCAGGGCGGTCTGAGGCGTGGCACTGCCTCCTCTGGCTGCTGGAGCTCATAGGGTGGTCTGAGGTGTGGCTCTGGCTCCTCCGGCAGTTGGAGTTCGCAGGGGGGTCTGAGGGGCGGCACTGGCTCTTCTGGCGACAGGATCTTGAGCAGCTATGCGCAGTGGGGCACTGATCCTTCTGGGGACCGGGACGTGCTGGACAGGTGGCAAGGTAGCACTGAGTCATCTCAGTATGGAGATTTGCTTGGCGACATTCACACATCATCATCTGACTCTATTGCTCCTGCTCTTTGTGGCAACTTCTACAAACTGTTTCATGAAAGTGATACCACCGTTAAACACAGAGAGCCACAGTAGTGCTTTGTGGTGTTCTGTGCTTTACCTGGCCCTGCTGTTTTTTTTGGGAGGGGGGCGGGGGGAGACTTGCTGCACACCTATGAATATAACACTGTCAATGCAACTATTTAATTTTGCGGTGCTTGCTGTACATCTATGATTATTACGGTGTGTTTGTCACTGATACTGAGTTGTGTCACACTGTCTGGTAACAAGTGGGTGTTTTCAGAACTGCTAGGCACTCTGCAGCATCTGTTGTGCACTAATAAAGATGACTTATTTTCCAAATAATAGAATGTTATTCAGTAACGAAAGCAGTGCAAAGAAAAACCTGCACAACTTTAAAGCAAATACATTAAAAACATAATAAATGCATGGAACAGAACTTAAAGGAAAAGAACATTCATGCCCATTTTACCTTTGCATACAACAACTGTGGCTTTCACAGGGCAGTGTATGTGAAGCTGTGGTAGTCCTTGTCCCCAAGGATGGTGTGGTAGGAGTAGGATGCAGCCCCTGATGCCTGGTGGAACACTGGGGGTGGCGGTGTAGGGAGGTTTGTGATGGGGTTCTCCCTGGATGGCAAAGGGAGGCGAGCATGGGCTTGTTGAACCTGTAGGTCCACAAGCGTCTGCAGCGTCTGTGTTTGCTACCAGAGAAGCCCCCTTATGTCCTGGTGCATCTCCCTCTCCTTTTCCTGCTGGGCCTTTCCCCTGTCCAGTCTTTCTTCTCCAGGCTGTCTGCTGTGTCCACTCTCCAAGCCCTTTGCTCATGGTCTGATGCAGCACTGGCTTGCAGGATCTCACTGAACATGTCATCCTGAGTTCTCTTCTTTCTCCTACTTATCTGGTTCAGGGATTCCACGGGTGCAGAGTGGGAACCCCTCAAGGTCACAAGGGCAGCAGCTGCAGACAAAGCACACACAGAGGTACCATTGTCAGTATAGTCACAACGGAAAGTGACAGTGAAGATTCAGAACTCCCTTCCCTTGGTCCCTTAATGTTGACTCAAGACAGGCTTATTGACACTACTGCTTCAGATTTCTTGTGCACAGGGCCACTCACAGCACCAGCCATGGTGAGTATGGCCCACCAGGGGTGAGGGAAATGAGGAGGGAATTGCTTGATTTCATGAAACGATGAGTACCGGGCAATGGCTCTGAATACTGGCACCATTTTCCACAGTCAGTAGTGAGTTTAGCTGATCTCACTCCTGAGCATAACAAAGGCAGAGAGAGCCCAGCTGCTCTCTCTTTGGTGTCCCGAAGCCGCCCAGGACCGTATGCTGCGTCCTAGATCATCCCTGGGAGGTGTTTTTTTAATTTGTTCTTAAGATTCCACAGCCTCTTTAAGTAACCCGTTCTAATGCCCTTAACTATCCTTATAATTAAAACATTTTCTCTAAACTCTAATTTAATCTCCCTTGCTGCAAACTGAGCTGATTACTTCTTGTTCTGTTGGTGGACATGAAGAACAAAAGAACGACCATACTGGGTCAGACCAAAGGTCCACCCAGCCCAGTATCCTGTCTACCAACAGTAGCCAATGCCAGGTGCCCCAGAGGGAGTGAACCTAACAGGTAATGATCTAGTGATCTCTCTCCTGCCATCCATCTCCCACCCTCTGACAAACAGAGGCTAGGGACACCATTCCTTACCCATCCTGGCTAATAGCCATTAATGAACTTAACCTCCATGAATTTATCCAGTTCTCTTTTAAACCCTGTTATAGTCCTAGCCTTCACAACCTCCTCAGGCAAGGAGTTCCACAGGTTGACTGTGTGCTGAGTGAAGAACTTATCCCCCCTTAGTCTCCTCTTTTCCAAGCTGAAAAGTCCTAGCCTCTTTAATCTCTCCTCATATGGGACCCGTTTCAAACCCCTAATCATTTTAGTTGCCCTTCTCTGAACCTTTTCTAATGCCAGTATATCTTTTTGGGGATGAGGGGATCACAACTGTATGCAGTATTCAAGATGTGGGCATACCATGGATTTATATAAGGGCATTAAGATATTCTCCATCTTATTCTCTATCCCTTTTTTAATGATTCATAACATCCCGTTTGCTTTTTTGACGGCCGCTGCACACTGCATGGACGTCTTCAGAGAACTATCCATGATGACTCCAAGATCTTTCTCCTGATTAGTTGTAGGTAAATTAGCCCCCCATCATATTGTATGTATAATTGCCGTTATTTTTTCCAATGTACATTACTTTACATTTATCCACATTAAATTTCATTTGCCATTTTGTGGCCCAATCACTTAGTTTTGTGAGATCTTTTTGAAGTTCTTCACAGTCCGCTTTGGTCTTAACTATCTTGAGCAGTTTAGCATCATCTGCAAACTTTGCCACCTCTCTGTTTACCCCTTTCTCCAGATCATTTATGAATAGGTTGAATAGGATTGGTCCTAGGACTGACCCTTGGGGAACACCACTAGTTACCCATCTCCATTCCGAGAACAATTGATCACCACCCTCTTTATAACAGCCTTTTACATATTTGATGACTTATTATGTCCCCTCGTCTTTAGACAAAAGATGTCCAATTTTTTCATCCTTTCCTCACAAGCCAGGCTTTCTATGCCTCTCATCATTTTTGTTGCTCTCCTTTGGACCCTCACAGTTTGTCCCTATCTTTTTTAAAGTGTGATGCCATGGTCTCCAGGCCTCACCAATACCGAGCAGAGAAGAACAATTGCCTCCCGTGTCTTACATACAACATTCCTGTTAATACATCCCCTCATGACATACGCCTTTTTCACAACTGCATCACACTGTTGGCTCATATTCGATTTGTGATCCACTTTTACCCCCAGATCCTTTACAGCAATACTAGGGCCTAGCCAGTTATTCCGCATTTTGTAGTTGTACATTTGATTTTTCCTTCCTAAGTATAGCACTTTGCACTTGTCTTTCTTGTCTTATTGATGTCAGACCAATTCTCCAATTCAGCTAGATCATTTTGAATTATAATCCTGTCCTCCAAAGTGCTTACAACTCCTCTCAACTTGGTGTCCTCTGAAAATTTTATAAGCGTACTCTCCACTCCACCATCCAATCTGTAATGAAGATATTGAATAGTGCTTGACCCAGAATGGGCCCCTGTGGAATCCAGCTTGAAATGTCCTTCTAGTTTGACAACAAACCATTGATAACTATACTTTGAGAACAGTCTTTCAACCAGTTTTGTGCTCATCTTTTAGTAATTTCACATAGACCATATTTCCTACTTTGCTTATGAGAATGCCATGTGGGACTGTGTCAAAAACCTTTAAGAGTCCTGATATATCATGTCTACTGCCTCCCCCTTATCCATGAGGCTGGTAATCCTGTCACAGAAGAGAATTAGGTTGGTTTGGCAAGATTTGTTTTTTGACAAATCCATGTTGGCTATTACTTATCACCTTATTATCCTCTAGGTCGGGGTGGCCAAACTGTGGCTTCAGAGTCACATGCAGCTCCTTGTGTAGGCACCAACTCCGGGACTGGAACGACAGGCACCCACTTTCCAATGTGCTGGGGGGGGTGCTCACTGCTCAACTCCTTGCTCTGCCAAGGACCGTGCCCCCACTTCACCCCTTAGCGCCCCTCCCCTGAGCCTGCCATGCCCTCAATCCTCCCCCCCCCCGCAAGCCTCCTGCATGCCATGAAACAGCTGATTGGGGGGTGCGGGGAGGGAGGGGGAGAAGCTGATCGGTGGGGCTGGGAGGGGTGGGAGGCTCTGGGAGCGGAGCGGGGTGCTGATGTGGGGGCTGCTCATGTATTACTGTGGCTCTTTGGAAATGTACACTAGTAAATTTTGGCTCCTTCTCAGGCTCAGGTTGGCCAGCCCTGCTCTAGGGGCTTACAAATTTGTTCTGTTTTTTTGTTCTGTTTTTTTTTTCTGGGTATCAAAGTTAGGCTGACTGGTCTATAATTCCCTGTGTCCTTTTTGTCCCCCCTTTTAAAGAAAGTTACTGTTTTTGCCCCTCTCCAGTCCTCTGGGACCTCACCAGTCCTCCATGAGTTCTCAAAGATTAATGTTTCTGAGGTTGCTTCAGTTAGTTCCTTCAGTACGCTAGGATAAATTTCATCAGGCCCTGCCAATGTGACTACATCTAAATTATCTAAATATTCCTAAACCTGTTCATTGCCTACTCTGGCCTTTGTTCCTTCCCCCTCACTGTTAATAGTGTGTTAAGTATCTTATCACAATTAACTGTTTTCGTGAAGACTGAAGCAAAAGAGGCATTAAACACTTCAGCCTTCTTGGTGGTATAAATAATAAGCTTTCCAATGGGGCAAATCCTGGTCCCTCTCAAGTCACCCCTCGTTGCTCCATGTTATTATTAACTATTTGTATTACAATAGCATCTGGAGGCCCACAAATGCGATTGGGACCTCCCTATTGCTTTAGGTACATGTGCAAACACATAGTGACAGATAATCCCTTGCTTGCAAAATTTACAGATGGTCTTAACTTTAAGTACTGAGCACAGTCCCATTGATGGCAATGACACTTCTCTCAGCGCATAAAGTTAAGCATGTGCGTAAGTCTTGGCAGGATCAAGTCTCAATAGAGAAGACGTACAAAGGATGGGAGAAAGGAAGGCTTGTTATTCCCATTTTACACATGGAGACTGAGGCAGAGAGACATCAAGGGCCTGATCCAACTCACATTGAAGTCAATTGAATGAGGCCCATGGACTTCCATGGAAATTGAATCCAACCCCAATAGACCTGCCCAAGGTCACATCGGAAGTCTGTGACAGAAGCAGGAGTAGAACCCAGCGTCCCAGTCCAGAAAATGAAAGGGACCAGATTGCCAGAGTAGGTGTTACATCAGATCTCCCCTCCTCCACCACAGTAGTGCCTATACTGCACCTCATCCTTGAGCTGGAGGCGAGCGAATGGAGGTCAGGCTTGGTGTTTATTCAGTCCTTAATACATTTCTCCTGAGGCTACCAACAGCCTGCCAGTCAGTTTAATGTTGGTTTTAGGCCAGTGCCTGAGTCCTGAAAAAGGAAGCACTGGAACACACTTCCGGAAATACTGGAACACCATTCCAGCTCCCACATAAACAGCCGGAACAGCATTCTGGCACAACTCAAGCCCTGTTTTTAGGTATATGGGAACATGTCCACTCGGGTCAGGGCTGAGACCCACTAAAAAACTGTCACAGAGACCATTAAACATCCCATATGTAGCAGCAACTTCCAATCCAATAAATTTGAACCAGGAACCTGGAGGAGAAAGGCTACATGTTCCATTATGACCGTTCCCCTGCGTCATCCAGTCAGTCCCCTTCGCTTTGTCATTTGTGTTACTGACTTTTACAGCTAGTGACAAAGGTTGCATTGTCAAAAGACACAATGCAGAAAATGAGTAATAGGAGAGAGATCAACATTTTTAACAAGTCTACTAAATCCTGCTAGAAAAGTTCACAAAAATGATCACCACAGAGACAACTAAGCATAGGAAAAGTATTGAGTATCCTTAGCCTGGTCAACTTAAGCCGATGCAGCCAATTTGTCAGGAAGAATATGAACGTGGGGGGTGACATTGGGACTCGATTCTTTGGGCTTGCCTGCACTAGAAAGTCGTACCATTTTAACTATACCAGGACAGTTAAAGTGGTACAACGCTCATAGTATAGATGCAGGTATATGGTGTAATGGTGCTTTACATTGGTATAGCTATTCCTGTGTGGGAAGGTGTAGAAGGGTGCGGCGGGAGCTTGTCCCTCTCCGGGGCGGCGGGAACCACGCCGCCTCGTTACGTCTGTCCGGTTCCGTCGGGGAACTGGTCTTGCCGTGGGGTCTCGCGCCGCGGCAGCAGTAGAGGCAAAACAAGGGCTACGCACACCCGGGTGGCGGGCAGTAGCGAGCCCCGCGCTCCGGTCCTTGGACAGGGATGGAGCAAACTGTTAAGCAATAAGACGAGGCCCTGGGCTAGGGCAGGCGGCAAAGAATCCGTAGCTCAGGCCCTCAGGCAGGGGCTGAGCAAACAAAGGAGCTCAAGAGGCCCAGGCCCTGGGTCAGGGTGGGGCTGTACAGAGGCACTGGCTCAGGCCCTCAGGCAGGGGTTCAGCAAATAGTTAAGTTCAGCAAGCCCAGGCCCTGGCTCCGAAGGGCCTGGGAGCGGGGTAGACTGCCACCCACACGTTGGGTGGCGGGGGGACGCAGGCAGAGGTGAAAGTAAGCTGGTATGCCCCAGTACAGTGTACTGGCAAGAGCCGGTGCACCGTACTGGGGCAGCCTGGCTTCCCCAGGGGGCAATTTAAAGGGCCTGGGGCTCCCAGCAGTGGCTGGAGACCCAGGCCCTTTAAATTGCCTCCAGAGCCCCGCTGCTGGAGCCCTGTGGTAACGGCCGCGGGGCTCCGGTGACTATTTAAAGGGCCCAGGGCTCCCCTGCTTCTGCTGCCCCAGCCCTTTAAATAGCCGCTGGAGCCCCTCCGCCACTACTCCTGGGCTCCGGGGGCTATTTAAAGGGCCGGGGCTCCAGCTGCCTCTGCCGCCCCGGTCCTTTAAATAGCGTCTGGAGCCCCGCCACTTCCCTAGGGGTCCAGCGGCTAATTAAAGGACCGGGGCAGCAGAAGCAGGGGAGCCCCAGGCCCTTTAAATAGCCCCCAGAGCCCCAGGCTTCTGCTGCTACCCCGGTGGGGAAGGGGGGGAGGGTGAGAAGGAGGAGGAGGAGGAGGAGAAGGAAGGGGGGAGGAACTTACCTTGCAGGGTGGGCTGGGGCTGGCTCTGACCCCCTCAGCCCCACCCCTTCCGCCCTAGGGCTCCATCCCTTCCAGGGGCCAGAGCTGGCCCCAGCGTACCGGTAAGTCACTTGACTTACTTTCACCCCTGGACACAGGCCCACCCACTCCACTGCGTCCCAGCCCGGGGCCCTAGCAGCAGCAGAAGGCCTGCGGCTTTGTCAGTGGGGATCCTGGCCGCAACACACTGACATCGGCTCTGGGTGTGCTGCAGCTGGACTAGGGGCAGCTGCTGCCGGGCTACTTCCTCCCTCCCCCTCTAGAGGTACCTGCGTCGGGACGGTGTCCTCCAAGGAATCAAGCACCATGGGGTCCTCAGGGTACCCGGCGAGCGGTAAGCTTGGCAGCTCCTCTGGGTAACTTGCCACGGGCAGGCTTAACTGCTTCTCCCGGGTCTGGTCGGCATCAGGCCTCGGCTGGTCTGGCCAGTCCTCGGGTTGGTTGCTAGTTGTAGGAGTCTCCCAATCGGGAGCTAGGCCACAGGCGTCTGGCTTCTCCAGCGTCTGAGGCCCTAGTGAGCTCTGGGGTGGGGCTTTTGTACTTCCTGTCCTGCACCTTGACCTCTGGGGAGCCGGGGCAGGCTCCACTGGCTCCACCCACTTTTGCGTCTGGAGGGGCTCGTCCCTCTCCGGGGCGGAGGGGAACTACACCACCTCGTTACAGAAGGGGACTAACTAGACTGGTAGAAGTCACCTTTACAGCAGTAAAACTGTGCCCAAACTAGGGGATGTTCTAGAATAACTATATTGGGAATCGCTCCCCTAACCTAAAACTTTTAAATGTAGACAAGGCCTTAAGATGAAATCCTGGCCCCACTGAAGTCAGGGGCAACACTCCCATTAAGTTCCATAGGGTCCAAGTTTCACTCTGTATTCACGCCCCCCCACCCCCTTTTCTTTGTTTCCTTCAGGAGCAGGGTTGAGCCATGCTTTCTTATCAGGGTTTTCTTCATGAGCTGGAGCTCCTATTGCTCCCAGATGGTAATAAATCCTGTATAAATCTCACAGGCTTCAAGCTAGAAAATGTGATAGTACTGGAATTCCTTGTATTGTTCTCATGTTATATCTTTTATGGCTCAGATCCAAGTCCTTATAAAGCCAATGGACTTCAGTGGGAGTTGGATTGGACTTTATGTGAATTATTGTAATGATCTTTGAGAAGTAAGAAATAATCCCCATTCTTCCAATATATCACTGACAAGGATTTACAGCGGAGAGTAGATTATGACTTTAGATAAAGATAAGATATGTGGATGTGTTTGAGTAACTATTGTAGAGACAACCCAGATACAACAGTGAGGAGTGGTGGATCAATGCTTGTAATATCAATATTAATAATAAAATCAGAATATTTTGATTTTTTCTTTAATTTATCACTGGAAAGAGCAGGTCTCATCTTTATTCTGTAGCAGCGTTTGGAAGATCCGTTCTTATGAAGCCAGCAGTATTCTCTGACATATCGCATCCACCTCATTTTTATTCATTAAAAAACACAAAAACCCAGAGCTGCGAAATAGGGATTGATTTCAAGCAATAGCTGCAAAATATTGCCCACAGGGTAGAAGTTATCTCAGTTGTAAAATAATACACGAACTAAATTTCACAAGCTCTGTAATTTTTCTCTCCCCAGGGCAATATTTTACAACAATGGCCCGCAAGCCAATTTTTCATAATACAAAATGTTCTGTTACTGCAAGGCTTATTTTTTCTATAATCTGTCTTCTCCCAACACACCTTTCAATCTCCTTCTCGCCCTAACTTCCGCATGATTTGCTTCAGAACTGCATTTTTCTCAACCTGGTTTGTCAAACCAGGATCTCCATTTCTTTCTTTGAAATGTGAGTTTGAACTAAAGTGTTAATAATTCCCAGCATTGAGAGAGCTTTTCATTATTCATGCTTTGAAGACTCCATCAGAGGTAAAGAAGTTTTATTAGCCCCATTTTAAAAATGGGAGAAACTGAGGCACAGAAGTCCAGTTACTTAATCAAGATCACAGAAGAAGTCAATCCAAGCCAGAACTAGGATTCAGGAATTCTGTATTCCCAGTTCTGTGCTCAAATCGACTCTATCATACGTCTCTAAAGTATAGATAGCACTTTAACTAACAACAAGTGATTTTAAACTCTATAAAGCAGCAGCTGAGGGCACCGCTAAAGTTAAGGGTGCTTTACGGTTCCCATTTCAAATGAAATTTTCTGAGCTTACAACACTGTCATAATAACTAATGCCCCAACCAGGCAGAGGGTATGTCTACACTAGACATGCTACAGGTGCAGCACTGTAGTGATGTGGTGTAGACAATTACTACAGGAGTTCTTCTGTCACTGTAATAAATCCCTCTCTCCAAGAGATGGTAGCTAGGTCGATGGAAGAATTCTTCCGTCACCCTAGTGCTTTCTACACTGGGGCTTAGGTTGGCTTAACGACATCTCCCAGGGATGTGAATTTTTTGTAATTAGGTTGACCTAACTTTCTAGTGTAGATCAGCCTTTACACGCAGGAGCACTTTTATGCCCAGAAGTAGAGCCATGGATGCAAAGTTATTCATGCTTGCAAGAGCTGGTCTACACTGAAAAGATACATTGGCAGATCAACAACTTTCTGGGGAGTGAAAAATCCACACCGCTGAGAGGCGTAGTGAAGCCGATTGAAACGTGGCATAGACAGCACTATGTCAACAGAAGCCTTCTTCCCTCAGGTCGAGGGTCCGCTACCACATCTCCGGGAGGTGGATCACCTACAGCAACGGGAGGGGTTCTCCCGTCACTGTAGTAAGTGTCGACACTGAAGTGGTACAGTGACGCAGCTACAGCTGTGCTGCTGTAGCGTTTTAAGAGTAGCCATAGCTTCAGTATTCATAGGACTGAGGCTTAGACTGTGAGCTCTGTGGAATCGGGTTATTCTGTGTTATTCTGGAATTGTGTTATTCTGTGATTGTACAGCACCTGGCACAATGGAGTCTGGGTCCATGACTAGGGCTTCTAGGTGCAACTGCTATACACATACTAAATAATAATAATTTAAAGGGGTACTGTCATGCTAAAAATCAAGGGCCTGATTCTCACTTATGTGAAGACCTCAGTGTCTAAATGTATAAATAAGACTCAGGCCTCAAGTATTTAATAAAAACATCCTTGCCAGGAACAGCTATTGTAACGGAAAGGATTTTTGAAAAAGTCAGTGTCCTTTAAAAGCTCCAGCTAACCTATGCAACATACAGTAGGTTTTAGTACTGGCAGAGGATGTGTGCGGGACATGCTGGGAGAAGATGTTTCTTTTCACAGCTTTAGGTTAGGGTGGCTTACTTCATCTTGACCTTCATGTACATAATATGATTTATTAATGGTGTTAGCGGCAGATCCAACATTACTAATTAATGCAGCAAATTTGTTTTCTCCAAATCAAAGTTTAATCCAGAAAGTGGCCCTCAAGGATTTCCAGCAGGAGAATGGTTGAAAATTGTACAGACATGTGGAATAAAAGAGAACAATGTGTTACTCAGAGTACAGAGTAAATGTGGAAGCTGACTGCTCCTAGTTCTTCTCTGGCTCTATGACCTTACTTGCCCATTGTATTTCTGCTAGCTGCCTTTAAGTTGGCAAATCTCTGTATGAACCGTAGGTCAAAGAAATGCATTTGCACCACATGATCCAAATAAGTTTGTTTAGGGATCTGAAGTATGATTTGAAGGGATGGGTCTGAGGCTTTCTTGTGGGCGAGATGCATGTAGAGACTAGAGGATTGGGGAAAGTGGCACCAACAGCTCCCACCAATGCAATGAGAAAAGAAAGAGTCAGGCTTGATTTTTTCATTTTAACCCTTTCTGTGCTATAGAGATTTTAACCAGTCACAAGATTTTCCTATGAAAAAGCCAGGCCACCCAGCCCACAATTCTCCCTGTCTTAACCATGCTGTACAGGGAACCTTAAAAGGACACATTCAAGTTGGATTAGGTCCCATGTTTAGGCTCTATTGTAATATATCCATGGCTACCCATGACATTGTGGCTAGTACTTTGCACATACCATTGCCATACAGAACTTCATAGGAACAGCCAGGTGAGAACTCAGATGATCCATCTCCAAAATCCCAGTCTCCACATATGAAAGAAGAATCTTCACTAGCTGTCAGCAGCACATGGCCCATGACATGCCGATGAGCAAGTCAGATTCCTTCCAGCAGTGCATAGTGATAGTTACATATGCACACTAGCCATTTCAATTACAATACATATAAATCTGCCTTCAACAATCAGCAGCTTTGGGGTATAACCAGATGGCATGAAAGAGGATTTCGCTCTGCATACAATTTGTCCAACATATGTCAGATGCATTAGGATTCATAGCATGTAACACAGAAATGGATGTAGTAAATGCTGATCTTGATTTTGTAGTGCATTTCCACCAAGGACAAAGAAATGAAGCATCAGCCTCTTACCAAAAGTCTAACCTCAAGCCCCAAAGTCCAGTTCTGGCCAGAAGTCCCTCTCCCACTCAATCATAAATTGCTTACCTAATTTAAATCTATCTAGCTAAAGTTTTTATATAGCATCAAACTTGAAATTTGACCCTTCACCTCTCTATTCCTCAATTTCTCCATTTGTGACAGAGGATAAGCTTACCTTGGCCAAGTGTTTTGAGAACCTCAGAGTGTGTAAATCCAAAGTACTATTATTATTATAAATTCCCGCTATGTACCACACTCATGACTGATTTGTGCAGTAGATTATTTATTAATGATGGGGACCATCCATAGCCATTTGCACCAAGCAAAAGTGAGAGTAGCTCTGATCCATGTAGTCACACTGGTTCAATTGCCTCTTCCCTCTTTGAAGCTGCATTATTTGTGTGGCCTTGGAATGGAAGGCCCTTTGCAAAGTATTGCGAGGAGCTCACCTAGTGCAGCAGGAAATTGGAGCTAAGAGAGCAGCCGTAGATCTCTGGCCTCCAGAGAGTGACAACGGAAGGGAATTAATTGGATGCAGTTGGCTCATTCGTGCTACAGATCACTGCATGGTGACAAATCCATTCACTTGGACTGGAGCCTGAGAACAGACACACAAAGCTAATCTGAGCCGTGAGCCTTGCCTTGCCCATCGGAGCACAATGTCCTTGCTCCAGTCTCTTGCTCAGTGGAGTGGGGAGGGAGGTGCTGCTGTGTATGCTCTGAAGCACTGCAGGGATATGTCTACCACCATGGAGGTCTATGTCTTTTTCGTGGCCCTGGCGTTTTTTGTTTTAAAAGGTCTCAAAGGATGGCATTGTAGCATGTCTAGTAGGATTCCTTCATCAATGAGTGCACAAAAGGTCCTGTAAAACAGAGATGGCCAAGGTACAAGCCCATGAACCAAACATGCCCCAGGGGTTTTAACCCAAGTCCCATGACTAACTATCTTCAAAGAGACAAGGTGGGTGAGATAATATGTTTTACTAGACCAACTTCTGTTGGTGAAAGAGAGAAGCGACACAGAGTGCAATATCCTGGGACGCACATGGCTACAACAGCACTGCAATAACTATCTTTAACAGAGACGTGGCTCACAAAGACCAGACCTCCAAGCAGGAAGACTTGCATGGTGGGAGCTGTGGGCTAGAGTGCCCTATTAAAGATGAGTTCGGCTCTGTGGTGGGTAGTCATGTTTATCTGAGGTTTAATAATTAATGTTTGTTGAGCACTTTGAGTATGGAGAGCAATAGATATCATGCGATACAGATTAGGTCTGATGACTTCTGGCAAGTTGCCAACAGGGTCCCCAGCTGGACATAGTTTGAGCATCCCTGCTGTGAAATCAGTATTATTATTAATCTGTATTAGCATAACACGTAGGAGTTCTAGTCATGGACTTGATTGCACTAGCATAAAGCCAAAGAAAGTCCAGGGAAGTGACTCAGACTCAGTTCAGAATCTGGCTCAGTGTTGAAATGTTTTAATTACTACCAAAGAAATTTTTTTTTTTTTTTTTTAAAAAAGGAAGCTTTTTGAAAAAGTTTCCAGTTTAAAGAAAATACCAGTTTCCGTTAAAATAAGTGCTGAATGAAAACATTGGACTGGCTCTAGTCATGACAGCTGTTCATTGCCACATGTATACATCTCCCATGGTGCACTGTAATCTTCCCTCTGACCCAGCTGAGGGGTGTGTGCGCGCGCATCATGGAGGTCATATGACTGTGGTGCATCAATTGAGATGGAGTCCAGTCAGGGAGTCCAGTCTCCAGGGAAGGCTTTAGGCACAAGTCTCCCAAACTACAACTCCCATGAGGCACTGCAGCACCAGTGGCTGATGCAGTTTAACATGAGAGTGACTCTAAACAAAATATTTGCTCGGGTTCAACACACCAAAAAACAAAACATTCCGTGGTGTTAGAACAATTCGTATAGTGGGGGTGCTGAAGGTCATTGAACAAAACTGTAAACCCCTATATATGATGGAAGCCACTTCAAGCCAGGGGGTGTTGCTGCATCTCCAGCACCCCTCGTTTCAGCACCCCTGAAAGCATTCTAAACATTTTTTATTCAGAGATGTCTGAACTTTTCATTCCATGGAAAGGTTCAGTATTTCAACATTTCATCCCAGTCAAGGACAAGAACAAAGGCCAACATTTGGAAGGAAATTCTAAATTAGAAAGAAATTTTGATTTTTGCTCCGCTCTACACAAGAGAAGTTTGCATGGCTGCTGTCTAGGCTCTGTGTGTTTTGTGAATAAAGACGACTTCAGTCTTCTGTGCTACAAATCTATGTGCCACCATCCCTAAATACAAAGACACACAGACACAAACATTGTGGACCAATTCCTCAGCTGATGTAACTCAACATATTTGCATTGGCTTCAATGGTGTTACCCTGATTTACCAGCTGAAGCGCTACCCCGATATGTTTTCTGGTGTTTTTATAGATACACAATTAATATTTTAATGGTCTGTCCAGCATCCTGCGTGTCTTGGCTGGGAGGAAACATGTTTAGCAAATTACTAATATATTATTATATGTATTAAAATGCTGAATAATTGTGGGCATGAGGAACCAATACAAAATCAGGAGAGAGTTGATCTCGTCAGCCTTACACTGTACAAGTAGAATTGATCACATTGGGCTTGACCTCACGCCCTTTGAAATCAATAGCAAAACTTCCACTAGCTTCAGTAGAAGCAGGAGAGGACCAAAATAATGCTGATCTAAAATTTTTTGATTTAAGGACATTAATATCTTTAGACATTTAGTTCCCAGTTTGGTTTGGATAAAGGAGGAACCACAGCCAGCTGGAAATTCTCCAGTAGGTCATTTCCATGCTGTTTACTATTTTGTTTCTTTCAAGTTTGACGGATCAGGGAGATGCAGGTTAGAGAGTTTGTGACAAAAATGTTTTCAAGACAAAGTCATTTAGTCTGTGACCCAGTCACCACTGCCAATGATTTCACACAGAGTGATCATTGCTCCAGATCAGCCAGAACTGCTGAGTAGAACTGGGCAAAACTTTTCCAGCTGAATGTTTTTTCATCAGAAAATGCCAATTTGATTAAAATGAAATTTTTTGTGGAAACAGATTTTTTTCAATTTTTTAATTGGAAATTATCAAAATGTTTAGTTTCAACTTTGCTTTAATGACAGGTTTCAGAGTAACAGCCGTGTTTTTCTTTTTGCGAATACAGACTAGGAGTACTTGTGGCACCTTAGAGACTAACCAATTTATTTGAGCATAAGCTTTCGTGACCTACAGCTCACTTCATCGGCTGCATACTGTGGAAAGTGTAGAAGATCTTTTTATACACACCAAGCATGAAAAAATACCTCCCCCCACCCCACTCTCCTGCTGATAATAGCTTATCTAAAGTGATCAAGTTGGGCCATTTCCATCATACACATTGTAAGGAGAGTGATCACTTTAGATAAGCTATTATCAGCAGGAGAGTGGGATGGGGGGAGGTATTTTTTCATGCTTGGTGTGTATAAAAAGATCTTCTACACTTTCCACAGTATGCATCCGATGAAGTGAGCTGTAGCTCACGAAAGCTTATGCTCAAATAAATTGGTTAGTCTCTAAGGTGCCACAAGTACTCCTTAACTTTGCTTTGACTTTCATATTATATTACTTTTATATTAAAATGTATAATATATAAAATTAAAATGTTTTGACTTTTATATTATAATATCAGTTGAAATAATAAAGTCAAAATGAAACTTTTTGACCTTATCAAACCTAAACATTGTGGTAAGGCTAAAATGAAACATTTCATTTAATAAAAACCTCAGATTTTGAGTTTTCATCACAATTTGGGACAAAACAAAATTTTGAAATCTTGGAATTTCCCATGGGATGGAAATTCCATTTTTCAATCAGCTCTACTGCTGAACTGTTACAACTGGATAGATAGATCACCGAAAGATATAAATTTAGAGCATAATTCTCCACTGTCTTGCACTTTGAGTCATCATTAACATCTGTACAACGTGAGGACAAAGCGCTACAATTCAAAGTTTTGCATAGGTGTAAATGGCAAGACAAGAGGCAAGATAGTTAGAAATCAAGTTCTCTCTCTAGGTTTTCCTAAGGTCTATCACTGCAGTAAGCTCCAGTCAAAGTCAGCCATCTACAGCAAAGGATCAAAATGGTCAGCAGCAAAGCATGTTTCCTCACACAGCAGGGCCAGCGTGCCCCACTCCTCACCTGGAGGGAAGCGTGACAGGGTCCACCAGCCTTTATTTTTGCATTCAGTCTTTGGACAGTCCATTGAGGCTGGCAAGAACATATCAGTTGTGATGGAAAGACCCTTCCAATAGAAAATTGGCTGAGACCCACCAAACTCATTTCACACACTGATACTCAGCTGGCCATTGTATAATTCTCAGCCGAGTATAAAAATATGAATTTCTAATCTTTCCCTTAATGGTTCTGTCTCATATGTCATAGGATTCAAATAGAAGATGCCAGCAGTCTCTCTCTACTGACTGATTGGTTTTAAATGAATGAGTATTATTATTTATTATTTGTGTTGTGGTAGCACATAGAGGCCACCCATCTGGGACCCACTGTGCTAGGCTCTGAACTTACATCTATGGAAAAAATGGCCACTGCCCCAGAGAGCTTACCAACTAAATAAATTAGTATAAATTATTTACTATCAAGTGGATTTAGCAAAATCCATGGTCAAAGAAGAACACTGAAAAGTGAACTTCATGTGCAGGCTTTGTTAGACCCACAATACAGTGGTACTATTTTAACATGTCTCCTGAACAAATATAATGTGATTGGTCTCATCATAAACCCCTGGCTTAAAGTCCATCTGAGGCTCTATCAAAGCCTACAGGCCCCCAAAATGATTTGCACTGAAAGGCTTTTGTTTATTGCTGGCTCTGCTTGAGGTGGTTAATTGTGGGTTCTGCGCCTTGCATCTGTGAGAGATTAAAAAAGCAAAACAAAAAACAGTCCTGGGCAAGTCAGATATAAACAAAGCTGTGAACTCACTCTCCCTGCCCCATGAACATGCCCACACTGACAGTATACGTGCTTTGCTGGGGCACCCAGGGGACTTTGCCAAGACACACTCTCTGTCTCTCTTATGCATAAGCTTTCTTCTTGGTCAGGGTAACACTTACACAGCTCCATAAATACATGGAGCTGTACATACAGCCAAACTGTGTCCTCATTGGAATCAAAAGTAAAATGCTCCTTGCCTTCTCTAGGACCAGGATTTGACCCATAGATTAAGACAAGTTCCTTGCCCCAAAGATCTTACAATTGAGACAAGTGAAGGGAAGGGAAGGTGTGAAGATTATACACCTAGTGATTGGTGTAATGTATTTATCTTACCAATACACCCTAGTTTTAAATTTACTGCACTGTTTAATCTCTAAGGACTCTGCTGTCTCAGTGGCAGGTAGCAATTTTGTTCATTACAGATTGTTACAGAGGAGATACATACACAGTCCTCTTCCAAATATAATAATATGGGCCTTGTCAATTGGACTGTGTTGGAAGGAATTTTTACATGGGGAAGAAAAGGTCAGTATTTGTGAAGGTGCATATAGGGAAATGGGCATGTTGTGATTTACCCAAGACCACACGTTGTCCAAGGAATCCCTGTTTAGGACATAGACCTTCCTCAGCCAGCTCTGGAGGCAGTGCAGGAGAAGTCTGGAAAAGGTGGCACATAGGTGCATGACACCCTGTGGTCTAGGAAGACCAAGCAGGACCAGACTGTTGTGTGAGGACTGATTCAAAGTTGGATGCTGAGATCTTTTCTTGCTAGGCATCTGTCCTGCAGTAAGTAGGCCCTGGCCACAACTGAGTCCAGGACTGCTCCAATAAATTCTGTAGCCATTGAAGGTGTTCAATGGACTTTTCTGGGTTTACTTGACGACCCAAGGAGAGGGAAAGGTTGAGCAGGGTAGTGAGCATTACCTGCACTTCTTGAACAATTGACACTTGAGGAGCCAGTCATCCAGGTAGGGAAATATATAGGGTGACCACATGTCCCGAGTTTATCGGGACAGTCCCAATTTTGGGGTCTTTCTTATATAGGGTCCTATGACCCCCCACCTTGTCCTGATTTTTCTCACTTGCTGTCTGGTCACCCTAGAAATATATGATAGCTCTGACAGTGCAGGTGCACTGCTGCTATGGCCATGACCTTTCTACAAACCCTTAGATGCATGGAAAGTCCAAAGGGGAGCACCTTGTACTGGGATTGGGGTGGATTTGCCAGCACTGGCAATTTCAAAATCAAGATTGGAAGATTTCTAAATCATCTAGGAATGATTTTGGAGACGTTCTGTGGCTTGTGTTAAACAGGAAGGTGGATTAGATGATCACAGTTGTCCCTTCTGGCCTTGGAATCTATGATTCTATAGAAGTGCTCTGAGCTCACCATAAAACACAGGAATTTCCTGTGTGCTAGGTGGATTTCTACATGAAAATAAGCATCCTTTAAAGTAAGAATCGCAAACTAGTTGTCAACATTCAGGGAGGAGATTATATCTGCGAGGGTAATTCTCCTGAATCTTGAGTGGTGGATGAAGACGTTCAACTGCCTGAAATATTTGGAGTAAAAGCCCTTGCCTTGTATTGAGGAGATACCAGCTCTATCATCTCTAGATGGATCAGGGATTCTACCTCCTGCCTGAGAATGAAGGCGATTTGGGGAAGGGATATAGAGGAATTTGGTTGAGATGAAGTCCAAAATCCATTTGTCCAAAGTTAGGTTTTGGAAGGAAACGGGCCAGACGGCCAGTGAAGGGAGTGACGGAGACTGGCTGTGCTGGGACTCGTTGATGGCTCTCAAATATCCTGTCAAAATGCCTTTTTGTAGATGGCTGGGTCTGGAGAGGGGATGGTGGCGGGGTGGTGTATCTGCCACGCTGTACCCGCCACGCTGTACCCGCTGGTGTTTTCTCGGTGGATCATAGAGCCTCTGATGGTAGAATGGTGTGGGGCTGGCCAATATCTGTGTTGTCCTGTCTTAGAGTATTGTCTGTGAGGAGCTGGGTTGTAGATTTCTCAGGAACAGAGGGTGACATGCATGTCTTAGAGTGAGTGAAGTGACTCATTGGTCTTTTCACAGAAAAAGTTATTTAAACTTTCTTGGGAAACCCTGATGACCTCAGCCATGAAGCCAGTCTCATAACTGCCAGATTGCCATGAAGTGAGATGCCACAGTCTCTGTATTGAATGATGCCTGAAGGGATGACCTGGTTAATAATATCTCTTCATCAAGGATAGCCTGGAATTGGGGCCTACTTTCTTATTGTAATTTATTGATGAACTTTGGTAGCTTGTTGTAGTTAATAAAGTTATGCTTAGACACCAGTGCCTGGTAGTTCGCAATATGGAAAAGTGGGCTGGCGGAGGAAAATCTCTTGGCATCCTTATCCAAAGGAGTAAATCTCAATCGATATTGTCTGCTCCACTCCGTGACTGCTTATACCACCAGAGAGTTTGGGTTCAGGTGAAAGAATAAATGCTCTGCCCCCTTAGAGGGAATGAAATATTTCTTTTCAGCCCTCTTGGAAGTAGGGCCACAGGTGGCCGGTGTGCACCAAATGTTATTGGTAGGCTCCAAAATGGCCTCATCAATAGGAAGTGTAACTCTGAAGGGAGCTTGCAACTGGAGAATGGCCAACAGCCTCTGTGTGGGATTCTGAATCTCCTTCAACAGACTCTGGAAGGTTTCAGCAGTCCTACTTAGAACCCCTTGGTACTGTGTGTAATCCTCTAAAGGGGAGAGGGAAACTGGTACTACTGCCTCATCTGAGGATGAAGAAGAAGCCAGAAGCAGATCCAGCGGTACTGGCTGCTCTTGTTCCTCACCCTGCTCCGGGAACAGTTGGGATTCTTCCTCTGGATGTGATCTTTGGCATGAGCAATGCCCCTACTGTTCAAATTCTGGGGCTCTTTTGTAGGGGTCCCAGGCACTCTAGTAATGCCAGTGGGTGGGATTGTAGTGATAGGAGGATGGACCCCTTGGTGGGGTACTGTTGAGCCCTGGTAGGTAGGTAAGGGCCTTGGAGATATGGGTGTTCCCAAGGGCATCTGGAGGCCCTATCCAGGCTGAAATACCATGTATGGGCCATTGGCAGAACTGATAGCACCATCTCCTGCTCTTCTTCAGAGTAAGAGTCATTGGCCTTGAAGGGCAGAGCCATCAGTATCTGTTGGGTTTTGGTAGCTCGGCCAGTGGTGTAACCAGATGTGACAGGGTGCTGAGGCCTGATAGGTCAGCACTCTGATCACTGTAGCCTCAATCAGTTTCCACACTGATGGTTGTGGAGGAAGTAGGGAGGCATGAGACAATCCAACAGGGAGGCTGGGTGAATTAGGGAACTAATTGGCTGTAGCAAAGCTAGACTCACCAGTGCGGCACCTCCTGCTGGTCATCATGGGAATTAGCTCTTCAGCCTCCAGAGCACCCTCTGCTGGCTGATGTCTCGCTTGCCTCAGGCCCCCATGTCCCTCCCAGACCCCAGTGCTCCTTACCCTGGGGTTCTGCCCTCTGCAGTACCCCCACACTCTGGGTGTCCCCTCCCAGGGGAACCCCCACCCTTTACACCCACCTTGCCTCAGTGGCTACTGCCAGTCATCATCTAGCCCCCACTCACTGGGGCAAACTGCAGTCTGTAAAAGACCACTCATCATGGCATGGGGGTCAGACCAGCTGCCTTTGCCTAACTCTGGGCTGCAGTCTCTGTTTTGGCCTTTAACCAGGCCTGCAGCCTGGGGATTTGCCAGGCTGGAGCTGGAGCTGGAGCTGGAGCTGGAGCTGGAGCTGGAGCTGGAGCTGGAGCTGGAGCTGGAGCTGGAGCTGGAGCTGCTCTGCTCTGCTCTGCTCTGCTCTGCTCTGCTCTGCTCTGCTCTGCTCTGCTCTGCTCTGCTCTGCTCTGCTCTGCTCTGCTCTGCTCTGCTCTGCTCTGCTCCCAGGCAGCCAGGTCCTTTACCCTCCAAAGCTGGAGAGAGACTGACTTGGCCCCTGGCTCACAGCCCTTTTATAGGGCCAGCTGCGGCCTGATTGGGGCGTGGCTCCAACTGCCGCTGCTTCCCCAATCAGCCCAGTCTTTTCTCTCAGGAGCAGAGTGACTGCCCTGCTACACTGGCCCATCAAATGACTAGCTTGATAAAAGGCAGGAAGGTGGTGGAGGGGGAGGGCAGGGCTAGCTGTGCCCAGGCTGAAGGAGATCCTAAGGAAGGAAGATCTTTTTCTTCCCAGGGTCCTGATGAACAGGGTCTGAAAGTAATTGGGCCGCAGTATTAGAAGAGTTGTATTGCCCCTCCCCTGGCGGAGGGGACCTAAATAAATTGCCTGGAGTGAACACTAAAAGAAGAGTGGCTGTGTGTGTTCCATGCGGATCAAGGAGGGGTGGGGAAGGAAGCCTGGGTACATCAGGTGACTAGCATCCCCACAGTGTTAGAGAATCCATAGCCCTGCTGGTGCTCAGGACTGGTGGGTGTCTTCTTGTGTTGTGAAGTCTCTTGCTATCACTGGATCTGAAAGGATCAGGGACTCCGGATCCAGGTAAATTGCCAGATCCTCAAGAAGGGTGTATCAAGGTCTGACAGGAGAACTAGTGGGCGTCTTTGGAATTTAATCTGTTGATGCGGGCATGGTTGTCTAGGCTTGGTGTGGAACCCCTAGTGCCAAAGGCGGTCTGCTCCTACTGTCATTATGTGCCTTAGTGGTTGGTTTTGGAGTACTAGAAGCTCCCAATATTGTCAGTGCCAGCCTGTGATCCCCATGAACTCCAGATGCGCCAGCTCCAGGGTGTGGAGAGTCACTTGGCTCCAAGGATGGGGAGAAGCTGCCCATGTCTTAGCAGACCTCCTTCCAGTGAAGGTGCTGCTCTTTACCCTCATTGTGCCCCTCTTTAGAGGAGTCTTTGTGTCTGCTATTCCGTCAGTACCGGTAAGACACCGCTTGGCAGCTCCAGCCAACAAGGCGGGGACCGGTAAGGTCCCGGGTCCAGGCAGGGCCTCAGGGTGATCTCCATCAGGTGCTTGTCAAGTCTGAACTCCTGGGACTGCTTGGTGTGGGGAGGGAAGGAGTGATAATTACCTGTTCTTTCATTCCCTCTGGGGCACCTGGCATTGGCCACTGTCGGAAGACAGGACACTGGGCTAGATGGACCTTTGGTCTGACCCAGTATGGCCGCTCTTATGTTCTGAGATGTCACATTTCGATGGGATATGGGACTCCCAGGAAGTAAAAGCAGCTCTCGTGTGGGTCACTTACCGGGTAGGAGAAGCAAGGCAGAAGAGGGGAAATCCCTGATTCCCCACTAACTATAAATGCTCAAAGCTATTTATGATATTTTTACATGAAGGTTGAGTCTAAGGAAGTAGGAGTCCTGGACTCAGGAAGTTCTGTCCCAGACCACAAGCCGTAGAAAAGGACTGAAAAGGATGTGGAAGCATAGTGTGCAGGCTCGGACCAACAGCTACTGCTATGGAAAATTTCCGTTCCCAGGAGCGTGGAGTCCATGTGCACCTAGCAATAGAAGGAACCCTTATCTGCCTTCTGAGCACGCAGAGGGAAGAGTGGGAAGGCACAGGAGGGCTATCAGCTCCCAAGTGGTTTTGCCCCTGTCCTCATTTCAACGTGGATGGGTTACCAGCCTGGGTAAAAGTAGCATGCAGGCTTTAGCCCTGAACAAGCCAGCTAGCCAGGTTTGAAAGCACCACTAAACTTGGGGAAAGGGGTTGTGCATGTGTGAGATAGATGGGGGGAACAGCTGTTTAGGAGCCCTGGTTAACTCTGGAGTACAGACCTACCCTCATCGCGGTGGAACTGAGGTTAGAACTCAGGAGTTCTAGGCTCCTAGTCCTGTGTTCTTGATACTAGACCACCTTGCCAGAGAAGGGCAGCAGCTTTCTATGGATACCCTCATGGTATCCATCTGTTCAGACACCAGTGATGCAACTGTGCATGCTAGACTCCAGGCCAAACCTGGAATGAAGGTGCCTTTCCCTGACTTTACAATAGGTGCCTTTCTTTCATCCAGCACCTTATGAAGATAGACTTACTAAGTATTTTTCGAGTTTAGTTCTGAACATCAGAGCAATGACAGTGCGCACAGCTGTGTGGCCACAACTTACATTTGTCCAAGTCACTCTGGGCATATCTGTTAATGATGCTGAAAATGCCCAGTGCAGCTTCCTCTCTGTCCCCGAAATTAGAAAAAGCTGTTAACAAATCCAGCCACAGAGAAGGGTTTAATTACAGAGTGAGGGAACCCACACTGTTCCACATTCGTGTAATGTTCTGTTTTAACTTTTGCCAAAGCAATAATTATTTAAGCTACATTTCAGCTCGCAAGCAGGGCAACAATGAATTACATCGAGCGCGAGCTTGCTTTGTCACTTCAATAGGATTTATCATGGTGAGCCATGCTGCCACTAGCCTGAACTTCAAAATGTACCAGCTTTTATGCATTAGTAAGGGTAGAGCTGAAAAGTGACCAAACCCTGATCTGTAAACGTGTCACATTTAGAAAGGCCAAGTTTGGATTGCCATGATTCATGGGCTCTCATTATTGGTAGTCACAGGTTTTTGGATTGCAACTAGGAAGTCGTGAAAATGTTTCCCAATTTTGAAATTTTGTATTTGCACTAATGATTATGTAACTGTCAATTCAAACTGAAAAGTATTCTCCCGTTTAAAACATTTCAACCAGCCAGCCAGGGAGCAGAAACAGTGCTATACGATATCCACACAACATGAACAGGAGAAGCAAACACCCCCTAGGCTGAAACTTATTAATCTCAATTATTTGATGAATACTTATGAATAATCAGTAAATAAGCAGCTCATCACAGTGGGTTTGTGACATATTCTCTGATCAAAATGGGGACTAAATTAGTAATGGATATTGTTCATAATGGACAATATAAGTCATAGGCACCAACTCCGGGGGGGAGTTGGGGGAAGGGGTGGAGAGGGGGCGGGGCCTGGAGCTGGGCAGGGGTTGAGCACCCCTGGGGAAAGGAGGAAGCCTATGCTATAAGTAATATGTCATAACTGGGATTTAAAATCCCCTATTGGCCCTTACAATGAAGGATCTAAGGGTGTCAAGAATAGAGAGCACTGCAAGTCAGTGCAAAATAACACTTAAAGACTTAGGGCTAGGGTCACAAAAGGATTTAGGCACTTAACTGCCACTTTAGGCACCTAAATCCCAGAATCAGGCCCCACTGGGATTCACAAATCCCCTGCTCAATTTTCTCTGAACTTGTAGGTGCCTAAACTCACTTTGCACCTACACTTTTGCAGTAAAAGTGCCCTAGGCATGTGCACTGCAGCCCCATGCCAGGTGTCTGGGCAGGGCACCTAAGCCCCAGAGCAATATATGAACAGGGAAAGCGGAGGGGAGGAGGAATAGGCATTTCTCTGCTCCTCCATAACTTTTAGCCCAGTAGTTGGGGTACTTACGTGAGATGCAGGAGACCCCCAGCTCAAGTCCATACACTGCCTGAGGAGCAGCAGGGGTTGCAGCTAGCATCTGCCACGTCTCAGGTGAGTGCACTAACCACTGGGCTATTTGAATCTAGGGCTCCCGCAGTCTCTCCTATTGAAGCGATCACAATGTGGATAAATGGTTTTTAAAAAGTTACTGGAGCTGGGATCTCTCCAGTAAATGCTTGGATCACTGGGCTAGAGTGTCAGTCCCTCATTTGCTGTCTCTCTCTGATCCCTCTCCCCATGCATTGTAGAGGGAGCCTAGGTGCCTAACCCAGGCTTTTGTGAATGCCAGTAATTTTCTGCATGGTGATGCTGAGGGTCGCCACACTTAAGTTTCATTGTGATTCTAGCCCTTAACTGTTATATCGTGATTTTCATCCATAGATCGTAAAGGATCTTACAAAGAAAGGGCCATATCATTATCCCCATTTTACAGGTGGGAAAACTGCAGCAGAGAGCAGTGAAGTGACCTGGCCAACATCACCCAGCTGGTTAATGGCACAGCGGGGTATAAAATGCAGGTCTCCTAATTCCCAGTCTTCTGCCCTGGCCACTGGGTCACAGCATCTTCCAAATAAAGCATACCACAGATCCCTTCATTATACTATAATGGAAGCTGGTGTTTCTAGGAGCTAGAGTAAGCGATCTGAGATTAAGGGCTTGTCTAGACTAGGATTTGGAAGGTGGGAGCTAACACATGCTAGCAGCCTAAATGCACCTTTAACACATGCAATAGGTCAAGAATGGCAAAGTTCATTGTCTGCACTAGACAGGCGACCCACGTTAGCGAACACCTTCCAAATCCTATTCAAGACAAGGCCCACAACTCTTGGGCTATGTCTACACTGCATAGTGTACCCAGGTCCACATACCCCCTCAAGCAACTCTGTGCTGTCCAAGCTCGCCTGTGAGTGTCCACACTACATTGGTATGCATGCCTCATACCCACCTCGTACCCTGGCAGGCGTGTCCATTCAAGCCCATGATCGGAGAGGATGCAGCTGCCTTTCAGAGGCCTTTAGTGTGAGGACAGAGGAGTGGTTTAGTGTGAGGACAGAGGAGTGGGCATGAACATGTGTCACTGCCTCTGCCCACACTACCCTGTAGACCTCTTTGCAGCTCAGCCACAGACTCAAAGGCATTCGTCTCTCGATGCCTCTGTTTACCCGCTCTGCAAAAAGCGTATTTGCCACCTACCTTCACTTGTTTGTCAAACGCTCTGAGGCGGTCAGAGGAAAGGAACTGCCTACATTCAAGGGATTCAGAGGACAGTGCTGCGGGGGGGGGGGGGGGGGGCAGGGTGGGAGAGGAGACTGTTTCGCTGCGGCTGACCAAAGAGAAAAGGTAAAGGGAAGCATCACAAAGAAGAAAAAGAACAAAAAAGCAGAACTAAAATTAATTGCTTGCACTGCAGACTTGGCAGTGACTGCAATGGGGACTTCTTCGTCAGGAACTAGCTGCACATGTACGCTGTGGGATCTTCCCCCTCTGCTGCCATCATGCAGATGGACACAATCCATTAAACCAGCTCTGCTATAAATCCTCTGCAATTCTCCCCGCAATTAGCCCCACAAACGTTCTGTCTGAAATAGCTGCTCTTATCAAAGGAGGATGACCCTCACTTCTCATAATAACAATGCGACAGCTGTGAATGCCCTGGGCTCTAGAGATTGGGAGACGTACTTACCTGCGATTAGCAACAGCAAGCCAAGCCGGGTGGGAGAGGAGAGCCAGACTGAAAAAAGGAAACTCGGCAGCTTGGCAGGCTGCACATGACTAAGTGAGTCTAAACTGCTTTGTTACTGGGAGGACACAATTAAAAGCCAGGCAGGTTCACCGGCTCGATGCCTCCGAGAGTGACAAAAATAGCAAAGGGCCAATTCAAACAGGCAGCATCATAGAGAGGATCGGATTAGGAGGGACACGATGAAACTAAGGAAAGGAAAATTTAGAGCCACCACGTGGAAAACTTCCCTTTGGCCAAATCAATTAGAATGGAAAATTCCCCCCAAAGGGAATGGTTGGAGGCCCCCTTAGTTGGGACCATTTAAAACTAGATAAAACACTAGACAGTGTCCTGGAGGGGAAAGGCCTGCCTTGACTGGAGATAACTAATGGGCCAAGCATGCAGAAGTGTCCTCTGTTTGTATAGGCAGAGTTTTGTGCCCTTAAATTATTGTGCCTGTGTTTCTGTGCCTGCAGATCAGACAGATGCGTCATTACTATCACTTCTCGTCACAAATTATCATGGCACAAGATGACACCTGCAAAAAATGGAGGCCAGCTGGAAGCCTGGCTGCAAATCTGGGCCAATGGGTCTTGCCTGTCTCTAGCATCTGTTATTTTATTATCTTGATTTGCCTGTTTAAATATTAAATACACACTGGACTAGTGCTCTGAATTCTGTCTAGTTATACTGTACTCATAACCATGGTACCTGAGTGACTATATCGTTAGTGATGCACATCAAAATGTGTCCAGAGGTAGTCGGACCTTCTGACTCAGGCAGATCTACAGGGCCATTGTTACCGTCTCCTTGGTCTATAGAGGACTCTTTTATTGTTGTAAAACACCCATATGCCCAGGATGGGAGTCACAGGAGCAAACAATGAGTATATAGAGGAACACAAACCATTATAGACAAAAGTCTCCAAAGACTTGAATAATTCAGCTGCTAACCCTGGGGAACTCATTGTATAGCGGAGGAGCAGGTATCTTCATCAGGCTACTTACAAGGCATACTGCACACTGTCTTAAATAATATGCCTCGGGTTTAATTCCTGGACTTCTCCTGGGCCTCTAGGAGCTCAGAAGTCCTGCTCTAAGGAGGGTTCCCAATGATGCTACAGTCTGGGCACACATAGATGGTCCGAAGGTAATCTAGTCTCTAGTTCCCCTCTATTATGGTGGAGCCATAGGACTTAAGGGATGGGTTTTTAGGATGGACAATAAAGACTCTGGGGGAAGAAGCTCAGCTCTTTTTCTATTGAATGTGGT
Organism: Natator depressus; assembly: GCF_965152275.1. Classification (NCBI taxonomy): domain Eukaryota; kingdom Metazoa; phylum Chordata; order Testudines; family Cheloniidae; genus Natator; species Natator depressus. The sequence continues at coordinate 14,802,877 of NC_134238.1, read as the reverse complement.
GTTTGTAGCTATGTAGCTGCAAGGAGTTTGTTTTGTGTGCTGTACCTTGATATTTCTAGGCCTTCTTCCTGTTAACTGAGGCCATTAACTGAGGCAGAGCCAATGCAGCATGTCCCTGAGGAGAGAGACACACTTTGCTCTCCCATGAAGATTCTACTTTTGTCCTTGTTTTCTTTAGTGTAAAATAACAGCTTGTCAAAGTGGACTCCCCCAGTGCAAACCCCATTACAGATGTGCTGCACGAGTGCTAAACTTCCCCCTCCCCCAAAGAAACTGCCGTGCAGGAACACGTCAACCAGGCTGGAAGTATTTGCTGCTCTGTGTATGCATGGAAATGCAGCAGCTTGTGCTTCTTGCTCCTACATCATGAAACAACCCATTAAGGCGAAAGAAGTAGGAATGCTCGCAACCCGTCAGCAGTCGGATTTAGCACTTTAATAATAATGGGCCAGATCCTGCCTTTATGAGGTGAGGGACAAGACATTTATGAGGTTCCCTTGGTGAAATTTCCTCTGCATTCCCACTCCCCTCACAGAAGAAAATGGTGGCTTGGCTCTCAAAGCCCAGCACCTTTCTGCCTATTAGAGAGACACTAACTGTGGCTGACTCTGGGGCCTTCTCAAAAGAATACCTCTGGCTGTACTACATTCCCGTGCTTCCCTCAGCCCCATTCCTGACCTATTTATGTGAGAGCTGCCATCTTGGCCAGCGCACCAGGGATTGAATCGGGGACCTCCAGAGCGAAAAGTGTAGCTCAAGCGATAGCAGCTCATCTTGCTGGCTGCGGCTGGAACAAACACACACCTTCTGCAGATCAGACACAAAGAGGGGACCTGTGGCTCACCAATGGGTTACATTTACTTCCCACCCCGCTCTGCATTGCTGTGAAGGTGCTCGAGTCCCTTTTCTGCACGGAAAGTGGGAAATCTGTGCACAGGGGACCCTCCGGTACTACAGAGGCATCCCTTAGGCCTCTCCCATTTGTGCACTGAGACAAATCAACCCCGCTTGTGAAATCTGACATGACCACAGTGCAAATACCAGGAAATGAAGAGACAGTGGCGTCTGTTCCACTCCCCATGCAGAGAGACCTTTCCCTTCTTAGGGCCCAAATCTGTGAGTCTTTTCCAGGAGGCTCTTACATGAACAATGTTCAGACTACGCCGAGTTAAAACATGCCTAGGGTCCTGAAACTCACAGCCAGCTCCGCCCCTTTCCAACCTGATCCAGTGCTTTATTGCCAGCATGCTGCAATGGTTTCCTGGAGGCAGCCCCGATAATAGGTTGGCAAAGGGCTGCAGCTGCAAGTTGGCTGCTGCTTCTTCTTAAGGGGGTGAGGAGGAAGCAGACTGACTCGGGATTTCCTTCAGGTGACTGTGCTCAGATACTTCATTATCCTGGGCTGCAGGGTCCGAGTCCAGTAAAACTCCTCCATTTGCCTCGGGGGAGAGGGCGGAGGGGCTGCAGTGGAAGAGAAACGTCTCTACAGAGCCATTAAAACATGATAATAACGAGGGAGATATTTTTTGCATAGGATTCTACTGCACTGACCTGGCAATGGTGGATTCCCCCTTGACCCCCTTTGGTGGTGGCTGCTGGAAAGAAATCTGGCTCATTTGAAAAAAGCAAAAAGAGAAGCAAAGCAGGGATGATGGCCATTTACTAATTAAACTCGGGATCAGGACAACTGGATTCTGATCTGCGTACCAGCTACCGTTTGAATGTTTTGCTTTTCAGAAGCAGTGCTACCTTGTGGTTTAAGCTCAGCTAGGGCCCCTGGATCCCAGGTCTGCCACATGACTCTCTTCAGTGAGTCATGTAGCTCGTTAAAAGGGGATAATAGCACTTACTCACCTTCGGGGTGTTGTGAGGGTTAGTGGGGATTGGTACACTGCTTAGACGTCTAGCTACAGCCCAATGTCCTGCAATCCCCTCGGGTAGGAATTCTGAGGGACAAAGTTAGTTTGGTCTGGGGAGAGATAAAGGTGTCAGGTAGAACATTTTAAGCCAAGTGTAAAACTGCTGGTGAAATTCTGGTGTGATGTTATGGTGCTCATCCAGGCTGGGGGAGGGGGGGTTCTCTCACCGACTGCCCTGTAACTTTCGTGCCTTACTGCTATGCTGTTGTGGCTCAGAGCCCTGACACTAGTAGCCAGCCCACAAGCTTAAAGGTCTCACCCTAGCTTCCACCAGCCTCGTTACTTCCTTGCAAGGTGACTCCAGCAGCCTTTTGAGTCCTGAGTCTCTCCAAATCCGTCTACCATGGGCGGCGGGTATGGTAGGCCAGGGGAGGCCAAGCCTCCCCTAACTCAGGCTGCGGCCTCACCCATGCGTCGCCCCAAGGCCCTCCCCTTGCTCCTCCCTCCCCTGAAGCTGGCAGAGACTCTGCTCCAGCCTGCAGCCAGGGGTAGCTGGGGCTGGCCTGGAAGATGGGCTAGTGGCCTGGGGCAGCTGGGGCCAGCCGGCTGCCCAGTGCCCTGGCTGGCAGCTTGGGGCGGCTGGGGCAGGCGGGCTGGGGCTCCTCCAGCTGTGGGGCCGAGATGGAAGCTCGGGCCATGGGGGGTGGGGGGACTCGGGGCTCCAATGAGCGGGGAGGCAGGGCCTTGGGCAGTTGTGGGGGGTGGGGGGCGGCTAGCCTCCCTGAAGTGGGGGGAGTTCACCTGCTGCCCATACCGTCTACCCTGAGTTCTTAACTACCAGACCTTCTGAATTTTTCCATCTGGTTCGGCACTCCTGAAGGCATGAAACCTGCCCCCAAACACCAGCTTGCTTCAGCGCACACACTCCACACAGTTTGCACACCAGAGCCCTGCTTGGGGTAAAATAAACCAAAGGTTTATTCAATAGAAAACTCACAGATTCAAAGCCAGAGGAGCCAGAGGAGCCAGGGAAGCAAACACATACAAGTTACACAGAAAATAAACACAAAGACACAACTTCAGGCTTTACACTTTCAAATTAGATAAAAATCCCTTTTCTAATACAAGTTACTTATGAACAGTTTCCCAGTCAGAGAGGGGATCCAGACTTTCACAGTGACTGTCCTTCAGTTTCTGGATAGATTTCACTTCAAACTCTTTCCCCTTTAAAAAGGGTTTTCAGGATTTTTTCTTCAGTTACTATAGATATTCCAAGTGGGGAGAGCTCCCTCCTTTCTTAGTTTTCCAAGTCTGGGGTTTTCTTTCCAGTTTCAAGTTGTTTCAATGTTTTCCCATTAATTTTGATGGCCCATCATTTGTCTTTTCCTGGTTCCTACAATGCTAAGTGCTCAGAGCTGGTGTCATCTGCTTGAGGAGGCAGCCTCTCCCTGCCTGGCTGCCCACCACCCCGCTGTGAGGTGGAGCTGCATGTTGCAACACCATTCATGAACTCAGTTTTATATACACACAAGTACATACATTCTTACCCACCATATGAATGCACATCTCATAATGACCATCAAGTTCAGAACATCACAAGCTTCCATAAAAGACCTTACTCGACGTATTTGCATACACAGTAACACTGTATACGATCAGGTTTCAGAGTAACAGCCGTGTTAGTCTGTATTCACAAAAAGAAAAGGAGTACTTGTGGCACCTTAGAGACTAACCAATTTATTTGAGCATAAGCTTTCGTGAGCTACAGCTCACTTCATCGGATGCATCGATCAGTTGATTCAATTGCTTATTCTTTAGGGTTCAAATCCCTGGTTCTCCCCTTGGGGAGGCTGGACCCTGATTGTCACCCTGGCCCCATTACAATCAATGGCTAAAACTCCCCTTGACTTCAGTGGGGCCAGGACGTCACCCAGGGTTGCCATGGAAATACAGTATCATCAAGTTGGCAGTGGGCTTTGAGGCAGTTCCCTCAGGAGAATGGGACTGGCACTATGGCAGGTAAATATGATTTTGGCTGAGGGGGCTGTGTGTGTGCAGGGAGCAGAAGTCTTGCTCAGGAGGGGGGCTGCTTGAAAAAGGTGGCCTTTTGTACAGGTTTCGCTGTGTATTCAGTGTCTAGATCCCTTCCACACGTTCTGCTGACTCCCTGTGGAGCTCTGTGGAAACTCTGACCGGGGCCTGGAGCTCCTGAGTTGAATGCAGATGAGGTTTTTCAAAGCCAGCTTGGGGATTTTGCCACCCAAATCCCATTACATTTCAATGTGGCTAAGTCCCCCTGGATGGCTTTGACAATCTTAACTTGAGTGCCTGCTCCCGCTCTTGCTGAAGTCAGTGAAAAAATTCCCAGCGACTTTAATGGGGTGGGGATCAGGCCCTGGACATGGCTGAGGTGATTTTCCCATGTCAATTCCTCAACAGGTAGCACTGGTACAGGCTGAGCAACGGGAGCTGTTGTCGTTTCAAAGCACTTTAGGCTAGACGTACAAAGGGGGTTTTGGGACCTGCCACTTTAGGCACCTAAGTCCAACTTCTAGGTACCACCGACATTCTCAAAACCACCACTCAGCAGCTGCCTGACGCCCCAGATGCCAACATTTCCACTAATGGGCATGCATAACACCACCTAAATCCCAGTGCTGCCCCAAAGCTAACAAGCAGCTCGGTGCCCTATCGCAAGCCGAAGCTCCATCTGTACCTGACCTATCTTGCCCGAGTCTGAAGCCATGACTGGACCATGCCTACAGACTTGGGCCATTGCTAAAAGAGAGGTATGAGAGAGGGAAAGGGTCTGTGTTCTCTCAGAGTACCCAATAGCCTGGTGGTTAGGATACTCACCAGGTATGGAAAACACCCAGGTTTGGATCCTGTTCTGCCTGATTTGGTGCAGGACTTGACCCCACAGTCCAGGGGAGTGCCCTAACCACCAACGTACTGGGGGGGCAAAGGGGGTCTTTCCTGTTGAAGCTGTTCCACTTTGTATAAATAATTAAATATTTGAGGCTCTGGGCCTACGTCCCACCCCTTTCCTCTGCATTTCACTCCTGGCTAGTTAGCTTGCTGGCTTCTGAGAATCCCTTTCTTAAGTGCCTAATTCTCCCCATACAAGGCATGAGGTGCCTGGGTGCCTAGGGGTTAGGCCTTGCAATGCCTAAGTACCTCTGCAAGTCTAGCCCCTTGCCTACTCACAAGTAAACTCCACTAGCCAAAAAAAAAAAGGCAGCTTACACCTGCAGTACTATGGTTAGTGCAATGTCTGTGAATCCATTCAACACGTAGTTTGCATGGGAGCTGGCTGGTTAATGAGGACTTGTCTACAAACAAAAGTTGCAACCAGAATAGTTGGAGCAGTACAACCCTCTTATGAGGTTGCAGTTATACTGGTATAAATATACATATATCACTGTAGCTGTTCCGATCTGAGAAGGGGAGTAAGCTATAGCCGTACAAGACACATTTACACCCATATAACGGGGTCCACGCTAGGAGCTGTGCTAGTATAACCATATCGTTACAAAATATCACCCCCCCCCGCAACATATTTATACTGCTAGAAAACCAGGCATGTAGACCCAGCCCTAACTGGTTGTAGTTTACAGCTCTATAAATTATTTCAGTACAAGTCTGTGTGTGGATACTCTGATTTCAAACTGTGTGTCTTATTTCAATTTAAATGAAGTCCATCTTTTTCTGACTTAAGAAATAGGGCTCTCTTAACAGCAGTATCCACTGACATGAAGATGTTAATAAAAGCCGATTTAGTATTTTTTGCTCACCAGTGAGTTGATATAGTCACAAGTTTCAGTCTGTAAATAAAATGCTAGAACAATATATTAACGGACATGAAATGGACGTAGCTTAAACTGAGTCAGCTACCATAGAAGATGCTTAATTTAGCCCATAGACCTGGATTACACATCAAGTTGCACATGTTTAAGTAAAAGTGTGATTTTAACTGATTTTGTAAAAGCAATGGAAAAGCCTGCGGGAACAGTCTTAATTTGATTTAAACCGGCCTTGTCGTGGTTTATCTTACATCGGTACATTTAAAGGCACATGCTAAACAAATATAACTCATGTGTGTGTCTACGCAGGGGCTTTCACTAGTTTAACTAAGGTTGCCTACATACTGTTCACACTAGTTTGCTTAAATAGGTTTAGTTAAACCTGTGTGGATACTCTTAGCCCTGGTCTACACTAGGACTTTAGGTCGAATTTAGCAGCATTAAATCGATGTAAACCTGCACCCGTCCACACGATGAAGCCCTTTATTTCGACTTAAAGGGCTCTTAAAATCGATTTCCTTACTCCACCCCTGACAAGTGGATTAGCGCTTAAATCGGCCTTGCCGGGTCGAATTTGGGGTACTGTGGACACAATTCAACGGTATTGGCCTCCGGGAGCTATCCCAGAGTGCTCCATTTTGACCGCTCTGGACAGCACTCTCAACTCAGATGCACTGGCCAGGTAGACAGGAAAAGAACCGCGAACTTTTGAATCTCATTTCCTGTTTGGCCAGCGTGGCAAGCTGCAGGTGACCATGCAGAGCTCATCAGCAGAGGTGACCATGATGGAGTCTCAGAATCGCAAAAGAGCTCCAGCATGGACCGAACGGGAGGTACGGGATCTGATCGCTGTATGGGGAGAGGAATCCGTGCTATCAGAACTCCGTTCCAGTTTTCGAAATGCCAAAACCTTTGTCAAGATCTCCCAGGGCATGAAGGACAGAGGCCATAACAGGGACCCGAAGCAGTGCCGCGTGAAACTGAAGGAGCTGAGGCAAGCCTACCAGAAAACCAGAGAGGCGAACGGCCGCTCCGGGTCAGAGCCCCAGACATGCCGCTTCTATGATGAGCTGCATGCCATTTTAGGGGGTTCAGCCACCACTACCCCAGCCGTGTTGTTTGACTCCTTCAATGGAGATGGAGGCAATACGGAAGCAGGTTTTGGGGACGAAGAAGATGATGATGATGACGAGGTTGTAGATAGCTCACAGCAAGCAAGCGGAGAAACCGGTTTTCCCGACAGCCAGGAACTGTTTCTCACCCTGGACCTGGAGCCAGTACCCCCTGAACCCACCCAAGGCTGCCTCCTGGACCCAGCAGGCGGAGAAGGGACCTCCGGTGAGTGTACCTTTTAAAATACTATACATGGTTTAAAAGCAAGCATGTGAAAGGATTACTTTGCCCTGGCATTCGCGGCTCTCCTGGATATACTCCCAAAGCCTTTGCAAAAGGTTTCTGGGGAGGGCAGACTTATTGCGTCCTTCATGGTAGGACACTTTACCACTCCAGGCCAGTAACACGTACTCGGGAATCATTGTACAACAAAGCATTGCAGTGTATGTTTGCTGGCGTTCAAGCAACATCCGTTCGTGTGTTATCCTCAGGAGAGTGAGATATAATCCATGGTCACCTGGTTGAAATAGGGTGCTTTTCTTCAGGGGACACTCAGAGGAGCCCATTCCTGCTGGGCTGTTTGCCTGCGGCTGAACAGAAATGTTCCCCGCTGTTAGCCACAGGGAGGGGGGAGGGTTGAGGGGGTAGCCACGCGGTGGGGGGAGGCAAAATGCGACCTTGTAACGAAAGCACATGTGCTATGTATGTAATGTTAACAGCAAGGTTTACCCTGAAAGAGTGTAGCCAGTGTTTTATGAAATGTGTCTTTTTAAATACCGCTGTCCCTTTTCTTTTCTCCACCAGCTGCATGTGTTTCAATGATCACAGGATCTTCTCCTTCCCAGAGGCTAGTGAAGATTAGAAAGAAAAAAAAACGCACTCGAGATGAAATGTTCTCCGAGCTCATGCTGTCCTCCCACACTGACAGAGCACAGACGAATGCGTGGAGGCAAATAATGTCAGACTGCAGGAAAGCACAAAATGACCAGGAGGAGAGGTGGCGGGCTGAAGAGAGTAAGTGGCGGGCTGAAGAGAGTAAGTGGCGGGCTGAAGAGAGTAAGTGGCGGGCTGAAGAGAGGGCTGAAGCTCGAATGTGGCGACAGCGTGATGAGAGGAGGCAGGATTCAATGCTGAGGCTGCTGGAGGACCAAACCAGTATGCTCCAGTGTATGGTTGAGCTGCAGCAAAGGCAGCTGGAGCACAGACTGCCACTACAGCCCCTGTGTAACCAACCGCCCTCCTCCCCAAGTTCCATAGCCTCCACACCCAGATGCCCAAGAACGCGGTGGGGTGGCCACCGGCCAACCAGCCACTCCACCACAGAGGATTGCCCCAAAAAAAGAAGGCTGTCATTCAATAAATTTTAAAGTTGTAAACTTTTAAAGTGCTGTGTGGCATTTTCCTTCCCTCCTCCACCACCCCTCCTGGGCTACCTTGGTAGTCATCCCCCTATTTGTGTGATGAATGAATAAAGAATGCATGAATGTGAAGCAACAATGACTTTATTGCCTCTGCAAGAGGTGATCAAAGGGAGGAGGGGAGGGTGGTTAGCTTACAAGGAAGTAGAGTGAACCAAGGGGCGGGGGGTTTCATCAAGGAGAAACAAACAGAACTTTCACACCGTAGCCTGGCCAGTCATGAATTTGGTTTTCAAAGCCTCTCTGATGCGTACCGCACCCTCCTGTGCTCTTCTAACCGCCCTGGTGTCTGGCTGCGCATAACCAGCAGCCAGGCGATTTGCCTCAACCTCCCACCCCGCCATAAACGTCTCCCCCTTACTCTCACAGATATTGTGGAGCACACAGCAAGCAGTAATAACAGTGGGAATATTGGTTTCGCTGAGGTCTAAGCGAGTCAGTAAACTGCGCCAGCGCGCCTTTAAACGTCCAAATGCACATTCTACCACCATTCTGCACTTGCTCAGCCTGTAGTTGAACAGCTCCTGACTGCTGTCCAGGCTGCCTGTGTACGGCTTCATGAGCCATGGCATTAAGGGGTAGGCTGGGTCCCCAAGGATACATATAGGCATTTCAACATCACCAACAGTTATTTTCTGGTCTGGGAATAAAGTCCCTTCTTGAAGCTTTTGAAACAGACCAGAGTTCCTGAAGATGCGAGCGTCATGTACCTTTCCCGGCCATCCCACGTTGATGTTGGTGAAACGTCCCTTGTGATCCACCAGAGCTTGCAGCACTATTGAAAAGTACCCCTTGCGGTTTATGTACTCGCCGGCTTGGTGCTCCGGTGCCAAGATAGGGATATGGGTTCCGTCTATGGCCCCACCACAGTTAGGGAATCCCATTGCAGCAAAGCCATCCACTATGACCTGCACATTTCCCAAGGTCACTACCCTTGATATCAGCAGATCTTTGATTGCGTGGGCTACTTGCATCACAGCAGCCCCCACAGTAGATTTGCCCACTCCAAATTGATTCCCAACTGACCGGTAGCTGTCTGGCGTTGCAAGCTTCCACAGGGCTATCGCCACTCGCTTCTCAACTGTGAGGGCTGCTCTCATCTTGGTATTCATGTGCTTCAGGGCAGGGGAAAGCAAGTCACAAAGTTCCATGAAAGTGCCCTTACGCATGCGAAAGTTTCGCAGCCACTGGGAATCGTCCCAGACCTGCAACACTATGCGGTCCCACCAGTCTGTGCTTGTTTCCCGAGCCCAGAATCGGCGTTCCACAGCATGAACCTGCCCCATTAGCACCATGATGCATGCATTGGCAGGGCCCATGCTTTCAGAGAAATCTGTGTCCATGTCCTGATCACTCATGTGACCGCGCTGACGTCGCCTCCTCGCCCGGTAGCGCTTTGCCAGGTTCTGGTGCTGCATATACTGCTGGATAATGCGTGTGGTGTTTAATGTGCTCCTAATTGCCAAAGTGAGCTGAGCGGACTCCATGCTTGCCTTGGTATGGCGTCCGCACAGAAAAAAGGCGCGGAATGATTGTCTGCCGTTGCTCTGACGGAGGGAGGGGCGACTGACGACACGGCTTACAGGGTTGGCTTCAGGAGGCTAAAATCCACAAAGGGGGTGGCTTTACATCAAGGAGTAGTTCAGGCAGGACTTCACGGAGGGTTCCAATAAGAAATGGTGCACCTAAGTTATTGTTCTTATTGGAACAAGGAGGTTAGCCTGGCCTCTGATTGATACATGGCTAGATCTACCTCGCAGCACCTTCTCTGTGAGTGACTGCAGTGTGACCTAGAGGAATGAGTCCCCTAGACAGGGGAGGAGGCAAATGAGTACAAAACAAATCTGGTCTATTTCTTGTTTTGATCCACTCCATCTATCTTTTACATCTTTGGCTGGCAGCAGACGGTGCAGAAGGACTGCAAGCCATCCACATCTCATGGCTGCTCAGCAGAAGATGGTACAGTACGACTGCTAGCCATCCTCATCTCTTGCCTGCCTGGCAGAAGATGGCACAGTACGATTGCTAGCCATCGTCATCTCTTGCCTGCCCGGCAGAAGATGGTACAATACGATTGCTAGCCATCGTCATCTCTTGCCTGCCCGGCAGAAGATGGTACAATACGACTGCTAGCAATCCGTATTGCCTGCCTGCTCACCATTAGACGGTTCAATACGACTGACTGCAGGACTAAAGAGAATGACCTGGTCAAGTCACCAAAAATTTAGTCCCTGCGCCCATGTCTACCCAGGCGCTCCCAGCCGACGTGGCCAGGAGCACCTCGGACATGACGAGGACGGCTACCAGTCATACTGCACCGTCTGCTGCCAGAAGGCAATGGGTTGCTGCTACTGTGTAGCAATGCCGTACCGCGTCTGCCAGCACCCAGGAGACATACGGTGACGGTTACCTGAGCGGGCTCCATGCTTGCGGTGGTATGGCGTCCGCACAGGTAACTCAGGAAAAAAGGCGCGAAACGATTGTCTGCCCTTGCCTTCACAGAGGGAGGGAGGGAACGGGGGCCGGACAATATGTACCCAGAATCACCCGCGACAATGTTTTAGCCCAATCAGAGTGCTCCATTGGGCTGCTCTGGACAGCACTCTCAACTCAGATGCACGATTGTTTGCCGTTGCTCTGACGCAGGGAGGGGCGACTGAGGACACGGCTTACAGGGTTGACTTCACGGAGGGTTCCAATAAGAAATGGTGCACCTAAGTTATTGTTCTTATTGGAACAAGGAGGTTAGCCTGGCCTCTGATTGATACATGGCTAGATCTACCTCGCTTCACCTTCTCTGTGAGTGACTGCAGTGTGACCTAGAGGAATGAGTCCCCTAGACAGGGGAGAAGGCAAATGAGTACAAAACAAATCTGGTCTATTTCTTGTTTTGATCCACTCCATCTATCTTTTACATCTTTGGCTAGCAGCAGACGGTGCAGAAGGACTGCATGCCATCCACATCTCATGGCTGCGCAGCAGAAGACGGTGCAATAGGACTGCTAGCAATCCATATTGCCTGCCTGCTCACCATAAGACGGTTCAATAGGACTGACTGCCGGACTAAAAAAAATGACCTGGTCAAGTCACTAAAAATTTAGTCCCTGCGCCCATGTCTGCCCAGGCGCTCCTGATCGACCTCACACAGGCGACCAGGAGTACCTCGGACATGACGAGGACGGCTACCAGTCGTACTGTACCGTCTGCTGCCAGAAGGCAATGGGTTGCTGCTACTGTGTAGCAATGCCGTACCGCGTCTGCCAGCACCCAGGAGACATACGGTGACGGTTACCTGAGCGGGCTCCATGCTTGCGGTGGTATGGCGTCCGCACAGGTAACTCAGGAAAAAAGGCGCGAAACAATTGTCTGCCCTTGCTTTCACGGAGGGAGGGAGGGAAGGGGGGACTGACGATATGTACCCAGAACCACCCGCGACAATGTTTCAGCCCCATCAGGCATTGGGATCTCAACCCAGAATTCCAATGGGCAGCGGAGACTGCGGGAACTGTGGGATAGCTACCCACAGTGCAACGCTCGGGAAGTCGACTCTAGCCTCGGTACTGTGGAAGCACTCCGCCGAGTTAATGCACTTAATGCACTTCTGTGGGGACACACACACTCGAATATATAAAACCGATTTCTAAAAAACCGACTTCTATAAATTCGACCTTATTCCGTAGTGTAGACATACCCTTAGTTTGGTTTATCTTAAACCTGTTTCTAATTGACTTAAACTAAACCTCATTTAAACTGAAACAGGAGTGTCCACGTAGGGGTTTGCACCTGTATAAAATCCCACCTGACTGGTGCAATTCTGCAGCTACACAAGCCTTCAAATGGTTTTTTAACCCATTTTAATTAAACCAGTGCAACTTGTTTGTGTAGACAAGGCCACAGGAAGGCACTGTGAGAGTGGGGGACACACAAAGAGACATGAAATTCACTGTAGTAACCCAATAATCCTGAAAAACAAAAACAACCTGATAGTGGGGGTATCACCCAGCCAGAGGGCATTGTCCCTGTGCTGTCTGAGCACCTAACAGTCCCAAATTATCAACAGCAAAGTATCACATTTCCCCTTGCTTACTATCTTATATCAGGCAATTTTAAAGCAGTAGCTTTCTGCCGGCAGCTCCCGTGGCTCCTCTCCCGTGGGGCTAGCTATGCTCCCCTCCTCACTCTAGGTGTTGAGACCTCTGGGGTCCCAGCGCTGCTCAGGTTTGGCCTAGCCCCCCTGACAGTGGGTGGACAGGCAAAATCTGTGTGAATGATATTGTGACCTAGTGCATGGAGTTGCAGCACCACCCACTGACATTTGCTCTGACAGCCCCCATCCCCCCACCAACCCCTGACGGAGGGGCAGCTGGGCTAAACCTGCGCAGCACGGCAACCCTGGGCACCAGGCCGCAATGCTCAGAGCGGGGAGCTGAGCCCAAACCCTCCTGTGGGACAGGAGCCACCGCTATGGGGTGAATGTGGAGGAGACTTGCAAGCCCTCCTACCCCCCTAAGCCTCCTTCCTTCCCTGGGAACAGGACCCATCCCACTCCTTAGGCCTTCCATGTTACCTTTTGATGCATTCTGGTGACTCAGTTTTGGGTTATGCCCCCTGGGTTGAGAAACCCTGTCTTAAAGAACTTTACAAACATTAGCGGAGCCTCAAAATACCTTCCACCAGCATTATTCCCCACTTTGCCAATGGGGAATCTCACACACAGAGAGGCCGTGGCTAATGCAGCATCAGGTAGCAAGTCAGTGGGAGGGTGACCACAGGAGTCCAACTCCCAGTCCCCTGATCTACCCTCAAGACCTCCCTGCATAGTGTAGCATCTCCCTCCTCCGCCCTCTCTCACCACGCACAGTGCTGAGCTTCACGCATGTAACAGCTTTATGCAAAGGAGGGGAGAGCGTAGTGCTGTGCTCTGCAATGACAGTAATGCACAGGATTACAGAGCAAAGATAGATTTTACTGGAAAGATGAAAGGAAACTGCATCTTTAATAATTTACTTGGATAGTTTGGAGGGAGCCAGGTTGGTGGTATCAGTGCAGTCAGAAAATCCCACCATCTGTTCCTGGGAATTTTGCTGGCTCCGCTGTCCAGCCAGAAAGACCACAGGGGGCTCCATTTTCTCATTAAAAAGGGACAGTGGATACTCAGTGGTGTCTAGACCAGGGTGAAAGGTTAAAACACAGTAATCCCTGGAACATGTTAAACTGATCTTCCCTGGAAAAAAAGAAAGAAAATCAATACAACTGTAACTGAGGTAGGCAAAGAGGCATTGCTCTGTGTGTGTGCGAATTTAATAACGTCAGAATCGGATTGAATACCTTGTCTTCTGTGCATGTTACTAACGATGCTTTGGGTCGGCAGTTCTCTTTGTGATCATCTCTGCCCTCCTGGATAACACAGGCCACACAGCTTCCCTTTTCTGATCTTTTAGACAAAACATCCAGTCTTGATTTAAATATTGCCAGTGATGGAGAATCCACCACGACCCTTGATAACTTGTTCCAATGGTTAACTACCTGCACTGTTAGACATTTCCAGTCTGAATTTGTCTTGCTTCAACTTCCAGCCATTAGATTGCTTACCATTTTTCTGCTAGACTGAAGAGCCCATTATTAAATATTTGTTTCCCATTCAGGTACCTTTAAACTATGATCAAGTCACCCCTTAGCCTTCTCTTTGGTAAACTAAATAGATTCAGCTCTTTGAGTCTATCACTATAAGGCATGTTTTCTAATCCTTTAATCATTCTCATGGTTCTACTCTGAACTCTCTCTAATGTATCAACATCCTTCTTGAACGGTGTACAACAGAGCTAGACACAGTATTCCATCAGCAGCCACACCAGTGCCAAATACAGAGGTAAAATAACCTCTTTACTCCTATTAAAAATTCCCCTATTTACGCATCCCAGGATCGCACTAGCTCTTTTGGTCACAGCGTTGCACTGGGAGTTCACCTTCAGCTGATTATCCTAGAAGCAGTGACTCTGAAAAAGATTTGGGGGTGGATTGAGTCCCCCATCGGGTAAGTATGGCCCACATTGCTTGTTCCTAGATGTATTCAGTTACATTCAGTCGTATTAAAATGCATGTTGTTTGCTTGCAACCAGCTTATCATGTGATCTAGATTGTTCTGTATCAGGGACCTGTCTTCTTCCTTATTTACCACTCCTACAAGTTTTGTGTCATCTCCAATTTTTGTCAGTGATGATGTTATGTTTTCTTCCAGGTCACTGATAAAAATGTTAAATAGCATTAGAACAACAACTGGGGTCACTGTGGGACCCCACTGGAAACACACCTGCTTGATAGTGAGTCCCCTTTTTACAATTACATTTTGAAACCTATCAGTTAACCAGTTTTTAATCTATTTAATGTGTGCCAGATTAATTTGATATTGTTTTATTTTTTTAATCAAAATGTCATGAGGTACAAACGCAAAAGCTTTACAGAAATCTAACTGTACTGTATCACCACTATTACCTTTATCAACCAAATTTATAATCTCACAAGAGAAGATATCAAGTTAGTTTGACAGGATCTATTTTCCATAAACCCATGTTGACTAGCATTAATTATATTACCCTCCTTTAAGTCTTTATTAATCGAGTCCCCTATCAACGGCTTCATTCTCTTACCCAGGATTGATGTCAGACCAATAGGTCTATAATTATTCAGGTCATCTGTTTACTCTTTTTAAATATTGGCACAAAATTAACTTTCTTCCAGCCTTTTGGAACTTTCCCAGTGTTCTAAGACTTATTGAAAATCAACATTAATGGTCAAGTGAGCTCTTCAACCAGCTCTTTTAAAACTCTTGGATGATTTTAAAATGTCTAACTTTAGTAGTCACTCCTCCTGAGATACTACTGGAATGGAAAGAGTGTTAGCATCATATAATATGACTACATCCCCTGTTTTGTTCTCAAATACAGAACTGAAATATGTATTCAAGCCTTCTTCCTTTTCTGCATCATTATTGATAATTCTGCCATTTGCATCTAGTAATGGACCAATACCGGTTAGGATTCTTTTTGTTCCTAACATACTTAAAAAACCTCCTTCTTATTTTCCTTAACTCTGATGGCCATAGATTTCTCCCTTTGGCCTTTTGCTTCCCATATAAATTTTCTACAATTCCTAGCTTCAGATTTATATTAATTACTATCAACTTCCCCTTTTCCCATGTATTGTACATTAATTTTTTATAACTGCCTTCACTTCCCCTCTAAACCCAGTGAATTTTTTAACCAATACACCCTTTCTTCCTCAATTATAGCTTTTGGGGCCTCTAGTAAAGTGTTCCTAAACAATTCACATTTTTCTGATTAAATTCTTCCTCCCAACTGATGTGGCTCATAATTGTTTTCAGCTTTGTGAAATTGGCCCTTTTAATGCACCAAGTATATATATTACTGGTCTGGACTTTATTCTGTTTGCACATTATCAGTGTGATCAAGTCATGATCACTTGTACCTAAGCCACCATTAATTTTTAGTTCTGTGATCAGTTCCTTTTTAGCTGTGAAGACGAGGTCTAATATAGCATTATCCCGTGTTGATGTTATTAACAGTTTTGGCTTGCGCAGAAGTGGGGTAGCTTATGGGGCCAGGAAAGAACCCTTACAGTCAGCTTTGTACAACATTTGAACCAGCTGTCTCTCCAGGGCAGAGTTGGGCCCACGCTGTAAAGTTTGGCTCAGAAATGGAACTTTCCAACAGCTAGGGAATATCTGGATCCTTGATATAGCAATTAAGACTTTGAGGCCTGATCCCCAAAGGAGCACCAGGAACTCCCATAAAAGCCAATGGGAGATATGGATGTTCCATGTAAATGGCCCTTGATTTGGGCCTTCATCTTCACTGAGTATTGGATAAGCCACGGGTGCTGAATTATTTTGTGTGAGAGGGGATGTTACTTTTTTGTAGAGCTGAGACATGAAATATGTGAGGAACACAAATACTACAAAAACAAAAACAACCCCCCCGCCCCGCAAAATGTGGCAAAATAAGGAGGCAATGGAAGTTTCTAAACATTGATTTCAATATTTATTCTGTGATTAATATCACAATTCACCATAATAGTTGCACTATTTGTCATCCATTTTGATGAAACCATAATATAATAAAAATGATAGTTTCAGCAAGTGAGTTTTTGCATATATTAAAATGCAGACTTTTACAACAGCAACAAAAATGTGCAAACCCCTTGTCTCCCCAATGTAACAAAACAAAACAAAACCTTGTACTGAGGTATTTAGTCATGCTATCAATTTCAACAGAAGCAGGAGAAAAGAGAATCTAATGGATATAGCTTTGGATGCCCCTGCGCTATTTCTTTGTGGGGAACAGGATCAGATCAGTAGCAGAGCCAGAAGACTGGGCCTGATCCAATGCCCACTGAAGCCAAATACAGTCTTTGCATTGACTTCAGTGGGCATTGCATGGACTCTTGGGGCCCAAATTTGTTCCCATTGAAGCCAATGGCAAAACTCTAATGACTTTAATAGGAGGAGCCAGCCTTCTAAAGCCTGATCATGTGAAATGGCAGGCGCCCTCAATTTTCCATTCTGAGCCCTCCGCATGGCACAGGATTGGGGCCCTTAGAGAGGAGCACATGACAGGGGCGATCAATGGATCAGACATGCAGCACAGCCTGCTGTACCAAACCATAAAGGAAGGAAGAATGAATCCCTCCTTTAAATTTCTAACCGGATAGGTATTCTTTTTCTTCCATACTTAGTTCCAAGCTCAACAAAATAAACATCTTAGCAGACCACCAAAACTGATACCACATATCAAGAGAGAGATGGTGAAATGTCAGGCTTTAAACATTTATTACGCAGATGATGTATTTTATAGCATACAGTGGTTCTGGATGTTCTATAAACAAGACTGAATTGCCATGAAGAGTTATCTCCCTTGTCTTAACAGTCTAGGAAAAGCTGAAAACGATGGTATTTTTCTCCCCTAGTACAAATATCTAGTCTCCTTCCCTGCCCCCCATTTTTCCTTTTCTCTTTTTTAAAAAAGCACTTAGTTTAACAAATCTGATAAATGATTAAATTTTCAAACACAATAAATACATTTAAAAAAATCATTGTTAGCATGACTGTGTTCTGAAGGAAACCACATCTCCCTTTGCTTTTGACACTGGACTTGGAAAACGTTAGTGTTATTTCTCCTGGAGATCACAAAAGGATGGGATAATAGCTTAGTGGAAAGAACAAAATTAGTGAAAATCCACAGAACACCCAGAGGGGGAATAAAAATCAAGTTTAAGATTTTGAGACTTCCAAGTGAGAGGTGTTTGTAAAAATAAGGCTAAGCTTGTGTACGAAAAGAAACCATAGGGGCTTCTAACAATTTTTCTTTCAAAGTCATCCATCGCGTCAAGAATGGATACAAATTAATCTCCTTCAGGGGGAAGAGGAGAACCA
Source organism: Natator depressus (assembly GCF_965152275.1). Lineage (NCBI taxonomy): Eukaryota > Metazoa > Chordata > Testudines > Cheloniidae > Natator > Natator depressus. Next base: position 14,785,236 of record NC_134238.1, on the reverse strand, counting down.
GGCATATCACTTACTTCACTACTCTCCCCTCTTTGTGTTTCATCTTTCATATAAATGATGTCTTCTCCAAACAGTGGTGAAATCCCTCACGGGAAAACACACAAGTCATTTTGTGGAGAACTAAAACCTTCAATTCGGAAATAATTTCACTAGGAACCAGTCTAATCACATGCCATATAGATTCTGGGCAGACGGCTAACCACTTTGTAGTGGAAGACTCCACAAATCTGTTCTTCATTTGAGCTTCTCCCTCCCCCTTCATCCTCTCAGCAAATTTAGTTACTGTAACACTGAGAAAATGTTCTCTGCCCGTGCAACTTCATCTCAGGGATTTCCCAACAGTATCACTGCTTTTCTCCACCTAGATCCTCAAACCACAGGTGAGGAGATGTCTTCTCAGGGCAGAGGACGGGACAAATTCAATGACCTATGGATGAAGGGCCAGATCCTGAGCTGGCGTGAATTGAGATAGCTTCAGTGACGCTACTCCCATTCACATCAGCTGAAGATCTGACCCGACATATCTAACTGGACTTTCCCTCCCGGCCCACTGATTTAATTTAAAGGGAACCATTTTTGAAATCTACGTTTATTGAGAACACAAAGGTTGAAACTGGCCAATAACTCATGAAGAAACATAAATGGTAACTCATGTTCCTTCAAAAGGTAACTCAGTGCACACTAAGGCTGTGTCTACACTAGAGAGTTTACAGCAGCACAGCTGTCCCGATGCAGCTGTGCCATTGTAAGATCTCTCATGTAGCCGCTCTATGCCCACGGGAGAGACCTCTCCTGTTGATATAATTAAACTACCTCCAACGAGTGGCGGTTGCTACGGCGGCAGGAGAAACTCTCCCACTGACAGCGCTGTGCACACTACCACTTATGCCAAGCGAAACGTATGTCACTCAGGGGGGTGTTTTTCACACTCCTGAGAGACAAAAGTTTGCTGACATAAGTGCTAGTGTAGACATGGCCTTACTAATTACACGCTTTGGGGGCTGCAAAAAATGGAAAAAACCAAACAAATTCACTTGGATTTTTGTACTTGTACCATGAATTGGTGAAAATATTAAAAACAGAGATGGTTTTACAGTGCTGTTTTATAGACATTTCTAGTGAACCTATAATATTGGATCTAGTTGTATCTTGGCACCACTGCTTTGCTGGAGGCTTCCCACCACAGAGCATCTTATAGAATGCATGTTATATAGACCTGTGGTACTGGTGATGCTTTCACATTCATACGTTGGACAGTCTCTTGCTATTGAGAAACCTGGAAACATAGATTCGTGACCACTCTTAGATGGAGAAAAGTGCTATTTTGTACTGTTTCTTTCATTCCTTAGCAATGCTGTTCAGCGGTAGCAATGTCATAGGTAAAGTTTATTGTTATCAATGGACTTTCAAAAGATATGATTGGTGGTGTGCATAGTCCCAGGGGAAAAAATACATTTTCAGTCAACATTTAGATTCACGGGTACCCATGGAACAATCAAAATTTCAAATTACAAAGTAGTTAATGGCAGAATGAACACACTTTAATTGTCAGATACAAATCACAAATCATTGAAAGATGGATTTCACATCACGAGACGTTCTTAGACACTGTCCAAAAAAGGCTTGGGGGAATCTCAGGGCTACAGAGCAAAGTAACAGGCCAAATCCATTAACCCTGAATATCTGGGTACAGGCCTGCAGCTAGAAGGCAACCTCTAGTAAAGGAAAACTATGAATAAACCCTCCTGGCTGGCGGTGGGAAAGCATTTGAACAGAATTACTGTCATGTGGCTTGGCTTTGCCTCTTGGTACTCCAAGAAAATTCCCAGTGATTAGGTGAAAATTCAAGTCTTCGAAATGCAATTTCCAATTCTCCTCTGGGTTCTTCTTTTTCTCCTTCCTTTGCTACATTCAGAGGTCAATTTGGAAATGTTGCAGATTATACCGGGCGAAAGACAGGCGCCACAAAAGCTGGCATGTACAGTGGGAGGGCTGGGATAAGGAGCTGGAGATCGTGGTTATTGGAGGGCTCAACTTGATCATTTGTACATTTCCCCTTAGGACTTGTGCCTGTATTTTAGGGGTTGTTTTTCTTTTAAAAACACAAAATAAAACAAAAAAATCACTTTCAAATTCTTTGTTCAAGTCTGAAAAAGGAGCAGCAGCAAGTGGATATATTAAGCTGCTTTTAAATAATTATTCTGATTGGCTGTGGATGTTCTAAAGCAATCAAATAATCTACTGTGGATAACCCACATATCACATTAGATCAACCTTGAACATTTTTGTTTTCCATCTTTAGCATCACCTTGAAAAGAGGGTGAGTAGATTTTGTGTTCAGGTTGGTAAGTGTTCATGACAATTCTGTGAGACGGCACTGAATCCAGCCTGAAGCAGCTGCTCCTTTCACACCCCAAGGGGCAAGGCATCAGAGGGCAAACAACTTAAGGAGGGTTTAGATTCAAAGGCTACAACCCTGAACCTTTTATAACACTGCTGGGCTTTGTTGCTCCTATAAAGTCCAATCTCTCACGGATAGTCACTATAAAATATTGCTGCTCCTACTGTCACACAGTTTTCTCACAGACAACCTAATGCTGAGGTACTGCAAGAGTTAGTCTTCGGAGAGCTAACCCCCTGGTCACCCCTAGACTGTTTCTGGAACTTAGAAATCAGTCTTTCCAGAGAAGTCCAGTGCAATAGGCAATTTTTTACAGCTGAATCAAGGTCTTCTCTTTCTTTCTTGGACATGCTGCTGTTGAGGATTCTGTTTCCTGCTGTTTTCCCCCGCTTTGTATGCACCTTAGAAAAGACCCAAGCAGAGAAGTTTCGAATAACTGTGAACCATAAAACAAATCTCCTCTCCTCTTGTGGTATTTTCTCTGTTGGAAATTTTTGCCCTCAAACTTGGCTTCCTGCAAATAATTTCCCCCCGAGTAACGGACAAATCTGGTTTTCTCTTACACCGCCATAAAACATACTGAACATCCAAAAAAGATCTGGACTGAATCTTTGTTCTTGTGAACAAACAGGCAGAAATTCAATCAACTGGTCCAAGTTGTGGAGTTCAAATCCAGATCTGTATTGCCTCAAGGTGGGTGGGTATTTGGATCTGGGGGTTTGTGTTTGGGTCTCATGTTTCATCAGGAGCTACGCTCCAGTTCCATGGCACCAGAGGTGGGTTTGCCAAATCTATACTTCTTACAACCAGAGGAAAGGGAAGAAAACTGAATAACAGGAGAAAAGTGAAGACTGCCTTTTGGAAAACAGCTTGTGAGTGTTAGAAACACCAAAACAGATTTTCCAAGTGAGTTTCTGAGACCTGTTACAACAATGAAATAATGAAATAAGACAGATATTATATATGAATCTTAACGGTCAGATTCACCCAACATTGGCAGCTATGCTCAGCTCACAGGTGCCTGGAGGGAGGGTTATGTACTGTAGCTTCCTTCTCTAATCTTCCACTGTAATAAGTGCTGAACAAATAAAGGAAAATTTTCACTCCCTAATTCTGTTAGACTTCATCAAGTAAGCACCAGAAGTGATGTAGTAAATAAAAGCGTCAATAAAGAAGCAACCACTAAGCCACGACATCATTTCCTGGTCACCATACCGGAAGTGAAGTAAGGGCCTGCCTGTCCCTCTTTACCAATACAAAGTTACTGAAATAAGTAACTTCAAAGCATGTTTCAAATACGGGGCTGGAACAGATCTCCTTTTCCAAAAAAGAAACTGAAGTTAGTCAACAGGATCCATAAATCTGGTTAATGTTACTCAGACCCCAAATGATAAATATTGTGTTTACATCCATCTCTCACAAATCTCTTGCCTTATAATATACATTAAAGCCCTAAACCTGCAAGTTGCTGAGCACCCACAAGTCCCGCTGGCATCATTGGGAATTAAAGCCATGCTGTCCTGTGGGACAGGCCCTGAAGGAAGGGTTTGGTGGGCAGCTCGCTCTTCTTAGGAATTACAGACTTGCTACAGAATAGATACTTTAAAAAATAAATGTACCATATGCTTAAAAGCTGCGGTTTCTCTGCCAAACTTGCACATGCTTGAAAACTAATACTTGTTTTACGACTGACACGGATCCATCTCAGTCTAAACGCACATCGCACACTTACAGCTCACCTTCTTCCCTAACCAAGTCAAGTCATTGGCCTCACTTCTCATGCTAGACTGATCTGCCCTAGGGGCATTCTGCAAACACTTCTCAGCATTGCCAACACCACTTCAGCTTCACTGGTGTGAGCATTGTTGGGAACCCTAAAGTAGACAGAGCACTAGTGTTTTTAAGCACGTGTATCACCTAATCCTGCTTGGATCAGGTCTAGAGAACAGTGCTTAAATTGCTGACAGCAGCCTCTCTACAAGGGCTCCCAATGTTTCTAACAACAGTGAAACTGCACTAGTGTTAAATACGGTGGGACAAGTAGATGTGATGGCTGCCGCCTTTGCCAACCCACTGGAGATTGAACTGGGCACCTCCAGAGCTCAAAAAGCATGAGCTGCGACAGCTTGCACTAAAGAATCAAACCTCTCTAGCTGGGGCTGTAACAGACTCATACTCTCTGCGCATTGCGCATGGAGGTGGGGAACCTGTAATACACGCTGACCAGTGAGTTACATCCTTCCTCGGATCCAAGGAAGCTCATCCTCAGTGTCCGAGGCCCACAGCAGTTTGAATTCCAGACAAGCTTCCACTCCATGACAGCTGCCATCTTGTCTGACCCACCAGGGATTGAACCAGAGATCGCCAGAGCTAAAAGCATGAGCTGCTACAGTTCGAGCTGAAGTCCCTAGCTGGGGCTGTAACGGACTCACATCCTCTGTGAATTGGACACAGAGGGAGAACTGTAACACACACACACCAGTGGGTTACACAGGTAAGGCCAGTGAGGTGCACTGTGGCTTCCTTCTTATACTACCTCTACTCCATCTCTAGCCATTTGCATTGCTCTCCTCTTTACACTTCATTTAGTGGAAAGAAACAATGCTCTCAGACCCTTCTCCTATCAAAGGCTGTATTAGTTACACTGACTAAACAGACTATGCTTCTGGCAAAGCGAAAGACGGGGACAGCCTCCTTCTGAATTCCACGTCTATGCAATGCAAACCGAGAGACACTGGTTTGGAAAGTTTAGCTAATTAGAAGCCAAACCTGAAACCTATATTTTCGGCTTTTCTTTTTTCCTTTCTGATGCCATATACTCGTCACCTTCTATTTACTGGTTTCCAAAGAAGAACTTCAAGTCTTAATTTTTTCCCTCACCCTGTCTATTATTAGGACCAAGCATAAGGGACCTGGTTTAAATGTATAATTACAACTGTGACAGTAATTACAATAAAGCACTCTTTAAACAAACAAACAAACAAACAAAGTAAGTTACAAAAAATAAATGGATTATAGTTTAGTGGATGAGGAATACTGCGTCTTTAACAGCAAACAGCTGCAGAATGCCTGTGTTTCTTAGAGTTAGCAACTCAGAGTGTACATTTTTTAATTACCTTGATAGGTTACTGGCAAGAAGACTGTGGCTATGATACTTCTAAAGTGGCTTTTGGATTTTTTTAACTTCTCCCTCCAATTTAACACCCTCGTGCCAACCATTCAAGAGCTCACATTATAACATTATTTTCATGTTTCAAAGTTGATAGCAAATGTCTGTTTAAAAAAACCTAATAAAACAAGAACAAAGAAAAATGGAAACCCAGTGCAAATAAATAAATCATCTTGTGTGAAATCCTAATCTAGAATCAGGTGTTGGGGGGGATTTTGCGGAGGGGGGGAGAATAAAAAGTTGAAGACAAGAGGAGGGGGAAAAAAAATAATGAAAGCTTCGCTTTGACAAAAGCCGTCAATTACCGGCGTCTGGTGTGGAACGTGTCTTTCTTTGTCCTCCCAAGACATCTGCTGTGTGTTGTCTCCTGCCAGTTGGCTGGTGCAAGCCAAGAGAATGGCGTGGAAACAATGCTAGACTGCACTTCCACTTGCTTTTCAAATTCTCCGTGTTCTTTCTAAAGCCAAACAATAACACGGCGGGATGCGTGGCTGCATGAGCAATGATTTAATAAAAGAAACCTGAAACAAAAACTCAGCAGGAAAGAGGGGTGGTGCTCCGCAACACAGCTGAAAAGAAACATGCTCCTCTGCCCTCCAACCTCATGAACATATTCTTAAGCATGCTGGGGTTTGTCTTCTTAGGTATTTTCTCATAAAGGTTCTCACTTCTCTCTCCAGTAGCTGATCAATTTGTAGCACAGTTCCTTCCTGTTTCCTTTTAAGGTGCATGTCTTCTTCCTGCTCCCATCCATCCCCACCTCCCCGCATTCTCAGGCTGTCAGTTTCTGGATTGTCTTGTTGTAGTACTGTGTGATGGTGGGCGTCAGGGGGTTCCAGTTGTTGGCGTGCAGCTCAATGACCTCGAGGAGGAGGGACCGTGTCAGCATGGACTCCGAGGGGCACAGCATCTTGTCACGTGCTACTGCCAGCAGCTCTGTCATCATCTCAGGCAGCTGGTCCTCCAGCAGCCGGCCTGTGCTTTGCAGCTGTCAAGAGAGAAGGGTCGAAAGCTGCATGTTAAAGTGCAGGTCACCACTCCAGCCTTTATTATTGTTTAGTTTTAAAACTATCCTGGTTGCAACTAAGATGTCAGCTTGGGCTTGTCATGTGGGGTGGTGGGGGGTCCCAGGGAAATATAAAGCTCAGTTAACCACAGCATTGCTACCAGAATCCCTCACTTTGTGGAGACTCTCCTGGAAAACTATCCTGCTGGCACATGTGCTTGTAAAATATTAAAGGAGGAGGAAAGTGGAGAGCTGGATGCAGGCATATGGCACCTCTGAAAAAGTGATGTCGGCTGCAGAGAAACAATGGCGGAAGAGCCACAGATGGTCTGCTGTTTGCTGTCATGTAACAACTCAAGGGCTTCTGGAAGCTACACTGAACAGCAGTCAGTTATAAGGAGAAAATATTTACATAATAGGGCTGATTTCCAAAAGTGCAGCCATCCTTTCTGGAGACGAAGTCCTCACCTGCATTTAGCATCTGCAACTGAGATACAAGTGCAAATCTTGAGATCTTGTATGCTGAACTACCTGGCTATGGGTGCAAATGTGACATAGGTACACTGTGATAACCGGGCCTACAAATTTACCCTTATTATGAGCTCAACTGTAAGAAAGTTTATAAAGTGTCACAATAACCTATGACAATAAATGTTGATGGGAAAAGATGCAAAAGAGATACAAAGACTGAATTAGTCCAGATAAAAAGGCCCTATTGATATAACTCAACATCATGCCCGGCAAACAAGAAGAGTATGCCACCGTCAATTAATGAACCAAAATTGGTGCATCAGAAATTAGGCCTAATTGGTGGACAAAATAAGGAGGGGGGTTGGCTATTCCATTCAAGACTCGCCTTTTTGGGTCCTCCAAAAGAGACTTTCGGGAGAAAAAGCTGGCTACCGTGACGCTGGCTGACTGAAAGATGAGAGAAGAGGAAAGAGCGAGGTTTATCAATATGGCTGCTACCCCCATCGTCTCCTGGGATCCACAGGACCTTTTTCATCCAACCCCTGAAAGATGTCCTGACCAGACTGGGCCAGAAAGAGGGAGACAAGATGATGACATTGTTACCTCCATCAGCTTCAGATCCCAACCACCACCTGGGATGTGAATCTTTGTCCCCCACACATAGTATCCTTTTCCTTCCCTACCTTAATCATTCTCTTTCCTCTCTCTCCTTTTTCCTTTTGTCTAATAAGAGCCTGGTTTAGCTGGCCAAGCTTGGATATTTTGCAATGTTGCTGTAAGTCTGTGACCAGAAAGGCAGCTAAATGCAATGCCAAAAACATCCGATGATGGTACAAGTTTGCTCAGAGTGGCTGCTAAGACTATGTGCTCTTCTTGTGCTTTTCCAGCAGCGGGGCTGCAAGTGAAAGATGAAGTTTCTATCTTTAATGTACTTTTTGCTCCTCTTTTTGTGTGTGTTCACCTTGTTTTGTCTTAAAGGAAGCAGGATTGTGCTTTAACAGCAACAATAACAACTCACAAGAACAAAAGAACAGCTATAGTGGGTCAGACCAATAGTCTACCTTGCCCAGTATCCTGTCTTCTGACAGTGGCCAGTGCCAGAAGCTTCAGAGAGAACGAACAGAACAGGGCAATTTCCAGTGATCCATACTCTGCCATCCAGTCCCAGCTTCTGGCAATTGCAGCATGAGGTTGCATCCCTGACTATCTTATGTCCCTGACGGACCTATCCTCCAGGAACTTATTCTTTTTTGAACCCAGTTATACTCTTGGCCTTCACAACATCCCATGGCAATGAGTTCCACAGGTTGACTGTGAGTTCTGTGAAGAAGTATTTTCTTTTTTTTTGTTTTTTTTAAACCTGCTGCCTATTAATTTTCATTAGGTGAGCCCTAGTTCTTGTGTTCTGGGAAGGGGTAAATAAAATGTCCCTGGAAACATGGATGAATTGCTAGGGATGACTACAAAAGATTAGCACAAGCACATAGGGACAAAATCAGAAAGACTAAGCCCTGGTCTACACTAGGACTTTAGGTCGAATTTAGCAGCGTTAAATCGATGTAAACCTGCACCCATCCACACGATGAAGCTTTCGACTTAAAGGGCTCTTAAAATCGATTTCCTTACTCCACCCCTGACAAGTGGATTAGCGCTTAAATCGGCCTTGCCGGGTCGAATTTGGGGTACTGTGGACACAATTCGACGGTATTGGCCTCCGGGAGCTATCCCAGAGTGCTCCATTGTGACTGCTCTGGACAGCACTCTCAACTCAGATGCACGATTGTTTGCCGTTGCTCTGACGCAGGGAGGGGCGACTGACGACACGGCTTACAGGGAGTTAAAATCAACAAAGGGGGTGGCTTTACATCAAGGAGTATTTCAGGCAGGACTTCACGGAGGGTTCCAATAAGAAATGGTGCACCTAAGTTATTGTTCTTATTGGAACAAGGAGGTTAGCCTGGCCTCTGATTGATACATGGCTAGATCTACCTCGCTGCACCTTCTCTGTGAGTGACTGCAGTGTGACCTAGAGGAATGAGTCCCCTAGACAGGGGAGAAGGCAAATGAGTACAAAACAAATCTGGTCTATTTCTTGTTTTGATACACTCCATCTATCTTTTACATCTTTGGCTGGCAGCAGACGGTGCAGAAGGACTGCATGCCATCCACATCTCATGGCTGCTCAGCAGAAGATGGTACAATAGGACTGCTAGCCATCCTCATCTCTTGCCTGCTCGGCAGAAGATGGTACAAGAGGACTGCTAGCAATCCGTATCACCTGCCTGCTCACCATAAGATGGTTCAATAGGACTGACTGCAGGACTAAAGAGAATGACCTGATCAAGTCACTCCAGATTTAGTCCCTGCGCCCATGTCTGCCCAGGCGCTCCTGATCGACCTCACAGAGGCGACCAGGAGCACCTCGGACATGACGATGACGGCTACCAGTCCTATTGCACTGTCTGCTGCCACAAGGCAATGGGTTGCTGCTGCTGTGTAGCAATGCAGTACCACGTCTGCCAGCACCCAGGAGACATACGGTGACAGTGAGCTGAGCAGGCTCCATGCTTGCCGTGGTATGGCGTCTGCACAGGTAACTCAGGAAAAAAGGCGCGAAACGATTGTCTGCCCTTGCTTTCACGGAGGGAGGGAGGGAACGGGGGCCTGATGATATGTACCCAGCACCACCCGCAACAATGTTTTAGCCCCATCAGGCATTGGGATCTCAACCCAGAATTCCAATGGGCAGCGGAGACTGCGGGAACTGTGGGATAGCTACCCACAGTGCAACACTCTGGAAGTCGACTCTAGCCTCGGTACTGTGGAAGCACTGCGCCGAGTTAATGCATTTAATGCACTTAGAGCATTTTCTGTGGGGACACACACACTCGAATATATAAAACCGATTTCTAAAAAACCGACTTCTATAAATTCGACCTAATTTCGTAGTGTAGACATACCCTAAGGCACAAAATGAGTTACACCAACAAGAGACATAAAAGGCAAAAAGAAGAGGTTCTTTAAATACATTAGGAGCAAAAGAAAGATGAAGGAAAGTGTAGGTTCTCTACTTAGCAAGGAAGGAGAGCTAATAACTGATGACATCAAGAAGGCTGAGGAGTTTAATACCTAGTTTGCTTAAGTCTTCACTAAAAAGTCTTCACAAAGTCTTTGCTTAAGTCTTCACTAAAATGGTGACCAGATACTCAACACAATTAATATTAACAACAAGGAGGAAGGAATATATGCTAAAATAGGGAAAGAACAGGTTAAAGTATATTTAGGTAAATTAGATGTATTCAAGTCGGCAGGGCCTGATGAAATTCATCCAAGGGCCTTAAGGAACTAGCTGAACTAATCACAGAACATTAGCAATGATCTTTGAGCACTCATAGAGGATAGGCAAGGTCCCTGAGGACAGGAGAAGGGCAAACATGGTTTCTATCTTTTCAAAGGGGAACAAAGAGGACCCAGGGAATTGTAAACCAGTCAACCTAACTTTGATACCTGGAAAGATACTGAAATAAATTGTTAAACAATCAATTTGTAAGTACCTAGGGGATAATAGGATAAATCATGCCAAACCAACCTAATTGCCTTCTTTGACAGGGTTACTGTCTGAGTAGATGGGGGGAGGGGGGCAGCAGATGTGACATATCTTGGTTTTAGTAAGGTTTTTGATACAGTTCCACATGACACTCTCATAAGTAAACTAAGGAAATACGATCTAGATGAAATTAGTATAAGGTGGGTTCCCAACTGGTTGAAAAACTGTACTCAAAGAGGAGTTATCTATGGTTCACTGTCAAATTGGGAAGGCAGGGTACATTTAGTGGGGTCCCAGAGGGGTCAGTCCTGGATCTGATAGTATTCAGTATTTTCATTAATGACTTGAATAATGGAGTGGAGAGCATGCTTATAAAATCTGTAGATGATACCAAAGTGGAAGGGGTTGCAAGCACTTTGGAGGGTAGGATTAGAACACAAAACTACCTTGACAAATTGGAGAATTGGTCTGAAATCAGTAAGATGAAATTCAATAGAGACAAGTGCAGAGTACTTCACTGAGGAAGGAAAAATCAAACGCACAACTACAAAATGGGGAATAATTGGCTAGGTGGTAGTACTGCTGAAAGGGTCTGGAGGCTATAGTGGATCACAAATTGAATATGAGACAACAATGTGATGGGATAAAGGCTAATATCATTCTGGGGTGTATTAACAGAAGTGTTGCACGTAAGACACAGGAGGTAACTATCACACTCTACTTGGCACTGGTGAGTCTCACCTGGAGCACTGTGTCCAATTCTGGGCGCAACACTTAGGAAAGATGTGGACCAACTGGAGCGAGTCCAGAGGAGGGCAACAAATATGATAAAACTTTTAAAGAAAAGCTGATCTACATGGAAAGATTAAAAATATTGGTCATGTTTAGTCCTGAGAGAAGACAACTGAGGGGTACCTGGTAACAGTCTTCAAATATGTTAAGGACTGGTATAAAGATCACTGTGATCAGTCATTCTCCATGTGCACTGGAGGTAGGACAAGAAATAATGGGTTTAATCTGCAGCAACAGAGATTTAGGTTAGATACTCACTTTCTAACTATAAGTTAAGCTCCGGAAGAGGCTTCACCATCACTTCCCGAGGTCCCTTCCAGCCCTACATTTCTATGATTCTCTATTCTTGCACAAATAACTGGCAGTCTCCCCTCTTCTCAGTGTTACTCACTAGGTCCTGTAGCGAGGCCATGTATTCCTAAGCCTCCCACATTTTTTTTAAAAATAAAATATACTACTGAACATTCTGCTACTGAAAGGGATGTGGAGGGGAGACAAATTTGACAAGAAGCCAGGGTGCAGGGGAGAATGGGACTGTCTACAAAGAGATTGGGACAAGGAACTGGAGGGGAAAGGGAGGGAAATGGGATGGGGACAAGAGCTTGACAAGAAGTCCAGAAAAGGAGGCGGGGACTGGGAACCAGTGGAGATGGGGAACACATAGGCTGGATGGCGGGCAGCTGCAGGCTGTCAGGGAAGAGAGACAGATCAGATGAAGAGCCAGAATTCCCAGGACTGGAGGTGAAAGTGACAGGGGGAACAAGCAGAAGAATCTGTGCCCACTACAGCTCAGATCCCTTTCGAGCCTGGAATGGAACTCATGATTCCTGATTCTCACCATTTCGCTGCTGTCAGAAAATATCTGTGAAACCTACCGGCAAAGTGTTTCACCCCTGCTCTAGTGCTGGTCCACACAGAGGATGACAACCTACTATTGCTATCCGTTACTCCATTAGCTCAAGTGGCAGAGGCCTGTGTGGTGGATCTAGGACAGACTTTTTGTTCTGTGGGCAGCACCTACCACAGTGCGGTCCTGGTCCATGACTAGGGTGCCCGGGTGCTACAGTAAATACAAATAATAAATATGAATAAAGGTTCCAACCATGCTGATGACCCATGTGGGTTTCAATATGATGCCACATGATGGAATTTCAATGTTTTCACTTAGTTTTTTTTTAAACCTAGGAAATTACACACAAAAATTCATTAAAAGAACATTAATATTACAAAGTCAAGAACTCATACGTTAGGAAATGTCAGAATTAAGGTAGTCGATGCAACTTTATTCAGCCCCCTTGTGTTTCTGCCCGATGACCACGAGGCAGTCTTTACTTACATGATCACATATTATTTTTTCCCACAGGGCCCCTGTCCCATTCAATGCTCAGGAAGGAGATGCTCTGGGGTTGCATCAGGTTTGGGTCGTGAAGGAGGCTGTTATCTGTAGGATCCCTGGCTCATTTGTTGCAGAGGTTGGAAGGTGTGGGTGTGTAGTGAAGAAGGCAGGGGATTACAGAAGACAAAGGAGGGTCCCATGCTTAAGGCAGTTGAATGCTGCTCTGGAGAAGTGGATTTTATCTGTGCCGCTGCCACAAAGAATCCCTACATGATTCCGAGCAAGTCACTTAAACCGAACTTTCCACAAGTGGTCACTAATGATGTATTCTCGTTTTCTGGGTGCCTGGCTTGAGATGCTGGGGTCTGGCTTGACGAAGTGCTGAGCACTCACAGATGCAACTGAAGTCAATGGAAGCTGTGTTTTGAACATATAAAGGGCACAGGCAACCTTCATTCGGGCATATCCTAACTTCTGAATGCTTGACTTTGCAACCTTGATATTCTTTTTAACATAGGCTTTTTTAAAGTGGAATATAAAATATAAAGTCAGTCGGGTAGCATGGCACTGTGTGCATAGTGATGGGACTCATATTTAGGATTCTGGGCCCCAGGCTTGGTTGAGACTGAGCGTGCAGTGTATATACCTAAGGTGATGGCTCATCTCTAGGGGCTCATGAGACGCTCCAGACTGAACTGATGACTGCCAATCAGAACACTGCATTGAGGGTGGTGCAGGCCTATCATAAGGGCGGTCAGCCAGGGGGAAAGCAGAAGCAGCGTGTAAGGAGGGAAGAACTATGGAGGAGGGAAAGGGGAAGAAAATCCTCAGCAATTAAAAATAAAACAGGGTAGTTGGAGGAATGTCACTCTTTGAGCAGAAAGTGTCCTGTGTCATGTAGGAGCTTGGGGGAAACCGCTGTAGCCCTATCTTAAGACATTTTAACATCTCGGACGGGGGACCAAGTTCTAGCAAGATTCCACTGTGTGCAGTAGATGGGACCTTAAATGGATTTTGTAACCACGTCCAAAACTTTAGCCTGGTTACCGAGCCCTGGAAAAGTCCTGTTTAGATGAGAGATAGGAATTGCATTGGAAGTGAGACAGGGAACAACTGGGTTATATCTGGGTCCCCTGACCCAATTTGATGTGTGCTTCAAACAGGAACTCAATACTTCACCCTTGTGGTCATTAAGTGGTTAGGACACTAACTTAACATTTCACTTGTATAATGGCCCTTCCAGGAGCTCAGAGCCAGCACACACCATGCCAGGCATTTGCTCAGTACTGACTCATGTCGAATCACCAGTGTTATTTCAGATATTCCCCACCTCATATTGGTCTGCCTTGACTATACATAGCTTGTGATGGGACCACAACACAAAGCAATAAAGCTGCAGGATGTAGTTTGCTATATTCAAACATAATGAAACAGACACACTCATGATGGGAATACCCTTTTCACAGAAAAGGAGTTGTGGGATTCTTGATGATTATAGGTGGTCAGGAGCTTGGTTTCACACCTTGGCTTGGGTCATACGCAGTACAAGGCTGCGGGACTGAAATTGTGGTCCCTCTTGAGAGCTTCCATTTTGGTTGCAATGTCCCTCAAATAAACAAACAAGTTAAAAGAATAAATATAGAAAAGAGGGCCTGATTCTCCACTGCTTGCCCTCCTGTCACCATTTACCTCTGCGCAGAACAAGTGCAAAGGAGGGGAGGGGGCTGAAAACACCACCGTACTGATTTTACAACCACTTGGTACAGGTGTGAACAATGACACACGGAGCAAAGCTGTGGGGAATTTGGCACAGAATATCTGAGGTCCCAACAGCCCATTCATACCTCCATGGAACAGCAAAGGACAGCGTCTTCTTTCACATCCTGAGATTGCAACAACTGCAAGAGAGAAAGAGAAAAAGAGGCAGCCGGTTATTAAAGCATACCTTGTTTCTACTGCTTTATAATCCCTCCCCTACCAGACTGCTCCTTCCATGTTTTAACCTGTGTTCGCTTTCCCCACAGCCACAGCAGGGAAAAGAAGAAAGTGGAGGGGGAAAAGGAAAGATGTCTCTGGTGTGAACGAAGAGACACAAGGCCAGAATGCAGCATTTCCACGGTTGAGATGGAGGAAGCAGAGCAGAACATACACAGTACATGATAACTTTCAGGGTACATGTTAAGTATGTAGTGAGAGTTTTTATGACGTAGGTTACTGTACACAAGGAAATGCGCTAAGTCCCACCATGTCATTTCACTAAACATCCATCACATGATAATTTTCAGCCATTAACAGTCTGGACTGCAGTTGAAGCAGTAAGTAGAAGTGAAGGGCTCTCTATGCTCTTTCCAAATTAGAAAGCATAGGAAGCATTATGACTTTGCATCCTGAACCTGATGGTCTCTTTCAGAGCAGTTCTTTTGAACAATCCTAGAATTACGTTGCAGGAAAGCATCATTTCCTACACACACAAGCACCAACTTCTCCTAGCACTGGTGGGTGCTCGCGCCCCCCCACCCCGGCCCTGCCCCGACTCCACCCCTGCCCCGCCCCCATTCCAACTCCTTCCCCAAAGTCCCTGCCCCAACTCTGCCCCCTCCCTGCCCCTACTGGACCCCTTCCCCAAATCCCCACCCAGGCCCCGCCTCTTCCCCACCTCCTCCCCTGAGCGTGCTGCGATCCCGCTCCTTCCCCCTCCCTCCCTCAGCTTGTTACGCGGCAAAACAGCTGTTTCGCGGCAACAAGCCTGGGAGGAGAAGCGGGGACGCGGTGCGCTCAGGGGAGGAGGCGGAGGTGAGCTGGGGGGTGCGGGGAGCTTGGCTGCCAGTGGGTGCAGAGCACCCACCAATTTTTCCCCATGGGTGCTCCAGCCCTGGAGCACCCACAGAGTCAGCACCTATGCCTACACACAGGGATTGATTCTACTTCCACCACACTGATTTCACACCTGTAATTCCACTGACTCCCAACTGTGCCTAATTGTGGAACTACTTCCAATTGTGGAGAACTGAACTCACAACTGTGTCTTAGACTAAAACTTTCTCCTAAATCACTAGTGCTTACTGAAGATAGGATGGATTTTCACGGGGCGTGGAACTGTGGGTTGGGAGTGGGCATTAGTGTCTGGCGAATGGAAATAATGGGGGGGGGATATATGTTTTCACCCTCCCCCTCAAAGTTTTCTGTCCCCGCTGCTCACACTGAGGCAAGAGAGGAATGGGAGCTGGTGGAAGGGCGGAGCAGCCGCGGCAGTGCATGGGATCAGTTGGCCGCCAGGGAGCAGGTAGAACTCCCTGGCAGTCCAGTCCCACCTTCCAGCGGGTTGGGACAGGGTCCTGGCACTTGGGTGGGGGGCAGGAGTGCATCACCATACAGAGTGAAGCCACCGAGGGTGTGGGGGATCACTGAGGTGTCCCTTAACAGCCTGGCGCGCTCCCCACTTCTCAGGAGTTCCTCTTGCTCCCCCTCCCTGCTCCCCACACAATGTGATGTCGATGGCCCCAAAATCTAAATGCATCAATGCAGAATCCCCCACAATGCTGGGTTTTGCCAGTGTGGATAGTGACATTTCCCACCACCTTCTCCATTCAATATATTTTGTCAGCACCAGTTCCAGACTCTGCTCTGCCTTTTCTACTCTTATCCCAAATGTGAGTTTCTTCGTTGGTTTTACAAGTATGAGTAATTTTAAAGAGAAACCAAACTCCTGGATTGGAAGGATTAGATTTTTCTCGGTAAACACTGATTTCACTGTACACATGTAAACCGATGAAAGAATATTTCCATCAACAAAAATCATAATCTACAGACTGGCAAAGTAAGAAAAATGCTGCTTGAGAACGAGAGTTTGATTTAAGGGGATTTACTTTGTATATTTTTAAGTGATGTTGACAATTTGTGTTTTTTGAATATCAGCATCTACTGTCATTAAATAATTACTGTGAAACCCCCTATTCTAGGAGTCCACCATGATTTCCTGCAACGGTGAAAATTTAAATCAATAAAAATAAAAAAATGCTTAAACCCCAAAATTTTGCACAAATATGAAAATGTAAATCAATAAAACTTTTAAAAGTTTTAAAACAAAATATTATCTGTGAAAATTATAAAAGAACAGAGGGCACAGCCAGCTGATCAGTACCGGAGTTTATTCATTGGTCTGAATTGTAAGTAATAAGTTACAAATTTGTTAATTCAGTTTGGAGCGGAGCTGTGGTGAATGATGATTTCTGAAGCGGCCTTTGAAGAACGCCTACCATACCTATCAGTATCTAGAGGAGTGACACATTGTGGAGCATGTACAGGAGGAGAGACATGGTGCATGTGGATGTCTGGGGGAACGTGAGGAAACTCTCATTGTGAGGGCACCTGAGGGACAGGGATGTTTCTGGGATGGATGGGAAACAAGGGAAAGAGGAGGGAGAGATGGGTTTACAGCTAGAGAGGGAGAAAGGAAAAGAGAGGAGGAGAAGGAGGAAGCAGCTGCTGAGGGAAGACAGCAAGCATACACTCTGGGCCAGGCCATGGGCAAGCTTAGTCCCTGAAAGAAAGATGGCCATCAACAAGTTTAGGCTTGAAATCAGACAAAGATTTCTAACTATCAGAGGAGTGAAGATCCAATGGGAGCAGTGGGGGCAAAAAACCTACCTGGCTTCAAGACTGAGCTTGATAAGTTTATGGAGGGGGTGGTATGATCAGACTGCCCACAATGGCATGTAGCCAATCTGTGAATGGTAGTAGCAAATATCCCCAGTGGCTGGCGATGGGACATTAGGTGGGGAGGGCTCTGAGTTACTACAGAGAATTCTTTCCTGATGTCTGGCTGTTGGGTCTTTCCGAAATGCTCAGGGTCCAACTGACCACCATATTTGGGGTCAGGAAGGAATTTGGCAGAGACCCTGCCACACACTGGCAGAGACCCCAGGGTGGGTTTTTTTTCCTTCCTCTGCAGCAGGGGTCACGGGTCACATACAGGTTTGAACTAGTGGCAATGGTGGAATCTCTGTAACCTGAAGTCTTTAGATCACGATCTGAGGACTTCAGAGGTCATGGGTCTATTACAGGAATAGGTGGGCGAGGTTCTGTGGCCTCCAAAATGCAGGAAGTCAAACTAGATGATCATGTTGGTCCCTTCTGGCCTATGTGTCTATTAACTGGGAGCTCAGGAAGACCAGGGGTTAGGAAGAACATTTTGGGCCCATCTGCACTGGCCTCCCAGCTATCTTCAAAGACCAGATTTATACATGGTTTCTGCTAAACCTGTTTACCACAGTGAGGCGGGTCAGACAGTTGGTCAGTCTGATGTGGGTCAGACCAAGGTTGGTCTTGTGGCCAAAGCACTGGACTGAGACTCAGCCTAGTGCATGCTTTTAAAATACTGTTTCTGCCCCATCTACCCAGCTGGCTTAAGAGTGTGGTAAATCAGTCTAGAGGGAATTGTGTTTAAAGCCAGCTCATAAACATGGCTGTGAGGCCAGTGTGTAAACAGCCATTAGACAGGTGGGAAGGAACAGTGTAGAGAAAAGGTGGTGGTGAACGGGGGCCCTTTCAAACGCTGCTCTATGGAGAGGGGACAGATGGGGCAAGAGAGGGGGCCCTTCCCACCTGCTATCATAAGAAGATAACGATAAACATGGAGCATTTAAACAGTGCTGGGGTACTGCCTCCTCTCGCGCTGTGTTTGCAAAAGCGGTTTTCATAGAATCATAGGCTTCGAAGGGATCGCAAGGGTCATCTAGTCTAACCCCCTGCGAAGATGCAGGAGTTTAGTCACATTACGCCCTGTCTGCACTGAGGGCTGGACTGTGCTAGACAAAACCATTTATAGAATGGGTGATTTGTGTAGCACAGGCAGGGCTGAATCAATGTCTCCTGTGCTAGCTTAGACAGCTGTGCGTAAGCCTCCCTGCCAACAGAAATAACAGATCTCTAAGCTACTCCTCAAACCTAAGGGGGCTAACCTGGCTGACACACCTCATATTTGCATGCAAGGACTACTGGCTGGTTAGGCCTGTGCAGGTGGGGCTACAGAACTCAGGGACAGGGATTTTGTTATTTGCCCAGTGATTTTGTAATCCTTTTCAAAGGAATGTTATTCTGATGCTCACTATGCTTCTCCCTTTGTCTCCCTGCGTATCCTAGGCACAGGAGAAGAGTCTGTGGGGTTGGCGCCCCTGCTAGACTGCACCCTCTGAGTGGCTCCTGTGCACCGGCAGGCTCGTACGGCTGCCAACAATCGTGTTACCCTTGCTGCCTGCCTCTGCAGCCCTGGGAGATCTCCTCTGCATCTACCCTTTGCTCCAAGGCCCCAGCGCTGAACTGCGTTTAAGAGCCATATCCTGAATTCCCATGGCATGTGTGACACCCAGTCCCAATAGGAAATCAAGTCAATGGAAGTCACATGCATGCAGAGTGTACAGTTTGACCCTGAGGTAATGAAGTTGGCACCATTCAGCTGTTGTTGGAATTGCAACTTTGAAGTGTCTGGCTTTTGTGTGATCAAAGTCTCAACCTAATTAATTGCATTAGCAGTTTAATGTATTTTATCCAAATGTATTATTTATGCCTATTATGTAAGCACCCTTCCTACAGTCTAATTATGATCTATATTTTAAAATGTATAACTTGCACACTGTATATGCTATATTTGCAGAACTAGTACCACAGAAATCAGTCGTCTTTCCAAAACAGGCACTCACATCTACCAGGACAGCTAAAAAAGGTGGAAGAAGGAGCTTAACAGAGTAGAGAAGACAGAGTAACGGGGAGGAGGAGCAAGAGGCAGACAACAGCACAGGTGAGAGGAGACTTGCACACTTCTCTATCTAACCTGTAATCATCCCCTGGAGGCTTGGACTGTCCTAGGGAAAACTTCCTTTTGCTCCTGAGTCAGTTCCTCATATCAAGCGAAGCCGTGGAATGAGAGAAGCGGTGCCTGCTGGAGAGTAGACAAAGAGTCTACTTGATTTCCTAACAGGAGGAGCCGCATGCCAGAATCTGCCTGACTGGTCAGATAATACCCAACCTTTGTTGCGAAAGGATTCTCACTTTAGCTGGGGGTTTCTGGTGCTAACAGCTTTGTAGATTGGAAGGAGACACCCCAAGAACATGAATTTAGATCTCTGGAAGGGAGGGCTCCTGCTTCCAAATTTCTGTATTCCTGTGACAGATACAGCATATGCCAATATGTTTGGGAAGGCTAGCATGTCTGGATGGTCTCAGGGGGTTACATGTTTTCACGAACAAATGAAAATAAATTTTACAGGCTCTCTTCCTGGAAAAAATGTGTGTTGCGCGGTGAGAGTGATTTCATGGGAGCTGTAAGGCATTTTTCCTAGAATTCATTAATCTCTGCACGCAAATGGCTCACAATTTCTTTTACAAAGTAGTCCAAGAAAAGATGCTTTACATCGACATTTTTGTGTGTGGCAAAGAAACAAAAACAGATATGTGCCCGGCATGTGGAGATGACAAATTGCCACTGTGCCAGCAGATGCTCCCAGAGCACAAGCAGCCTTGAGTCTGTGCCAGTGTTCTTAACGTCCACTTTGGGACAAGACAACCTATTTCTTTCAAAAACTGAAAGCATGTCCACACTAGTGGTGGTACCTTGCATCAAAGGAATCTCAAGTGACTTACAAACGCAGCTGAAGTCTTACTGTATCCCTAGGATCATAGAGGAGGATAGGGAAGTATTATTATTTCCATGTTACAGAGGTAAACTGAGGCACAGATCAGTTAAATGTCTTGCTCGGTGTTATCCGAGACACTAGCACCATGAACTGAATCTACGGACCCTGACACACAGTCCCATGTTCTTATCACTAGACCACATTCTGTATGAAGTAGGGATACACGAACATTTAAACGTACAGCTTAAGTCCAGAGGCGTAAACTACACTGCCTGCTTACTGACATTATTCCTGAAGGCATAGTGCTAATTACTAGAGCTGTGTAAAATATTTCATGCAAAAGAAAAAAACATTTGCCATAAAGTTTCTATTAACACGAAATGGGCTTGATGTAAGAACACAGATAGAAAGATACACATTTCATCTCCATGAAATTGTCATTCAAACTGGGCACAAAATTTTGCACCCATCCAGACAACCATGAACATTTCAGCACGTTTCAAAATTATTTATATTGTGGAGGTCAAAATGACTGAAGTCAATGATATTTCTTCTAGTTCCCTGACTGGCTGAGCCTCCCGCTGTGCTCAGCAGCGCTAGCAAAAGCCACTTAGGATGTGTCTACACTGCGTCTGGGACCAAGCCTCCCAGTCTTGGTCGACAGACTTGTGTAAGCGGGACTCAAGTCTCAATGTCAAAATAACATGCACGCAACAATTTTTAGTGCACTAGTGCGAGCCCTGCTAACCGAAGTCTGTGGGGCCCAGGCGGGGAAGCTCCCTCTCAGAATAAGTGTAGCCAAACCCGTGACTCTATTTCTACAAAGAAGGGGCTGCCCTTTGTGTGCTCACTCCAAGTCCGTCAGGGGAACCCTCTTTCCTCCCCCCCCCAAACACCAGTGGTCTGTTATTTTTCCAAGGGTCATTTGCTTAGTGACCATTGCAAGACCTTATAGGGTCTTTTGCCTGTGCCCTGATTTCTGAGAGCCAGCTGTGCAGCGGTGCACGTGGGAAGATCATGTACTTAACTGAGCCAATGGGAATTGTTACAACTCCAGCTTTTATTGTCACCAGACCAGGGATGATGAAAACAGCCAAGTGGGGGCAAATTGCACAGTGCAAACCAGGATGCGGGGGATGAATAACCAGAAAACACCCTGCCAGCAAATCCAGTTTGAAGACTTCCACAGTCTGTACCAATTTGGGATCGGTTTGGAAAAGTTAGTGCTCTGCCTACCAAGGTATCAGAAGGTCAAGGAGCCTGCTCCGTGCTCCCACTGAAGCCAATGACAAACTGCCATTAATTTCAAGGGGAACAGGATCAAACCCAGTTCCTCAGATGGGATGTTTGATTCGGAGTTAAGGGCACGGCTACACTGGAAACTTCAAAGCGCTGCTACGGGAACGCTCCCACGGCAGCGCTTTGAAGTGCGAGTGTGGTCGCGCGCGAGCGCTGGGAGAGAGCTCTCCCAGGGCTCCTGGTAATCCAGGGGATTACCTCGGAGCCTGTCTACACTAGCGCTGTAAAGTGTTCAGACTTGCTGCGCTCAGGGGGGTGATTTTTCACGTCCGTGAGCCAGCAAGTTAGAGCGCGATAGAATGTAAGTGTAGGCAAGCCCTAAGGCTGTGAGCAAAGAGAGATACAGTGGTCTTGGGGCTCAGTGCTTCTGAGACATTACTTTGCCTTAGGCAAAACAAAGGACCACTGGGAATCACTGCCTTTGCGGGACCATGCTCTTGTGTTGTCACAGGAACTCCCCGATCTCCCCCACTAGCAGCAGCAGGTCCGCAGAGCAATGTGACTCACCACTCAACTCTGATTTTCCCCTGAGGCTGCAGAACAAATGAGGATAGCTTTTTGGAGCGGGCCCCCGCGGCCCGCTGAGCTGCTCCCATGAAGTGTGTGCGTGCGTGCGTGCACGCCATCCAGACTTCATCCTGCCTGTCTGAAGTCATAATAACTACTAACCATGGGACCACAGGATGTGATCTCATCCCAAGGGCCCAGGGAGATAAAAACCATGGAAAGAAAATATAGAGAGAGACCACTGCACTTGATTGCAAAGGGCCCCGCCCGGGCCTGCAGGATATTCCTGAATCGTGTAAGAGTGCATGGCGGCTGATGCAAATTGCAAATCATTGTTTACATTCAGCTGAAAGGTCTTGGGGGGCTGACAATGCCTGGTATGAAGGGTGAAAAATGAAAACAAAGCCACCTGAGGAGTAAGGACAATCCTGTGAGGTGATATCTTGCTTCACTTATCTGCTGAGAGTACTTCTCCATTCTGAATGAGACATGAATGCCCCTCCATCTGCTCACTGAGGAAGAATGGCAATCTGACCCACACTCTCCCTCTCATGCTCCTTATTTGAGGCCAAATTCTGCTTTCACCGACACTGGTGGAAATCCACCCAAGTCAATGGCATTACTCTGACCTGATTCTGATCTACATGAAACTGGTGCAAACGAAGAGTAACTTCATTAAGTCAAGAGTTACACAAAAAGCATGAAACTGGTGGAAGTGGTTGACAAAAAACAGGCTCTCTGGAATGACAATAGTGAATGGGAGCAGCATTTGGACCTTGATAACTCTATCTTTTGCATCAGGGCTACTTGGTCAATCTTCATAGTTAAAAAAATGTTATTGTTATTACAATACTTAATGGATGGGATTCAATACAATCCCATAGCTTTCTAAGATTATGTGATCCTGGACACAAAACATTATACAGTGCAACTGGGACCAAAGATATCATAGAACCTTCTGCAACGGAATCTCTGTTTCCCCCCCTACCCAGTATCTTGAGGTGAGACAGATTACAAACTCTGTTCTCTGTCTTGGCCCTGCCCAAAATTAGAGAATAAGGTTATGCATTTAATTATTGATATAAAATTACTGAGTCTGCACTCTACATTTATATGTCAAAGAGAGACGAGTTCCCTGCCCTGAAGAGCTTAGGATCTAAATAAGACAATCACAGACCAAGACAGGCAACAAACAATACTTCAGGAGAGGGAGATGATGAATGAGGAGGAGGGAGATGACACACAAATCTCCCCCAACACCTTCCACTGGACTCAAGAGGACAGGAGAACTCTTGAGGTGATATATACCCATCACAGTCCATGATGCAGTCTCTGATGTCTACCTCTAGCAATCAATCTCTAGCCTACTGATTCAAGCTGGGCACAGAGTTTTGAGCTCCTGGAACCTTTCAGTGTCAGAGTAATGCACAGCTCCAGGACAAACAGGTAGCGGAGGAGGAAGGTTTTTGAACTGGAAAGATTTTTTTATGTACTGAATATGCCTCCAAAGTGCTAATGAAGTCTCCCTGTGAAAATCTAAAGCAGCCATGTACAGAGGTGAATTGTGGCACTGGGATTTCTTGGTTGCCAAACCTCCATAAATTATTATCAATACTAAATGCTAAAAATTAGGCTCTGTAAGGGCACAGTCATATAATAAAAGTGTATGTAGTGGAAACAGAGCAACAACAATTACTGTCTCTTAAGCTGCCTGGCTGGAATATCTGATGACCCATCCCTGACTTCCCCCAGCCTTCCCGCACTTCTTACAAACTTCTGTTACAATGCACTACTGTGTCAGGGAGACAGGGACAAGACTAAAGTGACCTTCACTATTAACAGAAAGTGGCATGAAAAACATTAAAGTTTGAAGACATCCCTGCTAGGAGCTGGGCTGTGGTATTCACACCATGGAGAATAAAATCTCCCACAGCTCTGAGACACGGGGTGAGCAGATGGTCAAAGGGGAAAGCCAGGGCACATGCTGCTGGGGTGGGGAGAGTTTTCGAGATTGGGCCGGGGGAAGGGAGGAGAAGGAGGTGAGCAAAGGAAGGTTTGGCCGGGGAGGGAGGAGAGGAAGGGAGTGAAGGTAGTTCACTCCCCTCTTGTCAGCCAAGCCACCTCTTTTCTCTTTCCCCACACAACAAATAAAGACCAGGGCCTTTACCCCTCCCTCGTCACCCCCTTTAGTCCTTTTTCCAGGGCCCAGTCCATTCACTCTATCCATGGGCCCAGGCTATGCTGTATCTGTGAATCTCTCCTGCTCCAATCCTACTCTCTTTCTCTCTCCTTCTCTAGATTTTACATTCTGCTCCTCTTCCTTCTCTGTTCTTATATCTTCTGTCCTTTTGTTTTCTCCTTTTCCTTTCCCTCACACCCCTCTCTTCTTGTTCCTCCTCTCTGCCTCCCCACAGCCCTCAATCTGCTTCCTTTTACCATTTCCCTTTGGAGCGCTCACTGCCCCCCTCCCCTCACACTCGCAAACAGGGAGTGTATCACTCATTTAACTCCTCTCTCAGTGTCCTTCTCTCATTCATTCCTTTGTCTCCCTCCTTTCCCCCTAGAAACAGCCACCTGGTTGTCTCCACACCTCCTGCCACAATCTGGTGCTCATCTCTGGTGTAGGTGAGGTGGGGAGAAGCCACGATGACAACCAAGGCTGGGTCAGTAAGCATGTGCATGTGATAGAAATGCAGCTGAGGTGCCTGCTGCCTTGTTCGTAACTTGGGGCAATGCAGAAGTGACCTGCTGAGGATGGCTCGGTCCAGGTCTTATGCAGAGGGCAGGAAGCAGGGTGGTGACAGTCCTGGTGGGAGAGCAGCCCTTAAGGCGCATAAACAATCAGCTAGCCTGCTATCAGTTTCACTGGCCAGAAGCTTTGTTAGGGTGCCAAAGGCCACAGGGATTTTGAAGAACTGGGACAAAACACTAATTTTTGTGAAACAAAAAGAAATACCAGGAATAGCACTGGAAGGGAGACATTGCTGGTTTTCAGACACAAGCCACCCTACAGAGGCTTAATGCAAACAAACAGATATAGCAAACATCTATTTCCTTCCCCTTTGGATGAAGGTGTCTGATTTTATTTCCCTACATATGAATCATTTTCTTCCCGAGAGAGGGCCTGATTCTGATCTCAAGTACTCTGAGGTGCATCTCCACTGAAGTGTATGGAATAACCGGTGTAAAAGCAGTGTGAACTAAAAGTCACGCTCCACCCATATCTTTAATGCTACAATATATAGAGGCAAATTCTGTATCATTCTATTACTAGAACAAAAATCTTAAAATCCTACCATCTTATTATACTGCCAAAGACCCTCATTAGTCTCAAAGGGTTGATTTTTTTTAAATGTGAAAGATTTAAAAAAAAAAA
The DNA here is from genome assembly GCF_965152275.1 of Natator depressus. NCBI lineage: Eukaryota > Metazoa > Chordata > Testudines > Cheloniidae > Natator > Natator depressus. The sequence goes on along the minus strand of NC_134238.1, from coordinate 14,759,701 downwards.
CAAGGACTACCCAACACTTTAAAAGTTGCAATTTTCTTCCCCAAACAGCACCGCCCCCCCAAGCCTTCTGACAGAAGTTGGAAAGGTTCTTCCCCAGTCTTCCTCTAAGGAAGAGAGCGAAAAGACGCTGTCCTCTTGACTTTTAGACATTAATTACCAAGTTAGATTATTCTTCTAAATTACAGTGTGGCCCCAGGAGATAACACGAACTCAGAGGAGGGAGGGAAAAGGATGAAGTCTACAAAAAAGAACTAGGTAAGTTCATGGAAGATAGATCCATCAATGGCTATTAGCCAGGATGGGCAGGGATGGCATCATCAAGTGATCCTGTTTGCCAGAAGCTGGGATTGGGTGACCGGGGATGGATCACTTGATGATTACCTGTTCTGTTCATTCCCTCTGGGGCACCTGGCATTGGCCACTGTCAGCAGAGAGGATACTGGGCTAGATGGACCTTTGGTCTGACCAGTATGGCCGTTCTTATATTCATATGACACAGCAGACTCAGGCACAGGGGAAAGGCAATTAGACAAGGAGTATTATCCTCTATATCCATCACCCTGAGGCTCATACTTAACAGCCTGTACCATAGGCAGTGAAGTAATGGGTTAATGCCAGCACTTTAAATGAGACTGAAATGGAATGGTCTCTGCCAGCCAGACTACAGGGATGATGCACAACTGCAAATATGTAAATCTCCTACTCTCTGATTGGCTGTGAGGTCTGCTCTCTCCACAGTCACTGGATGGTTATTCATCAATACTGGTGTCGTGTAAATCCTTGTATGCTGATCAACTGAGGCTCGTTAATGCCCACTCAGAGGCAGAGTTTTGGACAATCACTGCAGAGTTATGTAATTTAAAAAAAACGCTCAAAACACGCAACATTGTTAACCCCTCAGCTGGTCTTGAACCTCCCACTCCTGTGCAAGACTTTTAGGAAGGCAGCAGCAAAGAGATTCCAGTGGCATATAGCCTCTGCCAATCTCCTTGAAGCTCTGAGTCTGGCTTCCGGATAAATCATAGCACAGAAACAGCCCTGGTTCCATTTGGACATCCTCCTTGAAGACAGAGAGAAGACAGTGATACTCAGCCATTCGATACTGCTAATCCATCTGCAGCTGTTGATGGAGTGGCACTGAGATGGCTACCATCTTTCCATTCCATCAGTTCCCAGTGAATTGTGGCCAGCCGCCCATGCTCACTTAAAGACTTGTCTTGTGGAGTCTCACAGGACTCAGTCCTGACACTGCCCTTCTTTAATGCCTATGTACAACCGTTAGGTGATACGGTCAGACAAAACGGGCTGCTCCACCACCAGATATACCCAAAACATACACTTCTGTGCAGTCCCACAGGGCAGGAAGGACCCCATGAAAAACTGCTGGCTCAGACTGAACCCAAGACAGACTAAAGTTGTCATAGTTGACAGAAGGACATTATTATTTATATTACTGAAGCACAAAGAGGCCCCAGCTGAGATCCCATTATACTAGGCACATGGTATGAAACAGTCCCTGCCTCAAAGAGCTTACAGTCTAAATAGACACGACAGGACAGAGGATGGGCAGCAGACAGGAAATACTATTATCCATGTTACAGATGGAGAAAAAAGCATGATCAGGTTAAGTGATTGGCCAATTGTCTAAATGTAGATCTCCTGGATCTCAGCCCTGGGTCTGAACCACGGCACCGTCTCTCCTCTCTTCCACTGAATGCATCCGATGAAGTGAGCTGTAGCTCACGAAAGCTTATGCTCAAATAAATTGGTTAGTCTGTAAGGTGCCACAAGTCCTCCTGTTCTTTTTGTGGACACAGACTAACATGGTGGCTACTCTGAAATCTCCCATCCTGAAACTCAGGATTGCCACCATGATTGTGAAGCAACCGTTTTCTAGTCTGTTTATTAGCAGGTCTACCTACAAAATAACATGGTAAATCTATGGAGAGCTGCTCTTCCCCCACAAACTCTGTCTCCCTGCTCCCCAGGCACCAATATGAAAAGACAAAACTGGCTTAAACTACTGATTCCTGCTCTACTGAAACTCTGGGAAAAACTCCATGAGCCTGACCCTGAGAGATGGTGAGCACCCACAAGTCTCCGCTGACGTCATTACACCGCATCTCTTTGGGGATCAGGCTTTTACTCTGCATTTCCCACAGGTGTGCTGACGTCGCCCTTCTCCTGTTTGAACCAGGCAAGCGAGGGCTGGATACAATATGGCTGTTGTGGTTAAAAGAAAAATGTAGGTATAGGTGAGGGGTTCCCTCCTGACCACCCAGCTTGAGGAGTAACTAATCTGTACCCCTCATGTGGAAATTCTGCGATGTGAGAGGCAGTATGGTCCCCTGGACTGGGTGCTGGGCTCAGGAGACTTTGATTCTAATCCTGGCTCAGCCACTGTGCATCTTCAGCAAATCACTCCATCTCTTTCCTTTCATCCCCATCTGCTGTCTTGCCTATTTAGAACATTGGCTCTTTGGGGCAGGGCTTGAGCTCTTACTGTGCACAATGGAATCCCAGTATTGGTTGGGGCCTCTAGGTGCTACTGGAATATAATGCCCCTTTGCTGGTCATCCCTGCCTCTCATCCCATCTGTTTCCATTGTTCCTATTTTATGATCATTCTGAAAGAGGTCCATTGCCACGAAGGAAGAGAAACACGGATGTGCTAGTAGAAGCCAACCCCCTTTGGATGTGCTCCTGTTTTCAAACTCTGTTTTGTTTTTTTTTTAAAATAGGAAATGGAAAGAGGTAGGTGGCAGAATTTAGAGAAGTGGACGTTTAAGGCCAGTTGAGTTTCATTTGCTTATGCCAGGGCTGAATTTGACCCTTAGAGTTCAGTCACATTACTGTCTCTTCATTGGTGCAAGAACAGAAATTAGAACACTAACCCCAGTTATCCTGGGAAGGATGAGTGCGGGAGAAGGGATGTGCCCCCACCATGGTACTCTGGGAACTGTGAGTGTGTGAGAGAAAGATCGTTTGTTGCAGCCTTGTGAATTACAGTTACTTTAAATCAGGAGGATGAAAGGGGGACAATTGTACCAGGGCCCCAAGCTCAGGGGAGTCCCCAAAACATCTGCAACTGGGGTGAAATGGGAGGGCATGGGGCCCCAGTGAACATGATGCACCAGGGCCCCAGATTTCTCTCGACAGGCCTAATCATTGGGCTTTCTGAGCAATGCCGTTGTACAGAGGGATAGAGTTTAGGGCCACCAACTGCACCTGGCACAATTTAGAGCAGTCCTCCAGTGGCACTATCTACCTGGGTGGACCAGCCCCGCACACAGGGAACAGAGAATATACTACCCAGCCCACCAAGCCCTCACATAAACACCTCCCTGGAGACCAGGAGCAGCGAATACATTCAAAGTCATCACCGTCAAGGGGATTTCACCTTAGGAAGAAAATTTCTGGGAGATCAACAACGAGCCTTTGACAACCGCAGCATACCCTGCTGGCCTCCAATGCCCCTCAACAGTCATACAAACTGCATCAGTAAAAAGCCACAGCTTCCAGCTTTTCCTGACAAATACTAGGTCAGTCCTCAGCACGAGCATCACTGATTGAGCTGTTCACAGAAGAGACTTCCAACTGTACATGAATCATCAAAACCTGCTTATGGCCCAGTTTGTCCCCACACGATACCTACCACGCAACTGCCTTACAGCATGCCAGGGGAATGGGGTGGCCATTTTAATTTCACCAGACCAGAAATGCAAAGGCATATCCACCATGAAAATGGGGAGAGATCTGAGTGTATGTGAAGTGAGCGATGGAAGAAACAGTGGGGTACTTCTGCTATTTAGATCTCCAGCCATGAGAGCTTCCAAGGCCCCAGTCGAATTCCTGAAAGAGCTAACAGAGTTTTCACCAAGCCTGATAGCAGAATCTCCAAGAATCATGGTCCTGGAAGATCTCAATATCCGTGTGTACAGCAGACCTGAAGAAAGAGACCCAGTGATGGAACTCCTTGCCAGGAGAGACAAGAATGAGGCCAAACCTGACTGTGTTCAGACTGAAGTGTAAGATGGCCCGTAGAGAAAACCTTTCCCTAGGAACAATGTCCTGTTCCACACACACCCACCCAGGCTGCTCCCCCCTTTGGAACACACACATACCCTTCAGCCCAGGGGGATGGATGGGAAGAAAAGATGTTCATTTATTTGTATTTTGAACTTTTATACTTTGTTATAATTTTGTCTGGTGCCTGTAAACTAAGCCAGCAAGCTCTTTAGATTCGATAGTTACAACAGTCCTCTATCCTCCTGTTCTTATCTGCAAAGTGCCCTCTTCTCTCTTTCAATTCCCTCCTTAAAACCCACTTCTGCAAACAATCCTTTCCACCTTCTCCTTGTCAATAAATCCCTCACCAGTCTAGCCCTCATCTTTATCCAAGGTTTTTTTCTCACATTTGCCTTGTCCAACTTTAACCGTCAGTTCTTCCAAGCAGTGAACGTGTTTTCATCTCGGTTTGTAAAGCACGGTGCAAATTCCCCGGGTTGTATAACAGATTTCTTTTAACAATAATAAATAATAATGTTCAGATGCAATAACTAGGTATGTGTTATTCATTACAACACACAATACTCCCAGCCCCCAGCAGATACAGCCGCACCTCACTTTTCCTTTCCCAAGGTCAGCTTTCCTCTTGAGTCCAAACAACACAAACTGAGCTGACATACAGCAAAAAAGTGTGGCTTACTCACTGTTATACAAGTCCATTTTTCTCCTGTTGAGAAAGGCTGCTTTGGTGACCTCTGAGTTGTCGTCCTCCTCCTCATTAGCCAGCAGCAGGAATTCTTTCAGGCTTGCCCACCCCGTACCAATGTCATCACTGACACTGCCCCTCAACCGTATTCACTCCCCATTCTGTCCAGCCTAGCATAAGCGTAGGCCATTATGGAAGGTGTTAATATGCTTTTACTGGGGGAGGAAAGGAAGGGAGCTACGGAGAGGAAGCCTCCCTGGGGGAAGGGAAGAGACATTTCTGCCACAGCCATCAGACAACATTCCCCTTCCTCTTGCTCACTCCCTTGGTGACCTTTGGCTGAGTCTGCCAAAGGTATAAAGGAAAAGGAGGGCGGGGGGAGAGAAAGAGAGAGGCTAAGATGAAAGAATTGCTGAAAGGACCGAGAGACAGAGATCTTAGCTTGTCTCTAATAACGCTTTTTTATAAAGGACTACAGAGTAAAAGAACTGGGTGGATAGGAGGCAGGAGAAAAAGCAAGCACAAGTATTTGAAGGGTGTCATCAAACAGGAGGGCGAATCACAGAGTTTGAAGCCAGTAGGGACCATCAGATCATCTGGACTGAGCTGCTGTATAGCACAGGCCGCCAAAACCACCTGAGCCCGCACTCCAAACCCAACAAACGAAATTAGACCAAAGTATTACCCCCCCACAGGAGACTAGACTAGTATGCACCACAGGCAGAGAATCGGAGGGACTGAGGTGTACCAGTGCTCAAGACCCCTGCCATGTTAGGGAAACAATTAAGTGAGATATACCCAGGTAATCCTGGCAAGTGACCCACACCCGCATGGTGCAGAGGAAGGTGATAAATCCCCAAGGTCACTGCCGATCTGACTGGGTGAAATTCCTTCCTGACCCCACATGTGGCAGTCTGTCACATGCCGAGCATGGGAGCAAGAACCGGCCAGCCAAGCACCTGAGAGAGAGACAGCTCAGTGCCACCTCAGAGCCCTGGTGGTCCACGTCCAATGTCCCATCTCCAGCTATGGCCATCCCTCACGCTTCAGAGGACGGAGACAAGACAAAACAAAACAAAACAAAAAACCAACATCCCCAGGCTCTTCAAGGGGGTACAAATAGGAGTGATGGGATGAAGTTACACAAAGGAAAATTTAGGATGAATATCAGGGAGATCTCTTAGGCTGTGAAAATGTCTACCAAGGAAGTGGTATAATTCCCACATTCTTGGGACATTCAAAACTGCACTGGGCCCTAGAAAAAGCACTACTGGGAACAATCTTGCACTGGCAGGAGGAGTGAAAGATCAGGCTAGTTTTGTCATCTAAGCTCAGGAAAATGCAATATGTGAAAGAGCATGAAAAGCGAAGGAGATTTAAACAATCCTGCCACTTGTAAGAATTCAAGCTGTGATGGGTAACACAGGCAAGGGGAGGTTTCAGAGTAACAGCCGTGTTAGTCTGTATTCGCAAAAAGAAAAGGAGTACTTGTGGCACCTTAGAGACTAACCAATTTATTTGAGCATGAGCTTTCGTGAGCTACAGCTCACTTCATCGGATGCATACTGTGGAAAATACAGAAGATGTTTTTACACACACAGACCATGAAAAAATGGGTGTTTATCACTACAAAAGATTTTCTCTCCCCCCACCCCACTCTCCTGCTGGTTATAGCTTATCTAAAGTGATCACTCTCCTTACAATGTGTATGATAATCAAGGTGGGCCATTTCCAGCACAAATCCAGGGTTTAACAAGAACGTCTGAGGAACGGGAGGGGGGGGGGAAGGAATAAACAAGGGGAAATAGGTTACTTTTTATAATGAATCAACCATTCCCAGTCTCTATTCAAGCCTAAGTTAATTGTATCCAATTTGCAAATTAATTCCAATTCAGCAGTCTCTCTTTGGAATCTGTTTCTGAAGTTTTTCTGTTGTAATATCGCAACTTTCATGTCTGTAATCGCGTGACCAGGGAGATTGAAGTGTTCTCCGACTGGTTTATGAATGTTATAATTCTTGACATCTGATTTGTGTCCATTTATTCTTTCACGCAGAGACTGTCCAGTTTGACCAATATACAAGGCAAAGGGGCATTGCTGGCACATGATGGCATATATCACATTGGCAGATGTGATCACTTTAGATAAGCTATTACCAGCAGGAGAGTGGGGTGGGGGGAGAGAAAACTTTTTGTAGTGATAAAAACCCATTTTTTCATGGTCTGTATGTATAAAAACATCTTCTGTATTTTCCACAGTATGCATCCAATGAAGTGAGCTGTAGCTCACGAAAGCTTATGCTCAAATAAATTGGTTAGTCTCTAAGGTGCCACAAGTACAGGCAAGGAGAGTGCTGTCAGAGCCACCTAGGCCTGCCTTTCATTGCCTGAACCACCCTCATCTGGCTTTGTCTTCGAAGAGACCTGACAAGGGCAGAATGTTCCTACGGGAAGGAATGGTGCCTGCACAGCATCACCTCCCCCGAAATCCACAAATGCACTTCTGTGGGTAGCTCCCAGGGTTGGACCCAACAGGTCCTGGAGGGTGAGAAGGGGACAAGATGCTCTTCTAAGCCTTGTACCCTGCTGACCCAGCAGATCTCCCTCCATCCGGCTTCCAACATCGCTAATCCCCCTGTGGAGTTCCATCTGCAGCTGCTACCGAGCAGCCTGAGAGCTGGGCCGAACAGGAGCAGGGGCTACAGCAACTGCATAACAGGGCTGCTGTGCATCGAGGACCGTTACAGCTTGCATAACTCCGGGGGTTCCCAGTATCCAGCTTGGGTCTGGTGATCCGTTTAGAGTCACCACCTATCACAAACGATGACTGGCTGAACCCATTCTCATGAGTCCATCCTGTGAGACAAGATTAGCTAAGGGTATTAAAAAAAATCCCAAAGCTGGTTATGTCTAGATGCCATGAAACAGAGAGCCTGCAACATCAGGTCCCAACCTCCCTCCAAGGATCAGCCCTAGATCCACCATTTTAGGGTTTGAAAACAGCAGAGTCGTCACCGCCGCTGCCAATCCTGATAACTAATAAGCAAAAACACTTTGCTCAGGGAGAAAGATGGGAAAAGAAAATCTCAGCATAACTTGGCTCTTTATTTACATTTATTTAGAGATTTTAAAGTATCCATGCTGATAATGAATCACTGGTATTCTGAATTAATTTTCTGTTATCCAAATGAATTTTAATTCACATTGGGTTTCATACGAAGTCACAACATACTCATTGGGATGACATATATGGCTATTTCTTGCAATATCTTTGGGAGAGCTTACTGTATTACATTTACGTATTATTTGGCCACAGATTGTCTGTAATTCCATGGGGGAGGATGACCACAGCTCCTCCAGGAATTAAGAAGAGTGGGGGGGTGATTGGGCAAATTCTCCCAGATTGTAACCCCTCCAATGAGGTACAACCACCAGCAGAGGCTCAGATTTACAGGTTCAAACTGGATTCTCCAAAGACCAACAGACAAGGACAGGACTTTTGGCTAAATACCCTGAGGTTAAACTGTCTCAGGACCTGCTTTCTGATCCAGCAAGCAGACAGAACATTCTGTCCAAGGGGGCCCCCAATCCTTCCTGCGAAGGGTTGAAAGGACTTTGGCCTATTGAGGCCCCATAAGACGGATGGGTGACCTCTGGTAAGCATGTGTAGAGGAACTTTTATTGTTTTAATATGTTTTTTTCTGTAATGCTTTCACCTTAAGAATAAATGTGCTTGCTTAGAAAGGGCTGTGCAATAACTTTTGACCAAGGGAAACCACAGCTGTTCATAGCCTTCCAAGAGAAAGCAAAGTGCAGACACTGGCCTGTTTAGGCAGTCAGGCTTGCTGGGGATGTCACAGTGCCAGCAGAGAACTGTACAGACTTGGAAACCATTGGTCAGGAGGGAAAGAGACATGGGTCTCCACCCTAGAGAGGTGACAGCTGAGGAGCTGGAAGCCTGAGCGTGGGACTGAGAGTCCTCGAGGGACCACGGAGGTGGAATATAGGGGCAGTTGCCCTGAACTGTCACACTGACAACACACTAGAACATATTACTAAACAATCAATTTGTAATCACCTAGAGGATAATAGGGTTATAAAGAATAGCCAGCATGGAAGAACAAATCATGCCCAACCAATCTAATTTCCCTCTTTGACAGGGATACCAGCCTAGTGGATAGGGGAGAAGCAGTAGATGTGATTTATCTTGATTTGTAGTAAGGCTTTTCACACTGTCCCACATGACAGTCTCATAAGCAAACTAGGGAAACGTGGTTTAGATGAAATTACAATAAGGTGGGTGCACAACTGGTTGAAAGTCCATACTCAAAGAGTAGTTATTAATGTTTCACTGTCAAACTGGGAGGAAGTACCTAATAGGGTCCCACAGGGTCTGTCCTGGGTCCAGTACTATTCAATATTATTTATTAGTGACTTGGATAATGCAGTGGAGAGTATGCTCATAAAATCTGTGGATGACACCAAGCTGGGAGGGGTTGCAAGCACTCTGGAGGGAAGGATTAGAATTCAAAACGACCTTGACAAATTGGAGAATTGGTCTGAAATCAGTAAGTCAAAATTCAATAAAGACAAGTGCAAAGTGCTACATTCAGGAAGGAAAAATCAAATGGACAAGTACAAAATAGGGAATAACTGGCTAGGTGATAGAACATCTTAAAAGGATCTGGGGATTATAGTGGATCACAAATTGAATATGAGTCAACAATGTGATGCAGTTGCGAAAAAAGCTGGGGTATATTAACATGTAAGACATGGAAGGTAACTGTCCTGTTCTACTTGGCACTGGAGCCTCAGCTTCAGTATGGTGTCCAGTGGTGTCTATGAGGAAACATTAAATATACTGGGCATGTTTAATTTTGAGAGAAGAAAACTGAGAGGGGACCTGATAACAGTCTTCAAATATGTTAAGGATGGTATAAAAGGGACTGTAATCAATTGTTCTCCATGTCCATTGAAGGTAGGATAAGAAGTAATCAGCTTAATCTGCAGCATGGGAGATTTACTTTAGATATTAGTAAAAAAAAAATTCAACTATAAGGATAGCTAAGTAATGGAGTAGGTTATCAAGGGAGCTTGTGGAATTCCCATCCGTTGGACGTTTTTACGAACAGGTCAGACAAACACCTCTCAGGGATGCTCTAGGTTTACTGGGTCCCGTCTCAGCACAAGCAGCTGGACTAGGTGGCCTCTCAGGATCCCTTCCAGCCCTACATTACTATGATTAAACATCACATGGGGGAATGTTGTCTAGTGGTTGAGAGAATATTGTTTAGTGTGTGCCACAATATTGTCTAGTGTGTGTCACAAGTGCGACACACTGGGGAGTGTGTGCTAAACATCCCCCTTTGTGCTGATGCAGAGAGGATATGATTTGGTACAGGTCCCAACTGGGTAGCATTACCAGTCATGCTTTTAGCTCTGAAGGTCCCTGGTTCATTTCCCAGTACCTATCATGGTTACGACATACTGGGAATTGAACCAGGGACCTGCAGAGCTAAAAGCATGACTGGTAATGCTACCCAGTTGGGACCTGTACCAATTCATATCCTCTCTGCATCAGCACAAAGGGGGATGTTTAGCACACACTCCCCCGTGTGTCACACTTGTGACACACACAAGACAATATTGTGACACACACTAGACAATATTCTCAGTTGGGGTTGCTAGGCAGATAGGGCTTCTGGGTTCTCCTAGCTTATAATAATGACTCACTTAATTTATCTGTGACTCAGTTTACTCATCTCTCCACTCACAGTGGTGTTGTTACGAGCGTAATGTTTACAGCATGCCCTGGCACACACAGATAAAGTTTGCTATGTAAGTACAAAATAATTACTCACAGTGTTTCCCTTTTTTTGCTGTTGTGTTTGTTTCAAGAGCAGAACTTATCTTCCTGACAGTTATTTAGCTCTGTTCTTGTATGGGGCTACAGAGGCACAGCTGATAAAATTGCGATTCACAACTCCACTAAATGGGCCATAAGATTGCTTTTCCTAAAAATGTCTTCTACAAGCAGCAGAAGACATAAAACTTTTAAATTGGCTGGAAAAAAGTTCTCTTCAACATTTAGATAATATTTTAACACTTTAGCTTATTTTTGTATTTGCAAGTCGGAGGCTTCTGCCAAAGTCATTAAATGTCGGGGTCTCACCATTCTTTCTATCTATCCCCCCATCTCATGTAAATGATGGAGGGCAGTGTTGTTTGGTGGACATTGCATTGGTCTGGGAGTCAGGAGACCTGGGTTCTGATCTTGTCGCTGCCACAAACCTGCTGTGTGACCTCGAGCAAGTCTCTTCATTTATCTGTGCCTGTTTACCTTCCCATCTTTTGTCTGTCTTGACAATTTAGACCAGGGGTGGGCAAACTTTTTGGCCCTAGGGTCACATCTGGGAATAGAAGTTGTATGGCGGGCATGAATGCTCACCAAATTGGGGTTGGGGTGTGGGAGGGGGTGAGGGCTCTGGTTGGGCGTGCGGGCTCTGTGGTGGGGCCAGAAATGAGGAGTTCAGGGTGTGGGAGGGGGCTCCGGGCTGGGATGCGGCAGTGGGGTGAGGGCTCTGGCTGATGGGCGTAGGCTCTGGGGTGGGGTTGGGGATGAGGAGTTTGGGGTGTAGGAGAGTGCTCTGAGCTGGGACAGTGGGGTTCAGAGGGCAGGATGGGGATCAGGGCTGGGGCAGGGGGTTGGGGCGTGGGGAGAGGCTCAGGGGTGCAGGCTCGCAGCGGCACTTACCTCAAGCGGCTCCCAAAAGAAACGGCATGTCCCTTCTCCAGCTCCTATGCGCTCATTGGAGCACCGGAGGGGGTCATTGGAGCACGTAGGAGCCAGAGTGGGGACATGCTGCGGCTTCCAGGAGCTGCATGGAGCGGCCCCCGACCCAGCTCCCCAGCTGAAGCGCCAAAGCGGGGCCATGCTGTGGATTCTGGGAGCTGTATGGTGCAGCCCCCGACTCTGCTCCCTGGCTGGAGCGGAGCAAGCCCCAGACACTGCTCCCCAGAGGGAGCTCACAGGCTGGCTTAAAATGTAGTTTGCCAAACCCTGATTTAGACTGTAGATTCCTCAGGGCAGGGATTGTCTCTTCTGAGTTTATACAGTACCTATCATGATACAGCCCTGATCTTGGTTGGGGTTGCTAGGTGCTATTTTAATATAATATAAACAACAACAGCAGCTCACTCTTTTGCTTTCCTCAGACTCTGCCCTCTGTGAGATGATTCTGCATGTCCTAGTCCCCTGTGGTTTGGATTTAGGCATTATTTACCTTTCAGAACTATAACACTTTTTGTACTGCTGGATTCTGCATGATTGGTGTCCTTAAGGATGGGATCTCGGGACTCTGAGCTTTAATTCAAAGGGCTGTGCAGGACAGAAGGATCCAAAAACCCAGGCAAGTAGAGAATAATTCAAAGGGATAGATTGGGGGGGGGGAATGTTAATAATCGAAAAGAAAGAATAAATAACCAAGGACACTATCAGAATTGTAAATCAACAACTTAGCTAATACACGGGTGAGAAATGAGGCATTACCTCCCTGAGGCAGGTATAAATGGGACAGACAAGGACTCGGAAGGGCTCCCCAGTGTTGCTCCTCATGGTGCCGAAGACTTCGCAGAGGAAGGTGATGAACCCCAGCCAACGCTCCACATCGCGCTGCTGCAGCTCCTCCCGCATTGTGAAATCTTTCTGCAAAAGGGACAGACAACAGGCGGCATCAGCAAAACCACATCTCACTGGAAGAAGCAACGGCTGTCTAGGGAGGGAATTAAGAAAAGAGGAAATTGAAACTGGAGGGACAGAGAGAGACAGACTGACTCTTTAGTAATGAGCATGCAGATTACTCAGTGTAAGTGCAGTGGCTGAAATTTCAACACAGCATAAAGCAGGTATTGTAGAAATCTCATCAGCAGCTGCACAATGCAATAGAAACAATTGCCCTTTGGCCTTTCTGCCTTTTGTAACATATGTGAGTGTTCAATTCAATATGCAAAAAAAGTAGGGCTGGTTTAACGGGTGTGGCAAACACAAAAGGCACACGAGCCATGCAGGCAGCACACATACTGCCTGGTTTTTCAGCTCAAGGGAACTCACGTCACCACAGATAAGTTCAGTCTGCCTACACCTCTCTCAAAGTTAGCACCTATAGGGACCACATTGTCACTTGGCCGCTGGTGATTCTTGGCTGCTGCAACTGCTCCTTGGCACCCTCTAAATTACAGCAGGGGACTGGCCCCCTGCCCACCTGGATGAGGACCAGGAGAGTACAATGTTGGCATTAAAAAGTCACCCCCTCCTGTGTCATACTGTTGCCACAATGAAGGATTGTGGGAATTATGCAACTCCAGATGCAAGGTCAGGATCAGATGCACAGCGAGTTATGTCTCTCTTCACTGGCCCTCTATCTAATCCATAGAAAAAAATGGTGGCTAACAAAGCAGAGAAAGTGAGAACATAAACAGGTGAGGGAAGGGGAAGAAAAGAATGACAGAGAAAAACAGAAATACAATAAAATAGAATCTTAACCTTTTTTAAACAGGAAATTTGGTACTTTACTTTTACAGTGACCAAATAAAAATTATGATGCTATAAGTGTATATAGTGCTCAGGACAAGGGGATGTTTCCTAAACCCCTTTCTGATGTTATAGCAGCTTGTTTCAAGAAATATCACAGCAGCCTACTTATTTCCACTCTTAATTACCTTTCCTTATGATTATAGTTTAGTCGACATAATGCAGAGAAAAATTACAGAACAAGTTCTTTCTCAAGTATAACATAAAAAACTACAGGCGAAGTGTGTGTTCAATGTGTATGTAGCTCCATATATGAAATCCAGCAACTAAAATGCTAATTATTTAAGTATCTTTTCTACATCAGTTTATTCCTATTGATAAAAACTAAAAACGATACATTGTTGCACCCAATGCTCTAATCTGCACCTGCAGTGTGGAGACAGCTGTGCAGAAGAACCACCAGTGAGAAGGGTACTGATTTATAAAGTGCGAAGTACTGATGTTTAAATGCATGTAAGTGACGCAGTTCCTGAAGAAACCCAAGTGAGAGCTTTGTGATTTATTTTATTATGTAACAATATGTGCAAAAGACTCAAGAGATGTCAATCGGTGCCCTCCTAATGCTCAAAAGTGAGCATTCAGTCTCCAGCTGGAAGCACAAGCCTTGCCCACTTGGTGTAGCCCTCTGTCCCCCTCTGGTGGTGGGTAGGCCACCAAGGTAGGCCCTCTATAGCAGGGGTGGGCAAATTACGCATCCGGCCCTCCAGACATTTTAATGTGGCCCTCAAGCTCCTGGCAGGGAGTAGGGTCTGGGGCTTGCCCTGCTCTGGCACTCCAGCTGGGGAATGGGATCGGGGGCTTGCCCCGCTCCGCGTGACTCCTGGAAGCAGCGGCATGTCCCCCCTCAGGCTCCTATGCATAGGGGCAGCCAGGGGGCTCTGCAGGCTGCCCCCGCCCCAAGCACCGCCCCCGCAGCTCCCATTGGCTGGGAACAGCGGCCAATGGGAGCTGCAGGGGCGGCGCCTGCGGACAGGGGCAGTGTGCAGAGCTGCCTGGCTGCGCCTTCGCGTAGAAGCCAGAGAGGGGACATGCTGCTGCTTCTGGGAGCTGCTTGAGGTAAGTGCTGGCCGGAGCCTGCACCCCTGACCCCCTCCCACGCCCAAACCCCTTTCCCCAGCCCTGATCCCCCTCCCACCCTCCAAACCCGTCAGTCCCAGCCCAGATCACCCTCCTGCACCCCCAACGCCTCATCCCCAGCTCCACCCCAGAGCCCACATCCCCAGCTGGAGCCCTCACCCCCTACCACACCCCAACCCCCAATTTTGTGAATATTCATGGCCCGCCATACAATTTCAATACCCAGATGTGGCCCTCGGGCCAAAAAGTTTGCCCACCCCTGTTCTATAGCCTTGGTTGTTTCATCTCAGGCAGCAGAGGCTAATTCATTAAGATCCAGAGATTCCCAGGTTCGATCTCCACTGCCAACAACCCATCCAGAGGTGTCGGTGCTACAGAAGCACCTTCTGTTGGTCCTACGTCTCTTCCAGTTCTACAGCACCTGGGCACACTCCTGCGTTACAGTCCTTGCAGGAAAGGATATTTTTGAAGCGTGCCATTCCCTTGAGGTTATTTAATAGCTTGTTCTAGAGCTTTCACTCAACGTTTAGTTTAAAAAATATATCGATAGAACAAAAATATCAATGTGACTATTGAGCAATTAAACATAAAAACACTCTAGCATTTGGCCACATGCCTGGACATCTTAACCTCTTCCCTTTGGGACTGGATCACTCCACTAGCCCTCCGTTCTCCACTGTGCTCACACTCTGTCCAGACGGGAGAGGTAAAGCAAAGTACGGTTCAGATTGCATCTCCGCGCACCCGTAATGCTTACAGCTTTGTGCTGAGGTAGAGGGGATTCTTTGGTTTTCGTAGCTTTCGATGCTTCCGCCTCCAAGACAGCTCCAGTTCCACGGAGACAGGCACTTTCTCGACTCCTGAGGTTTCTCTGCCAGCACCTGACATCTTTCCATCCCTTTAAAGGCACATCCCTGTGGTATGAGGATGATCCGCACTGCAGGAGGAGCAGCTCTATTCTCCTCAGCCTGAGTTCCTCCTGGGCGCTCCCTGAGAAATGCCTTGTCCTCTTTCCTCCCCTTTTGGCTCTACTTTCATGTGGGGTTTACACTTCCTAGCTGCACTGCACCTTCGGTGTAGCGGAGGAAGGCTCCTTGGACTTTCATCATCTCCTTACACAGCCAAGCAGTGCTAGTCACAATCCAACCACTGGCATTTTGCTGCAGGATCTCACACACCCTCCACCAACCCCAATGTCTTCCCCTCCAAATCCTGAGGCTTCCATGTAAACCCCAGTTTCCTGCCTGACAATGTTTACTGAGGCACTGCTATTTCCTGCATGGAACCACATCAATCCAGTTTAAAAGCCATTTAATGTCTAAAGATTCCCAAGGCATTCTGGGAAATTCTTAGCTGCTTGGGATAACCACATGAACTCTGGCACGGTGATTTAGATTGCAAAGCCAAAAACGGCTCCATGCAAGCATAGGTGGGGGGGGGGGGGAAGAGCCATGTATATATTCAACTCCCCTGCGGATTCATCTTGAGAGATGCAATGGGTCCATGCAGAAACTTGGTTTTGTATTTTTAAGCTTCCTTAAGTAGGCAGTCCCTCTATCATCCCTAAAAACCTATCATAAAAAACCCAGGCTGGGATACCTTACAGTTTAAATAAGAAATTCCGGGAGATTTATATCTTGATCGTGTCCGGAGAGGTGGGTTTGTTGCCAGCTCAAACACTTCAAGCTGAAAATACACCTTCCCTTATTTACTGTAAGTAATTCATAGCAGATTATTGGGAAACTGCAGGGAGAGTTAGGATGCAGTTTTGGAACTGTGCAGAGAACACTTAAGGGACACTGCACCACATGCTCTTCCTTCAAATTCCTGCTTAACACACACTCCCCTTCAGCAAAGCCTTCCCGAGAAACGCCTCCGAAGAAATTCATTTTAAAAATACAAACATCTGCCCTGCTTTGAGATTCACCCTGACTACCACTGGATGTATCTGAACTGTAATATCTAGCTTTTTAGACTGTAAGTTCTATGAAGCAGAAACATCTTTTCTTCTTTATCAGTGACACAAAAAGCATAGGGCCAGGGCTAAAATATTTTGGTCATACACTTCCTCTGATTCATAGCAGAGCTGTCATTGGGACAACTGAGCAAAGATGGGGCGGGGTAAAGCACTGGACTGGGACTAAGGAGACCTGGGTTACATTCTCAGCTCTGTCACTGCCTGCTGGGTGACCTAGGGCAAGTCACCTCAGCTCTGTGTGCCTCAGTGTCTCCATCTGTAGGATGGGGATAATAATACTGCCCTCCTTTGTAAAGCACTTTGAGATCTACGGATAATAAGAGCTAGGGCTGATGATGAAGACCAAAGGTAGATTAAGGCCATTCTGAAGTAACTAATCAATCATCATCTGGCAACATAAACGGAGGATGCAGCTGCTCGTGGTGAACAAGGAACCGTCTACAAAACGACGACGCTTATCAATGGTAAACAGCAGACACCAAAAAACCACTCTCATCAGGAGCAAACAAGGCCACCTACTAACAACCAAAGAAAAAGAACAAGAAGAATTGCTGAACAGGGAGCCACCTAAAGAGGAAGCAAACGTCCAGGAGGCAGAAGATCTTATTATCAACACAGACACCCCAACTAAGGAAGAGATCATTCAAGCCATCAAATCCTTAAAAAATGGGAAAGCTCCTGGCAAGGATAACTTGAATGCAGAATTGTTCAAGGTAAATCCTAAATTAGCAGCATCCTGGCCCCTCTATTTACATCAGTCTGGGAAAGGGGAAAAGTGCCAGATGAGTGGACCAATGGGGTTATAGTGAAGATACCAAAGAAAGGAACTCTCAGTGATTGCAATAACTGGTGTGGTATCACACTTTTATCTGTGCCAAGCAAAGTACTGCGTAAGAACATAGTCCAGTGTATATCAGAGGCAGTTGACAGCATTCTCAGAAAAGAGCAAGCTGGTTTTCGGAGAGGGCGTGGATGCACAGACCACATCTTTATTCTATGAAACATAATAAAACAGTGCTTAGAATGGCAACAGCAACTCTACATAAAGTTCATAGACTTTGAGAAGGCCTTTGATAGCATTCACAGGACCAGGCTATGGCATATTCTGTGGCATATGGAATTCCTTTCTGTATAATCAACGTAATCAAAAGCTTCTATTTCAACTTTACATGCAGTGTTGATCACAGTGAGCTCAGTTTTGAAGTCAAAAGAGGAGCACGTCAGGGGTGTGTCATGTCTGCAATCCTCTTCAGCATTGCCATCGACTGGGTAATGTGGCGTACAACAGAAGACATGCCAAGAGGCATTAAATGGACACTCTTCTCATCCCTTGAAGCCCTGGACTTTGCAGATGATTTCGTTCTCCTATCACATACCCAACTCCATATACAAGAAAAAACAACTTGACTCAGTGCATTCAGCCAGCAAATTGGACTGAAAAATCAACCGCAATAAGACAGATATCATGACCTTTAATATTGCCTCACCATCACAGGTATGGATAGAGGCTTATGTTCTCACCAGTGTAGAAACATTCACATACTTGGGCAGCACCATCAGCCAGGACAGGAACAAGCCAGGACATCCGGAACAAAATCAATAAAGCCAGGAACACCTTCAGGAGCTTAAATATAGTCTGGAAATCCAAATACAACACCAAAATCAAACTCAAGATTTATCAGAGCTGCATACTTTCAACACTACTTTATAGCGCAGAATACTGGGGAATGAGAAAGTATGACATGTCCAAATTCTCTTCATTCCGTACAAACCGCCTCAGAAAAATCCTCCGTATCTTTTGGCCCAATCTCAAACCATGATCTATTGACACAGTGCAGCCAAGAGGATCTGAGCACCATCATTGCCAGGAGGCGTTGGAGATGGATTGCTCATGTGCTTCGGATAGAAACTGATTCCATCACCAGAGTAGCAATATGATGGACACCTGAAGGCAAGCGAAAACAAGGTACCTGAAAACAACATGGCGAAGAGCTGTGGAAGCCCAGCTGAAAAACCTGGGGCAAGCTGGGGAATCATTGAAAGACTTGCCAGAAACAGACAGGAGTGAAGGAGCTTCGTCACCGCCCTAAACGCCAGAGGCGTAATAGGAACATGATGATGATGAAGTAAATAAACTTTTATTAGAAGTTACTACTGCCTTCTACAATGTGGGGAAATGATTCAGGGGACTTAAGTCAATAGCTATTTCTATCCCTTGTTTATCTGGGATTTGCATGCACAATTGCAGTGTTTTGTTTCTGCAACTACTTGTTTAAGTTTGTAGAAAACCTGGCCTGAAAGGTGTAATCATTATGATTCAGAGTCAGCATCACTTAGATGAGGTTCCTCCTAGAACTCACACCTCTCTTACACCTATTTCATATCTCTGGGACACCATTCAGTTCTGCCCATTCTACAGCTTTAAACCAAACAGTAGCCAGGTCCCCTGACTCTGTTACAATTGTAGCCTACTCACAGCCTAAACCAGACAAACAAAAAATTAATTTGGGCTCCAATTTCACCTACTCACTAATGAACTCTTCCAGTAAAACCTGCACACTCCTTGGCCTGATTTGCACCCCTTGCTCTGGAGAAGATCAAAAGTGGCAGAGGCTGTCCTGGGGGACACTGCATGGCCCGTACCAGTACTATGCCTGGTTGTACCCGCAGTATTGTTATGATAAGTGCTGACAGTTAAGGGTGTTGCAAGGATAGAAATAAAGCTCCCCACGCCAAGGAGCAAACAAAGAAAGCCCACACAACCAGCAGAGCCCCTTGTGTAGAAAAGCAGCTGTGAGCTTTCCTATAACCATGGTCTGGCAACACTGCACACCAAGCCACTCAACACCAGGACCTGGCTATCGGTTTCTCAAAGCATCCAGCGCTTCCACGAGAGCAAATCCCTTGTTCCAAGCGACACAAAAGGCCTCACTGGATCACTGCCGTTTCATTTGTTCCCTACCCGTAAGATCACTCATCTGCGTCTCACGCTGTCCTCCACCTAGAAGACGAGGGAGCCCTTTCGGACCACAATCGGCCAACAGCCCCATTCACCTAGAGCACAGCCAGCCTCCGAGCCACAGTCCGCACTGCAAACAGCTGTCGCTGAAACGCTCGAATGAGAACTAATGTGCTAAGTCAGGGCGGCTACCTTTTCCAGCTGTTCTGTTATTCTAACTGAAGCATCCCTGCTGACAGAGGTAAAGCAGCTTTTACTGAACCCTTCTTAAAAACCTCACTGTGTTTTTTACACCGACTTCTTCTATGAATTGTTTTTATCAGGTAGGCCCCCTTGGGGCTGTGACAGTATCTTCCTGTGTGCTCTGTGCAAGGCCTGTAGGTGGTTGGCATGCAAATAAATGCTATTTTTTAGTGCTTAAATAGCACGTCTCCTCCTCTGAGCACTTTAGGAACATTAAGGGATTCATCATGTGATGATCTCCCAGGTACCGGGACCAGCTAAGGACTCTTTCTTCAGCATTTCCATAGTTTATAGCAAGAATACAAGCAGTGCTTGATGGAGAAGGGTAACTAGCAAGAGAGCAACACTTTTGTTTTATTTATGGGGAGACTGTAAGCCCAGTTCGGCTTGTACTGGTGTAAATCTGGAGTAACTCCCCTGGAGATACTATGGATTTACACTGGTGTAACTGAGCAGAACTATCTGTGTAAGTAAGGCTCTGTATGCTCATAGGAAAAGGAGGAACATTCCCGCAGGCTCTCCTGTCTCTCAACTGCAAGGTTAAGTATAAGAGACCTCAGTCTTTATCACCGCGTTGTCCTGTAGCTTTCAGTACAAGCCATTCTCCTTTGCTCTACCCCTAAGCAATATATATTAATAATATAGAGAGAGCAGTATATACACATACACATTAGAAAGGTGACTGAAAAGAGAAAAAAGAGCCAATTTCTACACTCTAGCCTAGACAGACGTGCATTTTCACACAATGCATTTTTTAAATATCCATGCAACTTTAAAATCTACATTCCTAGCTTGAAAAGATTTTTTTTTTTTGGGGTAATAAAAAAAACCCTGTCCTAATTCTGTCAAATCCTATTTCTTCTCTCAGGCACTGCAAGGAGCATCCATTTTAGAGATCGGATTTTGGTAAAGTCAGGTTTTGATCGTTAAAACTGTGAATAATTGCTGGTTTAATATAATTAAATTAAGGTTTAGGGTGGACTTGGTTGCTGACCTATAAACTGCATCCCTTTGACCCGATCAGGATCATAAAACCTCTTTTCAGATCTGCATGCAAAGAAAATGAAGATATCCTACCACTGAATATTCATTCTGGTTCAGAGAAACCAGATCTCAGGCACTTCCAGGCATTTAGCATGCCATCAGAATGCTTCGGCCACCTGAGGATTACAGGTAGCAATGACATCCATCACTGGACGGAGAAACTGGCCCCAAATTCCACAAGCACTAAATTAGTTGAATGTATTATTTGTATCAAATTAGTCACTCTGCTCTATTTATCATGCTTAGCATTTATGTGACATTTTGTGTCCAAACAACTTTATTTAATGTAGCATCTTCCATATGCACAGTGCCCCACAATGCTTTCTACTGCTAAATAATAAATAGTATCTGAGATGGAAATCCAAGAGGTAGAGCTGGGGGAGAGAGCGCTGTGTGCAGACTGGAGATGAGCTGGTGAGGTCAATGAGGTGCTGAGATACAGGAAGATTGTTTCAGGCTGCATTAGTGAAGGCTCTCACATCACCAATGTGCAGGAAGCTGGGATAAATCCTCGGTAGATTTCAAAATACATTTTAAGTAGGGGCCAACTTTTTCAAGCATGAGTGACTAAAGTTAGACACCAAATAGTTGACCTGGCCTTTCAAGAGTGTTGAACACCTGCAGTTCCCACTTGCTTTTCTGGCCCACTCCCAGACCATCCCTATGTTCACCTTCTGCTCCCGTTCTATATAAACAACTGGGGCTGCTCAACCTGCCAAACCCTTCATGCAGTCTCCATGCTGAGCTTAAGTGGTGCGTAGGGTCTAGTGCCAATGTGAATCTGGCCTTTAGACAGCATCCTTCACTAGCAGCATGGCACTTATGAGGATGAACAAAACATCACACTGCAGACGTTGGGAGAAAAGGACATAATTCCATTTGGATTTCAAAAAACAACTCAACTGGCCACAAAACTCCCAGCAATCAAAATGTCTGCATTACAGGAGCACAAA
The DNA here is from genome assembly GCF_965152275.1 of Natator depressus. Taxonomy (NCBI): domain Eukaryota; kingdom Metazoa; phylum Chordata; order Testudines; family Cheloniidae; genus Natator; species Natator depressus. The sequence goes on along the minus strand of NC_134238.1, from coordinate 14,738,145 downwards.
GGGCTCCCACTGAGACAGAGCTCCATTGTGCTAGGCACTGTACAAATGCACAGTCTAAAAAGACAAGACGGACAAAGGGTGGGAAGCGGAGCAGAGAGACGGCGGCATACAGCAGGTCAGTGGCAGAGCTGAGAATAGAACTTGGCCCTCCCGACTCAATAGTCCAGTGCCCTAACCACTAGCCTGCGCTGCTGCTCTCGTTGACTATGCTTTAGCTCTGCTGGAAGAATGGACGCTCAAAACTACCCGTGTGAGTGTGCACCATAAAAACACCATTCTAAAGTGGAACAAAGAGGCAAAGACTTCATGAGGCTGGGATACACACTGACTGTTATAATGAAACAAAATGTAAGAGAACCCCCCTCACCTCCATGAAATTTAATTTGCCATAGAAATGCTTTCTTAACCCAGAAAAAATAACCTCTGGGAGGCAGATTGGCTTGCTCAGCATGCTCAGGTTGTGATGCCAGTGCAATGAGCAAGTTCTCTTTCATCAACTTCACTATATTTTTAAACATGAACTGTATTACTAATCTGAAGATGTCTTGGACTCCAGATAGTCCACGTGCATTCACCAGATTGCTTTCCTCCAGAGCCCACAGATTAAAATACATCCTATTTATACCAGGTAGCAGGCTTGATCTCACGGACCCCTATGACCTGGAGAAAAGATCGTTACAAAACCACGCAGCAAATGGGGAAAGTGTAAGGGGCATCTTAAGAGGTTCCAGATTGGAAGGAAGAGCTCTGATAGGGCAAATTATACCTCTCAACGTACAATACAGGGGTATGCACGAGAGGCCTCAAATGCGAGTGAAGAATGTGCTTAATTACCCTTGGCTAGCAGTGGATGGCCTGCTGAGGGTGCTCAAAAGGGACAAAAATCACAAGGAACCGCTCTCACTCTCTTGGGCCCAGCCCCAATCCCTGCCTTTGTACTTTCGGAGGACAAGGACTGGGAGGGGCTAACACAGCTGGTAGTGCTGGCCTCCCCATGGGGCCGGGGAAGGAAGATTCCTTGTCCTGGCCCCACCTCTACTTTGAACTGGTCAGCAGAGCTGAGCTGGTGCTGGGGGTGGCAAGGAAGCCTACACTTCTCTCTATTATGGGTGTTTAAGTCTCCATCCAGGCCAATAATTCACGACTAGGAACTTTGCAACATTTTTTAATATGGTTCCCAAATAGGTTTGTTCAGTGCCCAGTAACTCCCTGCCGGATTACTGGATCAGCACCAATTTGGAGTGTAAAAGTTTACAGTGGCATCAAAATGAGGGTTAATTTAAGCATCAGCACTTATAAAGGAAAAAAAGAAATCACACATTTGAGCTTGTTGCTCTCTAAACACATGGCTCTTCCTCTGGCAGCTGTACTGTTTGCTTAGTTATTGGCATGGAAGCAGGAAATACTGAGTCAGAAACACTGTGTAAAAAAAACAAAACAGAGCTTCGATATCACGGTGATAGGCACTATATTAAAACTTGAGAGAGAGTGTGCTAAATACTTGATCTTATTGCCAACGTGCTACAAAAGGCCAGAGCCTTAAATGGCTGCTTGGAAAGTGTCCGCAATAAATAAAACAGCTCAGAGGAGAGAACCGGCTGACGCTAGCAAGGAGAGCACCCGCCCTTGATCATTTTCACCTCCGCTACCGATTACTATTAAATGCAGTTTCTAGTTATTACAATTCCCTCCCACTGCTTTCCAAAAAAACCCTTCAGAAATTTACTGTGGCAAACCCCACTCTGTATGCCTCCAACACCACCCCACCATCGGATGCTCTAGGACTCAAACTATTATGAACAGTAGCACTTAGAGGCCTTAACCAAAATCAGGGTCCCATTAAGCACTGTAGTAAGTAGTCCCTGCCCTGGAGAACCTACAGTCTAAATAGACAAAGACAGGCAATAAAGGAAATATTATCATCTCCATTTTACAGAAACAGTAGTGAGCTGCCCAAGCCCACATAGAGAGTCTGTAACAGAGGAGGAAATTGAACCCACCTCTCCTGAGTCCATCCCAGTGCCTTAGCCACCAGATCGTTCTTCCCGTCTGTCTCAAGGCAGCCCTTCCCCCCTCCTCAGTCAAGCGCACTAAGGACACTCTAGCACTCCACTCCGCTGCTTCACACGTATGCCGTGATGCCCTGTGACTAAGAGGATTGGATGGTTCTAAGTGCCCCTGCTTGTGGGCATCTGTTAGTTATGAGGAGCAGCGCAGATCACTGACAGAGTGTCCCAATGTTGGAGCAATAAAGTCCCTCAGAGGATTCTCATAATCTCCAAGGGTAAAGCATAAAACCAGGTCCACCCACCGGAGAGCATCAAGGAAAAACCATGCTCTCAAGCTGGGAGATGAGGGCCACGCCATGATGGTGGCATACTTTAAAGCACTGCCTACTTCCAGTCCCATATTGAAAATGAGACCAAGAGGGAGTCCCTGTCTCCCCCTCCCAAGTCATAAATAAACAGAGATAGGTAATGGCTTCAGAGCCTTTTACCTCTAGGCTGGCACAAATCCAGGCTAGGCGGGAAGTGACTGAAAGCAGTGAGGATCTGAGGCCTGTTTGTTGGTCTGTGTTAAGTGGCTTTCATGGCCTCAGTCTGGGTCTCAGTGAACAGGTGCCAGTCGAATTAGCACCTTTGCTGGCAGCCTCAGCAGAAAGACCAAACGGTGAATGGATCATGGAGAACGAACTCCCCTTGTACTTGAAAAGCTGGTCACTCTGGCTAATGGTTGAAGTACACAATGGCTTTGCTGTATTTATCCTCTGGATCAACCCATCATAAATCAGCGGGGCCATTAACCTGTTTTCTTCACACACCCCACAAATTTCATACAGAAAATACAGAGAAGGAAGAGAGAGGGGCCACTTATCTTGATGAGCAAAACTTGCATCGATAGCTTACCCGGCCGGCTCTTTCTGCATTCACATATTGCAAAAATCCAGGCCTGTCAAGTCCTACATTGTCATGTTGCTTAAAAGCAGAAGAGAACAGTGAGGGGAGCCAGATGCTCTTTTGTGAGTCCCCTGACATCTTGGAGCCAACGGAGTTGCAGGTGAGACTTTCAGGCTCTTGACAGTAAATATGGATCTTCAAAACTAAATCTACACTTCTGCTCTGCATAAGAGTAACCAACCGCCCATTGCTGTATTCAGCAAGGGGCTGTAATCTGTGGGGGAAGGGGAGGGCACAAGTGTATCCATCTGAATTTCTTTTTTTAAAGTTATGCAGCAACCAGAGGGGAGCCAAGACTGGATTTATTAGTAGAAGTTGCTTTAGCCCTTGCAACAGCGGATGGATTTTCTATCCTTAGTTTTGTGAGGAATAGGAGTGCAAGTGATGAGTCCTATTAAAATTCCAGGCTCCAGAGAGCACTGTGCCATTCCTGTCCCAGGGATTATTAACACTGTAGAGGAAAAGGAAAAGCAGGATTGGATGTAGGGGGGTTGGGAGAGAGAGAAAAGCCACCGCAACTGAATGGTTAGAGAAGCCAAATCAGAATAAATCACTGTCTCAGAAACAGACCAGCTTTATTTACAGATGGGGCAACTGTGGTCTAGTACAATGGTTCTCAACCAGGGGTCCATGGCCCCCTCTGGGGCCATGAACAGATTTCAGGGGGTCCTCCAAGCAAGACCAGCATTAGACTCGCTGGGGCCCAGGGCAGAAAGTCGAAGCCCCACCTCAGAAAGTCGAGGCCCTGAGCCCTGCCACCTGGGGCTGAAGCCAAAGCTTGAGCAACTTAGCTTCGTGGGAGCCCTGTGGCAGGGGCCCCAGGCAATTGCCCTGCTTGCTGCCTCCCTAATGCCGGCCCTGGCTTTTATATGTAGAAAACCAGTTATTGTGGCACAGGTGGGCCGTGGAGTTTTTATATCGGGGGGGAGGGGGCGCTCAGAAAGAAAAAGGTGGAGAACCCCTGGCCTAGTAGGCAGATCACAGGGACCTGAGTTTTATTTTCAGCTCTACCATGGACTCACTGTATGAGCATGTCACGTATGTGCCTCAGTTCCTCCATCTGTAAAATGGGAATATTACTACTTCTGTGAAGTGCTTTGGAAACTATGAGTGGAGAGTGTAACATAAGCATTGTTATTATTACCATAGCACAGGAGAGCTATTGAAAACTTGGCACAGGATAACCATCTAAACCTCTGGGTACTGTTCTGAACCTCAACTCTGCACCTTCCGTGCTTCAGCATTCCTACTGCATTTCACTCGACCAGACTCTCAGCACTGTGTTTCCTCTAAGCTATAATTACATTTACATTGTCATACGTGGTTTCCTCTCTCCTCCTTTTTGAGTATGTTTCATCTTCTTTGGCAGGACCTGCAAGAGCAAGCAGCTGCCTTTAAAGTGTACCTTTCAGCACCATCACCACCACTGCACTCTGCGATCCTACAGCACCTTCCAGCCAAGGATCTCTAAGCACTTTCTGGATGTTAATGAATGAAGCCTCACAACTGCCCTCTGAGCTGGCAAGTATCATCAGCATTAGTTTACAGAGGGAGAGAGAACTGAGGTGACTTGCCCAAGGTCACACAGCAAATATGCTGCAGAGCTGGGACTACACCTAGGATCTCCTGACAACCAGTGCTATTCTTTAGCCACAAAATCCTTACAAGTTTTTTTTTTTTTTTTGACAAAACAGGAAATTCTGTGGCCAGGGCTTTAACAATACTCCAGTCAACTATGACCAGAGGCAGATATGAAAGAGGGTCCAGGAGAACAGCCTGGTGATAAGTTCAGCTCCCTTGTCATCACCAGATGCTAGGACAGAGTAGATTTCTTGGATTCTTACCAGGGTGCTCTCCCTTTACCCTGCTTGTGGGCTCCATCTTTGCTATCTGCCTCTGGTTAGCCGGTGTCTAATAAGTATGAACCTTCAGATACCTGCTGCTGGAAGGGAAAGGAGCTTTCTCCCTCTTCCACACACTCCAACACTCCCTGGAAGTAGTGAAGGGCCTGCACTCTGCCCTCCCTAGAACATTTACTGCTGAGAAAGAAGTTCTCCGCTCCTCTACCCCTGGCTGAGGTCTCTACTACTCAACCTCTTCACTACTCTTTGTTTTTCAGTCCTCTTCCCTTGTGACTAATTACACTGCCTGCCTCTGCCCAGGCTGAGAGATTTCCTCAGCAGCATCCATGTTAGCAGCATAAAGCTAACACTCCTCTGACAGTTTTGCGGCTACCCAGAGGGCACTGAAGCAGTGACCTGTCTTGCCAGTTTCATTCTGCTGCTGCATGGTGTTGGGAGAGCTATGAACATCCGTTGTCTGCAGGCTCAGAAAAGCAGCAGTGGGTCAGTTTATACTGAGGTCACATTTAGACTCACAATTCAAAGGGTTTTTTTTTTTTTTTTTTTTAGAACGCTGTAAATTCTCCAGAAGCAGCTTGCTTAGGGCTTGTCTACATTTGAAACACTACCTTGGCACAGCTGCAGCGGCTCCAGTTGTGCTGCTGTAGTACTTCAGTGTGGACACTACCTGCACGGACAGGAGGGGTTCTCCCATCGGCATAAGTAATCCACCAACAGGCATTAGCTTGGTCGATGGAAGAACCCACACCGGGGGTTAGGTCAGCTTAACTACATCGCTCGGGGGGAGGTGGATTTTTCATACCCCTGAGTGATGTGGCAATGCCGACGTAAGTTCCCAGTTCAGACCAGGCATTAAGATCCTACAGTCACCAGAGGAATCTTCCCACTGGGAAGTGGATTTCTTAAGTCCTGCCTGTACAAGAAGGACACGCTACTCAATGAAGAAATATCACTTGCTCTTCTCCATTGTACGTGGTTATGAGGAGGGTGAGGGTGGGTAGGAGGCTAAGATCAGAAGATCGGGATAATAGTTGCTGGCTCTGCCAAAGACTTGCTGTGAGATCCTAGGCAAGTCACTTAGGACCAAATTTTCAAAACAATTTTAGGTTCTTCAACTGTCTGAGTGCCTACCTTGAGACACCAAGGGCCTGATTTTCAGAGATACGACGACTGAAGCCAATGGCAGCTGCGGGTACTCATCACATCTGAAAAATCAGGTATTTAGGTGTCTCTATTTGGGCACCCTAAAATTGGGAAAGCAAATTTAGTGGACACTTAAGGAAATTTTGGTTGTAACCTCTCTGTGCCTCTGTTTGTTCAGCTGTAAAATGGGGATTATGACAATTACCCACCTTATATGGCATTATTCAGTAATGTTCCTGAGTTCTCTGAGAAAAGTGGACAGACAGCTGGTTAACTACTAATTTACAATACCTAAGTGGGAATATAAAAATGGATTTTCAAATACAAAAGTGTTGGCATTAACCTACCAGAGCGAGAGATCCTGGAGCACTCTCTCAGCAGAGGCTCTCAGATGAATAAGAGAATGGGACAGACACAATCTGGATGAGAAAACCAGCAAATACCATGTATAGTACTAAGCTGTTATTCTAATGCAGAACCTTCTCTAGTGACCCTTTGACTCTATGGGGATAGTCTGCAAAGGGACTCTTGTATGGGGAGGGAATCTAGGGAAAAAGAGGGGGAAGGGAAAAGACCAAAGCCCCATGCAAATCACAGACTCTCTTGCTATTGCTTTTCTTTCCTCTTGAAGATGGAGAAGGGCAGAATTCAGTTGCAGTCAAATCCCAAAAAGAGTACATGATCCTGGGGTGGGAAGGAATTGTGGTTAGCTTGTGCATTGTTCTAATCCCTATTTCAGCTGCAATACGTTAGCATTTGTAATAAGTGACACAGGCAGATAACACATTATAGCGAGAGGTTTAAAAGAGGGCTAATGCATGGAGAGCTATTGCTATGGCAATACTTTGGAAACAGGTCGTTAATTGCTCAGAAAAGGCAGGGACCCAGCTCTTCAATGGGCTCACTGATTGAGTGGAGAACTCTTTCCCCCGTTCTTTTAAAATTCTTCTTCCGCAGGGTTTTGCCAGCTTGCAGAGAGAGCTGTCCTCCCATTTTATTGCTGTTATCCCCACCTTCCAGGTCCTGGGTTAAATTCATACAATTTTTTGTCATATTCCAGCTATTAGGGGGAAGGGAGAAGTGATTTTGGTGCTTGTGGAATTTCAAGATGAACCCACCCTGCTTAGAGCCAGGTATAATGCAGGCAGAACTGTGCCACCTTCCCCACATACCTCTGCCAATCCTGACCTACAAGATGTCCCTGTTGTTTCCTTTCCTGGGACCTTCACAAGTAGAGATGGGTAATGATGCCCAAATGTCCAGTACACATAGTGATGAGAGACATTTCTACAATGGAGCAGGCAACAGATTTCAAATCAACCAAGGGTGAGTGAAGGCTGTAGCGCTTAATTTGTAATGAAAGAGATGCCGAGGCTCAAGCAATTAGGTGCCGGAGCTCCAGCAATTATTTTACTTTCATATCTGACTCAGCAAGCCCAGGGGTGCCGGGGCGATGAACTGCCAAGCCTAGAGATTCCGGGGCTCAGCCATGCCATGCCTCAGCCAGCACAAATTAAGCACTGGGAAGCTGGCTTTGAAAAACAGTGACAAATTCCCTTAAAATGAAGGCCCATGTCAAAAACAGAAGAGTGGAGACCTTCAAGTGTTGGGACAGACAGTGGGGGGAAAACACATCACATTTGTGTGGGATGGAGGCAAACTGGGATCTATAATCAGTTCTGTTAACAGAAATTGAATAGAGTGGAAAAGTAATCTCTGGATAAGGATGAGACCAGCAAACGAGATTGGAATACAGGTCTCCAGAGGTGAAAGTAGAGTGAATTACTCCACTGTGTCACTTAAACTGCCTCCATTTAGGATTACTCCATCATGTAAGTTACACTGTCTACCTCCACTCCCTGCACCCATCTACTTAAAGTGTAATTACAGTATCACAGTAGTCATCTTTCAGATGAGCTGTAAAACAGGGGTCATGACCACTTGTGTTCAGTAGAAAGAACATTTCACAGAAGTAAGGCTGCTAACTTGGTATCCTCTTTGGGTCATGTCCGATTTACCTAAAATCCCTCCAGGAGTTTCGGCTGGATTCTTCTTCACTTGCTGCTCTAAAATACTGCGTGTATAATAAATAGCTGCCATGTTCCACCCTATAGGTGGCTGCTTTTCAGCCAAGGGAACAATTATTCATAAAGCACTTTGGGTGAAAATACTGTTACAAAGATCAGATATGATTATGATCGTTGATATTTCTAAGGAAGGGTGCAGATGTATTAATGACACTGATAAATACAAATGCACAAGAATTTCCCCTCTCTGTTTCCCTTGAAGTATTACCTTTATTTTATGGTCACTTAATGTAGCCACAACCCACTCTGATGCAGCATTCGGAACGATAACACTGACAGCACAGCAGCCCCATGCCCTGCATTTTGAAAAAAAAAAACCCCATCTTGTCAATGTAGGTTTTGTGCCTTGAGCCAGTATTTGAAGCTCTAGAAAGCCGTATAAGACAAGTTTGCAGCGTAGTGTGAAAAGTCAGGCGGTTGCCAGATGAAACAGAGCCGTGTTCAGATATTTCAAAGGGTCAGGAGACAGTGGGGCATGTGTGAGGGACAGTGGGGTGTGTGTGTGTATTTGCGCGTGTGTAAGAAGGGTAGGAGGGGGAGAGAGCATTTCTGAATTATGACGTGACCGGACAGTTAAGTCAGGTTCATAAGTGCTTCCTAATGTGCTCACAAAAACGCCAGGACAGCTTCTCAAGACGTGGCGAATTCTCAGTAGTATGTGACAAAGGAAGTTGGGAAGGGGTCGCACTCAAAAGAAACCCCCAATGCTCTTTAACAAGGAGCCAGAGTTCCTTTGCGCCAGGCTGGCATTGTCCTGCCAAACTGTAGTGGGCATAAAACAGCAGGACTCCAGGAGGCCACAATGACAACACACACTATCAAGGTAATTAGACAGGCTCCAGTGAATTATTGCTCAGGCTGCTTCTGCAACCCACTCTCGGCTTCACTTATCCAGACTCTATTGCTCACAGTCAGACAGTATGTTTTTCCACTGGGGTTGGATCATTGCCCCAACCTGCATCTCAGAGATCCCTACTTTAACCCCTTGTACCTTTCACTTGTACTGTCTTCTACCCCCTCAGCATGTAGGTTACACTAACTTACACCCCTTACACACCACTCCAGTAGAAGTAGATCCAGGAGTCTAAACAAAAAAACAGTCCTGTGTCTAGGAGGAGTTTGGGGCTCAGGTGAGGCCTAGCTGGCTACCATGACAAGTTGGTTGGCTAAGGGGAGCAGCTGGAAGAGTTGGCAGAACTTCTAGCAGTGTCCTGATTGTGGGAGCACTGCCATCATTTGTAAGACAGGCATGCCACATCCTGGGCAGCGCCCCAAAACCCAGGGAATGACCATAGCCAAGAGGGCGCCTAAGTCCTATCTACACAGGGCAAGGAGAATGAGGTCTTTTTCTTCCGACACAGGGGCCTTGGCACATCCATCCATGCCTTTGTCACCTGCTACTATGCCCTCTACATGGGGGTACATACTGAGCCCACTTGGAAACCTCACCTAGTGCAGAATGCCATGGGCTCTTCATTAAATGCATCTTCCCAAAAGGAGCATATTACTGCTAGTGCCCAGGGGTCGGCACTGGCTCCTGACAAGTGGGCAGGTGGAATTCAAGGTGCTAGTTTTAACCTCTAATGCCCTCTCTCACTGGGGACTTGGTTACTGGCAGGATCTTTCCTTGGGAAATCAGTGGAGATGCTTGAACTGGGTTCCTCTCACTATCAACAGGAGAGACCTGCTGGCAGGGCATTCTCTGAGAGGGGTCCTCAGCTTTAGAATTAACTCACCACCTGGGTCCAGATCTGCTAACTTCCCAAGGACACTGTAGAGCCCATCTTCTTCTTCAGGCATTCGGAGAGGGCTGGAGAGGTCATGTGATTTTCCTGGGAGGGGTTCACCTGATGGTATGTACTCGCTTTACAGTGGGAAGAGTGGGTCTATTGTATTTGAGATTTATTGTGACAAGATATTTGTGTCAGGGCTTGGGATGGGATCCTACTTATCTTACAAAATATATTTTAAAAAATAAGCTAACTAATTAAGTGGATGTGAGGCAATGTGGGCTAGAGTAAGGGACCTCTGCATTACCCCTGGGCATGGTCAGCATAGGCACTAGGGGAGATCCCCTCCTTCAACTCACTGCCTATCATTAACCAGACAGACAGGTGAAGCCCTCGGCTCCTGTTTCTCTCTCACACACTCCCGCCTGCCTGTCGCTGCCTCCTCTGAGCACTTAGTCCTTTGCCCACATTTGCTGGCACACACGACACTGAGAAATACCACTGCAGAGCCCTCCCTGCAGCAACCATTCATCAGTGGGCAAATACAAATCCCAGTGGGGTTCTCCGTCCCCTCTGCTAGCCCCTCTATGCCTGGGATCCCAAGAATTTCATCACTGCACCTAGGTGTCTCAGTCCGTCTGGAGGGCTAGGGGGGCAGCGGGTCCCACCCAGGAATGCTTGCCTTACAATCTCGGGCAAGAGGAGAGCTGTAGGAGCTGCTGGCATCTGCCAGCACACTGCATTCTTTTTCCTTAAGCTTCACACATGCAATGTGTCCTCTCTATAAGGCGAAGGTGCCAGGGAGTCTACGGGGTGCAGCCAAGTCAGCAAGAGGAGCCAGCGAGAGAGAAGGCAGCTATGTGTTTGCATATATATTAGGGGCTTCCCCTTGAACCTTCCCTGTCACTGTGACCCAGAGACCTAACCAAACAGCAGGATCTCCAAATGTCAATACCCCAGCGAACGGAGAAAGAGGTGGAACATTTGGAGCTGTATGGGTGACTCACTCCGGTCTATGCCTGCAGAACGTTAGGTGGTTTTAAATAGCTTGGCCTCCACCTTGTCCTGTGCTCCCCTCAGCTCAGAGGCTTAATTGCTTCTGAATTATTTGAACTTGTCTTTTCCCCTTGCGTTGCCTTCCTTCTTCACACTGGCTCTCGACCTCATTCAACCCGACATCACTACTGGAGTGCCTGATCCTCAGAGGTGCTGAGTGCCCTCTCCTCCCCAATGTCTTAGACAATCAGAGTCTGCCAAGTCTGGGCCTGAGCCCGTGAGGAGCTAAGTGTCCTCGGACCCTGCCAGTACGTGTGTGGGAAATCTTCTACTTTCTACTGCCTATGCATCAAGAAACAGACTGCAACACAGACAGGAAGGTAGCATCCCTTTTCTTCCATGCATCTGGGCAGCCCTGTGTCACCACCCATCTGTTTGAGTGTCAGTGGCTCCCCTCACACTGATAACCACCAATCATGCTTTCTGGCAGAGATGAAACCACCGGGCATTGCTGTAGTTCCTCCCTGCAGCAGGGCCCTGTGCAAGGCAGCTGTTCACCAAAAGGCTGGGCATAGTGACTGTTTCACTAACAGGATCCTCTGTCTGACCTGCCCCATGCTTGGGATCTCTGGGTGCCTCATTAGAGTGGGGGAACCAGGAGGAACATGTTGCCCACGTTCATACAAATCATCATTGGCTTTCTGTCCATTTCACACCCCACGGCATCACTGACCCCAACCATTCAAAGGCCAGGTGTCCGGCCCCCAAAGTCATATAGACACGTTTTGTTTTTTTAAGTTTGCCTTCTGCTACGGTTTACATTCTCAACTTTTCTCTGCAAACACAAGGGCTAGAAACTTCCTTTTTTAAAGACAGGAAAGCTGAGGTTCTCAGGTGACAAGAAGATGGCAGCAGCTGGGGCTTTAACTAAAACCTCAATTGTCGTGAGACTTGTGATAAGAATAAAAATTGGAATCACTGAACCCTGCACAAAATCTCACCTTAGTCATACTCAAGGCTCCCCTGCGCCCCGGCTGTTCTCCCACGTGACAAACCCTTCTGTCTTATCTCTGTTCTCTGACTCAACCCTATGCTCCTCTGCTTATGATACTCCATCCCATGCTGATGCTGACATCTGGAGCAGCCCACTCTCCCCCTGATTCTTCTCATACCCTCATGGCACATATTTGACTCTTGGTTCACGCTGCTTGACTCACTCTCCAATAAAACAACCTAGTTGTGTTTCCTTGAGCCTCCTGGTTTTATGAAACTCAACTATTCTCCCTAAAACATGGCTATTGCCCTACTCTTCAAGCCTGGCTTTCCCTGGGATCAGCAGATGCTGCCTGCTTCACACTCGCAGAGCAGTAACTGGGAGGGGTATGCTATTACTCTGCACAGGCCAACCTCTTTTAGGAACTTTGCCTCTTGGAAAGGAGCTGGAGCAATTTGTTTTAAATCTTCCATTTAGCAGAAGCGAGTTGATGCTCATCTTAGGGACTGCAGAGTGAAGGACTGCCTTCCCCATGTCTCTTGATAGCGTCCCTCTGTAACTGTACAACCTAGCTCTGAAGAGTGAGCTGGATGGCTGGATCTATGACTGATCCCATTCAAAATAAGGGCTCAGTCCTGTCAATACTTTATGCCCGGTGAGCAGTTCCACCAACTTCACTGCAACCCTCTGCGTGTTCAGAGGTGTCCAGAGTTACATTCTGCAGTTGCAGACAGGCAGAGAACATTGGGAGCCAGCTGGAGTTTGCCAGCAGGCCACATTCCTTTTTTTAAGCTTCACACATGCAATGCGTCCTCTTTATAAGGCGGAGGTGCCAAGGAGTCTGTGGGGAGCAGCCAAGTTTGCAAAGAGAGATATAAGAGGAACTAAAACTGAACAGGGGGCAGGTGCACGGGGGCAGGGGAGAGGAGGTGTGTGCGGGCATGCGCGTTGCAGTTTTCCCTTCTGCAACATTTTAACATTTTGTTAAGCCACAGTAACAGAAGAAATGTAACTTGCATTTGAAATACGCTGCCTCTATTGAAATGTCGGCATCTCTGAGACTGAAATCAGATAAAAAGCAGTAGCTAAGGCCAGTTAGCATTTGGAGTGTCTATGGGTGAGTGCTTCTGATTTATGCTAGCTCAAAGTTAGGAGGGTTTCCATAATTAAATTACTGTCTCTACCTTGATTGGCTGGGTCACTGACACATCTCTGACGCTTTACTGCAGCTTTAATTATTTGGAGAGGGGGAAATAATATGCGTTCCATTTATTCATTTTGATGTATTTATTTTACAGATGTCAAATGACACTGTAGTCCTGGGGACCTGATCTTTCTTCTGACCTATTCTTTCAAGACACAAGTGCACAAAGATCACAATCCGGGAAGGAAAAAATTAAAAAAGAGGGCAGCCCTATGGAGTGCAACGACAGTTTTGCTGGACTGGGGCCAGACAGTACATTGGAAAGTTACACACAGGTAATCTCCATGCCCCTGCCCGATTTGAGCCAGTATTGGGAAACAGAGGGCATGATGGCTCCACCCATCAGGAAGCGAACAAGACTTCCTCTATATAAGCTCCAGTCGGCTCCTCCCCCACCGCTAGGCACTTCTAAAGAAGGAATGGTTTAGGCAACTGGGAGGAAGACTAGAAAAAGCCACATCTCAGAGGGGAGGAGGGTAGTTTAGGATGGGAGGAGATGAGTTTAAGGGACTCAGCGAGTCATTTTACTTTGTCATATGTCCCTCTTCTCCCTTCCTATGAGAAAGATGGTTAGGGAGGGTTGATAGCTGTAACAAGCAGTATTCATGGAGAGGAGGGCTTTCCCTGTCGTTGTTATGAAGAGGATAGTGACCAAGGGTAGGACAAAAAGCCACTGGCATAGTTGGCAGCAAGGGTGATTTAGGCTGAATATTCAGAAAGCCTTTCGAGCACTAAGGATATTTAAGCTCTGGAGCAGGTTGCTTAGGGAGGTTGTGGAATCCTCATCACTGGAGATTTTTAAGAAGACACCTGCCAGTATAGTTAGTCTTTCCTCAGCACACAGGGATGGACCAGATGATCTCTCAAAGTCTCTTCCAGCCCTCTCTTTCTATGATTTTTATGATTCTGCAATTTGCAGCACATTCTGTCCATAGGAGATATCCCATGCAGACAGCAGGCGCAGTGTGATTTCTGAGTGAGTGTGGTGATGGTCACTATGCCAGCAGACACACCTCAGAGACACCCACCTGAGCCCTGGCTGCCCACGAAGCAGAGATACTTCTAGAAGGGCCTGGCCTTGATACTCTGGGAGAGGGTTTGCCTGGTTACACATCATCACGGATGTGTGACAGCTACCATCTTAGCTGACATACTGAAGTTTAAACCAGGGACCTCCAGAGCTAAAAGCACGAGCTGCTACAGCTTGAGCTAACATGCCAAAGCGCCCTAGCCGGTACTGGAACATGCTCATATCCCTGGTGGATCAGGCATAGAAGGGCACTGTAACACACTCCCCAGTGTGCTACACACGGCAATGGTTTAATTTAATCCCGTGATGGTTCTCTGAGTAGCTGCCTTTCTTTTATGGCAACCCTCTAAACAGACAAATAGCTGCTTCACTCCTCTGAACTCTCGAGGTCATCATCCAATCCTGGAAGGCGTTTAATGTCCAATAAGTGCAACTTCCTGTCGCAAGGGTAACTGGGTTAGGGCAGTACCTCAGAGTGCGGGCTGAATGCAAGATGAAGCTCTAGCCTCTGGAAGGAACGGCCGATATGGAGGAGAAGTGATGAGAGAATTCTATGACCCTCTTGCACAAAGTCTCCACTAACGGAGCTGCTTTCAGAGTAAGAAATATTTGGAAACCTGTCCTCTGAGCTCAGAGGGGGCTCCTGAGCAGGGCACTTCCCACTATGGCATAATATTTACATGGATGTGGGACAGTGCCCAGCCTGCCATCAGAGCCGTGGATTGCAGGGATGGCTGAGGCAGAAAAAAAATGACAGTAAGTTCCCATTCCTCTGGAATCCACAAGCCCTGAGCCAACTGTGGACCCCAGTGGGCTTCCCAGCCCAGCAGCACACTGAAGCAGGAAGGAAGGAAATGAGATGAGGATGGCCTACCAAGGCAGATAGGCCTCACAGCAGAGGGAACGGTCAAGGGCTTTCAGGGATATCAGGGATAGGGGGAATTACTTGTGTCCCAGAAGGCTGGAGGCAAAAGCAGGCAGGATTCTGCTGAGCTGGTGGCAGGAGGCCGACTAGGAGGAATTGCAGGCAGTAAGGGAATTGAAGACAACTCCCCGCTGTCCCCGAAATGGTTGTCTAGATGCTTCAGGCAAGTGAAGAGGAGAGCATGTCCCTGACCAGGCAAGAGAGTCCACATCCTTTGCAGAGGTGGGACGGTGTCTCCAGCATTGAATACTAGGGAAACGGGCACTGCAGCTGGCTCCTTACAACTTTCCCCCAAGTGCGATACCTTTATCTCAGCGGGTCACTCAGATGCATAGTGTGGGACTCTGCCTTCCAATATACCCCTCTGACTGAGAATCCCTCCCACAAGTAGATTTGGTGGGGGCCAGTGTCTAAGAGCCTAGAGTCTCCATCTTTCTTCTTTTTTCCCCTTTAGGAAGAAAACGAAGAACGAGGGAAGGACTGAATGGAAGGTATCATACTTCAAAGGATGAAATAACTACAGAGGTGTGTGGGGGTACATAAAGAAAGTCTCATTCAAGTCTTTTGTCTCCTGGCCTTCAACGATCTCTCCCACAGGACATGAGAAGAGGGGAATACCACGGCTTACATTCCTCTTCCAGGGCTGTCCACCTTACATGCCACAACAGAAATTTGAACCGACCCATGATGCACCGACGTTCTCATTTCCAAACTATCAGTACGCATGCCCATGGACTGTACTAATGTGGCCACACACAATGGCTCATGTAGAGCAGACTCTTGTCTGTTGGCTGAGTAGCAAATACCGTGTGACCCTCTATAGCCCGGTCTCACAACAATCTGCAAATCCTGAAAGAGGTCTCAAAAATCATTTCATGATTGAAGACTGCTCTGGAGCATACACTGGGCCTCCAGGCAAACTCATTCTTTTCATGGCACAACTTCTCCCAAGAGCCAGTATTTCTCTGCAATTAGATTTGCGATTTGCCCATTTTTGTGCCCCAAAACAATTTGGGGCTTTCGGTCTACTTGCCAGTTCCATTAGAAGGGGGATTTTTCCACAGTATATAACAATCAAACGTATGAGTGGGGAGGTGACAGAGTTAACAGATTCCAAGCCTGAGATATTCATGGCACCAGGGATTTGTGTAAAGTTTCATACTGGAACCCTTTTCTAAATTCTTTTGGTCATGAAATGACAGAGGGGAGAAAAAACATTGCAACTGTTTAGTCTGCAGGGGAGGTGGCTCTGGCCCAGCACTCTGAACATACTGTCGCTCAGCAAACATTTGAGAAAGGAATTTAAGAGACAACTCTCTGTGCTCCTGCCACCCCTTAGTGTCCCACTGACAGTGCTGAACTGCCTGACTGTTCAATAGACCTGAGTTCTATCATTAGCACTCTTTGCTAATGATGTAACTTGGGATACTGTGAGGGACGAGGGTTGCCAGTTTTGGTTGGATGTATTCCTGGAGGTTTCATCACATGACATAATCTTTCATTAAAATTTAATCTTTAATTCCGGGAGACCCCAGGCCAATCCTGGAGGGCTGGCAACCCTATGAAGGATGAGTAACAGGAGTAGTAACTGAAAAACATTTCCCAAGATGAATGATCAATCTGATAAAAAAAAGTTATTGGCCAGGTCCACTTAGCGAGAAGATCTCTGAAAACCTTCTTCAGCTGATATGCACAAATCCTATGAAGCCATATAGCTTCTACAGTAGCAAAGCTTTTATTTTGCTAAAAAATACAAATATTGTTTCAGGGATTAATTCAATTTTTTAAAAGGAGACACAAGGGTCAGTAATCTTTGCAGTTTCCCCTCTGCAGCGTACACATACTGAACACACTCTGTATGCAGTTTAGCGTCTATGAAACTAACCGCATGGCACTCAGATCAAAAAAAGCCAAGTAACAGAAAAGAAGGGGCTGGATGCAAAGCTGCAAGACTGCAGAAAATAACATGAAACCACAACAACCTTCCCTGCTGAATGCTCATACTTAAAGGGGCACTTAAAAAATACAAACACAGTATGCTCCCAATTTGCCAAACTTCTCTTATCCAAACCTCCGCATTGTCCAAATCCTTGTTGACCCATGTGAGAAGAAAAGGAAGGGATTTGGATAATGCAGAAGTTCAGATAATAGAGCAGACACTGCCCCCACTCCCGGGGGGAGGAGGCGGGGTGGGGAAGAGAGGAAAGCCACACCCAATCTCTGTAGGCACAAGGTCCAGGGACAGCTGTGGTCCTGGCTGGGCAGAGCAGATTCCTGGTCAAGGGTCTCTGCTCTGCCCCACCAGGACTGCAGCCTCCCACCTGCACTTGCAATAACTGGGAAGGCAGGAGAGACACTGTAGGGAGCCCTCTGCAGCCCTGTTGTCATGGGGGTGAGTGAGCCGGGCCGTGACAGAGCAGCTTCAGGGGGCTCCCTGCACTGCTGCTCCTGTTTCCTCGGTTGTCTGAATAAAATCCGTGCCCCCCATGCTCTCCGGCTAATTGGGAGTATGCCGTAGTATAATAACCTTTCCTTATGGGTGTGACAAACAACATATCTGTAAACTGGCAGATCTGGGTTACAATCTCTTTATAAAGGTGCCCGGTGATGGGAGTGCTACAGAGAGGGGAAAAAAACCTCAGATTATTATAAGGCAATGAATTTTTAAAATCTCATTTACTTTTCACAGCTGATGCTAATTGTTCACTTGATCTGTTTCAGCTGGTTGGATAGTGAAACCTGACCAGTTCATTTTGGTCACTTTATATCATCCCATGTAGCTGTGTTTGGGGACCCCACGCTTGGCAAGGAGAACTTTTCCAAAAGCTCCCCCAACACTGGATGCTGTGTGGGGAAAAGGAAGCACATGCAAAGATAATGACACTGATGGCAGACGGACAGTCAGTGACTAGGAGGGGCACAGAGGTGATTCGATTACTTGCAGCATGTTCTATCCATTGATTAATCCAGAGGATGTATTGTGATGTGATGTCAGCATCACACTATGCTTTGTTTCCTCCTCTCCCTAAAGAAGCCTTTGGGTACTCTGCTCAGCGCTCAGGTGCTGCACTTCCCACTATTTCATAGGTTGTTTGCTGTCCAGGTATAGAGAAGACAGATGATGGGCAGTCTCCCCTCTCTTTGGCCAGCGCATATCAATCCTGCCCTCTCACCATTCTAGTTCTAGAACAGATTGCTGATCATGATCACGCAGAATTCTATGTAGTGATTTTGCAACCGGACAAATGCCAATAGGAGATAAGGATGAGACCCTCCAATGTTATTTCCACTTGAGAGGTAATCTGAACCCAAGATTACACTGAACTCCTAAACCATTTCTCCCTCATTAGTGATTAACCACCAGCTCCAGCATTTTACTCTATGAATTCTGTTTCTGACTTACAGGCACGTTAAAACTTTACAGGTAGATCGTCAGCTGGTGTAAGCTGTCAAGAGCGCCTCTTTGTCTTGAGTGGAGCAATGACAATTTACACTAACTGAGGATCTAACCCTAGCTGTTATGTGCTTTTTCCTGTGGAAGCTTTTCTCTTGAACTCCTGCAACTTAAGGAAAAATGTTGGGGTCCCGAATGGTGTAGGGGATTAGTAATCGGTCATGAAGTCATCCACTCTCCAAATTCAGCCCAAGGTAGCAGTGGCTAAAGTTGTTCCTACTTGATGGCCTCTGTAAAATTAACTTGGTGGTCCCAATGGAGAGGTGCATCAAGCTGGCATTTCGTCTCAACAAAGAAGTTAATGACTGAATGGACCTGAAGGATGAACTCCATTTGCACCCCAGGATTTGATACCTTCTGGGCAGAGCTGGAACACATTGGTGGCATGAGAGAACCCTGGGATACTGCTGCCCACGCTGTACTGGTCCTGTAGACAGCTTTAGGACTTCACTCTCCAGGGATGGCTCTCCAGCATGCTTCGCTAACTGATTTAAATAACAGTTCGAGTAGTCTGTGTTTGCAAAATGCTTATATTAGAATTGGAAAAGGTGAAGAAAAGGGCAAAAAGAATTATTAGAGGTCTGGAACAGCTTCATATGAGGAGAGATTAAAAAGACTGGGACTTATGTTCATGACTGTTCAGCTTAGAAAAGAAACAACTACGGGGGTATGATAGAGCGTTATAAGATCATAAATGGTATGGAGAAAGTGAAAGTGTTATTTACTCTTTCACATAACACAAGACCTAGCAGTCACCTGATGCAATGAATAGGCAGCAGGTTTCAAACAAACAAAAGGAAGTACTTCACACAACACACAGCCAACCTGTGGCACTTGTTGCCATGAGATATTGTGGAGGCCTAAAATATAAGTAGTGTGGCAGAGCTCCGACCTTGTCCCCGTGGGTCCCGTGCTTCGAGGCGGTTTATGCTCGCCTCAGTGGCTCACTGTGACCTTCCACGTAGGCCTTCTCTCTCTGGGGCCAGGGTACAGTCTATTGAGCCCTTTTCATCATAATCCAGCAAGGAGGTTGGTGAGAGAATTCCCACAGTCTCTGTTGTTCCTACGGGCTTATTCAAGAACAGTTTAGCCTCCTGTCCTGACAGGGCCTGTCTGCCCCTCCCAGGAGGTGTTTCTGTAGTGGCGGGTTGGGGGGAACCCGGGCCCTCCCTCTATTCCGTGTTCTGGCCCAGGGACCCTAATGACAGCAGCTGTTGGCAGCCGACCTTTCACTGCCAGAGTTGCTATGTTTCCCTGGGCCACTTCCCCACAGCTCCCCCGCTTCTCTCTCTTAACGCCTTCTTCACCCTTAACTTAGGGTTCCCTTTCCAGTGGTTTGAGGGTGTCTTCATTACCCAGCCCTTCAGCTGCACTTCCTTACCTCTGAATAATGACAGCTTTCAGAGTAGCAGCCCTGTTAGTCTGTATCCGCAAAAGGAACAGGAGTACTTGTGGCACCTTAGAGACTAACAAATTGATTAGAGCATAAGCTTTCGCGGGCTACAGCCCACTTCATCGGATGCATAGAATGGAACACATAGTAAGAAGAAATATATATACAGATACAGATAAGTTGGAAGTTGCCATACAAACTGTGAGAGGCTAATTAGTTAAGATGAGCTATTATCAGCAGGAGAAAAAAAACTTTTGTAGTGATAATCAAGATAGCCCATTTAGACAGTTGACAAGAAAATGTGAGGATACTTAACTTTAGGGAAATAGATTCAATATGTGTCTATAAGCAAGGACTGGTCTGTCTCCCAAGATCTGTGAGAGTGAGGGATCATTTTTCAGGATAGGTTGTAAATCTTTGATGATGCGCTGGAGAGGTTTTAGTTGGGGGCTGAAGGTGACAGCTAGTGGTGTTCTGGCCAGAAGAGTACCCAGAAGTCACCTACCACAGGACAGGCCCAACAAAGAAAATAACAGAACGCCACTAGCAATCACCTTCAGCCCCCAACTAAAACCTCTCCAGCGCATCATCAAAGATTTACAACCTATTCTGAAAAATGATCCCTCACTCTCACAGATCTTGGGAGACAGACCAGTCCTCGCTTACAGACAGTCCCCCAACCTGAAGCAAATACTCTCCAGCAACCACACACCACACAACAAAAACACGAACCCAGGAACCTATCCTTGCAACAAAGCCCGATGCCAACTCTGTCCACATATTTATTCAAGTGACACCATCAGAGGACCTAATCACATTAGCCATGCCATCAGGGGCTCGTTCACCTGCACATCTACCAATGTGATATATGCCATCATGTGCCAGCAATGCCCCTCTGCCATGTACATTGGCCAAACCAGACAGTCTCTACGCAAAAGAATAAATGGACACAAATCTGACATCAGGAATCATAACATTCAAAAACCAGTAGGAGAACACTTCAACCTCTCTGGCCACTCAGTAAAAGATTTAAGGATGGCAATTTTGCAACAGAAAAGCTTCAAAAACAGACTCGAGAAACTGCTGAGCTTGAATTAATATGCAAACTAGATACCATTAACTTGGGTATGAATAGAGACTGGGAGTGGCTGGGTTATCACACGTATTGAATCTATTTCCCTAAAGTTAAGTATCCTCCTCACACCTTCTTGTCAACTGTCTAAATGGGCCATCTTGATTATCACTACAAAAGTTTTTTTCTCCTGCTGATAATAGCTCATCTTAACTAATTAGCCTCTCACAGTTTGTATGGCAACTTCCAACTTATCTGTATGTATATATATTTCGTCTTACTATATGTTCCATTCTATGCATCTGATGAAGTGGGCTGTAGCCCACAAAAGCTTACGCTCTAATAAATTTGTTAGTCTCTAAGGTGCCACAAGTACTCCTGTTCTTTTTCCTCTCCTCTGGCTCCCTGGCTCTCCTCGGCCTGACTTGGAGTGAGCCCTTTTATAGTATCAGAGGGGCCTTAATTAGAGTCAGGTGTTCACAACAGCCTCACCTGACTCTTTGCAGGTTAATTGGAGTCAGGTGTTCTCATTAGCCTAACGGCTTCAACTGACTCTTTGAAGGCTAATTGGAGTCATGTGTCCACCCTAGCCTGGAGCAGCCTGTGCTCTGGTCAGTCAGGGAACAGAAAATTGCTTATCCAGTCACCAGTATATCTGCCTTCTACTACTCTACTGTACCCCACTGGCCTGGGTCTATCACACTAGGTTCAAAAGAGAATTAGATAAGGCCATAGAGGATAGGTTCATCTATGGCTATGATTTAAGATGGTCAGGGACAAAACCCCATGCTCTGAGTGGCCCTAAACTTCCAACTGCCAGAAGCTAGGACTGGATGACAGGGAATGGACCATTTGAAATTGTTCTGTTTTGTTCATTCCTTCGGAAGCATCTGGCACTGCACACTTTCGGAAGATACGATACTGGGCTAGATGGACCATTGGTCTGACCCAGTATGGCCATTTTTGTGCTCTTGTGAATGTGTCAATTATTGTCATTACTTTGGTTTAAAAAAAAGAAAGCTGCTAGGTTCAGACCTTTTCAGGCCAGAATTTTAGCCTGGAGCAAATCATTGTGGCTAAGTTATAAATACTTAAAAGAATAGGTTACTAGAGGAAATGCTAAAAGATCATTAGCTACAGCAGAACCATATAGCTTAACCACAATATTTTTGGAGATACATGCAACACAGAGGGAGCGACAGGAGTAAAATGTAAATTTCCACTTAAAACAGTAAAATTAAGAGAAGAGGACATTTAAAAATTGCAGTGTCACTATGGGACACAGGCTTACGAACTGTATGTAGTTTCCCACTACATACTCTATGCATGTGTATGAGGAGTTCAGTCATTTGCTGTCTAGTTCGGCTATTCCAGCAATCCCTGCAGCATAGGCGCCACCTAGAGGGCAGTCTGTATCTAGACGAATAAAACGCACTATGTATCAGATTTCAGAGTAACAGCCGTGTTAGTCTGTATTCGCAAAAAGAAAAGGAGGACTTGTGGCACCTTAGAGACTAACCAATTTATTTGAGCATGAGCTTTCGTGAGCTACGGCTCACTTCATCGGATGCATACTGTGGAAACTGCAGAAGACACTATATACACAGACACCATGAAACAATACCTCCTCCCACCCCACTCTCCTGCTGGTAATAGCTTATCTAAAGTGATCATCAAGTTGGGCCATTTCCAGTGCTGGAAATGGCCCAACTTGATGATCACTTTAGACAAGCTATTACCAGCAGGAGAGTGGGGTGGGAGGAGGTATTGTTTCATGGTGTCTGTGTATATAGTGTCTTCTGCAATTTCCACAGTATGCATCCGATGAAGTGAGCCGTAGCTCACGAAAGCTCATGCTCAAATAAATTGGTTAGTCTCTAAGGTGCCACAAGTCCTCCTTTTCTTTTTGCTATGTATCAGAGAGAGAGAGTGTTAAGATTTACAATGCTTTGGTCAGGTAATTTCAACTCTTAAAGGAAAAGAACCTACACTGCTGCTTACGAAGAAACAGAAGAATGCTAAAAATATTAAAACAAGATCAAACTAAAGGGATGAGGAAGCGAATACTTCCTTTTTGATGCTGATACTGTAGATCATAACACAACTCTCAGCCTTCCAGTGCTTCACACTCCTGGAGAGCTTCTCAGACACTATTTAAATAATGCTTGCAACACCCCTGTGATGTAGGTTGGTATTATTATTCCCATTTTATGGACAGGGAAATGGACACTGAAGGGTTAAGTGATTTGCTCATGGTCACAGACGGAGTCTGTTTCAGAATTAGGAGTCAGAAAGCTGCTGGCTCCTAACGCCTTCCCCTCCCTTTCTCAGTGTTCCTATTCCAAACCTCCCATTTTCGAGCCTTCATAAATTAGCCCTAGAAGCCAATTTTCTGTTGAAACTAGAGGCACAAAGGCAGAGGATGGGGGTGAGGAGAACAGGTTTTCTAATTGAATAAAAATGGGATTGCCACTTGTTAAAGTCAAACAAATGCATTCAATGAACTAGTGGTTTTAGAGCCTTTTTTTAAAAAAAAAGAAAAAAGGGAAGAAAATAATCTGTATCCCTTTTGGTGCTGGTTCTCACTGCAGTCTCTAGGCCAAATTCACTCCGCACTGAAGTCAATGAGCCCCCAATCAATTTCAATGGGAGCAGGATTTGGGTCTCTGAGCAGTGAATATATGCTCTGAAGTGCTGACCTTCCTGATTTGTAGGTGAGCAGGTGTCCTTTACCCAAGGTAATTTAGACAACTCTGAGTAATTAACTAGAGATTTAGGAAAACCACTAGCATGCTCCACCACACGGACTATATCTTTAAGAGGTTGGGGGTGTGGGGATCCTAATATCCTAATTATACTAAAAAACCCTCTAATTAAAATATGGGTAATACTTAATTTCAGTTTGCAATGCATATCTGTAAAGCAACTGGGGGCCTAATTATTTGAGAGATCTCCTCTCTCACCATATCCAGATGGGACAGTTATGATCCACTGAGATGCACTTTGTGTCTGGTCCCTCAGATTAATCTCTATGCTCAGCAAGGGGATGGGCATTCTCAGCAGAAGAGCTTTCAGTCCATCACAGCTAGAGATTGGCGAGCTTCAGCACAAGGCTCTTTAGTTTTGATTAATATCAAGCTAGAGCCATCAAGCCTATCAAGGGAATGAGTTACTGGTCAGTTAGCTAGAGGTTAAAGCCATAGGCACAAGGTAATTGTAACAAATGAACGCTGGTAAATAATGGGGAAATATAGCTGAATTATCTTTACTTGGAAAAGTAGCATTTAAGCAATGCCTCTAGACATGTAGCAGGGGTCAGGCCCATGCACACAGTGTCAGGAACCACCTCACTATTCCATGCCTTGTACAGTACATCCCAGCTGGTTTCCAAATGAGGGGCGCAGACACTGTTGGGAAACCAGTTCAACTGACAATGGCTATGCAGTTGAAATCGTGCCACAATAATCTATGTCTGAAAACAGCTTTAGAGGTCTGTGCTAGTGCAGGCAGGATCCTAACAACTCAGACTAAGAGGAAAGTGGAGCGAAGAAAGACTTGCCACCCTGACAGGGCGGTGTGTTGACTCAAAGCGTGGCAATTCAGGAAGTGGCAACTAGGGCAGTAAAACGGCCAACTCATATTGGAAACAGCCCCTTTGCGGCTGCTAGGACAAGTTGGAGCGCTGATGGCCATCCATTCCTCTGAACAGAACACTGGGGATGCCCCAGGTATGGGCTGCTTGGACTATTCTAGTGGAGAGTAGTTCATGAATCTGCCAAACATGCCATTCGACCCTAAATAGATTAATATGCTGTGCCAATCTCATCGTGCAAGATGGATGGTGCAACGTCTAGGATAATGCAATAGCAGTAGCCCTGCAATTTGTTCAGGAGGCCCTATTTTGAGTCAGGAATTCCACAGAATGTCAGGGATGATCATGGAGGCAAGATCCATTTACCGTTGAAAAATCTTGCCTACTTTTCAATGGACTGTAGAGAAAAAGTAACAGATCTCTCTGGGGGCTAAAGCTTGTTATAGATTGGGAGGGGAAAACATTTAGTATGATTCACCTCTAAAGTGTCAACCCTAGAAATACAGTATAAATCTGAGACCTGGTATTACAGCAATAGGCATTTATGTTATTCATTTATCTGCATGCCCCACAGCACCTAAATAAACTGCTCAGCAAACCCAGGGCTGGGCTGAAGCACGAAATATCCCGTATCACCCTGTTCCCAAAAAAGAAAAGACCCCCTCCATCCCGACAGACTTTTACTGATTATTCAGTGAACATTTATTGCTGGATTTATTTGTTTGCTATCTGTGCGTATTTGCTATCATTGGCTAGATGGAAACATGGTGCCCCTAAACCAACCACTTCCATGACACATTCTCTGTGCTCATCACTTACCCTGTAGACAGACAGACTGGATGTTTAAGAATTGCCTGCTCCCATTCCCTTTTGGATTTCCCTAGGTCTTGTCTACATTGGGATTTCAGCCACCAGCGTAGCTGTGCCAACGCACACACGGAGCATAGACCGGTGCAGCTTACCCCAGTTTCAAACCGGGGTGAACGTAAATGGTGTCTACAGTAGCAGGGATGCACCCAGACAGCTGCACTGGTGGCTAATGTGTAGACTAGTTCGCTGTTAGGCAAACACCCTTTATTGATTCACTGGCCTGTTTGCACTATACTCTTCGTTGGCTCCCTCCGAACAGCTCAATGCATGCTCCCCACTGCACCAGGCACTAGAAGGCAGAGGCTAGTGCAGTCTATTTCCCAGGCAGCAAGGCTGTTCTGTGGAATTTCCCAACCGTACAATCATTCTGTTTACAGTTCCTTGTGGTGTCAGGGCTCTACAGAGATAGCTGCCCCTACAAATGCTCACCCAGGCCCGCCCACCCCCGCACAGATTTACAGATAAGCATGTCAGCTACCACCTCAGGCCAAGAGAGGCCCCTTTCACCACAGCCCATCACAACAGCTTTCCCAGGCCCAAGGAAAGGAGAGCATTTGAAAGCAATTAAATTAGGGGCATTCTAGGTTGGAAATAGCAATGTGCTTTCAGCAACCACTGAAATGCAATGGGGACTCTGTGTATTTTTGGATGAGGAGAGGGGGAATAAAATCTCTCTGCACCCTTCCTCCTCAGAATAAGGCCCAGGTGGCAATACACAGAACCAGACATCTAGGGAAGCTGACAGCATCCCTGAGAAACCTAGCAAACAACTCATCCTGCATTTCCCAATGCCACGAGACGGGATCAGCTGAGGGACAGGGGGGAGGGAAGACAAGCTCTTTCTGGCATTAGCCTTCTGGTGCCAGGAGCCGGGATTTCCCAACAATGCAGCCATCAACGTCCGTAAAACCTCTAAACTTCAAGCAGTTCTAGCAGAGTGACGCGGATTTAAGCTGGAACGCTCAGGAGCAGATGGCCTGACAGACTAATGCATTAGACAGGCTGAGTCCCTGAGCTGGCAAGCACACACACTCTGTCCTGGGCTAGGATTTGTGCCTTTTGAATGAAAATGGATCCTCTCTCCGTCAGTCCTGGAAAGCGAGGCCAGCACTTTAAACACCATTCTCTCTGCACTGCTGGGATCTGAGGGATCTCGCAAGTTAAACAATTTTGTGCCTGTGTAACAGACAGAGATATTTTGATGGGTTTTTACAAACTAACTCCTATAACTTTCAACTCAGGCAGGGGCTGGGAGTGCAAGTGGTTTTAAGTCATTTTTATGCTATATTGTCCCCTCTGAAAATCCTGGGGCCGTCAGTCAGGAGGTGCAATTCCAAGCAGCCTCAGAGCTGCACTAAACTGCATTGGCTATTGGCAGCTGTGGATTGGCTGAATGTAGCAGCCCCCAAGCCATGCCCTCTAACTGGAAGCTGGGAGAGGACATGGCAAAGGAGCTGCCAAGCCAACCTTATGGCACCTGTGAATTCCCTCACACCAGGGCAATCTTCAGGTAGCCAGACCCACCTGTTTGCACTGCTGAAGCAATCCAAAGCACATTCTGGGGGTGGGGGAGAGGGAAGGATCTGGCTCAAGGTATGTTTTCCACAGAAGACTCTAGGCTGCAGTTCACCGTAATCAGAACTGCAGTCTTCTCGTAGAGATCTTTGGGGCTTGCATTCCAGTTTACACTGCACCCAAGTTCACTATACAGACTAACACGGCTGCTACTCTGAAAACTGCACGCACAGATGCTCTGCAATTCTGTCAGGGTCCTTTACAGAGCAATTAGGTTACACAGAAAAAAAAACAATTGCAAAAGAATGAAGGGAAAGTTTCTGATAGAGAAAGGGATCAGCGTGTGGCTTGCCACACTCATTCATTCTGGGAACTGGGAGACCACTCTTTTTACTCCTCAAAGGACTGATAAATATTCACAGTTGGAGTTTGCATGGAGCCTGATTCAACAAAGTATTAGTAGCCACCAATTAGATGCACTCCCACTGAGAGGCATCAAAACAGTGGCACTGAAGGGAACTGATAAATCTCATCACACTCTCCAGTGGAACCATATGCATTCCCAGTTCCCTGCGTCTCCTTGAAGAATAACAGATTTGGTGTGTGTGTAAAGCAGAGGTGGGCAAACTATGTCCCGTGGGCCACATCCGGCCCACGGGACCGTCCTGCCCGGCCTCTAAGCTCCCAGCCAGGTAGGCTAGTCCCTGGCCCCTCCCCTGCTGTTCCCCCTCCTCTGCAGCCTCAGCGCACTGCGCCGCCAGCGCTCTGGCCCGCCGCTCCTGCCAGGCAGCACAGCGCCGTGGCTGGCTCCAGCATAGTAAGGGGGCGGAGGGTCCCGGTGGGCAGTCAGGAGACAGGGAGTGGTTGGATGGGGCGGAGATTCTGGGGGAGGCGGTCAGGGAACGGGGGGGCTGGATAGGCGTGGGAGTTGCGGGGGGCCTGTTAGGGAGTGGGGGTGTGGATAGGGGTTGGGGCAGTCAGGGGACAGGGAGCAGGGGGTGGATGGTGGGGAGGGGCCAGGCTGTTTGGGGAGGCACAGCCTTCCCTACCCGGCCTTCCATATAGTTTTGCAACCCCAATGTGGCCCTCCGTCCAAAAAGTTTGCCCACCCCTGGTGTAAAGGCTTCATGTTTAAGACAATTTACAACGTACCGAGTGTGCTGTTATGTCAATAAAGCATAGAGAGGAAAGTCCCCAAGCAGCTTCTGTTTGGTTTGACATGTTAACGGTTGTAGATTATACCAGCATAACTAGTTAAAAGAGCTCTTAAACGCACAAACAGAGTGTGTGTGTGTATAACAGAGTAATTGTAGATGTATAAACATTTACTCATGATCCTTAATACAGGTATTTGAGCAATTACTAAATCCTCTACTGAATAAATAGATTATTATTATAATTATATCTAATGATACCTAGTACTGTACTTCTGTAGTACTTTGCGTCTTCAAAGCACTGGCCCATGTCCCCATTTTACAGGTAGGTGCACGGAGACACAGCGAGGTTAAGTAAAACTTTCTCAAGGCTACACAAAGCATCAGTGTCAGATCTGGGATCTTACCCCCTTCATTCACACACAAATAACTTGTGGTGCATTCTTCTTCAGACTGGAAATGGAGCTAGAAGAAATCATTATCCATTTAAAGGATTTCTTTTATTTATAGAGGTGAGGAGAACTTGATGTTTCTTTTCTTGACATGGCTGAGGCGGGAGCAGTGCAATATAAATAATTTGCCGGTGCATTAAATTCAACAAGCCTACCATTCTTCTGGACTTTTAAGCCCTTTCTGCAACTTATTTGGACTTTCTAATCAACCAGTCCATCCATTCCAGGACACACCTGTATCAGAAATTAAACGTTTCCCTTGTCGGGAGGCAGAAACCACTGCTGGGTCAGATGGATTCCAACCAACTTCCTGCTACGCCCCAAACCTGAACCGAATAGATGCAAGGGATGGCACGGTGAGGCTGCTAGTCACATAAGAGATGCTTTGTGGACTGTCCCACTACGCAGGGCATTTCTGCAACAGTCAAATTTAGGTTCAGCTCAGAGGCTGCAAACCCATGATCCCTGCAGCTTGTGTTTTCCCCCCGCCCTGTTATCAATTGCTATTTGTCTCCCTTATGTACTCCACTAACACCTCATGTTTATCCCTACTAGCCACAGAGACGTCCTCGGTACATTATTACATAACGCTGCAAGCAGTTTTTCCATGCTGCTCAGCCGCTGCCAGTTTTTCCATTCACCGACCCAGCAGGTACGCGCCCTGTTCCCACTGCCAGGCTCGCATGATTTGGATTCCCTCGTCTGACTGACTGCGCAGGAATCGATCTACACACAGTCTTCCCCTCCCGTCCCCCGGCTCTCGTAATGGAAAGGATCTACAAATTGACTGTGCGGCTTGTACAGCCGGAGAGGTGCCACTGCTCCACTTACAAAGAGGAAACTTTAAACCATGCAGCTTGACATTTAATACGGGGTTCTCCAATAACCCACTTATCTGCCTGGGACCTGTTTAAGAGCAGCTCCTGTAACGTTAACAAACACAGCAAAGCCTGTCGAGTGTTATTACTATCAGTAGATATGCAAAGACTACAGCTTGGCCAGACTGGCGGGGAACAGTGGAACATTCCCAGGGCTGAGTGAAGCTACTCCAGAGCCGGCCGTATAACATTAATTGATTTTAAACTCTCATCTTCACCTGCCGGGTCAGGCAGACGGCCAGAACTGCCTCCCCTGCTCTCATTCCTCCCCAGTGGAATTTTGGTCATTGCAGACGTTTGGGTTCTGACTACTATGCAGTGTAGAATAAACGCCCTGTTACAGAATTACAACACATCTTCAGAGATATATCTACAAGTAACTGACAGCAGGCCCAGCGGTTCAGGGGAAACAAAAACCCGGAACACGCCCTCCTCTCCCATCTTTTTTTATTTTAAACTCGAGTGAATACGTTTTGTCCGCGCTGACCACTGATTCAGCACAGGGGCCTCTCTGAGCAGATCCAAACAAGCCCAAGAAGCTTCCTGGAACCACTCATGTGTCCATTCCTTTCTCTACTCTCAGACAGCTCTCCAGACACAACGACCTGATTTGGCTCTTCCTTCCACTGCTGACTCTGGGGGGAGCTATTCCTGATGCACACCAGTGTATGCAAGCTCAGAATCAGGCCCGATGAAACCAGGCGAATGAACTGCCTGGTAGGCTGCACAATTTGCAAAACAATATAAAAATGACACATTCGGTTTTGTAAGCCGCTTGACCTGTCCCAGCTGCAAAGAAAAATAAATTATATTTGCAACTTGAGAACAACATTAATGCTCTGCATTTACAAAACAACTTTCATCTTAGGATCTCATAATGGTTTACAAAAAGGGGGGGGGTAATTATTATCATCTCCATTGTACAGGTGGGGAAACTAAGGCACCCAATGCCTGAAAACTTATGAGTGCCCTATCTAAAGCCAGTGTTTCCATTTACATGAGGGTGGTATGTTCAATCCACCAGAACCTCCAGAGACAAGAGCATGTACCTCTATGTCACTGATGATCTATACCTACGATATCTAGAATTGAGCTAGATATAGTCTGAACAGCTGTGGTTTAGTGGTCTGAGCAATGGGCTGGGAGTCAAGATGTGTGGGGTGAAATCCTGGCCCTATATTGAAGTCAATGGGAGTTTTGCCACGAACCGCAATACAGCCCAGATTTCATTCCTGAATTCTAATCTCATCTCTGCCATGGCCGTGTGAGTTTAGGCAAGTCACTCAGTCCCTATGTGACTCGGTTATCCCATCTGTAAAGGGGGGGTAATAATGCCTGCCTGCTCTCACAAAGCCCTATGGGATCTACAGATGAATAGCACTGTATCAGTACTAACTTTTATCATTACATGCCATTTCTGCACACAGACTTCAGGGGGAGATTCTCTATCTACTACAGCAGAGGAGGATCTTTCCCCAAATCATCATCCCGCGACTCATCATAACTGCAAGTAAGAAACGTTTATGGATTACTAATCAAAAGCTGTTAAAGTTGGATCACACGCCATCCGCAGTGAAAAAAAGTGGTAACTCCTGTGATGCAAACTTAACGAAGCTTTATTTGCTGGCATGCCTTGTTTAATGAGGCAGATCCATTTCTAGATTCTGGCTTGTACTGTGTTCCAAATCTAAGAGGCTCACATTTTTAATGTTCCAGGATCTCTACGTGAAGAAACCTCTTTGATATCTCCTGGGCAATGGCTTTTCGTAGACAGCAATCGTTACTGAACTGCCATTGTGTTTCCAATACGTGGACTGGGCAATTGTCATCCTCTAATTGAACTGAATTGAATTAAAAACACACCAATGGCTAGACACTTGGGCTGATGTTACATGTCAATGCTACAGTTTAGATCCTCATTCCGAGGTGCAATTTGGTTCTCTCATCTTCACTTTTTTCCAATTTCAAACAACCACCACCCATTCCTTATCTGGAGCCTAGAACACTTTTGCCACCAGTTCATAATCATTTAAAGGAAAAAATTCTGCTTTTAAACACTGTCTGTGGTATTTATTTTGTCCTCATTACCATCGCACCTACGCTAGGAGGGCCTTCAGGTTCAGTGCAGACTCAGGTACCTGGAAGGCTATTACAACAGCAGCTGCAGTTCAACAGCACATCCTATCTTTAATAGATTTAGCCGAACAAAACCCCAGTGAGGTAAGGCAGTGCTATTATCTCCATTTTACAGATGGGGAACTGAGGCACAAAGAGATAGAGTGACTACAAGATGACAAAAGAAGTCTTGGGTAGAGCAGGGAACTGAACACAGGTTTCCCAACGCCTAAGTTAGTGCCCTAAGCAGTGGACCAGTCTTCTTCTCTTTAAGCCTTCATTTTAAAAGATCTGTTTATTCTCCAGTGCTCCATACCACTGTATTTATATTCCAATAAGGTATTAACGTTCAATGTTGTACTAGCTTATCCACAGACTTGACTTGTATTTCTTGTTAGTACCTCCTCAGAATCTATTGCCCTGAATTTATCAAAACCAGAGGAGTTCCCATGCACTGCTACAGACTAGGGACCGAATGGCTAGGCAGCAGTTCTGCAGAAAAGGACCTAGGGGTTACGGTGGATGAGAAGCAGGATATGAGTCAACAGTGTGCCCTTGTTGCCAAGAAGGCTAACAGCATTTTTGGCTGTATAAGTAGGAGCATTGCCAGCAGATCACGGGACGTGATCATTCCCCTCTATTCGGCATTGGTGAGGCCTCATCTGGAGTACTGTGTCCAGTTTTGGGCCCCACACTACAAGAAGGATGCGGAAAAATTGGAAAGAGTCCAGCGGAGGGCAACAAAAATGATTAGGGGACTGGAACACATGACTTATGAGGAGAGGCTGAGGGAACTGGGATTGTTTAGTCTGCGGAAGAGAAGAATGAGGGGGGATTTGATAGCTGCTTTCAACTACCCGAAAGGATGTTCCAAAGAGGATGGATCTAGACTGTTCTCAGTGGTACCAGATGATAGAACAAGGAGTAATGGTCTCAAGTTGCAGTGGGGGAGGTTTAGGTTGGATATTAGGAAATACTGTTTCACTGGGAGGGTGGTGAAGCACTGGAATGGGTTACTTAGGGAGGTGGTGAAATCTCCCTTTCCTTAGAGGTTTTTAAGGTCAGGCTTGACAAAGCCCTGGCTGGGATGATTTAGTTGTGGATTAGGTCTTGCTTTGAGCAGGGGGTTGGACTAGATGACCTCCTGAGGTCCCATCCAACCCTGATATTTTAATATTCTATGAAATATAGTATCTTTTAATATATTCTATGCAAAATGAATACAAAAATAGGGTAGTGTTCTTTAAAATGAGTATAAGATACCAAAACAAACCTATTGAATGAAGACATTTCCAGTGCACCAAGAGGTAAAATCCAAGATCATTATTTTCTGCCTCTCAAAAAAGTGCAGTTTTTGTGAAAGACATTAGATTGAATAAATAAAGAAATGTAGTGGTCTACCATATACAAAGGACATTCTGGGCTATAGCAACTTACCCACACATCCACGTTAATATCTCAGGACCCTGACCATAATCCTTATTTCCTGGCCTTTCCATCGCACTCATCTCCACAGTATCTGAGCAGCCCCCAAAACATTTATTCATTTAGACTGAGGTGTGGGATTATCATCATCATCCCTAGTCTATGGCTGGGGAAACTGAGGAATGGAAAGATGGTCACTTACTAAAGGTCACACAGCAACAGGTTTGATTCTCCACTGCCTCACACTGTGTGCAATCATTTACACTGGCATGAAGTGAGCGTACAATGATCCCAATCAGCCTGCCTACACTTCTTTATATCCACAAGGCAAAAGGCAGGGATCAACCAGGTCAAATGGTTGTGGCTGAGCTGGGAACAGAACAATCATCTACCAGTTCCCAGGCCTATGTTTGAACCACAGACCATCATTTCTCTCTTGAGGAGAATGGTCATAACTAGCGGGGAGAAGACTGTACAGTCTTCATGCTATCTCAGTCATTTTCCCCCCGCGGGTTATACAAATCAGTGCCAAGCAACATGACCTGCTGATGTACATCTTCTGTGCACTGTACTCAACGCACAGTATACCTCACAAAAACTGCCTTTGGTGACTACCTGATAACGAGAAATAGCTTGGTACAACAGAGGGTTCAATGGTTTGATTTAACATGGTTTAGGGTGTGTACTAGAAATAGCCCTGCTACCACGACCCAGAAGTTTATTTCTAAACGCAGGGACATACCAGATTTTGAATCTGACTGGATTCACGTAGCCTTTCCGCAACAGGCTGGCCGTGTTGATCTGAGTGCATAGATGTGTATTTTTTTTAAAAGGTATCACATCCTCCTGTTTGATGTGTTGTTGGGAACAGTTGCTAAGGAAAGCAGTGTACAATTACAGCCACAGTGATGTCCACTCTAATAATATACTTTGCTATGCATAGTTCAGATGCAGACACCTCTCTGCTATAAAGAGCACACAGATTTCAACAGAGGAATACTTTAACTTATGTTACAGACACAGGGTTTGCAGCAGATCTAGTTTTCAAAATGCGGGGGCTGCGTAAGCCTGTGTTTAACACTATGACAAGCAAAATTCTCTTGTGGGAGACGAATCACCCACAGGCTAGGAGACAAAGCAAACACACACACAAGCTCTGAAATGTTTTTTGATGAACTCTCCCTCTCCAATACTCTCTGGGTCTAATGCTGCACTGCATCTCCCCGAGGCAGAAGCTAGGGTCAGCCATGGACTCTGTCCCCGTGCCCTCGACCTCCTCTTTGCCACATGTTTGCTCCTATTATGGAGAGGATTTCCCTGTTTCCCCCGCATTGGGACAGAGTGTTTCGGAGAAAGAGGGGACCCTAATCATGGAAAAAGAACTAATATCAGCTCATTCTATAACAGCAGGTCCTCAAGGAATCAATTCTGAAGCACTTAGAGGAGAGGAAAATGATCAGGAACAGTCAGCATGGATTCACCAAGGGCAAGTCATGCCTGACTAATCTAATTGCCTTCTATGATGAGATAACTGGCTCTGTGGATGAGGGGAAAGCAGTGGACGTGTTGTTCCTTGACTTTAGCAAAGCTTTTGACACAGTCTCCCACAGTATTCTTGCCAGCAAGTTAAAGAAGTATGGGCTGGATGAATGGACTATAAGGTGGATAGAAAGCTGGCTAGATTGTCGGGCTCAATGAGTAGTGATCAATGGCTCCATGTCTAGTTGGCAGCTGGTATCAAGTGGAGTGCCCCAAGGGTCGGCCCTGGGGCCGGTTTTGTTCAATATCTTCATTAATGATCTGGAGAATGGTGTGGATTGCACCCTCAGCAAGTTTGCAGATGACACTAAGCTGGGAGGAGAGGTAGATACACTGGAGGGTAGGGATAGGATACAGAGGGACCTAGACAAATTAGAGGATTGGGCCAAAAGAAATCTGATGAGGTTCAACAAGGACAAGTGCAGAGTCCTGCACTTAGGACAGAAGAATCCCACGCACCACTACAGACTAGGGACCGAATGGCTCGGCAGCAGTTCTGCAGAAAAGGACCTAGGGGTTACAGTGGACGAGAAGCTGGATATGAGTCAACAGCGTGCCCTTGTTGCCAAGAACGCCAATGGCATTTTGGGATGTGTAAGTAGGGGCATCGCCAGCAGATCGAGGGACGTGATTGTTCCCCTCTATTTGACATTGGTGAGGCCTCATCTGGAGTACTGTGTCCAGTTTTGGGCCCCACACTACAAGAAGGATGTGGACAAATTGGAAAGAGTCCAGCGGAGGGCAACAAAAATGATTAGGGGACTGGAACACATGACTTATGAGGAGAGGCTGAGGGAACTGGGATTGTTTAGTCTGCGGAAGAGAAGAATGAGGGGGGATTTGATAGCTGCTTTCAACTACCTGAAAGGGGTTCCAAAGAGGATGGATCTAGACTGTTCTCAGTGGTAGCTGATGACAGAACAAAGAGTAATGGTCTCAAGTTGCAGTGGGGGAGGTTTAGGTTGGCTATTAAGAAAAACGTTTTCACTAGGAGGGTGGTGAAACACTGGAATGCGTTACCTAGGGAGGTGGTGGAATCTCCTTCCTTAAAAGTTTTTAAGGTCAGGCTTGACAAAGACCTGGCTGGGATGATTTAGTTGGGGATTGGTCCTGCTTTGAGCAGGGGGTTGAACTAGATGACCTCCTGAGGTCCCTTCCAACCCTGATATTCTATGATTCTATGATTTTGTTTAGTGCAATTACTGCTTCTGAGACTTTGAAGGATAACCTGTATTAAAGGCCAACAAAGGACTAATCCATACCGTTAGTTTCAATGTTACATGATCTGTTATGTGTGTTTAAAAGACACCCCCCAAAACAAAACCCTACCTGAATAAAAGTCTGCACCGCACACACAATTCTCCCCTTGCGGAGAGAATGAACCACATGTGATGGAATTGAGTCATGTCACTGTGTGGTCTACCGGAAGGTGGTCTACTGCTGGGCTGGTATAACAACTTATATAGAATACAGTGTGCTCTGCATAAATGCATTTCACATCTATTTACAGTCTGGGTGGAAGAAGAAAGGCAGCGAGGAATGATACCTACCCTGTATTCAGAGGGGTTTAGCCCAGGGCGATGACAAACCAAAGAAGTCTGCAGTGCAGCCTGGGGCTGCACTCATCTTTAACGGAGAAATACAATTGCCACAGACTATAAGGGCCAGAATAGAATGCGCTTCATGGCTCACAGAGGTCCAATTCACATTGCATCACATGCTGGGACCGGCCACACGTCCATAGTAAAGATGAGGGCAGACGCAATCTGCTCCATTTTGTGCCAATTAGTTGGGGCCAGCAGGTTCCTGGCAAGTTGTCACGGCAGCCCTCTGTTGGGCGATATTTCGATGACTCTGATTTAACCCATCTATAACTCAATGACTCTGATTTAACCCACTCAGAATTTCACTGGTTTAAAAGCAAAGAAAAACAGTGCGGTGTCCAGAAACAGCAGGAGTTCCCCAAGGCCCATCAGGCATCAGTCGCATTATTCTGCTTTACGTGTGCCACTGGAGTGCCTCTAAAGGTTTACATCATTCAGCTTCAAGAGCAAAGACTGGATTCACAGCCAAAATACGGGGAGAGCTAAATCTAAACCAGAGCTTTCCTGATACTGTCAATCCCCGTATTTCACATCAAGACAGCTGCTACTTGAGACACTGGTTCGTTTGCAGCCAGGGTTATTAAGTCTGAATATCTGTACGTCTGCCAAGAGAGATACTCCTCAGAGGAGCTGCCTTCAGGGGGGCACTGTGGCGTCTTTGTGCCACCGAACTGGCATATGTCTTGGGATCATAAAAGTCTCATGAGATAAGTTATGAACTTTAGCAGTTCCTGAAGTGAAATCAAAGCAGGTGTCCCTGCTATGCACGTGCTCATCAACAGCTAAAAATAGAAGAGGAGCCAGGTTGAAAAGACAAAACCACATTTGTTCAGTAAGCAGTATCCTTAGCACCGCGATTTAATTGTTCTGTATCTGCTCTTATCTCACAAGGATCAGCCAAGGTTTAAGAACATGATCAATACATATTGAATAGTGCTGGCAGGACAGCTGAGTGGGTTAACACTCTAATCCGTTAGATCAGAGGTTGGCAACCTGCGGCACGAGAGCTGATTTTTACTGGGGTCCCAGCCGCTGCCCCGGCTCAGCCCGCTGCCGGCCTGGGTGAAAGGAACCCTGGGCCGGCAGCAGGCTGAGCGGGGCCGGCGGCCAGGACCCCAGCTGGCAGGAGCCGGCGGCCGGAACCCCAGACTGGCGGCGGACTGAGCCGCTCAGCCCACTGCCGGTCTGGGGTTCTGTCCCCCGGTGTAGGGTATTAAATTTCTCCCTGTAGGAACGTGCTGCTACTTGCAGAGCACCAGGACTGGCAGCCGTAAGTAGTACACCGTACGTAGCAAATTCCTACGGGGAGAAATTTAGTACACTATACCAAGGTAGGGAAGGCTGTGCCTCCCCAAACAGCTGGCCCACTTCCCGCCCCCTGACTGCCCCCTCATAACCTCTGACCCATCCAACCCCCGTCCCCTTCCTGTCCCCTGACCACCCCCTCCCAGGACCCCCCACTCCTATCCACCCCCCCCGGATCCACCCCATCCAAGCCCCCCTGTTCCCTGACTGCCCCAACTCCTATCCACTTACCCGACCCCTGACCGGCCCCCCGGGACTCCCACGCCTATCAAACCACCCCTGGTCCCCCCGTCCCCTTACCATGCCGCTCAGAGCTTCAGGACTGGCAGCCATAAGTAGTACACTGTAAGAAGCACATTTCTATGGGGAGCAATTTAATACACTACACCTGGCCCCGCTCAGCCCACTGATGGTCTGGAGTTCTCAAAATATGTTCCCTCACCCCTCATCAAAAATTACACTACAATTACCTTAAAAACTTGAAAACTTAAAAACTTTGTATATTACAGTAATCATTAAAAATGTACAATGTTAATAAATACATAGGTTTGATGAAACAAAGTAGTTGTACTTATGTGTCTGTGCTTAATTTGTGTTTTCGATGATTTACCTTCTAAAAAAATCTCGCATGTCTCGCACCCCCAGAGGGTGCGTGCATCCCCAGTTAAGAACCACTACACTAAACTGATAAGATCTGCATTTTAATTTAATTTTAAATGAAGCTTCTTAAACATTTTAAAAACCTTATTTACTTTACATACAATAATAGTTTAGTTACATAATATAGACTTATAGAGAGAGACCTTCTAAAAACATTAAAATGTATTACTGGCACGCGAAACCTTAAATTAGAGTGAATAAATGAAGACTCGGCACACCACTTCTGAAAGGTTGTTGACCCCTGTGTTAGATCTTCTACCAGAGTCTCAGAGTAGCAGCCGTGTTAGTCTGTATCCACAAAAAGAACGGGAGTACTTTTGGCACGTTAGAGACTAACAAATTTATTAGAGCTTAAGCTTACGTGAGCTACAGCTCCCTTCATCGGATGCATAGAATGGAACATATAGTAAGATGAAATATATATACACATACAGATAAGCTGGAAATTGCCATACAAACTGTGAGAGGCTAATTAGTTAAGATGAGCTAGAATCAGCAGAAGAAAAAAAACTTTCGTAGTGATAATCAAGATGGCCCATTTAGACAGTTGACAAGAAGGTGTTAGGATACTTAACATAGGGAAATAGATTCAATATGTGTAATGACCCAGCCACTCCCAGTCTCTATTCAAACCCAAGTTAATGGTATCTAGTTTCACGTCTGGGTGTTGCAGGACTGGCTGAGCTGCTGGGACCTCAGTTTGCAGTCATTTGCTCCTGAGAGAAAGGGACAAACAAGTCCACGCAGCTCCTACAAAACAGGAACATCTGTTGGGACCATATGCGAGGGGCTTGACCTGCAGTTATCAATTCTGCCTTCGCTGTCAGTGGCCAATAGTATTCAGAGGATGAGTGGGCATGTTTATCCCTGTTTATCACACCCTTGTACAGAGTCTCTATAGCTTGACCACGTATGGCTAGCGGAGCTCTTTACACTTTGGGATAAGCTTAGTCTGAAAGATGTTACCGACAAACAAGTTCAGTTCTAGACCAGGCGTTTTAGAGGAGTTATGGATTAATAGTAAAGAACAATGTGTGAGTTGCAATCTGGAAACACTTGTCTCTTAAGGGCTGGAAAAGGTCAGGACTCCTGGGTTCTATTCTCTTTGCAACTGATTTCTTGTGTCACTTTACGCAAGACGTTTAGTCCTCTATTTCCAAAATGGATATTAGGCTCCTTACCTATCCCACAAAGCGTGGTGAACTTCCTGTGTGTAAAGAATATGGAATTGTAGTTACTATATTACTAGTTAATATAATATTTATTGTATTATTATGTTAGTGCTAAGTGTTATTGTAATGATAGACACTCTACACAGCAGTCACTCCATCAACAAAATGGTCAACGGTGCCCAGGGAACAGTAACATGTAAAACTGTTCATTATTGTAACTAATATTCTAGCTTGAACCAGTTTAATCAACTAGTCTGGGGGAGAGTGATAGTGACTAGCAGTAAGAGAAAGATACTCGTAAGAAGGGTGCTGTCTCCTAACCTTGTTACACTGCCGTTGTGATCTCTGTAATGTTTTCAGAAGCTCCTTTCTGGCTTTATAGACAATTATACATTCTGAGGAGTGCTTTATGGTTTTTCAACAGCCAATGATTATACAGAACAATCATAAAGCAAAAGGTTGGGAGAACCTCTGTATCTTGGGATTATCCACATTTGTTTTCATGCCACATTCTCAGATGGTGCAAATACACATATCAGGGTTGCCTGACCCTTATCCCCTCCCCTAGACTGCACATCTGAGCAATTTCCTAGATGTGTTCTATGTGCCCATATAAACAGGCCAAATTTGGCATTAAATTACTCCAGGTTGACACTCGTGTAACTGGGGGGCAGAATTTATTCCTTCCCCTTCCAGTCGCTCTTAAAAGGAAATTGTTCATGTGAAAATCCCTTTCTGATGTGCATTACTCTTACCCTATGTTGTAGATAGGGAAGCTGATGGACTTGCCATCAGTCAGTGACAGAGAAAGGAATGGAACCCAGGAGACTGGCCTCTTTGTCTACTATGCTAACCAGATCAGGTTGACATTTTTCTGATGGACCACACTTCCCTTGGACATGCTGGTTTGAAAACATTCCATGGAAACATGTCAATTCCGTCAAAGGTTTGGATAGAAACCAGGCAGGCAAACTGGAGAGTTGGGCAACATGGAGAGCCAGAGAACAGGCAGCAGCCTCCTGGGGCTTCCCGACTCCACTGGGAGCGTGGCAAACTGCTAATTGCCTGACTTCCTGGGCAGCTGCCTTGCTGTGCTAACTAGATTCCCCAGGGAGCTGGGGCACCTTGGAGCAAGCTGACAAATTCCGTTCTGGTTCTCCTCAAATGGCTGTCTTCCTCCTGTGAAAAATGTTGAATATTTGACTTTTTTGTCCAGATTCGGGATGAAATTTTATCCCAGAAACATTGAAATTTTTAGTGGGAGGGAAATTCCGTTTTCTGGGCAGCTCTAATGCTAATGACAGCACTAGACTTTCAAGTCAATGAGAAAAGCTAATAAAAACCAGTTGGTCTATTGACTTCTAGAAGAGAGATGATAGTTATACCTAACATTACTTCTTAGGTTTTTTAGGGAGGCAGTGTGGTCTAGTACCCAGGCCACTAGGCTGGGAGTCAGGAGACACAGTGCCTCTTCTCAGGCCTGCTAGTGCCCCGTTGTATGACCATGGGCAAGTCACTTCACCTCTGTGGCTATTTCACCTCACACCCTTTGTCTGTCTTAGTTATTTAGAACATAAGCTCTTTGGGGCAGGCATGGTCTCTCACCGTATGTCTATACGTCACCTAGTATAATAGGGCCTGAACCTTGGTTGGGATCTCTAGGTATAATATTGTTATACACATATTAATATTTCTCCTTTTCTGTTATCTTTTTTAAATTACAGGTTTTACTCCCTTTGCCCAATGATATTTTGATTGCCTTACAACACATGAGTGCAATGTCTATTCCACAAGAACAGATTCAGAAAGTGTCAATTCTTGCTGACTTGGTGATTTCACTCTATTTTGG
The DNA here is from genome assembly GCF_965152275.1 of Natator depressus. NCBI lineage: Eukaryota > Metazoa > Chordata > Testudines > Cheloniidae > Natator > Natator depressus. Next base: position 14,697,168 of record NC_134238.1, on the reverse strand, counting down.
AAATTCTTTCTCTGGAGAAAGCAAAAACCTGAACTAGCCTTGCTTTCGGGCTATTTCTTGCTGCCAGTTTGCTTACTCCTGAAAGCTCAGCTCTGATACAGCACCTAGTGATCCTCAAGGACCAAGTTTTTTTCTTTAACATTACTTTTTGTTTCTGAATTGTTTCTGAAACAAGACAATCATGTGATTAGTTCAAAGTTCCACCACCATTTACATTGACTCCCCGTACCCTGTGTACCTGCCCACACTACTTCCTTAAATGTCTCTAATTCCAGTCCCTGGAAAAATCATGGAGCAGGTCCTCAAAGAATCAATCCTGAAGCACTTACATGAGAGGAAAGTGATCAGGAACAGTCAGCATGGGTTCACCAAGGGAAGGTCATGCCTGACTAATCTAATCGCCTTTTATGATGAGATTACTGGTTCTGTGGATGAAGGGAAAGCAGTGGATGTATTGTTTCTTGACTTTAGCAAAGCTTTTGACACGGTCTCCCACAGTATTCTTGTCAGCAAGTTAAGGAAGTATGGGCTAGATGAATGCACTATAAGGTGGGTAGAAAGCTGGCTAGATTGTCGGGCTCAACGGGTAGTGATCAATGGCTCCATGTCTAGTTGGCAGGCGGTGTCAAGTGGAGTGCCCCAGGGGTCGGTCCTGGGGCCGGTTTTGTTCAATATCTTCATAAATGATCTGGAGGATGGTGTGGATTGCACTCTCAGCAAATTTGCGGATGATACTAAACTGGGAGGAGTGGTAGATACGCTGGAGGGGAGGGATAGGATACAGAAGGACCTAGACAAATTGGAGGATTGGGCCAAAAGAAATCTGATGAGGTTCAATAAGGATAAGTGCAGGGTCCTGCACTTAGGATGGAAGAATCCAATGCACCGCTACAGACTAGGGACCGAATGGCTAGGCAGCAGTTCTGCAGAAAAGGACCTAGGGGTGACAGTGGACGAGAAGCTGGATATGAGTCAACAGTGTGCCCTTGTTGCCAAGAAGGCCAATGGCATTTTGGGATGTATAAGTAGGGGCATAGCGAGCAGATCGAGGGACGTGATCGTTCCCCTCTATTCGACACTGGTGAGGCCTCATCTGGAGTACTGTGTCCAGTTTTGGGCCCCACACTACAAGAAGGATGTGGATAAATTGGAGAGAGTCCAGCGAAGGGCAACAAAAATGATTAGGGGTCTAGAGCACATGACTTATGACGAGAGGCTGAGGGAGCTGGGATTGTTTAGTCTGCAGAAGAGAAGAATGAGGGGGGATTTGATAGCTGCTTTCAACTACCTGAAAGGGGGTTCCAAAGAGGATGGCTCTAGACTGTTCTCAATGGTAGCAGATGACAGAACAAGGAGTAATGGTCTCAAGTTGCAATGGGGGAGGTTTAGATTGGATATTAGGAAAAACTTTTTCACTAAGAGGGTGGTGAAACACTGGAATGCGTTACCTAGGGAGGTGGTAGAATCTCCTTCCTTAGAGGTTTTTAAGGTCAGGCTTGACAAAGCCCTGGCTGGGATGATTTAACTGGGAATTGGTCCTGCTTCGAGCAGGGGGTTGGACTAGATGACCTTCTGGGGTCCCTTCCAACCCTGATATTCTATGATTCTATAATCCCAGGAGTGGGAAATCACTTCATGGTAAATAACTACAATACTGTTCACGAAGTAAATCCCAGAAAGTGTGTTAGCCAATGCTTCACGCTGTATTTAGCCATAAACATAAGCTCAATGATCCTTCAGTTGTGGTAACAGCAAATAAAGACGGATGACTTCCTGGAGCTACTGTCAGTTGTTGAGTTTTATAAGTATCATTTTTTCAAAGATGAGTTTAAATGTTTCCTGATCTTGCTGTATGACCACAAAGGCCCAAGCCTGCCAGTTGCTGTGCATGTCTTAGAAGGTGCCAAGTGTCTCCAACTCCCAGTGAAGTCAATGGCAGAGCAACTTGCAGCATCTGGGTTGCCCTTTCCTCTCTCCACAAAATCACTGGTTCTGCAGTTAATAATGTAGAAAACTTGTTATGCAGCATCGATTGTTATGCATGATTGACCTGCCCAAAGTATCTCTGTTGACTGGATTCGAGACATATCTGTCACTGACGCCTGCAGTCAGCTGGTCAGCCGTTTCCTTGCTGAAGAAGATTTTAGATTCTTTTCTTCTCCTCTTTGGACCATTAGCCCTCACGCTGAACTCCACTTCATCACAGGAGAACCTGGATGAAAATAGCTGGAGCCAGCTCTGATTTCCTCTGACTTTGACAGAAGGGCGCGCAGCACAATACACAAGACGGATATCCTCTCCTTGGCTCTGTGCATTCACTCCTGTGGGTGTTTCAAACAGAGCTCACAAATCCCGTAGGTAAAGACAGGATTCATAGTGAGGAGAGCGGAGACAATTCTGGACATGAACCCGAGCCGGCTACAGGGCTGGAAAGGAAAAGGCTGGCTGCAAAGGAGGGTTGTGTAACTTTCTGAAATATTATGTTTAACGGCAGCGTCTTGATTTTCAGAAGCGCTGTGTTCTCACTATTCCATTCTAAGTCAATGGGAGCTGCAGATGTAGGCCTCTGTTGGTCTTTACATGTTTTTTTAATGGGCTTGCAAAATTATTATCTACCCTCTAGCTATGCTACCTCTGTCACTGTGATCACCCCCGTCACTGACAGCTGAGATTAACCTAGCGACTCTCCAAGGGAAAGGGCCCATAGCCACAGGCAAGCCGAACTCATCTGAAGTACCCCAGGCAGGTACTGTAAGTCTAGTTGTTTCTGATCACAGTACATGACAGTTAAACACTATTCCTGTGGGGTGGGAGCTGAGCCAAGGATAGTGTCTTGTTTGAATTCCTGCCTTATAGCAAAGAATTACTAATACTTAATGTAATAGCTTCCTTCCCCCTAAATGAAGACAATGGTTTAATTTAAACACAGTAAGAAGAGAAGGATGTCTGTGAAACTGGACTTTGAAATAAATGCATTTAGGACCTGCATGGTGGGCCTGTGCTGTCTCCCAAGAGACCAAGAGTGAAATCCTGGCTCCATTAAGACAATGAAGAATCTCTCATGTGGTCAGGATGTCACCCCTAGGTTCTGCTGCGGGGAGTGGTCTCTTGCTCCCTGGACTGGAAGGCACTGTAGTCCCTCGGGTCACCCCCAATTTCACACCCTACACACCACTGCAATAATCTTTGTACAAAGTATGCCTTGTGAGGTGTCATTTGAAAACTCATAATTTGCTGGTCAGCACTGTCCTGATAAAATATATGTGGTAACACTATATGTGAAGCTATAAGATTCCCCTGTATGATGGTATTAACACAGGTTCCAAACCCCACAGCCCTGCCCAAGCAGAAGTCAGCAAACAGGTCTGTCCTAAACAAAGGAATGTGTTTTTGCATTTAAGCAATAAACAGACTCATCAAGCAGGAAGGAAAAACAAAGGAAGCTCAGACAGGTGAAAAAAACGAGCAGGGAATATCCTTCCACATAGACTCTTATCTTCTGATTCTCAGCTAGAAATGTTTTCCAAGACGGGGACTGAAACTATCAAAAGGAGGGACAAACACCCTCAGGCACCCCCTTCTCTCTCCCTGCCCACCTCATTCTCCGAACCTAAGAAGAAAAAAGGAAACAGCCATTGGACTCTGGGGAAGGGGTCCTGACCTGAAAGTTTGGTCAGTAATCTACTGGAGTATGCGGTACGAAAGTTTACTTTGCAACAACAATAGTTTCTTAAGTAGATATTAGAAAGCGCTTTGTCTTCATTTTTCTTGTAACCATTTCTGACTTTTATGCCTCATTACTTGTACTCATTTAAAATCTCTCTTTTTGTAGTTAATAAACTAGTTTTACTGTTTTATCTAATCCAGCATGTTTAAGTTGAAGTGTCTGGGTAACTCTATTTAAAATAATAAACTGGCATATTATTCCCTTAAAGGTATAATGGACTTAATATATCTGTACTGTCCAGAAGAGGGCTGGGCAGTATAGGACATACATTTCTGGGGGTGTGTTGGGGTCACCCTGCAGTATAACCGAGGCTGGTGAGAGCCATGGTGTAACTGGCAGGCACTCAGGCTGTGGCATGCATGCTAGAAGGCTGTTTGTGAGTGGCCCGGGTGGGAGCTATAGACATTGTAAGACACCCATGGGTGCAGGGCAGGGGTGACACAGCCCGCCATTAGTCTGGATTGTATCCCAGTATGTCACAACCCCACAGCAGTGTCCATGGCCAGCTGGCAAAGCTAAAGGGACAGGTCACCTGAGTGTTTGTCCATTCTATGTCCCTCTTTCAGTTCAGCAGCAGGGTCCCCCCAACCATCAGAATGTGGTGGTGCTCAGGGTGCTGACAGCCTCTTTAGCCCAGGAAGTTCCCCATGACATGGGGCCTGCAGGAAGAAGCCCTCCTCTAAGGAAAACTCTCTCCAATTCAAATACACTCCCAGGATGCTTTCCGCCAGTCCTGATGATTGTAACAGCTTCCCTGGCTGCTGGAGTGTTCAACAATGACAGGGTCTTTGTTTGTACTACATACACGCTCTTAGAAAAGCATGAATGGGATCCGGTTTCTGATTTATAGCTTTCAGGATGGTAAATCATTGACCCTTGCTGATAAGTCTCCACAGATCATGCTTTAAAGAAAGCATTACAGGTTTCCTGCAAAAAGAAAAGGAGTACTAGTGGCACCTTAGAGACTAACCAATTTATTTGAGCATAAGCTTTCATGAGCTACAGCTCACTTCATCGGATGCATTCAGTGGCACAAAGGATCTAGCAGAGAGCTCACCAGACAGGAGGATCTGCTGCTGTTTAGGGCTCCAGATGGCACATGACAGTGAAGTTAGTTCTATCTTCAGAAGCGCCAAGAGCTCGGTTCAAGTTAGACGGATAGTAGTTTTTAAACACCAGAACATGAATGTTTTAGGGTTTGCTAGTTTAGTTTAATCTTGGATGTGGTTGCCTGAAATAAATGAAAAATTTCATGGGAAAGAGAGAGTCATAACTGCCACTGCCAAGGGGAATCTCCTCTGCTGTAGGGTTAGGTGCTGGTATCTCATGGGCTCTCAGTGTATTATGCTACCTACTCCTCTTGCTTATGATCAGGGCTCTGAGTTTTTTGCTGTGATTTTTTATTTAAAATCATGGGCTGGTCATGGATTTTGTTTTAAGGAAAAATCAATTTTCTTTTACCCTTAGAGATAATCTCTATGCCAAGTTCAGCCTTTGGTGATTTTGCTGGAGGACTTCTTGGGAGTCAGTCTTGCAAGAGGAAGCATGGGCTTTTGGTTAAGATACTGGGCTGGGACTTGGGGCTGAGACTCTGTCAGAGACTCCCAGCACGCCCCGGGGCAACTCACTTCAGCCTTCAGGGTTGCAGATCCCCAGTTGTAAAATGGAGATGATGGCTTTGCCTTTCCCCCTGCCTTATGTCTCTCTTGTATATTTAGACTGTAAGTTCTTTGGGGCAAGGCTGGACCCCAGTCTTGGCATGGTCTCTAAGCACCACTGTAACATTACTATTAATCAGCTACACCCTATTTCCTTGCAGCCTCACTAGGACTGCTTCCCCAGATTCCTGATCCTGATGGCCTAGCCCCTAAAAGGTGGCATCTACCTCACACTGCAAGGACATATAGCAGCATAGTCATCTAGCATCATCTTCACTCCCTAGGGCAGAAACCAGAGCAAGAACTGAGACAAAACCACAAGAGGTTTAAAAAAGATCACATGACCCAAGGAAAAATACAAATATTCAAAGGATTCCCATACACCTGTGCCCAGCTTGTGTATTTAACCAGCAGGAGGGTAACGGAAAGATGAAACAAGCCCATCAGTTGCCTCTAGTAAAATGCCAGTTGTTGATATTGTCCACACAACCTCCAGAGCCACAACTCCTCACCTAAGCAATACTCGAATTTTCCTCATTCAGTAGCTGAAAGCAGGGATAGGTACATAATGATACAAAGAAAAAAGAAAAGGAGTACTTGTGGCACCTTAGAGACTAACCAGTTTATTTGAGCATGAGCTTTCGTGAGCTACAGCTCACTTCATCGGATGCATAGCATATTGTGGAAACTGCAGAAGACATTACAGGGCTTGTGGGATCTAGGCCTGCAGTAGATAGAGCCCAGCAGTCCTGAGACCCAGAACCTGCTTTAACCAAAAGTCCACACTCCCTCTTTGTATCATTACAGGTTTCAGAGTAACAGCCGTGTTAGTCTGTATTCGTAAAAAGAAAAAAGAAAAGGAGTACTTGTGGCACCTTAGAGACTAACCAGTTTATTTGAGCATGAGCTTTCGTGAGCTACAGCTCGCATGGTCTCTGTGTGTATATAATGTCTTCTGCAGTTTCCACAATATGCTATGCATCCGATGAAGTGAGCTGTAGCTCACGAAAGCTCATGCTCAAATAAACTGGTTAGTCTCTAAGGTGCCACAAGTACTCCTTTTCTTTTTTCTTTTTACGAATACAGACTAACACGGCTGTTACTCTGAAACCTGTAATGATACAAAGAGGGAGTGTGGACTTTTGGTTAAAGCAGGTTCTGGGTCTCAGGACTGCTGGGCTCTATCTACTGCAGGCCTAGATCCCACAAGCCCTGTCACGGACTTGCTGCATGACCCAGGCCTCAGTTCCTTCATGTGTGAAATAAAGGAACGAATGGTAAATGTGGCAACATACCTCACATAGTTTAAACAGTTATTTATTTGTGGAAGTGTCTTGAGACCCTTAAATGATGCTTGACAGCATGCAAGCACAGAGTGCTATTACAATCATCCAGCATTGGAGTGAGCTAGAAAACAAACTCCTTGAACAGCATTTGGTCATTGTATAACAGACCTCGTTGCTGGAACATGTACATATACAAGGTGATAAATAATGATACAGTTTAACATTAGTTTATCTAGCTATAGAAGTTACAGGTGACACGTTACACATAAATCTCTCTCTCTCTCTTATTTTTTCAGACTCCTCCTTGCTCTGAGATCTGTGCATCAACAAGCCAGCCTTAGCTACGATTCTCATTATACATGCCTGCCTTCTCATTGACCCAGAATTGTGAAAGCAAAGCCCTCTTTTCATTGTAAATCCACTGGAGAGCAAAACTCAAAATCACACAAAACTTTATGTAATGGAATTTCCCTGTTAACTATAGTCAAGATTTCCCCCATCTGTTAGCACGAGCAGGAAACAAGAGCTGAGATTTCTTGCACCCAGCAGGGTCTACAGGTTAGCTTTCATGTTTACCATGTTACTACAACAGATATTTCATAATACAGAATACAACGGACACACACAGCGGAGGAGATGCATCACGTTGAAGGGGACGGGTAGTTTATTAAATATAAATTTTTAATTTGTACTTAATATTGCACCTTCTTCTAATGTGAAAGTGCTTTACCCACGCGTTAATTGGGGATCATAACAAAACAAGCAGGTAGGTAAGTCAGTATTATCATCCCCATTTTATAGACCTCAAAGTACTTCACTCCAGTAAGTCAACACAGCTGGGAAACTGGAGTGCAGTGAGATACAGTGCCTTGCCCAGGGTCAGACCATGAGCTGGCAGCAGATCAGAACCCAGGAGCCTGGACCCCTCATCTCCTGCCATTTGGTAGAATGCTACCTACCTTTAGAGTAAACAGCATTTGGGGGTGTGAAGTTTTGACCTCACTGGAAACCTCCCAACTGAGCAAAATCATGAAGAAAAAGATTCAGCTCCACAGAGTCATTATTTTCCATAAAAAGGGACAAGGAGTAAATGGAAAAAATGGAGGAATCTTCCAGGACACTTCCCCACTCAAAAATACTGGAGCAGGCAGTCAGTGAAGTTTCACTGAAGCCAATGATCTACACCCATTTACACCAGCTGAGCATCTGGCTACAGCACTGAAGGAAGAGTTAACAGCAGACAATCAAGAGAAGATGGTCACTTTTCTTAAGAGGAAGAATCCTCTAATGGTTAAAGAGCAGGAGTGGGAGCTAGGACTCCTCAGTTTTATTCCTGGCTCTGCCAGTTGGTCAGAGTAACCTTGGGCAGGTCATTTAACTTCTCTGTGCCCTATCTGAAAAACGGGGACGATACTTACTGCAGGGTTTAATTAGTGTTCCCAAAGTAGGGAAGGTCTGGGGTTTGAAGGTGATGCCTGATTATTGTTATGCTCAAAAGAACTGTACATACTCGATATTAACACAATAAAAACCCATACAAAGAGGTCACCCTTACTGGACAATCTCCTTTCTTAAGAAACTGGCCTGAAGTATCCCAGACGTAGTGAATAATTGCCCCATCTTCATGAGAAAGTCACCACGAGGAATCAACTGACTTTTGTGGGTCACTGGAGCAGTTGATAAGACAGTGTTCACTGGAGTCTGTTTCTTTAAACAGAAGCACAAACCCTTTCAGAGGGTTAGTGAATGATCAGCTAGTGTCACAAATGATCAACTAGTGAGGCTAACTTGCAAAGCCTTCGGAGCAAGGAATGCTCTCAGGGTATGTCTACCCAGCAACCAGACACCTGCGGCTGGCCTGTGCCAGCCGACTCAGGCTCGCGGGGTTCAGGTCTGTGGCTGTTTCACTGTTGTGTAGACATCTGGGCTTGGGTTGAAGTCTGTGCTCTAGGACCCTGTGAGATGGGAGGATCCCAGAGTTTGGGCTCCAGCTCAAGCCCGGAAGTCTACACAGCAATGAAACAGCCCGGTAGCCCGAGTCAGCTGACACGGGGCAGCCAAGGGATTTTCTTTGCTCTGCAGACATACCCTCAGGTTCCTGGAGACTGGCTCATGCCTGCATGTTCACATTCTTTTTGGGGGGATGCTATTTCAGATTCTTTTTGGGGGGATGGAGTTGTTTTAGCTGACAACGTCATAGTAATGGCAGCGGCCGTTGCAGGACGGCACAAGAGCACTCTAGCAAGATCTTCTCCCTCCTTGGCTTGTGGCTGTACCAAATCTTCTCTCACAAAGCGGAGGGAGTCAGGGGCTCGCTACATGTAAATCAGAGTGCCAGCATTTTTGCCAGCTGGCTTAAGGGTAGATACATGACAAGAAGGAATGTCAGACAACTGCCACGTGCTGTTTGCACAAAAGCCTGACTCAACCCAGTGCACTGCACACAGCCAGCCACAGGATTGGAGACAAGCAACGCAAAGTATAATAAAGCGATGAATTCCAGCCACAGCAGCAAAGGAAAGCAGAATGGCAAGGAGAGTACATTGCAAAGAATGATGTGATTTCAGTGACAGGACGTGTGTGTAACGTGCACCGTCAGCAACAAAATGAAAATGAGGGCCGCTCCCACATCACCACCACAAACATTTTCTGCACATAAACGAAGCGTCAAATTCTCCTCTCTGCAGAACACAAAATGGGAGCCTGTGCCCATACAAAATAACATCACTGGCTGGGGTACAACATTGTTACATGGTATGGACAATGCCTTAATGTGGCAAGAGGCTTTCCATATAATCCTCATCCACCTGGTCCTTTTCCCTAAGGGCCTCCTTGCCATCCAGCACCCTCTCAGCTCACGGAGTGATGCTATGGCTGTCAATGCCTGTTTGTTTCAATCAAGGTGACCTCTTCCACTTTCCCTGGGAAGAGGCACATCAGTCATGACTATACCTGTGCTACTAAACACTTGCTTGGAGTAGACAGAGGACAGACAGTTTAGGTGAGACACATGTACCTCCCATCAGCCTGGCTCTGCCTTAGCTGAGAAATGAGAGAGATCCTGCCATCATTTCTCAGAAGCTCCCTTCCTCCACATGTGATGTGCGGGGCCATAGACTTTCCTGTGTGACCTTGGGCAAGTTGCTTCAGCCCGGATCCACAAAGGAACTTCGGAGGAGGCCCCTGAGCACACCTATCAGATTCAGGCCCCGCAGATGAGATAGGTGGGGGAATGCTTATCTGCACCTGCCTTTACGATCACGCTGGGCTTAGGCGTGAAATAGGCCACCTAGATGCCTGCCTGTGCCAGCAGTGTACTTGCCTCCAGGTAGAAACTTAGATGCCTCGGGAACTTTTACAGTGAAAACGTTGGTGCTGAGTGAGTTTAGGGACCTACAGGGCAAGGTGGCAGCCGAGTGGGGGGTTTTGTGGACTGCAGCAGCACGTTCTGGTCTTCAGGTACCTAAATCCCTTTGGGGATCTTGTTCTTCATCTCCTTGGGCCTCCATCTCCGTGTCTGTAAACAGGGATAAAGATCCTTCCTTTCTCCTCTTTGGCCTGTTTTGTCTATTTAGATTGCAAGCTCTTCAGGTCAAGGACTGTCTATGTACACTCCCAGCATACGGGCTCTGATATTGGTCCAAGATTGTAGATGCCACAGTAATACGAACAATAAACAATAATAATCTCAACCGCTGGAGAATCGCATAAGGAGAGAGGTAGTCTCTGACGTACTAAGGATCCAAACCTTTTAGAGCTTTATGGGTTAAAACTAGGTGGGGACAGTGCCTGGGGAATGAGCATTTGTTAAACTGAGCTTTTAAAATAGAAGGAGAGATAGAGATGGATATTAACCGGATGGTGCCTATAAAATTATATCGGTCTGTCGTAACCATGAAACACTTGCATAAACAAACACAAAAACCACTGCCCTCTCTTCACTTACACTTTTCTTTTCTATAATTAATTGGGCAAGAATGGAACTTGGGAAAAGCTCAACTATGGTCAGAATTCCTGGACTTCTTTCTAGTAATAACACACTGGGAGCAGCTGCAAATATCTAATTACCTGCAGCATGTTGAGAAGCAGGCTTCGGAACTTGGTCCCCTCCACCATGAAGAGCGCCATTTTGTCACAGAGCTTGGCGGCTGTGGAGGCGAAGCTGCGGTCCGTCACTGCTTTCTGGTAAATAGTCTTCACAATCTCGCCCAGCATCTCCTCGGAGTTGGTGGAGTTCTGGGCCTCCTCCATGAAGGTGGTGAGCTTGGAATCCACGTCACTGCTGTTGTTCCTCATGCTGTTGAGGATTTCAATTAATTTGTCCATTTTGTTCTTTTGGGGGTTGGTCGCCTCCACCGGCACTTCGTCCTGGTCCGTGAAAAGGGAAAGACAAGGCATCTGTTACACAAGGGAAAAACAGACATATCAGCCCTTGTTCTTTCACAGAAAACAGGGGGTAGGGGGCGATGGGAGTCATACAATCAAATCTACAACGAGGCATGTTCTCTAGTAGCACACTCTAGTGGTCTGAGGTCTGGAGTGGGAGCCAAGAATTGGGGAGCCCTAATTCCTGCTCCGACAGCGACTCCATCTATGACTCCTGTGCAAGTCATATGACATCTCTGTGCCTCAGTGTCTCCATGTGATAGATATACCTTTGTACCTCAGAGGTGTGACATTTACTAAGGGCCCATCAGCCAAGTTTGCCTGCAGAGAAAAACCAGAGCTACTGATACCATGAACACACTGACTCAGCATGACTCTGCTCAGGCGCCTGGAAATACCAAGGTCACAAGGGCCCCAGGTTTGTATAATTTTTGGTGGTGCCCAGAACGGGTCCAAGCAGAGGTGTCCCATCCATAGGACGGACCAGGGCCCCGCACTTCAGGGGCTGCGGGGTCCAGGGTGGCCTGGGGGGTTAGCAGAGGGCCTGGTGCCAGCAGCAGCGAGTGACCCGGCCCCAGCCCGCCCTCCTCCGCCAGCTCCCGGCGTCGCTCAGAGGAGGGGGTGGAAGCCGGAAAGAGGCAGGGCAGGGGTTTGCGGGAAGGGGTGGAATGGGGACAGGGCAGGGGTGGAGCAGGGGCAGGAAGAGGTGGGTGGGGGCTTTGGGGAAGGGGTTGAGTGGGGGTGAGGTGGAACAGGGGCAGAAAGGGGCGGAGTGGGGCAGGCTGGGGCCAGGTCGCTCGCTGCTGCCAGCACCAGGCCCCCCGCTAACTTCCCAGGCCACCCTGGCCCCTGTGGCCCCCTGAAGTGTGGGGCCCCCCAAAGCGCAGGGCCCGGGGCAGTTGCCCCAGTCCCATCCTATGGACAGGACGGCTCTGAAAATATAAGCCCAATCATTGTTGGAGCCGGGCCCACATTCCTGAATATTGGTGCAGCACTGGAACCACGGGCCCATATAACTCACCGCCTATGCAAGGTCACACTGGGCATATGCAGACATTAGCATAGTTATTTCCCAATTTGCGTAGCATGAGACCTAGCTTTGCAACAGGGAAGCTGTGGGGATTACTTAATGCTCATAAAGTATCTGGAAGGTGGAAAGCGCTATGGATATTCTAGTCAAGCCCTCCCATAACTTTCTGAGCAGCTCACAATGATTAACAGTAAGCAAAGCACTTGAGATTTCTGCAACATATTGCAGGCAACAGGGAACTCTGACTATTCAGTCACTGACTAGCAGAATGCTATAAGGAGCTAGCTCTGCTTAAGTAGCCAGGAATGCAGGTTTTTCTTTTGCTTTTGTGCAGCAAGTGCTGCATGAGAGTCAGCCATGTTATGCCGTTCCCTCTCTCTCTTCCACTCTTCTCACTTTCCCTTCTTTCCTAGTGGTAGTAGGCTGGTCCCAGTAGACGTTGCTCCATTCTCCCTCTCATGTTACAAACTCACCGCCCCTATACTCTGGTCAGTGGGAAGAACATTAGCCTGATGGTTTAAGGCACTGAGCTGGGACTCAGATCTTCAATCCAGTCCTGACTCATCCAGACACTTCCTGTGTGATCCTGGGCAAGTCCCTTGATCGCGCCATGTGTCAGTTTCCCATCTGTAAAATGGGAATAATGCTACTTTCCTATCTTATGGGCTTTTATGAAAATAAATTCACCAATATTTGTGAGGTGCTCAGATTATACGGCTACAATGCCACAGAAGTACCTAGATCGTGATAGACCCTGAACAACCTCAGCGATAATCAAGACTATCACATGCAATATATGCACAATGTGAACGAATTGCAGTTACTACAAGAGCTCTAACTTTTTCATCTCCTGGCTTTTGTGCCTTTAAATTAATAATATTACCACTCACAGTATTGCAGCTTTTTAACATTTAATTAAGCTGTGAAACTTTTTGCTAGGGACAGACACGCAGTGGACATCTCACATTTGCTATGAGCTGATGTCCTCTCTTCCTTTTTTTCCACTGATAAAACATTGTGCCACACTCCATGAAAGTCCCCTGAAACCTTTAGCAAATTCCAGGTGTGGCCTTGAAACCTGATGGGTGGAGCTGTCAGTAGGCCAGCTGTGTAAGCTCAGTGCTGGACATGGGGCATACACATAACTTGGTGTTTACCTGGAGTACTGCTCTCACATGACCCCACGCTCCTAGAAGCTATGACTATGGGTTTGATCCTTCAAATCGCCTCTTCTCATGTAAATAGTCTCACAGAAGTCAGTGAAATTGCTCACACGAGTAAGGACTGTTTAGGTGAGTGAGAATTCGCAAGATCAGACTCTACATTAGGTCTCAGGAAAGAAACTTGCAAGTGAGTATTTTAAAACAGTTTGCATATCATCTATATTTTACAGGAGAATGTTAAGAATTAAAATGGTCTACTTCGCACTGCATACATACAGATACACAGACATATTCAAATGGGTGTGCACGCAAACACACAACAGAGCTGTTTATGTTCCTGGTGGTTTCATTTCATATACTAGATGTGCTCTGCATATCTGCATTTTATTTTTTACTATACATTTGGATATTTTTGCTGAAAATTCATTTGTGTGGATTTTTTCAATATGCACAAATACACTCACAACAAAAATCCTGCATTCTCCAGGGTGCATGTGGACGGATTAAATTAGCTATTAAACTATTAAAGCTTAAAGCTTAACTATTAAGTTATTAAACCCTTAGAAATTTGAAACTTTGTTTCCAAAAAGGATTTCTCATCCATCACTTGCACACACAAGTTTTGTTATTGTTGAGTTGTTCAAGAGAAGGGGTAAGGATAAGGGTGCTTTTCATATATTATCAATCTATTTAGATAAACGGATATCAGGTTTAAGTGGCTAAATCTACATATCCAGTGTTCAAAGTCTGAATTCTGAGCTCAGTATCTAGATACAGGAGGAGACACATAGCCACATTTTAGAACACTCCAGAGACTCAACTGGCATTTTCAAAAGGCTGGGAAATGCACATGCTCCTGATTTGGGCTCATAAATCCTCATCTTCATGCGGTGTTTTCTGCAGGAGGGAGTTCACAATTCCTCCTTTGAAAACTCGGTCTTAACATGAACACCAAACAACAGGTCAGGCGCAGTTAGACAGAGAGACTCAGCAGCGTCTCAGTAAAAGGCCTGATGAAGAACCACAAAACCCAGCCACCCACCAGAAGAAATGTTGACTTTAGGAGATGAGACGATAAATTTGGCTGTGCTCAGGCCCCATGTAGGTGTGTGAAATGATTAACATTTGAGCTTTTAATAAAGGGAAATTCAACTCCTCACGGGAATAGTACCTTTTCTTTTAGTCTCCTTCGCAGTCTGTCTTTGGAAGATTGGAGCAAATTGACCTTTGGCCTTTCCCCGATGCGCTCATGAACACTGTCTCTCCGCTTGGTTTCTGGTTCCTGAATGTACTGCTGAGACTGTCTCTCCACGACCTCCGTGCTCCGGTGCATCTCCAGGGGGATGTGCACTGTGCAGACGGAGGCGTCCTCGATTTTCAAATTCTCAGTCTCTTTGGCATTTCTGTGCGTTTCCTTGTCGTTGGGCGAGTGCTTCTGGTTGTGGTGCCATCGCCGGTTTTGGCTGTAGCCATGGTGGGCTGGCCTCCCTGAGGAGTGAGGGGCTTGGCCTCCCTGGTAGAGTTTCTGGTGTTCCCTGCTGTGTTTGGCAGTACCTTGCTGATGATCCGTGTGCTGCTGCTGCGATTTGTTTCCTCCAGGAGGCCTCTGTTGTCTCCTGCAAACACAAACACACAAGTCAGCATGCTCAAGCCCCTCACCTTCTCCTACATTCATCTGCACCAGGACAGCAACAAACTTGCCACAACAGCTTCCTGAACAAGGGCTTTCCAATGATGTAATTTGTGGTACTGAGTATTTCCGTGATCTCTACTGACGAAGAGAGCGATTTCCTGCAATTGGACAATCCCAAACAATAACAGTCCAAACATGTTCGCATTACCCAAGCCCACAGAGCACTCTCATGCTGATCAATACATCTCCAAGCCCTGCTGGGCACCCAACACAACTTCCATAGACCCCTGGATGATCACCACCAAGTGTCTTTCACATAATTCCCGTTCCCATGCTGGTCCTTTCCCTGGAGCTATGCTGCAGGGAGCTAGACAGAGTTAGCAATCTCTTGTGTGCCCTTGACCCTGTTCTCACACCACTATTCCCCCTCCTCTCCCATTTGTCTTTCTTTCCTGGTTAGAGTCAGCTGCTCTCACTTGCTCTCTGGCACCTGCCTGTGACTGTCCCAAACAAGTCTCCAAGCCTAGGAATTCTTTTGGTCTTAAAATACAAATAGGTTTTATTGGCAGGTTATAGAAATGGAGAGAAAAAGTATGAAATCAAAAGGAACGTAAAAGAAAAACCAACTAGACAAATGCTGCAGAATGTGTTGTTACAGGAGGAAGGATGGTCCAGTGGTTAGAGTCCTAGCCTTGGCCTTGGGAGGCTGGGTTCAAGTTCCTGCTTTGTCACAGACATGCCATGCAACCTTGGCAAGTCACTTACCCTCTCTGTGCTCCAGGCCCCCCCCTCCATCTCTAAAATGGGGTTAATAGCACTTCCCTACCTCACGGAGGTGTTGAGAGGATAAATACTTTAAAGATCGAGGCAGTTAGATACTACGGTAATGGAGGCCATGTAAGTACCCCAGACAGATAGCTAACCCTAGGCTTCACTAACAAAGATGGCTTTACGACACCCTAGAACTCTTACATATTGTTGCGCCCAGTGTGTCTGATCTCTGCCAGCTGGGTCTGTATTTCACCATTGACCTGGCAGACTACGCCACCTAGTCTCAGATAGTCTTTGTGTCTCACGTCTCACTAGAAAGTCTTCCCCCTCTTATAGGTAAGAGCTCTGTGTGCCTTCCCAACCAAACAGGAGAGATGTTATATCGCTATCCAAGACAGTACAAAACCTGACACGTCTCTGACCTTCCCCCAAGACGCTGGGTTGGATTTTCAAGAGAGTTAGGTGGTCAAGCCCCACTGAATGTCTAATTGCTTTGGTCCCCTTTGAAGGATTCCAGCTTGTTGCTATGTTAGTTTAGCAGTCCCTTCTAGACCAAAGATCTGAAGGGTTGGCTTCTCCCAACCTCAGAAGTAAAAATGTCTCTTTGGATAGAAGCCAAGCAAGGAAGACATCTCAGGAAAACTTTTTTCCATAAGTTTATGACAAAAGAAATGTTGGTTGTACCCACACTGTTCCACCAACTTGGAGCCCTCAGTTTCAAAGGAGTTCTGTTTCTGAGTTCTACCTGTTCTCGTTCAGGTAGAAAGTTTTTTGAAATGTAACAGGAGTTGCTAAAACTGAGCATCAAGAGACAAAATTAGAAAAGAAAACTAACAAATATAAAATCCAACACTCGGCTGCCAACTCTCCCTATTCAGGCTTTACTTTTCAGCAAAGCCCTGACTGTTTCCACTCTGTGCCCTACAAAATGCCCTCCCACTTCTATGGATTTCAATAGCATTTTCTCACCAAATGCACCTATTTTTGGCCTTCATATGCTGGCATGCTTGCCCAGCAACATTCGCTGAACATTAGCAGGTTCCTGTGAGGGCCAGGGGAGGAACAGAAGAGTGTCAAGTTATAGAAGAACGTGGCATGTGGGCTTCTGCTCCTTCCTGACATGACCCCTGTTACTGCTCAGCTGTTTACTTTCTAGTGAAAAAAGAGGGAGTCATTATCCGCTCTGTCCGAAGAGACATGCTTTGCCCCTCTATGGCACATGTCATCCAAAGCTCTAAAGACACTTTACACACAATCATTATGTCTTGCAACACCCTTGCGAGATAGAGGAGAACCTTTATCCACATTTTACAGATGGGAAAACTGAGTCACTAAGAGCTATGGTGGAGATTTACCCAGGCACATATGGGAATAAAAGTCTGCAAATGATTTGCCCTAGGTAGCACAGCTAGTCAATGGGGGAGCCATCAATACAACCCACAATGTCCTGGCTCTTAGCCTCTTGCTCCCACTACTAGATTATATCGTGTGTCTCCCTGAAAAGCAACAGTAAAACGAATGAAGTAATCTGGCCGCCCATTCACTTGTGTCCACAGTCCGTATTTTCTTTAGAGGAGCCAAAGTATCTCGCGTGGGATGTTTCCCACAAAGCAGACACTGTCATCCTAAACAATAAACAAACAAACAAACAAACAAACAAACAAGTGTGCGCCTGTAACACTGAAAAGTGAGGACATTTTCCCCTTGCTCCTTTCTATAAGAAGCTGAAGCTGGAGGAAATTCCTGCCAGCAGATGCAGCCAAAGGGTGTCTTGCATTCTCCATCTGAACTTGGACATTTCAGATTTCTAAACAGGCTGTCCCAAGACAAGATTATCAGGGTTTGCAACACATGAAAAAAGGGGAGGAAGTTTAAAGGCCTGTTTTCATAAAAAAGGACAGGATTTAGGGTAGCCTATGACCTGTGTGGTTTTCCATTGCTTTAATCCAGGTTATCTTCAAGGCAACACCGGAATAGAGTTTAAAAAGATGCACAGGAATTTTTTAAGAACGCCACATTGCATCCAAATCCCATTTAGAGGTTGTGCGGCTTTTACCAGGGTTATTTCCTTTACTCTCGCTGTTGATTATCCAGATAGCTGGGCATCTAAATAGAAGCTCTTGCTCTTATCTAATCAGACTCTCTCCTCCAGCTCATTCAGTCTGGTGACTGTGACATGACAACTGCTTCCCTATGGCAGTGACATGTAAAGTCACCAGTTCTGGACTGTGAATGCATCAAGGTGGGGGAGCAGACATCTCTAAAAAGGAGAGCCTCTATTTACAGTGCTGTCCCTTTAAAAGGAGACCCCCCAGAGCCCTGGATTGTGTTGGCTTCTCAAAGACTGCATAGGGCTAGCAGTAAAACCAGCAGCAGTTCCCAGCATGCCTTTTAACCGTTGCTACTTTGTTTAAAAAGCATGGTGGATCGGCACTGTAAAATTCAGCACTTTTCAGGCCCTTGGAGTTGCAATGACGGAGATTCACAATTTGCACTGACAAAAGGAGAGAGACTGTATGTAGGGCCTGGGGCAACCATAACATTCATAAAACTGGCTTTGTAATGTTAAGTGTCTTTCCCCTTCTTTCTAGGCCCTTACACCTCAACCCTCAGAATTGATCTTTTTCACTATTCGTTTTCAGACATTCTAACATCTGAGTTTTTTCAAGAGAAAGAATTTTATACAGAATGTGCAATTTTGAGTTTAGGTGTTAGCTGGACACTGATGAAACAGTTTTGCCTTAACTTTTTAATTTTTTTTAGTAAAGATTTTTGTTTGCAAACAGATGTTTTATTTGTAATTAAAATGTGTTGTGTTACCTGTATCATTCCCCTGCAATATTTGCAACCCAAACACAATAACCTCATACTGCTGCATAAGAACCGGAAACTGAGACTGAACATAAACAGAAAGCAAAATTGACCAGTTAAACTCAGGCATTCAAGCAGAGGAAATTCAAAGCAATAGAGAATGAAAAGTAAGTTAGATTTATAATACTCTTCCAATTTTAACAATGTAACGAATTACTAGTAACCTAGGTAAAGATTTTTTTAACTCACTTTTATATTGACATTGCCCTATTAAGGATAAAGCTTAGCTCTCAAATACCTCTTTACACACTTACAGAACAATCTACAACTGTATTAATTAATGGAAACAGATAAATATTGATAGAGCCTTGTGTGGAGAATCTATATTTTAAGAAGATTGTAACTTACAGCAAACAGGAAAGTTTCCCGTCTTCCTCATCTCCTTTTCTATTTCTTCTCCCATTCAGTTTCCAATTTTTTTTTGAATGTCTTAAACCTAAATTCAGTGGTATGAGACTAAACACAAATTTCTTCCATTGCCACTGAGCACGAGTCTGTTCTTCCCACATTTAGCAAAATATAAGCCCTCGGTCTTTATGGTTAAAAGCCAGTTGGCCTCAGAAAATGGGTTGAACTAATGCGGGTACCAAGGAATACAGTTCTGATGGGCTGACTGGTTTGGCAGACAGATCTGGAGACTGTTTAGCCACTGACTACTGTAATATATTTATGAATGGCCACTTCCTTTGTCAGAGCACATTTAGCAGATCAGTGCAAATTTGTTCTAGGAAAAGTATAATAAATTGCCATGTGAAATGTTTTAAATAACCAGCATTATTTATCTAGAGGGGAACTGGAGTGTGAGGATGAGGATGACTCTGAACCACAGAGTGGGGATTATTCACATTACTAGTACAGAATCAACAGTGAAATGCAATCTTACTGGTTTACTGCAACAAATTTGTGTCTGTCCCTCTTATGGATATGCACATTTGCTTGGCACAGATCTGGAAATTTAGAATATTAAAAGAGTGTCTCTCATTAAAGATCCAGTTTTGGGCTGCAACAATAACACAGGAACATGAAAGACACATTCAGGATCATAGTTCTGACAGTTGCAAAGGCAATATTCATATGGCCAGCAGCTGAACAAACACAAATGCAAATTTGCAAATAGAGTCACCAATTACGACTGAATACACGGCAGTTAAAAAAGTAAGGAAAAAAGTTTACAGAAAATAAAGAGGCAAAGGAAAGAAAATGTCAGACAAATAGCGATGTCATTGACTTGGCAGCCGGCAGAAACACAGAAACTGTCCAGCATTCAGGAAAACGTGGAGAGAGTGTAGGGTGACCAGATGTCCCGATTTTATAGGGACAGTCCTGTTATTTGGGGCTTTTTCTTATATAGGTGCCAATTACTCCCCACCCCCGTCCCGATTTTTCACACTTACTATCTGGTCACCCTGAGCGTAACGAGTCCAACCTCTTTGTAAACCAGCCCAGAAAAAGTAGAAGGATGCCTGGGGAGAATGTGAGGATTCTTCAAGTGATGGAGAGCGGTTCATAAAACTTAAGGAAGAAGCTGCAGATTCAAATGAATGGCTAATAACAATAAGCACAGACGGGGCTTGGTCCTGCTCCCAGTGAAGTCAAATGGCAATCTCCCATTGGCTTCTATGGTGTAGGATTAGGGCCATAGCCTACATTCACAGATTCATATTCATAGAGTTTAAGGCCTATGAGAGCATTAGAATATCTAGTCTGACCTCCTGTATATCAGAGCCATTAAATATCACCCAGTTGCCCCGGTTGAGCCCAATTTGTTTGCCTAACATATAACTTGTGTTTGGCTAAAGCATCACTTCTGAAAGGCATCCAGTCTTGAGTTGAAGACATCAGGAGATGGAGAAGCCACCACTTCCCTTGGTAATTTGTTTTAATTGTTAATCAGAGTCACTTAAAAAATGGTGCCTTATCTACAATGTGAATTTGTCTGGCTTCAACTTCCAGCCATTGGTTCTTATCATGTCTTTTTCTGCTAGATCTGATGAATCGAGGCTCTCTCTACATTGAATTTTCACCAGTGTAACTAAATCAGCATAACAACGTGTGCAAAACCCAAATATAAGTGAACTGCCCCGAAAAGTAACGTCCAGACTTCATAACACCCTTTTTTTCCTGAAGTTGTCTCTGAAATCTTCAAACTGAAATATGAATGACATAGAATCATAGAATATCAGGGTTGGAAGGGACCTCAGGAGGTCATCTAGTCCAACCCCCTGCTCAAAGCAGGACCATCCCTAACTAAATCATCCCAGCCAGGGCTTTGTCAAGCCTGACTTTAAAAACTTCAAAGGAAGGAGATTCCACCACCTCCCTAGGTAACACATTCCAGTGTTTCACCACCCTCCTAGTGAAAAAGTTTTTCCTAATATCTAACCTAAACCTCCCCCACTGCAACTTGAGACCATTACTCCTCGTTCTGTCATCTGCTACCACTGAGAACAGTCTAGATCCATCCTCTTTGGAACCCCCTTTCAGGTAGTTGAAAGTAGCTATCAAATCCCCCCTCATTCTTCTCTTCTGCAGACTAAACAGTCCCAGTTCCCTCAGCCTCTCCTCATAAGTCATGTGTTCCAGTCCCCTTATCATTTTTGTTGCCCTCCGCTGGACGTTTTCCAATTTGTCCACATCCTTCTTGTAGTGTGGGGCCCAAAACTGGACACAGTACTCCAGATGAGGCCTCACCAGTGTCAAATAGAGGGGAATGATCACATTCCTCGATCTGCTGGCAATGCCCCTACTTATACATCCCAAAATGCCATTGGCCTTCTTGGCAACAAGGACACACTGTTGAATCATATCCAGCTTCTCATCCACTGTAACCCCTAGGTCCTTTTCTGCAGAACTGCTGCCGAGCCATTCGGTCCCTAGTCTGTAGTGGTGCGTGGGATTCTTCTGTCCTAAGTGCAGGACTCTGCACTTGTCCTTGTTGAACCTCATCAGATTTCTTTTGGCCCAATCCTCCAATTTGTCTAGGGCCCTCTGTATCCTATCCCTACCCTCCAGCGTATCTACCTCTCCTCCCAGTTTAGTGTCTTCTGCAAACTTGCTGAGGGTGCAATCCACACCATCCTCCAGACCATTAATGAAGATATTGAACAAAACCGGCCCCAGAACCGACCCTTGGGGCACTCCACTTGATACTGGCTGCCAGCTAGACATGGAGCCATTGATCATTACTCGTTGAGCCCGACAATCTAGCCAGCTTTCTATCCACCTTATAGTCCATTCATCCAGCCCATACTTCTTTAACTTGCTGGCAAGAATACTGTGGGAGACCATGTCAAAAGCTTTGCTAAAGTCAAGGAACAACACGTCCACTGCTTTCCCCTCATCCACAGAGCCAGTTATCTCATCATAGAAGGCAATTAGATTAGTCAGGCATGACTTGCCCTTGGTGAATCCATGCTGACTGTTCCTGATCACTTTCCTCTCCTCTGAGTGCTTCAGAATTGATTCCTTGAGGACCTGCTCCATGATTTTTCCAGGGAACGAGGTGAGGCTGACTGGCCTGTAGTTCCCAGGATCCTCCTTCTTCTCTTTTTTAAAGATGGGCACTACATTAGCCTTTTTCCAGTCATCCGGGACCTCCCCCAATCACCATGAGTTTTCAAAGATAATGGCCAATGGCTCTGCAATCACATCCTCCAACTCCTTTAGCACTCTCGGATGCAATGCATGCGGCCCCATGGACTTGTGCTCATCCAGCTTTTCTAAATAGTCCCTAACCACTTCTTTCTTCACAGAGGGCTGGTCACCTCCTCCCCATGCTGTGCTGCCCAGTGCAGTTGTCTGGGAGCTGACCTTGTTTGTGAAGACAGAGGCAAAAAAAGCATCGAGTACATTAGCTTTTTCCACATCCTCTGTCACTAGGTTGCCTCCCTCATTCAGTAAGGGGCCCACACTTTCCTTGACGTTCTTCTTGTTGCTAACATACCTGAAGAAACCCTTCTTGTTACTCTTAACATCTCTTGCTAGCTGCAACTCCAGGTGTGATTTGGCCTTCCTGATTTCACTCCTGCATGCCCGACCAATATTTTTATACTCTTCCCTGGTCATTTGTCCAATCTTCCACTTCTTGTAAGCTTCTTTTTTGTGTTTAAGATCAGCAAGGATTTCACTGTTAAGCCAAGCTGGTCGCCTGCCATATTTACTATTCTTTCTACACATCGGGATGGTTTATCCCTGTAACCTCAATAAGGATTCTTTAAAATACAGCCAGCTCTCCTGGACTCCTTTCCCCCTCATGTTATTCTTCCTGGGGATCCTGCCCATCAGTTCCCTGAAGTTGTCAAAGTCTGCTTTTCTGAAGTCCAGGAAGTCCGTATTCTGCTGCTCTCTTTTCTTCCCTGTGTCAGGATCCTGAACTCGACCATCTCATGATCACTGCCTCCCAGGTTCCCATCCACTTTTGCTTCCCCTACTAATTCTTCCCGGTTTGTGAGCAGCAGGTCAAGAAGAGCTCTTCCCCTAGTTGGTTCCTCCAGCACTTGCACCAGGAAATTGTCCCCTACCCTTTCCAAAAACTTCCTGGATTGTCTGTGCACTGCTGTATTGCTCTCCCAGCAGATATCAGGGTGATTGAAGTCTCCCATGAGAACCAGGGCCTGCGATCGAGTAACTTCCGTTAGTTGCCGGAAGAAAGCCTCATCAGGGATCACTTTGTTCATCACTAAAAGCAGCCATTTCTGGGATGGAACACAGCAGCTGTTTAACAGTGCACAGAAATACTACATGGCTGATGAGAACAGGAAGTGAAGGAAACTGCTGTATCCAATGGAACCAAACGAACAAGGAAAATTCAGTTTGGAGGACTATAAAATACCCAGCTGGCAATATGGCCCAGTCACGGAGTTAACAGCTTCTCTCATTTTACAGATAGTGCCTTGGGTTCTCACAAGTAAAACAGACCTAGGGTGGATTTCAAGTTTCTCCAAAAGATGCTAGGCTGGATCACCAGCTGGAATGAATTCGTATAGCGCCACTGAAATCAATTTCATGCCAAAATGCACTGCCCGTTCAGACCAGATGAGTATCTGACCCAGTATTTCCAGCAACATGGGCTATTCACTCCTTCTGAGGCTCTGGTTTAGAACCGATACAGAGGAAAGGGTGTCCCATACTTAAACAACAGCTCCAATTCCTGCTGTACCTAGATGTTGTTTGGATGTCTCCCATCCAAGTACTGACCCAGACATCGGATGCATCCGATGAAGTGAGCTGTAGCTCACGAAAGCTTATGCTCAAATAAATTGGTTAGTCTCTAAGGTGCCACAAGTCCTCCTTTTCTTTTTGCAAATACAGACTAACACGACTGCTACTCTGAAACCACACACAGGTGAGTGCAGCATCAGTGAGGACATAGTAAACTCAGGTATGACTTTGCAGTGTGGCCGCTCACATCCAGGGTAGGCTAACAGCGGTGCTCAGACCTAGGCACCAACCATCTGGGTTAACTCTACGGTGAAGAGACACCCTGAATGGTTCACAATATAAGGTTGTAAACGGCAGTCAAAATTAGTATCAAGAAAGCAAAATTAATATTTAAAAAAGAGGTGTTTAGAGGACAGAAAAAAACATGCAGTTCTTTTCAGATTTGGCTTGTGCTGCTTATGAGATGGATTCATTTAAAAGATTTAAAAGAACATGTAGTTTGTAAGCATGTAATTCCAAAAGTTGCGTTGTTTGGGAAGTGGCCACGTGCTGATAACCTCCATTCTTGCCTTACAAATGCAGAATCGCTTCATTTCTGCAGAGCCGCATGCAGCACTCAGTTTCAATCTGTTTTGTAATTGTTTCATAATAGAATTACTGCTGTGCATGATTTATGTTGTGCCATTCAGTTGTGAAGCTCCTAGTTTCCTAGGTCAAGATTGTTGATACACGTATCTCAGATGGCCCAGTGGGACCGAGACACAGACACAACCTTCCTCCTTCTCCTCAGCACAGGCATTTGTACAGGAAGGGATTTATTGTACCATGAAGTCTGGGATTAGAAACATACCCTCTGCAGATATCAGCATTTTGAATGCACTCTTATTACAGACTTATTCTGACATATTTACAGTTGAACAACCAGTTTGTGTTTTCCTTCACTTGCTCACTTGTGACTTGATCTTTATGAGATCAGCTGTAGTGTGTCTCCTCAGCAACATGGGCTACTGAGAACACATCACACCTCTCTTCTGCTCTTTACACTGGCTTCCCATCAGAGAGTCAAGTTCAAAGTCTTGGTCCTTTATTTCAAGGCACTCAATAACCGGGGACCAAGGTAGCCAAAAGGTCACCTAAAACTCTGTGATGAAGAACATGATCAACAACTTCATTCCCGAGTCACAATGTAACTCTCCCCCTTAAAGGTAAAGCTTGTCTGTGCAGGAGACAGACCTTTCTTCGGGGCTGCTCCCAGACAGTGGAACAAATTCCACGAGAAACTAAGGACTTACACAAACCTTCCCACCTTCTGCTCCAAGTGCAAGGTGGATTTCTTCAACTTGCCTTCGCCGATATCAACACGGAACAGCATGTATATTAAAAAAAGCCTACCCAAAACAAAACATGCACTGCACACACCATTCTCCCCCGTGGGACATGAAGGGAGAGAGAACAAATCACGCGAAACATGAGTGACATTGCTTAATGCACGGCTGGAAGCCACTCAGATACTACGGCGTTGAGGAAAGCATAAGAAACTATGTAAAATAGATTATAAGTCCCCCTTACACACAACAGGTCCAATCTTTCACCCACTGAAATCAATTGCCCAACACTCATTGATTTGAGGGAGCACTGGCTCCAACTGGGCATAAGGTCAATTAGCTCTTCTGTAGCAGTGCTCATGGGTCAGGTCTTTTATTTGAGACAGCGGTAAGGTGTAATCTCTGTCCCACCTCAGTGTCCACTAAGGTGCTGCACTGCAGAGACCTCCAGTCTGGCTGGAGAGCAATGGGGACCAAAAGAGGTGACCAGAAAGGTCCAGATTCTGGCACTGCTACTCATATATGGGGCTCTACGGATTTGTGTGCATGATTTCTTAAATTAAAAATATCCCCTCCCCCTTCCAATGGAAATGGGGATTTGCTGTTCTCCGTTTCTCAGATAGGATAGTCATGTCAAGGAAACATTTTTCTTAGCCTGAGGTTTTCGTCAGGTGCAATGTCAGAGTTTTAAAACAATTCACTCCCAAAGCTGACAGCTGGGCTATTGCAATGGGATATAACAGGTGCCTCTGAGGAGACAAGGCCATCATTCTAATGATGTGTTGAGCTTCATAGTCCTCATTTAGGACCTGATTCAACAAGCCATCCTTACTCAGCACAGCACAGCACAAACTTAGGCTGCAGGCCTGGTCTACACATGTGTGCTGAATAGGGATGCACTTTAGCACATGCTTCAACACCTTATTTCTGATACTAGGGCAGGATGGTTTTCCCCTGCAGTCCCTTCCTCACTCACCTCTTTTCACCTTGCTCTTACAAGCACCGCACACTGCACCTGCACTGCGCAGGATCAAGCACTCAGAAGGAAGGGAGTGTTTAAAAAAAAACAAAAAACACTTGAAGATTTGTCTGAAACCTGGGTGCAGCTCCTCAGTGGACTCCAATGGACTAACACCAGTCCACACCAGCAGAGGATCTGACCCACCATTTTAAAAGAACAATCTGAAGACAATGTCAGTTGCATTCTGACAACACTGATTAGAGCACAGGAAATGCACCATGCCACTGGAAATCAGAGACAGTCAGAGCCTCTGTAAATTCCAGCATTTTTTTTAAAAACAGAGGTTAGTTTTGCCTCTTTCTGTCCCACCTCAGTGTCACTTAAATTGCTGCACTGCAGCGACTTCCTCTCTGGCTGGAGAGAAATGGTCTCTAGGCCATGCTGCTCCATGTGTTGATCACGGACCATTGTTCTGGAAAAAACCAAATTCATATTCTTTGCTACAGTGTAGTGTATTTCCCCAAGACTCGACCTGTTCCCTAGCAGGAGGCGCAGTCAGAGTGAATCAATAAAACATCAGTTCCCATGGAGACACACACCAGAGCCATTCAATGAATGGAGACACAGAAACTGCTAAATGCTATTTGGAAAACACCTGTAACGTATTGTCAGGGTTCCTTCCCCACTCTGAACTCTGGGGTACAGATGTGGGGACCCGCATGAAAGACCCCCTAAGCTTATTTTTATCAGCTTAGGTTAAAAACTTTCCCAAGGCACAACTTCCACCTTGTCCTTGAACAATATGCTGCCACCACCAACTGATTTAGACAAAGAACCAGGGAAAGGACCACTTGGAGTCCTATTCCCACAAAATATTCCTCCAAGCCCTACACCCCCTTTCCTGGGGAAGGCTTGAGAATAATATCCTCATCAATTGGTTCAGGGGAATGCAGACCCAAACCCTTGGATCTTAAGAACAATGAAAAATCAATCAGGTTCTTAAAAGAATAATTTTATTTAAAGAAAAGGTAAAGAATCGCCTCTGTAAAATCAGATTTTGCATCCAATGAAGTGAGCTGTAGCTCACGAAAGCTTATGCTCAAATAAATTGGTTAGTCTCTAAGGTGCCACAAGTACTCCTTTTCTCTCTGTAAAATCAGGATGGTAAATACTTTACATGGTAATCAGATTCAAAACACAGAGGATTCCCCCCTAGGCAAAACTTTAAAGTTACAAAAAAACGGGATAAACCTCCCTCTAGCAAAGGGAAAATTCACGAATTGAAAACAAAAGGTACTCTAACGCGCCTTGCCTTAATTACTTACTCTTTTTGTAATATCAGAGACTTGTTCAGGATGGTTTATAGGAGAAGGAGTTTTTTGACCTGATGCTTCTCTGCTTTCCCCAAAGAACACACCAAGAAAGCCTTCCCCCCCCAGATTTGAAAGTATCTTCTTTCCCCATTGGTCCCTTTGGTCAGGTGTCAACCAGGCTATTTGAGCTTCTTAACCCATTACAGGTAAGGAGGAATTCTAGGCTACCCTTAGCTGTATGGTTATGACACGTATTCTTATCCATGCAATGTTATTTTGCTACCTAAGGCATGAGCACTAGTCACTGCATTGTGCCTTGAGAGAGTGCCTGGAGCTCCATGGACAAAGTTGCCCTAATGCATTTCCTTTTGAGGAAATCCAGCTCAGAATTAACACTGAGCACAGATACAATTGCCCCCGTCACCTCTGCGTAAGAAAATGCTGCTGTTAATGCAGCCACATCTACGGCAGTTTGGTAAAGTCATTCTGTACAGAGAGATTTTATGACTCCCTGGAAATGGAATAGCTGGTTACAATTGGTCCTCTCTGGTTGAAAAAGGAAAAATAATCGGAACAATGTGACAGTCTGTTTCCCCTTCCCTTTGGCTTTTATGTCAAATAACTATTTTCCCTTTAAGGGTCAAATCCTGCTCCAGCTCAAGTCCCTGACAAAGCACACATTCACTTCAATGGGACTAAGATTTGGGGCATAAGTCAATATGTAAACTAAAGAGACACTCAGAGTTACAGACTAATTGAATTAAGTATTAAAACTGACAGGATCCGGTCAAGGTTACCAAGCTTAAAATGCAATGGCCCTTTAAGACGGCATATTTTCATTTGCACCATCACTCTGCACTGATTTTCGAATTAACGAAATGAGGTACCATTCAGCAGAACTTAAATCGGAAACACTGTCTGTTCTGCCGGGGGAGCCTATACACCACAACTCTAAGACTCCAGCTGTCTCAGCGATTACCAGAAATGTCACTCAAAAATATACAGGATTCTTGTAAGTTTCAATATGATGTTTGCTCCCTAGAAAGGGGGGCTGGAAGACAGAGTGGTGGGGAAAATAACTGCAGACACGTGCATAGCTGTGATCTAAAACACAGTTGCTCTGTCCCATCAGCCTTGTCTCACATCTCTTAAGCTACACGAGTACTCTGAAGGCTCACCCCTTTTGTCTGGCATGTGGAAAGTCTAAGGACAAGACATGAGTGCATTTTCATAGTGATTGCACAGCGATTTGGTCAGGAAATTCCCATTAACTCCAGTGAGAGTTAAGCAGCTACATCCCTAAAAAAGCATTTTGGAAATTTAACCCACAATGTACACTAGCTCTTTTGGATGAGAACACCAACATCCTGATTACTTACCTACCTACCTACCCTGTGAGCTCTCTGGAGCAGGGACTGTCTTTTGTTCTGTGTTTGTACATCGCCTTACACGATGGGGTCCTGGGGGGCTCCTGAGCACTACCCCAAAACAATTAAGAATACCTGCAGTCACTGGAGATCCCAGGAATTTTTTTGCAAGAATTGGAGCATTAACGTTAGTGTCCAGCCCAAATTCCAACATTTTTTTAAAAACCGTTCTCTGGTTTTGTTTGAGTACAGCATCTCTCCCTTCCTTCCACACACTACCATAGAGTTGTGCTCTGTGCTGTGGTCGGTTATACAAAACACAGTTTGTTTATAGATAGATACAGGTATAGATAGCTATACACTAGATAATACATTACATAGGTCCAGAGCAGAGAGCAAGCTTATACTAATCCTTTTCTCAGGGCAGATAGTGCCTTCTTCTAACTCCATAGGCCTTCTCCTTGGAGGCCAGCTTTATTATTAACAATGTGTGTCCTGTTAATCAGGAATTCCTATTAGTGGGGATGAAAAGCCAGCCATGGGGACATCTCAATGGAGAGGATTCTACTCTGCTATTAGTCAGGGTCTCCTGTTGCCACTGTCCCTTTGAAGATTCTGCGGCTGTGAGGAATGAGTAGACCCCAAGAAGGCCGGAAGAACAGAGCACTGCAGGTGCATATAGCCATTTTTATTATGAATATATTCAGTATGGTTAAACCCATCTGATGAAGTGTCTCCTCTCCCACTCCCCCCTTGACCTGTAGGGCTTTGCTGAAAATCTTACTAGTACAATTTTGTGTTTGCGGGGGGAGGGAAAGAAGGTGAAAGGGAAGATTTTTTATTTTTTTACATCAAGAGTCAGCAATAAAAGAGTTAAATGTTATGGCATCTATGATACCAATGGGGCAACTGCTTTCTTCATTACTATTCTGCTTAGCTGACTGGATTAAGTTTGCTAGAAAAGAAAGAGCCAGAAAGAAGCAGAGACCTCTTAAATATTCCCCTGAACAAACCGATTTCTCTTGGCCCAGCCTTTGTGAATTAAGTGTTTCACTCAGCATGAAATCTGAAGGGAACCCATCCCCAGCCAAGGAGGTGACCTCTTGACACCAGAAATAATACAATTCCCCTGAGATGTATGATGAATATAGTACTTTTGAAGGGGAAAACACCTAGGCTTGCCAATCTCCTCCAAATTCCGATTCATCACTTCGCTTAAGTCTGGCACTGCTTGGCATAACATCCTTTTGTTCATGCAGAACAACACGGGATACTGAAACAGCCTCTTCTCCCTGCAGCAGTGGTGATTAATTGGCAAGATCTGGCCTCCAGATATTATTGTTCTCTGCTATGCTGCATTACTTGCTTAGGCCCCAGTCCTGAGTAACTTTAAGCATGTGCACAAGCATTTGTAGGATCAGGACTTTAGGGTTTAATCCTGCTTCACTGGAGTCACTGGCAGGTTTGCTATAGATTTCAGTAGGAGCAGGACCTTAATTTCCATTCTAGAGGTTCTGACATTTCACCAAAGATAGCTGTTTGCACCCAAGCAAGTTCTGTCTAAAGTACTTATATATTACCATAGTATCTGAGCACCTCACAGGTTTTAATGTATTGATTCTCAGAATACTGCTGTGAGGGACAGCAGCACTAGTACCCCATTTTACAGAAGGAAAACTGAGGTATAGAGAGGCTAAGTGGCCCAAGGAAGTCTTTGGCAGAGCAGGGAATAACTCTGAATGTGCCAAGTCCTAGTGTCCCATGGGTCATCTTCCTTTCTAGTTCCATCCTTGTTTTAAGTAATGTTATCATGGAAGCTAAATGCTGTTTCCAGGATGCAGTTTATTGCAGCCCAGTTATGGCTGTTTGATATCTTTGCTACGGCTTGGAGTGGGAAACATTCACATGAGGCTGACGGTTCCACACCTTTTAATCCAAAAACTCAGTACCCAGCAAAAAAGAACAACAACTGATATCAAGTATGGGGAAATGAACGGAACTTCTGTTAGCTCTTTCCTTTGGCTTCCTCCCCACAAATGGTTTTGGTTGGCTCGGGTTTCATTTTTGTTTGCATTCTTCTCATATGAGAAAGAAGCAAGGAAACACATTAACTTTTGAAAACAAAAATGAAAACTTTCACACATTTATTATTTATACATTTTCATTAATTGATATACACACACAAAGCACCTTTCACTCCAAATTGCTTCATGGACTCTGTTACGTACAGAAAATAAACGCAACCTGAATCTTCCAACATGTTTTATCATCATGCCTAACCGGAGTCACCGTAAAAAGGCTGGGTTCTCAGAAAGTGCTGGGGAAACCCATCCTTTGAAAATGCATTCTCAAGATGAGCACCCAAACATTGAGGCACCTGCCACACAACAATGCAGGGTGGAGATATTTTTTGACACAACCACCAGGGCAGAGCCCTGCTCTTAGGAAAAGTTCTGTGAGATCTTAAAATGTACTTATTTACCATACTCGTTACCATGGTCTCTGAGCATTTGCCCGTAGCAAACTGGACTATGGTCATGCAATCAAGTCCTTTTCCCTTACTACAAAAGTCACTTAATTTACCTATTATAAAAACCCCAAACCAGAGTACTACAAGAAGCTTTTAATACAACATCTGATACTGAAAATGTAATAGCAAATACTTCAAAATATAATACGCTGTTTAAGGTTGACACCTGAAGAGTTTGTATGGTTGATCAGTTAATATGTTGGAAAAGGTGATGTTTCTGTGTTTTTCTTAGGTTTCGGCAGAACCCAACTGAGCTAGGTGCTTTCCAAACACAGAGGAAAGCACAGAGGCAGGGACTGTGTCCTTCTCTCCCATCGCTTCCCAGCTTCAATTCCAACCCCCTTATGCCCCTTCTTCCGCATTAATCAGCAGTTGACTCAACGAGATAAATCAGTGAAATAGACAATCAGATGGGCTATGGGCCACATCCAGTGTCCACTGAAGTTAACAGAAATACCACCATTGATTTAAAGGGGCATTGGATTAGGTCTGTTGGACCTGATTTGGTAAGGCACTTCAGCACATAATTATGGTCACTGAAGTCAAATGGGACTATTCATGTGCTTAATGTTAAGCACGTGCTTACATGAGTGACTGAATTGGGGCCTTAGTCAGCTAGTCTCTTGTAAGCGTCATGGAAGTGAATCCTCAGGTGGGATTAAATCAAAGTGGGTGCAGTTGCTTTGCATACTAGCTCAGGGAAGGGTCCGAAGTACAGATGGCATGAAAGATGGCACAGAGATGACATTTTTAAATGCTTTGTTTGTTTTTTCACAAGTTGTTCTGGAGGACCCCTTCCTACACACGCAACCTACTGCCAACTCGAAAGCCATCCCCACGACTCTCAAGCTGTTGCTTGGATTGCTGCATGCAGTTTTCGGCCCCCCCCCTCTTTTTAATAAATATGCTGAAGTACTTAGAAATCTAATTTAGAACATGCTTAGCAATGGCTGCATTAGTGAACTGCAAGCGCTGTTACATGGAGTTATGTTTTTGACCATTTGGCTTTTGGAAATGTAATAGCAAATACTTCAAGAAATCCTTAAAAGAGCCTGGGAGTGAAAAACATTTCATTCTAACTTATTTAACCACAATGAACCACAGTACGCAATCAGTATTGTGAAGATTCGCTGAGTGGAAATACAATGAGGGTCTTGGACTACTGCCGAGAATGTGAATTTAATTAATATTTACATTATTTTACTACCCTACAATAAAAGAGATCTCATCTCAAGCTCTAAGAGCCCTTTAAAATCTTTTAAAAATATACCAACGCCTAGTTACCCAAAGTTCAAATAATCCTGTAAGAGACAGATAAAATTTAGTTTAAACTCCCACCAACACAAAATCCCAACCAGACTCCACATCATCATCACCAGCCCTACCCATCACCTTATGTCCTAAATAGAACGTATAAAAATCCCACCCACTGCCCTTTTGTTACAGCTGTTTTTATTTAGATCTTCATGACTCTTTGACCCGCAGGCAAGAGACATCTGACTGTATGTTTTTTCCATAACCTATTTATACCAGTACTTTTTAGTCAACAAACATTGTCTTTCCCGCAGAAGCCAGAGCAAGCTTCAGCAGGACCTCCTACCGGCTGTCCAGACATGTGAATTAATTCTGATCCCACGACCAACGATTATTTCCGACACAACTTGTTTGAAAAATATCAGTCCAAATAGCAAAGATGTTTCTGAGCTACACCTGCCCATGTATGATGGTGGCCCATTCTAAGCACATTAAATAAACTTATAATGATGGATCATAATATAGTATTTAAGGGTTATAGGACTGGGAGCCAGGTTCTAAGACCTATTCATAGGGGTTGCTTATTTTTCTCATCCTTGGGGTGAAAAATGAAGCCAAAGTGAATTTTCTGTCGGTTTAATGCAAAAAAGTAAATTTTTCATTCATGCCTTGAAGACTGACGAGCCTGAAACAAGACATTACCGGACTTAGAGCAGATATTCAACAACTTCATGGCCGTTAATGACCTCTACCCCTTCCCACTCAATCTTGGGAACATCTTTGCTACAGATGGTCTCTTTGCAGACAAATCCGGCTCTGGCATTAGCAGGAACAAATGCAATAAAAACAATTAAAAATATTCACTAATAGTGTTTGGTTAACTCCTCATTTGCTTATACAGGGAACCACGCTAGGGAAAAAAAAAAACCAAGTGGTTTATGTGATATCGGCTCCAGAATAGATGTCACACTTTTAATACTAATATTTTGGGCAGAGACTAAGAGTGGGAATGGAAAGTATTTCGAGTGCCATGACTTTTTTATTTTGCAAACATCAGTTGCTAACTGGGGTCAGACAGAAATACTGTTCAGAAATAAGAGCCCAAACAACTCAAGCTGGCAGCTTCTTCACACACTAACCATGCCCTAAGGCGCTGAGAAGATTCTCCACATTGCTGACTCTTAGGTCTTCTGTGTCTAGTCTACACTCCACTTGCCAGCACATTAAGGAACTGTTTTTAAACAGTGTTCTATACAACTGGTTTCAGGTGAGACTATTGCGCAGGATGTGAATTGGCTAGAACAGATTTTGAAAAGCTAGGATGCTAGTCTTGAGATTTATTTCTTATTTTAAATAAAACCACTTTAATTAAGTCATGCCCTGTCCACAACTGTGTTAGTTGAATTTGTTTGTAAACAGCCTCCTAACATGATGGGAACTGAATGCAGATGGTCTTTAGCACACTTCTCAACAGCATAAAGCAGTGTCTCTCAATCTTTCCAAACTACAGTAGTCTGATTTGTCTTGCGTACCCCAATTTTCACCACACTTAAAAATTACTTGCTTACAAAATCAGACATAAAAATTCAAGTCTCACAGCACACGATTACTGAAAAATTAATTACATTCTCATTTTTACTATATAATTATAAAATAAATCAACTGGAATATAAATATTGTACTTACATTTCAGTGTATAGTATATAGAGCAGTATAAACAAGTCGTATGAAATTTTAGTTTGTACTGATGTCGCTAGTGCTTTTTATGTAGCCTGTTGTAAAACTAGACAATCTAGATGAGTTGATGTACTCCCTGGAAGACCACTGAGCACCCCCAGGTGTACGCGTACCTCTGGTTGAGAACCACTGGCGTAAAGGAACACGTCTTAGAAACACAAAGTTCCCCTTGCCCCCAAACACACACACAAAATTTGGGCTTGATCCTCCATGGCTCAGGTGCAGGGTGCTGCACATACGGTGTAAATACAGGGTAAAATGCAATGAGCAAGACAAGTAATGCAGGGCTGCCAGATCCTGCTGCTGGGTCCTTCCTAACCTGCTCCTGCCTAGGTGTAAGGGTCAAGTGTTAGGGGGCTTATTCCTTCACCCACTTACTTCCCTGGTCCTTCTCGCATGAACAGAGAGCAACAATACCCGAAGTCCAAAGGTGCAAACAATTCGATGTTTATTGGGGTGAACTTCCAGCAAGCATGATTCCAGTTTCCTTCCTTAGGGCCCCCCTTCCCAGCTCTGACACCACAGAGGCTTACCTGTGTCCCTGTTCCCATTTCCCCCTTTAGCTAAACATGATTCCAATTTCCCCACCCCCATTCCCTGTTCCCATTTCCCCCTTTAGGAAAACATGATTCCAATTTCACCACCCCATTCCCTGTTCCCTTTTCCCACCCACTTTCTGACTGACTGCAGACCCTATATAGTAAAACTTGAGTTCTGCTTAGCTATACCTTAACCAATCATTTTCCTGAAATTTAACTAACCAATCCTAACATATTGTAACATGATTATGTAACCAATTATATCCCACCACCTTAATTAGTTTACACCCAGCAAAATTAATTATACAGCAGACAGGAACAATCACAGAACCAGACACAGATTATACAGACAAACAATAGCAAAGTGGGAACTATAATAACAAAACAATACAGAAGTGAGGATTTCACATCCCAGCTATTGATAAGTGAGTTCTTGCCAGACAGGATGCTATCAAACTAAGTTTTCTTTTACATTTTCTAGGCACTTCCCTTTCTCTGGAGGCGATAGGCATTATCAGGACAGGACTGTATTTCTAACAGCCCAATAGCACCTTATTTCAATGTGACTAGTTTGGAATGTGAGGATGTGACCGATCGCTTCCCAGCTTATGGCTCTGTCGCTTAGCCAAAGGCCTTAGTCTAAGAACAGGGCCTCAGACTGTCACAGTAAGAGAAGGACCTTACACCGGCAGACAGTGATTTTGATTCTTTCTTTTATACCTCTAACTAGCCAAGTGATAAGAATACACCTAAATTCTTAGAGTATAGGCCTTTACAGACAGGCCTGTATATCTATATCCTAACATCAAGAAAAGAAAAGGAGTACTTGTGGCACCTTAGAGACTAACCAGTTTATTTGAGCATAAGCTTTCGTGAGCTACAGCTCACTAACAGGTGAATATGCCTCATTAGCATAGTGAAGATTCCTTAGACACTCCCATTTTCTGCCCTGACCCCACAATCCCCTTACCTTGAACACCTTTGAATAAGGGTGTAGGCATGCACGGTGCTAGAGAATTACTGCTGGAGGGAGGAACCTTGATTTTGACCACACATAACTTCCTTTCATTGGGGCACAACAACTTTGCATATAATATAAGGGCTTGCAGGATCAAGGCCTATGGGTGATATATAGGAGTGGAGCCTTCTCTGGCCCTCAGTATTCACTGCCTAAAAGATGCAGATGGAGGCTCCCCACTATACCCCTTTACCAAAAGACTTAACACACAAGAGGAAATCACGTAACCAGACAGCTAAAATGCCACAGAACTTTTCTGAATCATTTACAGGTCCATCTTACTCAATCACATGTGATGTCCCAGATACTGTCAAACATTCTTAACCCGTTACCTAAGGGTCCAAAAAAGCAAATCACTTGCCCAGTAGAGGCTGATCTTTAAGATCAACCAAAACAGTAACAGAGACTTTAATTTAAAATGGATGCCTACAAGGAGACCGGATCTATGGGCGAGGATCCTTCATTTTGATTTCACAGCCCTGTATTCCTGCTGCTTTGGTGGAGAACACTGTGCATCTTTTATCCTGCAGCATCTCGTTAGAGATTACAAACAGAAATCAGAATTTATGTGTAAATCAAACCTCCTTACACTAATTTAAGGATTGTCTAACCAGGGATAGCCAGGAAAATTAATCTGAAATAACTAAAGGTGTGAATTTGAAGTGGATTAATTAAATTTCATTAAACCCCTATGTGAAAACCTGCATTCAGAATTAAAGTGAATTAAACTAAATCATAATAAGGCCACTTTAAATTTGAACAAAAGCATCCACACAGGGATTTAATGTGGTTCAACAAATCCACTTTAAATTCACATCTTTAATTAATTCAGATTAATTTTCCTGGATGTCCCCATGTAGACAAGCCCTTAGGCTCTTACATTCAGATTCCCTTAGAACTTCTTTCTGCTATATTTTCCTCTACCAATGCCTAAGGGAGTTTACACCGGCAGAACTTCCATTCCAAGAAGCTGGAAGGTGTACCAGATATCCAGAACATGGCTCCTTTATCACCAGTTATAGAACATCATAGTAATTCAGCTGAAAGAGGAGAAGATAGGATAACAACTTCTTATTCACTGTTTAAATTTATAAATAAGAGGGTATGTATTTATACACCAGTTACTATATACTTAAAAACAACAAGGAGTCTGGTGGCACCTTAAAGACTAACAGATTTATTTGAGCATAAGCTTTCGTGGGTAAAAACCTCACTTCTTCAGACGCAGACTAACATGGCTACCCCCTGATATTATATACTTAAAGTCCTTCTATACTGGAGTATTGACTAGCTACTGACACTAACTGCCATGAACTTGTGCTAAAACATATAAATGGACAAAGCGATTTTCAATATCATACAGTAAACACTCCAGAGAGACAGCCATTGTTGGTAATTGGTCAGTTTCCTACTGTAGATGAACCTGTATTGTACCATTTTGGTGTCTCCCCTTCTCAAGTCTGATTGGCTAAAACAGCATCACGTGACCATTTATATTCCGTACTACCTGTCACTAAACCAGCAGTCTTCCAGGGGGCACCATTATCCAGAGGATATCATGCTGGACTAGCAGTCAGGAGATCTAGAGTTTATTACTGGCTTTGTCATGAACTGGATGTGTCACAGAGGTCCTGTGACCTTGCACAAAGTCATGTCACCTCTATTTTGCCTCAGTTTTCTCATGTGTAAATTGGGGATAGCGACACCAACCCTTCTTTGAAAAGTACTTTGAGGTCTATGAACAAATACCTCCATATTATTATTTCAATTTCAGCCAGCTGTTTAAATCAAGAGAAAACTAGTCACTATGACTCTCCCACATAAGGCTTTGTCTACACAAGGAGGGTCTTACCACTCAAACCCTCTAGTGTGGATGCACTTATATGGGTATCAAAGTGCTTAAACTAGTCTAGCTTATGGTGGTTCCCCTCACCAGCCTACGCCATAGCAGTATAAAGAGTTATACCAGTATATCTGTGCCCACACTAGGGCTTATACCGAAATATCTTTGTCAGTTAAAAAAAGAAAGTAAAAATCAGGCCTCTAACCAATCTAGCTATGCTCGTAAAGCTTTTAAGCATAGATGAGGCCCAAGAGAAGTATGTGGCTTTGGAAGACCTTACATTAAAGAGCGGCTATAAGGGCCCACTGGGCCTTCACAGTGGCAACCAGAGGACATTTTGGAGCCTTCTTGGTTAGCAGCAGCACAAGCAAGTTGCAAGGCAGTAACTCTAATGAACTCTTTGCTTTTGAAGCTTCTGGCAACACTTTCTTCACTGTCTGGTCTGGTTGCTCTCCAACAACTCCAACTTCTTTTGCTAGTTACCTCCAACTGCCATGGGAACCTTCTCCCTGTCTGCTAGCATCCCCGCCAGTTTGTCTTTTAAAAATACATTCTTGTGGTTTATATTGTCACAAAAACACGTAGCAAAAATCTATCCTTCTCCCACACAGCAATTTATTCTGTCTAAATGACCACGTACACATGCGCGCGCATAATACAATTACTTTATGTAGGTCATATTCTCATGTGGAAAAACACACTGCCACCATATTGTACTCTTGAGGTTGGCAGTTCAGAAAATTAATTTAGTAAGATAATACTGTGCCAATTAAAAATATTACAGCTCCTCAAGGTCAGTGGCACCAAAGAGAGTCAAAACAGAAGGAACAGCTATCTATTTCTCAATCACTTGTAAAAAACAGCTTAGCTGATACAATATTTACGTTCCCCCTCAGGCCTGGAGTGGTTGTAGCTGTGACCACAAACTGTGCTCATCCGGGATGGATAAAAGGAAGTAACTTAAGCACCGACCTTGCATGCTGAGCTGTATATACACAGTAGAGTGTCTCTATTCTTACTTTTGAAGCTTTTTAAGTATGGACACTTACTGCTCAAGAACTCTCATCTTGACAAACAAACACTTTGATAAGTACTTCATTTTCTTCCCCGA
The DNA here is from genome assembly GCF_965152275.1 of Natator depressus. Classification (NCBI taxonomy): domain Eukaryota; kingdom Metazoa; phylum Chordata; order Testudines; family Cheloniidae; genus Natator; species Natator depressus. Next base: position 14,658,485 of record NC_134238.1, on the reverse strand, counting down.
GTCTGACAACCCTCAATTTACTCTGATTTCCCACAGTATGGCACTTATTTCTGAAGATGTTTCTTTAATGTGGTGGCTTCTATAAACATAACTTGTCGTTGACCAACAGTTCAAAGTTTCTAAATCTCCAAGCAAGGCAGTATTTTAACAATGAGGCTATAATTAGTTGCTTTCAATTGTCTAAAAGAATTTTTACCAGAGTTCTCTGCATCTCTAAATTCTCATACTATTCGAACTAGATTCTTGTACTGGCACCCATCACCATAGTACTATATTTACTTCCCTTCTTTAAAAGCTCTGGGGTCCTGGATCTGTTTCAAATTACTGGTCCTGAGTGGGCAGGATCTGCCTCAAGGTACAATACTGGTCCCAAGTCAGCTTAAGGGACAGATTCCTCCTGCCTCTGGCAAATTTCCCATACATTCCCTGGATGGGGTTCTCTCACTAGTTCACATCTCCTGCTTTCCACTTGCACGTACAGTCCCTTGATGGGTTCCTGCTCCAGCAGTTCCCTTCAAATTCAGACTACCAGTGGCATCATCCACGATGGCTCCAAATAACCTCTCTAGTCATCAACAACTCTCTCTCTTGGCAACTCCCTGTTGGCATGTTTTTCTGCATCAACTAGTGCCATTTGGCAATGACTTCCCCCCAGCACCACGAAGGTTTTGCTCAGCTTACACAGTTCTAGGGATGGGTGGCAGCAGGGGTTCTTGTGGCTCTGGCTCAGTCTCCAGAGGTGGTAGCACTGGGACGCTTCTTCTGTCCAAACTGGCAATGGGGAACCCAGCTGCTCAACCAGACTGGTGGCCCTTTCTGATCTGTATGGGTCAATTTGGCCTGGGTCCCACTCAGCCCTTATTGCTGTGCAGTCCCTGGTTTATACAAGCCCCAGGAAAGCGGTCAGTCACAGCATTGTTCCTTCTGGGTTACGAGAAGTGGGCACAAACTTGAGTGACACTTTCACCCTTCCCTTCCCAAATATTATGAAACGTACAGCATGAGGCTATAAGTGTAGGAATATTGTCATTGGCCAGGTCCAGCCTCCCATATAGGCAGTGCCAGTGGGCCTTTAAACAGCCAAAAGCACACTCAACAGTTATTCTGCACTTGCTCAGCCTGTTGTTGAACCGCTCCTTGCTGCTGTCAAGGTGCCCCATGTCTGGCTTCATAAGCCATGGTATTAAGGGGTAAGCACGGTCTCCAAGGATCACAATGGGCATTTTGACTTCTGCTACAGTGATCTTTTGGTTTGGGAAGAAAGTCCTGCTTGCAGCTTCCGGAACAGGCCAGTGTTCTGAAAGATGTGTGCGTCACCCACCTTTCCAGACCAGCCTGCATTAATGTCTGTGAAACGTCCACGGTGATCCACAAGCACCTGGAGAACCACTGAGAAATACCCCTTCCGATTAATGTACTCAGTGGCTAGGTGGACTGGTGCCAGAATTGGAATATGCGTGCCATCTATCGCCCCTCCACAGTTAGGGAAGCCCATTTGTGCAAAGCCATCTACAATGTCACGCACATTGCCAGAGTCATGGTCTTTCGGAGCAGGATGTGATTAATGGCCCTACACACTTCCGTCAACACGAGTCCAACGGTTGACTTTCCCACTCCCAACTGGTTAGCGACCGATTGGTAGCAGTCTGGAGTAGCCAGCTTCCACAGTGCAATCGCCACGCGCTTCTCCAATGGCAGGGCAGCTCTCGTTCTCGTGTCCTTGTGCTGCAGGGCTGGGAGAACTCATCACACAGTCCCATGAATGTGTCTTTCCTCATCCAAAAGTTCTGCAGCCACTGCTCGTCATCCCAGACGTGCATGACGACGTGATCCCACCACTCAGTGCTTGTCTCCCCGAGCCCAAAAGCGACGTTCCACTGTGGTCAGCAACTCCGGGAATGCCACGAGCAAGCTCGTGTCATAGCTATTATGTGTGGCGAAATCAACGTTGCACTCCTCTTGCCTTCGTAGTTTAAGGAATAACTCCACTGCCCCTCGTGACGTGTTAGTGAGAACGAGTAGCATATTGGTCAACAGTGCGGGACCCATTCCTGCAGAGCAGAGTGCACAGTACACAAATCATTGAAAGACGGCGCCAAACGCAGACAGAAGCACAGGGATTGCTGGGATGCGAAGCAATGCATCACAGGGCATTGGGACAGGACCCAGGATGCCCCGCAACCCCCTCCACCTTCCCACAACTCTTTGTGGCAGAAGAGGAAGAGATGCTCTGTGGGATAGCTGCCCAGAGTGCACCACTCCGAATACTGCTGCAAGTGTCGCGAGTGTGAACACGCTATTGCACAAGCAGCTGACTGTGAACACACAACAGCGGTTTCCCTTCAGCACTCTCTGAGCAGCGCTGTAACTGCCGGTGCTGGAACTCAGCCAGTGGAGACATACCCTTAGGTTCCAAGATCAAAGTGGCCCAATCTTCCGAGGTGCTGAGCATCTGCAGTACCCACTGATCTCTGAGAAGTCAGGTCACTTTTATTCAGGAACCAAAATACAGATTTAGGAACTGAACCTTAAGCATGCAGGTTTCAAAATTTGGATCTATGTTTTCAGCATTTTGTTCACTGGCATTACACTCTGAGCAGTAATACTGTACCAAAATAACGCCTAGCTTAATACACATCCTCTGAAAATGTGGCCCTGCAAGAACAAAATATATTTTTCTTTATTGTTCCAAGAGCTGCTCCTTTCTGGAAAAGCTGGAATAAAAAGGTGGAAACACAAATGTGTCCATGCTATAAACTTTATAAACTCATTTCTATTTCACTTTCCCAGCAGAAGAGATTTCCCTTACTGACCTTTGAGAACAGGGTCCAAAGCTTTTCCAGAATCTCACAGCAGTAAAAATGACATATTAACATTAGCTGTAAAACACGTTCACTTTCACGTTCACCAAGAATAACCTGCTATCTTGAAATCTACTGCAAGTGACATTCCTATTACTATTTATACTCCTGAAATGAGCGCTAGCACTTGTTCATGAATAGAACAGCATGGCAGCACTAGAAAGAGTGTAACTTTAAAGACAGCATGAAAATTTCATGAATCAGGATCTTAACTTCATGAATCAGCTCATTATGAAGTGGTTGGAAATAAATACACCGCATGAAGCCATCATAGGAGATACCAGGCCTTTCTTACCAATCTTATCAATATCTTCAACACAAAGCCCCTGCCAACTCTAGCTTCATGCCACTTGCAAGTACCTGCTGAAACAAACACTTTATTTTGTTTAACATCTACCGCCTGAAGAAAACTTTGCAGGACGAAATACTAAGATGACAGAGTCAAATTATATTTATGAGCAGATGCGGAAGAGAGATGTCAAAGAGGTGTAGGCTAGGGGAATAAACTGGGGTTTTTTAATTGAGAGATTTCCTGAAATGCAGAATTGATAATGTGAAGAGATACACAAAGTCAGCACCAGATGGCAAGAGATGCAGAGCAGAAGACTCTCACACAAAAAGTTGCACCGCTATCCATAACTGTTAATTATTAAATGAGAAGTAGAAAATGGTTTTGCAGTTCACACACAGGAAACTGCAGGGGATACAGGTTCTATTCTTGACTGCCACTGACTTCATGTGACACTCTGTGGAAATCGCATGATTCCTATGTACCTCAGTTTCCCATTTAATGATATTTACTTACCACAAAATAGTGTTGTAAAGATTAATGACTTCATGTTTACAAAGCACTCAAAATCCTTGGACGGAGGGTGCTATAGAATGAAGAGTGTATTATCTTGCCTTTTTAAAAAAATAATATTTTTAAAAGGGACACATTCAACTTGAAATCTAGTCAATTTAACAAGACAAGTTAAAAATACTTTCAGCTCCTATACCAGCCCCATGGTCTTCCATGCCAATTTTTGTGGTTTTACAGTGTCCCTGTTATTGTGTGAAAGATGCACACAAACAAAAGAGGGAAACTGACGGGTTGACTAGGCAAGGGAAATAGTGAAATTGACTATACATAAAATGCTGGCAAATGCACAAAACAAACACACTAAAAAGGAGGGTTGTTTTCCATGCAGTCTCTTTTTGGTTATAGTGATCATAGGTATTAACCTTTTATTATTAGAAGTAAGAGTGTTCATTAAGAAATGTTACCTTTTTGGTTTTTTTTTAACAAGTGGATGGTGTCCATGTGAAAGTGTGTATGGCCTGGTTGGAGAGGTGGGGTAATTATTATGATTTTTTTTACCAAACTACAAAATATGGATGCATGTTATCTGTGTATCTTAGGTCTCATCTACACTATGGGCTAAACTGACGCCACTGAGATCGACGCAGCGGGCATCGATTTAGTAGGTCTGGTGAAAACACGATAAGTCGATGGGAGAGCTTAATTAATCCAAGAGAGAGGCAGAAGCTATGTCGACGGGAAAGTATATCCCGTTAACATAGCACTGTGTAGATGTACGTTACATCGAGTTAAGTTACGTAAATTACGTAACTTAAATAGCATAACTTAGATTGACTTACACCTCCAGTGTAGATGTTTTATTTTGAAGTTTTACTTTATAAAAAGTCTTACAATAATGTGAACAAGTTACTGTGCAGAAATAAATTACTAAATCTGCTTGATTGGGTTGCATCCTACAACCTCATTTTCATTCGTGTGTTTAGCACCCTTTTAATTTGTTCAAGTGAAGACGAGAAGTTCCTCTTGACCAGTGGTATTTCACGAGAAAAATCTACGGAACAAGTCCTGAAGGGGCTATGCCTTCATGTGTGTTTGGGGAAAGCATCCCCTGACTGAGGGCAACAAAACTGGAGAAGGAGAAATAGTTCTTTAAAAAGAGTGACACGCTGCAAGATACAGTATGGTTGAAAACATTTTGCTGTCTTTATTTTAATTCCACCCAAAATACTACCTTTGAAATACCCAAAACTTTCGAGTCACCTATGAATATACTGTAATCAATAGTTTTAGGACTGTAAATGTGAACTCCCACGGCCAGCTGTAACTCAGAAATACAGCATATCTTAACATGTCTATCAAATTCTTAGGGCTTCTGTACTGAAGGCAGCATCGATAAATGGTAGGCACCCAGATTAGACAATTTTGGTGCGAGCCCCTCTGGGCAAGGCAAAGCCCTATGTGACAACTCACTCCATATTCTTTATGAAAATATGCTAATGATATGAATATGACATAACTGAGATATAGTTTATGCAAGATGGCTTATGTGAGATATCATGGAAAGGTTCTGATTTACTGAATGCGATTATCCAATGTGTATGGCTGTATCATTTCTGTATCTGAAGTTAGGAATATTAACTATGTATCTGTATTTCAAATGTGTTACTTTAGGTGTCACCCCCAACCAGTGCTTCAGATACAACAATGGAAAAGCCAGACAGGTCTAATGGGCCATTAGCAGAGACAATGGACCCGTGAAAGAGCTTAGCCTTCCTATGGATAGTGGAGACAGCCTACCAGCAATGGCTGCCACAGCCGTGTACAGACATGGGTCTTGTCACCTGAAACATTACCTGGGACTTCCTGTAACTTTCTACTGTGAGGGAAGGGGTGGGGGTGGGGGGTGTCAAGTTTGGGAAACAAAGGATTCCTGCCTTATGTAAATCCTATTTAAAGGTCGGGAGGAAGGCAAACAGGACTCCTCCTCTCCATGGCCTGTCTGCCCAAGAAGAAAGACTGCGAAAGCCACCTGAAGGGAAGGCTGGGGCGGGGGGCTGGGGGCGGGGGGAGAAGAGTCCAGACTGAGACAGGGATCCAGTCTGAAAAGGAATATAACTGGAACGCTGAACCACAGAAACTTTGCAACCTGCCTGAAATAACATTTAGGGTAAAAAATTACATTTTGTAACCTGTTTCTTAAGTATATTGAACTTAGCTTGCGTACTTTGTTTTATTTGCTCAGGATTCTGCTTTGTTCTGTGTTATCTCTTATATTCACTTAAAATTCACATTTTGTAGTTAATAAACCTATTGCTTGTTTATAATATAACCCAGTTTATGTAATTTCTAACTAGGAGGGCAAGAAGTGGTGCAGATCTCCCTCCACATTGAGGGAGGGGGCGAATTTCATAAAACCTTTGGGTTTGTTGCCCTTTAAAGGGAGTGGACGCTAGAGTGTTGGAGGAAGACCCTAAGGCTGAATCTTTCCAGAGCGGATCTCTGTCTCTCTCCGTGCAGCTGGGTGGGGCCCTGCCTCTGTGTTTGGCTGGAAGAGGCTAGTGAGCGTAACCCAGCAAAGCCAGGTAAAGGGGACCCAGGCTGGCAGAATAGGCTATTCAGTTAAACCCCAACACATCAGGTGACACCCCAAAGAGCCCAAACCCATCACACCCTGAAGCTATAGCCATATTTTACTCACAAATACTCTTTAGGAAAGACACCCACGTACAGTGCGGAACCTCCTCATACCTGAATGTGTTTAACCAATCTCTCAGACTTCAGTTTCTCATTTCTACACCTCCACCCATTTCACCAGCACGGGACGGAAGTATCTTGCTACGTCAGTTCTGTTGCTGATTATTTCCCATCAATCTAAGACTGTTGACCTAGCTGACCACCATTTCCTTTGGCAGAGGTAAATGGCTCCATACACCTAGCAGAAGGTCGCAATCAACACAAACATAAGCCTTGCACAGTGTGTAAGTGTGTGATCAGACCATCGATTAGCTCTGATGAATGCACTATCCCAAACATCAACTTTTAAGTTCTCTAGTTTTCTTCATTTTTGTTACCAGTAGTTCGTAGTCCTAGTAGCAAATGCACTCACCCATAGCATCACCCTGAGATGCCATTACTGTGATGTGCTCTGCTAGTGCCTAAACCTTGGAAACATTCGGAAGCTGAAGTTAACAAACAAGCTGCTGCATTCTGGACTAAGTAGAACTAGAAGTATAGAACACCACCACTCTGCAAGCTGCACTAGCTCCCTGCGGGCTTCTGGGGGGAATCAGACAAGTTCATTTTGACCTTTAAAGCCCTAAATGTTTTGGCCGATCTGAGGGACTGGCCCTCTCCCTAAGCCACATTACTGCAGTTGTGATCAGCAGAACTACTAGGGTGGGCGCTCCCATGATAACAGGGAGCTGTCAGAATGGCAAAAAGTCCTTTCCTCCACCTTTCCTTTACTGCCCGAGTCTGGGATCTGTGAACCTTAGACACAGAAGGTGCTCCTTCTACAGGCATTTGGGAGTGGGATGGGAAGAACTTAAGGGCTGCTAGTTTATCAACTGTGGTATAATGGAGTTAGAGGTGGGAATGTATGGGGAGTTGGCAGTGGATTTTAGTGATTCAGTGTCATTGCTTAAGTGTGCCATTTGTGCTGTGGGCACCAGCCTAGTAAGAACCTAAAGTGAAACCATCAACTCATTTCACAGAAGCCACTGGCTAAAGTTAGTAATAGCCTGCCACTCTCTAGCTAAAGAGTGTTTTGCCCTGAGCAGCAAAGATGCCCAGATGTCTATAATTCAAACAGAAGGAGGCAGAGAGAGAATGCAGAGCTGATGCAAACTGTAAACAAAGGAAAATCTTGTTTCGCTCTGTCAGCAGCGTGCATCTTCATATTTAGGACAGTATGCAAATACAGGTATATTTTCTTCAAACACAACAAACATGTACAATAGGCAAGGACTGAAGTGGAATCAGAATATTGCACACGCAGAGCAAAAGCTGGGACTGCCAATATAACCATTTGATTCTTGCTGACCACACAAATTATGGACTGTCTGCATCAGATTTCACTTGGCCTTATTCAAGAGAAAGAGAGAATGGGATGTCTGGCTTGAAAGCTTTGTTCTTTTAAAAGTAAACACAGGGACCAATCCCAATTCAAACTTTTCCTTAAGTGCAAAAAACTTTGGCTAACTTCCCCAGCTTGGTTTTTTTTAACTTCCTTGGCTCTCGGAAACATGGAAAGCAGAAATGTAGAATTATAACAAGAGATTTCATGAGATTTCCAGACCCAGTTTGATGACTCAATGGGTTGGGAGCTGATCCCACTGAGTCCTGAAGCTTTCAAGGGTTCTCTGAGCCCTAACTGCAAGTGATCTTTAAAATTCCCGTTTTAAATGATCAAAGGAGTAATTCTTTCCTAATCCATGGAGGACTGGATCTTCCTAGTATTGCTTTCAGAATCAACTTCTCTACAAGGACTTCATTATATTAGTATCCTGGTGGTACCAAGAGAAACCAAATTAGACTGCCCTAGGTCGGAGAAAAGAAGCATTACCTCCGTTTAACAGAATGGAGACGCAAAGAGATTATGTGACTTCCCCAAGTTCACAAAAAGTTTGCAGCAAAGGCAAGAATTGTGACCAGGTCTCCTGAGTCCCATCAAGTCCCACAAAACAAGGTGGACTTTGTAGTTAAAACAAACACCTACTCCAGCTCAATTGCCCATCATTCTCCCTAAAAAAGTAAAAAACAACATTTGATATATAAATACAGATCCACACCACCCTGGAGTTTTGTATTTCATATTCCAGATCTTGTTCTCCAACTTTAGCAATGGCTAGAGCATGAAGAAGCCTGCGAATCAGGAGAGGTGGGTTCTGTTCCTGGTAATGCCACTTACGCACAGGGAGACCTTGGGAAACTCATGTAACTTCTCTGGTCCTCAATTTTTCTTCTCTGTACCCTGAAGTGTTATCTATCTCGGCAAGGTGTTGTTTTAAAGCTCTTTAAAAACCATGGATGAAAGTGCCACAATTATGAGAGAGGTCCCTGAAGAGGAACAGGGAAGTGAGTGGGATGGCTGTGGGCAACTATATCCAACATCCATTTGCCTGAGATAGTATCAGACCAATCCAATAGAACAGGGCAAAATGGCTCCCAAAGGTGGCTGTTGCTCGGCTCTACTGTGGCTCTGACACGTCCGTCAAATCTGCCATTTGGTTGATGGAAGACAAAGGAGGCTGATGACAGGTGCCTGCTCGAATATCATGATCATTGGCGCAGTGGATTCACCGGCTGTCTGAGAATAAGGATGAGCCCTGTTGTCTCTGTCAGTGCTGTATTTGTAGGGCTTCCAGTAAGGGGCTGGTGTACAAGTCTCCAGTGACCTCGGCGGAGCAATGGAATCTTTTAAAAAGAGTGGAGTGCTTATTCCATTGTCTTGTGTTATCTTGTTGAAGAGCTCCATCCCCTCAAATGGGAGGTCCTGGATAGCGTCTCTCTCACTATTCGAGATGCTAACAGTCAAGAGGCTCATCTCTTGATCTCGGGGCTGTGCTGGAAGCATCCGGGGCTGCATGGAGGGCTGTTCTGGGGACAATTTGGCCTTTTAAAATCTCCGTTAATTCCTCCCTACTGTCTTGTGGCACTTTCCACAGGAAGGGAGTCATCCTTTCCCAGGTCAGGAAATCATATTTGTCAAACAACTCCCCACAGTTGCAAAGAGGCAGACAAGTAAGTTTGCACCTGATTTGCCAGTCCTCAAGAAGGCTTTACACACCTACCACTAACTGGGGATGTGGTTCTCCCCCCAGACAAAATAGGTATTGCTTATGTCCATCAATTGGGGGGATGAGTCCATCACAGGTTGGGCAGGGTTTAAACCGTAAGAGTTTAGAGTCTGCCATGATGGTAGGTGCCTCATCCCATTATACAGCAGGAATATCCAAATTAAGAAAATAAAGCATAAGGAGGGTGAAGATTAGTGAAGAAAACCTTTTGAAAAAGGATGAGATTGATGCTCCGTAGAAATGGTGGGTGGGACACCACGAGGCTCCATCTCACTGCCACAGGGGTAAATGAAAACTGAGGGAGGGTCACGGCTGTTCTGCCCTTGCACAGAAGCATGAGGCAGCTCAGGGCCCATGTGAGACCCCAAAGGACGCTACCAGTAAAAACAATCCAATCTCATGTGCCTGAGGCGAATGCACCCCTACAGTGGGATCCACACTGACACATACTCAAAGAACAATACCTGTTCTTAAATAATTAAATCAATTGTATGTATGTATGAAACCACGACTGTGAAAAAACAATTTTAAGCCCTGGATTGTTTATTGTAATCATTTTACTCTCCATAAAGTGTTATCATTGTGGGCTCTTGGCATTAAAAAAAGCAAACAATGAAAGGAAAGGATTTGATTTTCTTAAATGAAAACCTGTTAACCCCTTTCATGCCACCACCTCAACTAGGGATAGATTGGGGTGGACTAGGTTTAGGGCAAAATAATAGTTACTGAACAGTAACATTCACCCACACAGTCCTGGAACTGGCTGGAAACCCAACAGATCTGGCTGATCAAGCAAAAGGGTCTATCTGTTTTTTCACCTTGTATCACATTAATTCTGCTACCATTTTATGGATGTAATCTCACAGAGCCCACAAATGTTTATAAAGGTACATTTTCTATGTGTCACAGAATGGATCACTTGGTGATTACCTGTTCTGTTCATTCCCTCTGGAGCACCTGGCATTGGCCACTGTTGGAAGACAGGATACTGGGCTAGATGGACCTTTGGTCTGACCCAGTATGGCCGTTCTTATGTTCAGGATAGAAAGCTCTTTAAACTCTTCTTAGTGTTAGCAGAATGACTTCAAACTGGGCATCCTCTTGACAACACGCCTGTGCCAGCATGTCTTCTAGTCATTTCTGCTCCTTTCATTGACAACTTTTTACATCTGCTAGCCATACAGAGTCTATGTCCCTCTGGAAGAGCAAACTGGATTCTATTGTACGTTATAAACCACCACAAAATTATCAGCTGAGTTCTCATCATGGAATCTTTTACCTTGGATGGTTATTTAGCAGGTAATAAGAATACAACTTGATGTACAGATCTCAGGCTAAGTGTCCCTACTGGCAATTAGAAAAAAATATATCTCTTGGCTTGAAAATTGATCAGATTCAACATGGAAATTCGCTGATAAGATGCAAAACATGGAAGATCACAAATTATTCTTATCAATACACTTTAAAATGAACACTAATGCTGGAGCCAGGAGAAGGAGGGTCAGTCGGAATGGGGATTAGATCCATGCAAACAATCCTATTTGAATTTGCCATAGTAAATCCATAAGTCATAGGTTTGGGCTCGCTGCAATGCTAGAGCGAGGAGCAGATTGCCATCTTCCTCACAGAAAGACCAGAATATTCTTATGCTTTCTAGTGTGTTCTTTTCAGTCAACTGTTCGTTTAAAGACTTCCCAGTATAGCCTTGTCATAAATATAAAGGGAAGGGTAAACCCCTTTAAAATCCCTCCTGGCCAGAGGAAAAATCCTCTCACCTGTAAAGGGTTAAGAAGCTAAAGGTAACCTTGCTGGCACCTGACCAAAATGAGCAATGAGGAGACAAGATACTTTCAAAAGCTGGGAGGAGGGAGAGAAACAAAGGGTCTGTGTGTCTGTCGGTATGCTGCTTTAGCCGGGGATAGAACAGGAATGGAGTCTTAGAACTTTTAGTAAGTAATCTAGCTAGGTATGCGTTAGATTATGATTTCTTTAAATGGCTGAGAAAAGAATTGTGCTGAATAGAATGACTATTCCTGTCTGTGTGTCTTTTTTGTAACTTAAGGTTTTGCCTAGAGGGATTCTCTATGTATTGAATCTAATTACCCTGTAAGGTACCTACCATCCTGATTTTACAGGGGTGATTCCTTTACTTCTATTAACTTCTATTTCTATTAAAAGTCTTCTTGTAAGAAAACTGAATGCTTTTTCATTGTTCTCAGATCCAAGGGTTTGGGTCTGTGGTCACCTATGCAAATTGGTGAGGATTTTTACCAAACCTTTCCCAGGAAGTGGGGTGCAAGGGTTGGGAGGATTTTGGGGGGAAAGACGTGTCCAAACTGCATTTCCCAGTAAACCCAGTTAGAGTTTGGTGGTGGCAGTGGATATTCCAAGGACAAAGGATAAAATTAATTTGTACCTTGGGGAAGTTTTAACCTAAGCTGGTAAAAGTAAGCTTAGGAGGTTTTCATGCAGGTCCCCACATCTGTACCCTAGAGTTCAGAGTGGGGGAGGAACCTTGACAAGCCTCTTTTTGCCTGTTCATTGCTCTGGACACATCTCCATTTGTGACCACTAGGCATCTGCCCGCCTTATTGTTCCAAGCTACCTTTCTCATTACACTACAAACAGGTGATCTGCCATACCAAGCTGAATCAGTCGTTCCTCAAATCCAGTATTGCCCTTGGCAGTAGCATACACCTGATTCTTAGAAGGAAGGGAGCAAAAAGTGTAATGTCAATACACCTGGCCAACTGTGCAGTGCTCCACTAGTGTAGGGAAGGAGGATTCATTCCTGATCCCTGCTACAGCCAGCTTAGCCCTGCAATATAAGAAATGATTAATCCTATGTTCCCTCAAGCACAACAAATGTGATTATTGGTTACTAAATGATGCAGCCTCTTCATAAATCCAGCTGCAGTATCTATCTCGGTGACCTACTGTGGCAGCATAACGAACAGAGTAAATATCTGATGTGTGAAGAAGCATTTCCTTTTCATAGTTTTTAATTTACTCTGTCATTAATTTTATTGGGCGACCACCGTGACCTTGTATTAGCAGACAGTGAAAAAAGAGAAACCTGTTTTCACTATGCATTGTCATCATCTTACAATCCCTCAGGTAAGTCTCCGCTTTCCACCACCCAGGCCTAGCGCTCCTCCTCTGCGCCTTTCTAGGTTGTCTGTATCTAACTTTCTCCACTAACCGTCAGCCGTCTCTTTCCTTTGTTTTCCATGCACACAGCTCAACTTTTGCTTAAGTCCCCTCCCCTGCAGCTGCCCAGTACTTACTAATTTTTGCCTCTACAGCATTATGGTGCGAATGGCGCTTCCTGTTATATTTTATTGTACAGTAAATTGATCTAGTGCCCCTTATGGCATTTCGAAAGGAAACAGTTCAGGAATAATGTCCCTCGCGGTGCCACTATTGAAAATACTTTACAAAGGGAGTTTGCCACAAGAGGAAAAGCAGTGTAATCATTTGAGCTAATCATTGCAGGCAGTTTAGTGTCCCCAAGGGTCTGTAAAAGGTTGAAATAGAAATATGTTAGAGCTCCTACTCTCTTCACTAGAACTGATGAAGGATCTCAGACATTCACAGCTGACTCAGAGCCCACTGATTTCAAGGGGCTTTGGATCAGGCCCAGTCATTTGTGTGTGAATTCTGGCCAGGCTCTGCAGAGGCTAATCAGAACACGTTCTATAATGATTGTTTAACCGGGCTTTGTACTTTTGGAAGAGAGTTGCATGGCTGACCATAGTGTACATACACACACTTACACACACACACACACACACACACTTTCTTCACCCCAAAGAACCCTGCTACCAAAGTGGACACAAAGAAAGTTTGTCAGCATCAGCTTACAAATCACTCCTGTTTCAGAATGAGGAAACACTTTCTGACAGCCACCTGGGGCTCTTGTGGGAAAGGGGATGTTTTTCCCCCAAGGCCTGATTTTTATTTTTAATTAAATTCAGCCAGGTTTAGCTTGATCATTTAAGTGTAAAGCCAAGTTAGCCACAGGAAACACATTGGGATGGTATAAGGGAAAAGTTAGAAAGCTAGGGACATTTCTGTAATTCAATTATCAAAAAGCAATTATTATTCAGGATGGCTACACGTTAGGCACTGAAAAGCTAGAGGGAAATTTTAAAAAATCATATCACTCCCATTTCCTTACTGAAATACCAGAGTCATTAGAAACGATAGGATTTTCTGATCATCCAGAGGCTGCCGTTTGAGATCCTTATGGCAGCACTCTGGTATCTGATGTATTACCATCTAACTGCAACTTTGCCACTTCTAAATGAAGATTTGGATAAGACATAGAAATGCAGGGCATACATGACAAGTTGGATGAATCTTGTGCACAGGGCCTGGCAACCAGCCTGTAAAGTCCTGCTCCAGAGACTGCAGCTACTGCTAGGACTGCACCAGCCACTTGAGTCTCTGGATGCCTCTGGATACCCAGAGGGGCTAAATGAACAGCAGAAACGTCTGGAAAAAATTGTTAACCAACAGAGCTACTTAGCATTCTGCAGCTTGTTCCCAGGAATGCAGTGGAAAGAGGACATTAATGCGCATCAGATGAAGAGCAAAGGGTTCAAAGCTTTTATTCAGAAAAGCAGCAGAAGCCTTTTGGGAAGAGGTGATTAGTTGCTTTCCAGTTAAACAGAGTTACTTTCGTGTCAGATCTTTAAAGCCCATTAATTTTTCAAAAGGTGGTGCCTGCGTCTATACAATTGCCACCAGTGAGGGAGCCAGTCGCCCCCACACCTGCAGCTTCTCATTTGCTTCAGAGTTTCTGAACCTCCTAGTCAATGCAGAGGCTGAAATGAAATAGCATTCTTTTGCCATGAAATAAAAACAAAGCACTGCTGGTTTTGGAGGAGACAGATCCTGGCTTCAAGAACTCTAAATAATCGTCCCACAATCCCCATGAGCTCCACTCTCCTTTCACATAGGAAAGGCAAAACACAAGTCTGTCAGGCTCCTTTTAAGTGTATGAAGCCCACCAGCAGTAAAGGATAATGGCATTCGGGTCTATCTACATTACTTACATGATACCCATTACTGGGGTACCTGAGAACCTCATGGTCTTTGATGTATTTATCCTCACAACACCCGTCTGGCAGGGCACTGCTAGTCTTCTTCAAGTGGCTCTGCATATTCACACTTATGGATAACGTGCTGCTGCTTGGTGCCTTCCAACTTCATTTATCCCCATTTTACAGATGGGGAACTGAGGCAAAGAGAAATTAAGTGACTTGCCCAAGGTCACACAGGAAGTCCGTGGCAGAACAAGGAACTGAACTAAGGTCTTTCAACTCCTGTGCTAGTGTCCTCACTACTGGACCATCCTTCTTCGCAAAGATATGTGCAGCCCAGAACCCTGGCCAACCAACGTCCCAGATGGACTACATTCAATGGGAGTTCTTACTCAGCAGTACAGAAATATTTCTCTCACAGCAACTTTTAAAAAAAAATTAATTAGATGCCAAAACAAAAAGCACCATCTCTCTGTTAAACAGAATCTGTCCTGAAGAACAAGTCCCTCCACTTAATTTCTTCATCCCAAATAAAAGCTGAGCCTTATTATTCAAACAGACTGCAAGGAGGGTGGGCATCCAGAAATATTTCAAACCCTCACAGATGCCACCATGGATTTTATGACTGGACGCACTAGAACAAACAGCTAAAATCAATTTACTGAGAAGCCCCCAAAATAACGGGGTGGGGTACCTGGCAGAGCTAATGAATACAAGAAAACACTCATTATTTAAAAACTCTTCATGGTTCATCATGAAAAATGTGCTCCTACTTAGCTGGTCCCCAGTGACACGGAATTAGCCCAGTGCTCTACTAACCCTGCAGACCAAGCATCTGGCATGAACTCTGTTGCCTTAGTCCCGCCCTTACTGTGAGGGAAATCACTGAGAAAAGATAGACCATTCTCCTCCACGAAATCAATGCTATCCCCATCGTGCCCCCACTTGCTCAGTTCCACAGAAAGGCAAGTGGTAGTTCCCTGAGAAGCTCTTCTATAGAGAAGATGCTGGGATGGCAGACTACCAGGGGGAGAGATGGAGGGAAAGTAGGAAGGATTTCAACTTTGATAGACTTTTACCACCTTTTGTAGTGGGCAAATCTTACAAGGTGATCTGCAAACTCAAGAGCGGACATTATATTGTGTACACCTGAGAGCCAGGCTGAAATTGCATTCACCCACTGACTAATTTTTTTTTTTTAAATAGACGAATAAAATAAACCCAGCGTTAGTCTTTAAATCATCATCATCATCATGATATGGTAGACAACTAGATATTCTGTCTGGGGTGATCCAATTTTCATGCAAGGCTCAGCTAAGAGGGGCAGCACAAACTACTGAAAGTCAGCCTTACATACATTAGTTTGGCTGTCCCTGCTCTGCTGCCCCAGAATGCATTAGGCAGCCAAAGAAACACTCCTGCTGACTTGCAATTGTTTGGTTTATTTCTTAAATAATAAATGGTGCCTTCAAAGATTTTTGAAAAATATTTGGCCAAGTCCACAGTGACACCAAGTCAGCCTACAGTCTCTGCCCCAGGAGAGGGCTTCGAACTGTTGGGGAGAGCAGAGACTAGGGCACCTGAAAGATGTGCCGATTTGGCCCATCTTTCCAGGTGGCCTCCATCCTCTGGACCCCCAGATGCAGTTTAACGCTGCCCCATCCTGGTGAAGGCAGCTGCATCCCCCGGGCAACTGCATCCCCCAGGCAAGTCATGTCCAGCATGTAATAACCATTTGAGTTTATCATTTGGGATATCAAATCACTCTGGTCACTCGATCTCAGACCTAAAGGTCGCAATATTAAAACAAAAAGACTTCAAAAACAGACTCCAACGAGAGATTGCTGAATTGGAATTAATTTGCAAACTGGATACAATTAACTTAGGCTTGAATAGAGACTGGGAATGGATGTGTCATTACACAAAGTACAACTATCCCCGCCCCCCCCCCGACCACTGCTCTTCGGATGTTCCTGTTAACTGCTGGAAATGGCCCACCTTGATTATCACTACAAAAGGTTTTTTCCCCCCCTCCCCCGGCTCTCCTGCTGGTAATAGCTCATCTTAAGTGATCACTCTCCTTACAGTGTGTATGATAACACCCATTGTTTCATGTTCTGTGTGTATATAAATCTCCTCACTGTATTTTCCACTGAATGCGTCCAATGAAGTGAGCTGTAGCTCACGAAAGCTTATGCTCAAATAAATTGGTTAGTCTCTAAGGTGCCACAAGTCCTCCTTTTCTTTTTGCGAATACAGACTAACACGGCTGCTACTCTGAAACAAACCACATTTAAGAGTCCAGTCCCCACTTCCATTGAAATCAGTGGCAGAACTTTCTCACTTTTCATAAAAAGAAAGGAGTACTTGTGGCACCTTAGAGACTAACCAATTTATTTGAGCATAAGCTTTCGTGAGCTACAGCTCACTTCATCGGATACATTCAGTGGAAAATACAGTGAGGAGACTTATATACACACAGATGCATCCGATGAAGTGAGCTGTGGCTCACGAAAGCTTATGCTCAAATAAATTGGTTAGTCTCTAAGGTACCCCAAGTACTCCTTTTCTTTTTGCGAATACAGACTAACACAGCTGCTACTCTGAAACCTGTCACCTTTCATAGTCTTCCATTGACATGACAGCTTTGTGAAACCAAAACCAGAGAGGAAAAAAGGCAATAAGTAGGGGCATAGCGAGCAGATCGAGGGACGTGATCGTTCCCCTCTATTCGACATTGGTGAGGCCTCATCTGGAGTACTGTGTCCAGTTTTGGGCCCCACACTACAAGAAGGATGTGGATAAATTGGAGAGAGTCCAGCGAAGGGCAACAAAAATGATTAGGGGACTAAAGCACATGACTTATGAGGAGAGGCTGAGGGAACTGGGATTGTTTAGTCTGCAGAAGAGAAGAATGAGGGGGGATTTGATAGCTGCTTTCAACTACCTGAAAGGGGGTTCCAAAGAGGATGGCTCTAGACTGTTCTCAATGGTAGCAGATGACAGAACGAGGAGTAATGGTCTCAAGTTGCAATGGGGGAGGTTTAGATTGGATATTAGGAAAAACTTTTTCACTAAGAGGGTGGTGAAACACTGGAATGCGTTACCTAGGGAGGTGGTAGAATCTCCTTCCTTAGAGGTTTTTAAGGTCAGGCTTGACAAAGCCCTGGCTGGGATGATTTAACTGGGAATTGGTCCTGCTTCGAGCAGGGGGTTGGACTAGATGACCTTCTGGGGTCCCTTCCAACCCTGATATTCTATGATTCTATTTAATAAAAATGGTACCTAAGAAAATTTTCCCATCTGTAAAATGGGAAGAACCATACTTCTCTCCTACTCTTATCTGTCACTTCTATTTAGATTGTAAGCTCTTTGGGGCAGGGACTGTCATTCACAGTTTGTTCCTACAACCTGCAGCATAACAGAACCCTCCCTGACCTGGCTAAGGCCTCTAGATGTTACCACAACATAGATCTACATTAGGTAGAAACACGGCCACCACCCATGTTAAAAGAACATTCTTTAGGTGACAAAGTCAATGCCAGTTCTAAGGTTGCCTGTGCAACCGTAATTCTGCTCCCCTGTGCATCCATCCCGTGCATTGAAAGAGGTAGGATTCCGTGGAAAAAACAGTGTGACACCACATCATTAAAGACTGTGACAGATGCACAAGGGGGACAGACAACTATAAATATGGCAGGTTTCAGAGTAGCAGCCGTGTTAGTCTGTATTCGCAAAAAGAAAAGGAGTACTTGTGGCACCTTAGAGACTAACCAATTTATTTGAGCACTTCACATCGATGAAGTGAGCTGTAGCTCACGAAAGCTTATGCTCAAATAAATTGGTTAGTCTCTAAGTTGCCACAAGTACTCCTTTTCTTTTTATAAATATGGCGTTTCCCAACTTTTGAAAAAATGGAGAAAGCGGAGGGAAAAGTATTTTCACCTTTTGCCACTATTTTTCTCTGGAGAAACAAAAGGGAGAGAGCTATACTTTTAAAAAGTGAGAGAAAGAGGGATTTTTCTAAAAATTTCAACATTTTGAGAAAAATGCATTTTTTCTATGAAAATTTGTTATCAACCCCCCCCACCACCACTACCACTACCATTTTTTGACAATGTTTTTGACAAGTTGTAATGTCTAGTTACTAGTTCGGCACACTGACTATAATTTCCTAAGGAATGCAAGTAAGAGAAAGAAAATGATAATTTTTAAACAGGTTGTAACTCAGCCAAACCTGAATGATACTTCCTGAGACAAAAAAAGAGTCACATTGCTAGTCCTAGGGCTTTGTCTCTGACAAATTTCATGGCTGCAATTAATGGAGGAGTACGAGCTTCTCAGAAAAAGGCTGCAAGAATCTTTTATAATAGAGAGTGTTAGACAAACTCTCTCTATGGGATGCTATCAGCTCCCCCTATAAAAAAACAACCTTGAAGGCTAAAAATATCCTGCATAGTGGGGCCCGGAGAATCCTTGGATTTGTGAAATAAACATGAATCCATTGTGTCCAGAGTTCAAAACTGGACTTAGAATTCCAAGTACAAGTTGGATAACTTCCTCCTAACGGTCATTTATCAACATGACAGAAAAAACCCCACCACATAATTTGTCATCTTTGCTCAAACAAGTCAGGCAGCAGACAGGAACAGCAGGCAGCATGCCAGTCAGAGTGGAGGGAAGTTGCATGGGAAGATTGCATAGCACCTGTATGCAATATGCCTGGCTCTAGCAGGTGCTATTACTTCACTTTCAAGAGGACTGAAATTCACACAGATAAGAGTAGAATTTAAACCAGACAACCAAAAAACAAAGCAGCTCATGCCAAGGTTGTGGGTCCATGCTTATTTCTAACAGAAATCTTTTTTCCACATTTCCCCTTACATGTTCCAATTCCCCAAGCCACCGCTGTCCAGGGCCGGATTAACGCAGGGGCTTGAGGGGTTACAGCTCAGGGCCCCAGGCTAAGGGGGGCCCCGGTGTAGCAGGCCTCTGTCAGGCTACCGGCAGACTCCCAGAAGAGGCTGGCTGCTGGCACGTCACTGCGGACCCTGCGGGGTGGGGGGAGGGCAGTGCTTGTGGGCCTTGGCAGTGCACGGAGACATGCTGTTCCCCTCCCCCCAGGGGTGTGCTGAGACGTGCCAGCAGCAGAGACTTCCAGAAGCAGCGTGGGGCCACGGCATGCAGGCAGGCAGCCTGCCTGAGCCCTGCTGCGCCGCCGGCCAGGAGCCACCTGTGGTAAGCGCCTCCTGGCCGGAGCCTGCACCTCACACCCCCTCCTGCACCCCAACCCCATGCCCCAATCTGGAGCCCCCTCCTGCACCCAAATGCCCTCCCAGAAAGAAACTAATATAACAGCTGTTCTAAGGTAAGAAGTAGGCTATTTTGAATTAACTATATTCTACATGTTTTAAGACTGAACTGTAACCACAGAACGGCTTTATGTTAATTAAAAGGCAAGTTTGGTATAGCGTTAATAGCCTCAATGCCATAATTGTGATCATTTTGTTTTCAATTAGGAAAAAGACTTGTACACAGGGGCCCCACAAAATCTAATAGCACCGGGCCCACAGGAGAGTTAATCTGACCCTGCCACTGACCCCGCTTCCAAGTCCTTCTTTAAGGGCTCACTGAAGTCAATGACAGGTTTCAGAGTAGCAGCCATTTTAGTCTGTATCCGCAAAAAGAAAGGGAGGACTTGTGGCACCTTAGAGACTAACAAATTTATTTGAGCATAAGCTTTCGTGAGCTACAGTTGCATCTGATGAAGTGAGCTGTAGCTCACGAAAGCTTATGCTCAAATAAATTTGTTAGTCTCTAAGGTGCCACAAGTCCTCCTTTTCTTTTTTTGAAGTCAGTGAGACAGTTTCATCTGATTTTGGTTCAAGCCCTTAGACTTGTTTCTACTGTGACGCTCATCAAAATGATCTAATCCAAGCATTACCAATTATTCCTTCTTTTGAGCTTCCCAAGGTGTCCTGCCTTCTCTATTTCTGTCTACAAGGTTGTTAACTCCTGGCCTTCATTTATGTTTTGAACAGAGCAAAGCAGACATGGTTGGTGTTTAATGGAGCAAATCCAGCCCACCTTCCTCACACCAAGTAGCCACACTTACCCAGTGGGGCTGTGTGCCCCATTCTAAGGCCCCATGGGTAAAGCCGATATACGTGACACAGCTTTTGCATTGTATTAAAATAAAAGAAGTGGCAGAATGGGCATGAAATGCTTTCTCAGCAGACCCGGACAACTTTCACAAGCCAGACTTAGGTAGGTCTGGGAGGGGACTGTGGGCTTGATTTTGCAAGGCTGGGTCTTTCTGGATCCAGACAACATTTAATGCAAAGGCCCAGAGCTCCCAAAAGTTTCACTGGCAATAAAATGCCTTCTCTGCTGGGAAGATAAGATAGTAGCACAGCAATAAAGTGTAAATTCCTTTGCAACCAGTTCTTTGTTCCAATACAACCTGTAAATTTAAACTGTAAACAGTTTGATTAAATGAAATTTGTTGTTGTTTTTTTTTTAAATTCCCATTGTACCATGTTTTTCACATAAAATAACCATGTTGAGACCCCACTTACTGCAAATGCATTTTATAGAGGGAGCGCTCTCTTGGGGCATCATAAGCAGCATTAAAATGATGGGCAGCTAAGGCTTCCATTCTATTCTGCGATACACTGAGAAGTGAGACGGTTTCAGAGTGTATAGCTGTTTACATGAAGCAGCTGATAGCACCAGCCTAGTCATGTAGTGGGAGAGGGAGGCCAGCCAGCCATCCAAGTCTGGGAGATTATCCAAGGTATCACAGTCTAAATAGTTTGCTGAGAGATATTTGGTAGGAGAATCGATTCCATTCCCCCACCCTCCGTTTGACCATGTTGCTTCTGCGCTCATGACTAATTACTGCATGAACTCCAGTAGGGAGCAAACCTATCGAAGACAGTCGTCCCCTTCAGGAGGGGGCCCATCGACTGCAGTCGTTCCATTCAGACCATAAGCAGGTCTCAAATAGAGCAGTAAGCACAATACTCCAGATCAAAAGGGGAACATGATAGGCCCAGGTAACAAAGTAAACACAAGGATGCTCTGTATCTAGTTGTCTGTGGCTGGTCATAGTCCCAGCCAGACCTTCCTTCAGGAACCAGCACAAAAAAACTGCTCTTCCTCCCAGTCTCCTCTCCACTCAGCGTTCTCTCTCCTTTTAGCAACCCCCTCCAAGCCTCACAGCTCTTGTAGGTGAAACAAGCCAAGAAGGCCAATGGCATTTTGGGATGTATAAGTAGGGGCATAGCGAGCAGATCGAGGGACGTGATCGTTCCCCTCTATTCGACATTGGTGAGGCCTCATCTGGAGTACTGTGTCCAGTTTTGGGCCCCACACTACAAGAAGGATGTGGATAAATTGGAGAGAGTCCAGCGAAGGGCAACAAAAATGATTAGGGGTCTGGAACACATGACTTATGGGGAGAGGCTGAGGGAACTGGGATTGTTTAGTCTGCAGAAGAGAAGAATGAGGGGGGATTTGATAGCTGCTTTCAACTACCTGAGAGGTGGTTCCAAAGAGGATGGTTCTAGACTATTCTCAGTGGTAGAAGAGGACAGGACAAGGAGTAATGGTCTCAAGTTGCAGTGGGGGAGGTTTAGGTTGGATATTAGGAAAAACTTTTTCACTAGGAGGGTGGTGAAACACTGGAATGCGTTACCTAGGGAGGTGGTAGAATCTCCTTCCTTAGAAGTTTTTAAGGTCAGGCTTGACAAAGCCCTGGCTGGGATGATTTAATTGGGGATTGGTCCTGCTTTGAGCAGGGGGTTGGACTAGATGACCTCCTGAGGTCCCTTCCAACCCTGATATTCTATGATTCTATGACTGAGGCCACGGCAGCTCGTTAACCCTTCTCTGGCCAGTGTGGAGTTTGTACTGACATCACATCCTCTTAGGCCAGGGGTGGGCAAACTTTTTGGCCTGAGCACTACATCAGGGTGGGGAAATTGCATGCAGGGCCATGAATGTAGGGCTGGGGCAGGGGGTTGGGGTGCGGGAGGGAGTGTAGGATGTGGGAGGAGGCGGTGTGCAGGAAGGGGCTCAGGGCAAGGGGTTGAGATGCAGGAGGGGCTCAGGCAGGGGGTTGGGGTGCAGGGGGGGTTGCGGCAGGGGGCTCAAGACAGGGAGTTAGGGAGTTGGGGGCTCAGCCTCCCTGCCTGCCTTTGCCCCGCGCCACTCCTGGAAGTGGCTAGCATGTCCAGCAGTGACTCCTGGGGATGGGGTGGGGTAGGCAGCTCCTCTGCGCGCTGCCCTCACCTGTGGATACCATCCCTGAAGCTCCCATTGGTCGCAGTTCCCTGTTCTGTGTACAGAGCCCTCTGCTCTCCCACTCCCACGGGGCTGCAGGGATGTGGTGCTAGCTGCTTCTGCGAGCAGCGAGGGGCCATAGCAGGCAGGGAGCCTGCCTTAGCCCTGCTGCGCCATGGGACTGGCAATCCCACGGGCTGGATTGAAAGCCCTGATTGCCTGGATTCAGCCCACGGGCCGTAGTTTGCTCTCCCCTGTTTTAGGCAGTTGTTTCAAACATTTTAAAATTAAGATTAAAAATGCTCTTTCCAAATTCTAGAGCACTGTCCATCAGAAGCTCTCACGAGTGCTTTACTAACACTGAAGGACTGAACTTCTCAGTCCCCATGCTCAGGAAGCATTATCCCCCTTTGCAAGAGGGGAAACTGGAGCTCAGAGAGGTTAACAGAAAATTGATGGCAGAGCTGAGAAAGGAGCTCATGCACTGTGAACATAAAACCTACTCCAGTCTAATCCATCTAGGTATTTCTATGCACTATCAGATCATTTTCCAAAGAGTGCCCTGCCTGCCTCCCAGGAAATAGGGTTTCTATCCAACGAGCGGCTGGAAGTTTGGCCTGAAATAACTCCTAATAAACCCCACCTCCCTCAGCCTATACTCCCATCAGCTAGTATTGGGGTAGTCCTCCAGCGAGTAGGTTCTTAATACACTTTTTAAATGTTGGTCTTAAGGGATGCACTATAGAAAATGTCCTATAAATGCAATAATCTTATGACGAAATTGCCTTCTTTCTACAAGGATTGGGGGAGAATCAGATTCAGTCTAACAGAAAAAGGGATGGGACAAGGCATTAGGAACTAGAGGGGATGGGCTAAATCACACCCCTTGTGAATCATAATCTCATTCCCTAAGGTCACGAACTGAAAAGCCTTGTGTGGCTACCAGACTGTGGGATGGTGTACTTTGCAGAGAGTCACAGGATGCCAGCATTTGAGAGTTCACTCACTCTTTCAAGCATTTGGCATATTTGTTTTTTAAAAGGGCTGAAAAGAACTGCTGTCTCTCCCCCCGGTCGATCTGACTCCCCATGTTGCGTTATCGACTGAAATTTAAAGTGTCTCAGTGGATTCCTTGCTTTTGCCCTAATTCAGCTTACATGGTCCATGGCTCTCTTGCTCTAGCATGTACAACATACATTATGAATGTCTTTGTAATTCACAGGTTACCAGATCGCCCCTTGGGATATTTATCACAGTCCCTTTGCAAAACCCTTGGACTAGTCTGCATATATTAGCTATACTTTATCTCACTATGTGATCTTCCAACATCAACTCAAGGCAGTTTCCTCTGCTATCAGTTCTTGTAATCTGTGGGGAGGAGGGCAGAATGCCCTCAGGGGAGCTAAATGCTTGTTTGTTGACAGTTTATAATGGTAACCTGAACAGAGTAGGAGGAGAAAAAAACATCTATAATGTGATTCTTTCACAACTGGACAATGGGCTAGATCAGGGATGGGGAACCTCCGGCCCGGATCTGGCTCCCTGCAAGGCTCTGTGCCGCCGGCTGGAAGCCCTGAGCCTCGGCGCCACCCCGCTGCAGGGGGAAACTAGGGTGCCAGGCCAGTCGATCAGCTATCCCAGCGGCCCAGAGGTGATTAGGGAAGCTCAGAGCCCACACGTGCCTACCCGCATCTGCAAGCACCGCCCCCACAGCTCCCATTGGCCAGGAACCAATAGAAAAAAGGTTCTCCACCCCTGAGCTAAACCCTCAGCTGGGTAAATGGAGCTACACATGTTTACACCGGCTGAGGAGCTGGCCCAACAGCTGTAAGTACAAGTCACGGAAATATCACCATTTCAAAGGCTTCCTTAACAGGGATGACTTGCAATAATGCTAAATGTTTCCCACCCAGAGAGAAGAGTCCTGAGTTGTGAGAAGCCTTCAGAAAGATACACACACACCCGGCTCTCACACCAATTTTACACAGACATAGCCTCATTGATTTTAGCAGAGTTACCCTGGATTTACATAGGTGTAACGGAAGGAAAATCAGGCCCACCTTGATTCAAAGAGGCCCATTTTATTTCGGTCCCACTCACATAGTAACGACTGTGCTGGGGGGACCCAGCCATATGGTTATAACTCTAAGCTCCCTAGTTCAACCACTTGTTATTCTGCTCATTGCAGGAATTAGTGACCGGAATTCTGTGACCTGTGCTATGCACAAGGCCCTTCGTTTTTGGTATTTACTAACTTTCTCCAAAAAATGCCCAGGTTTTGAAAAAGCCAATATTCAGGTATGATCAATTTTCACCTGAATTTTGGCTTTTTTGGGACCTCTGCCCACTGCCCCCTGTGAGTACCAGGCACCACCCCACTCCTACCCTTCGTAATCACACATCACTTGGGAAAATCCAGGCCCAGGTTTCTACCATATAACAAGATTAACTCAGTAACTTTGCACAGCAGGCGTCCTTCGCAGTGTACACTTTATACCGAACACAGGATATGACCACCCTCAGTTATTCATGCCTTTGTCACCTCTTAGCTTCATTACAGCAATTAGATACACCTGGGCACAAAACCTTCAGCTCACAGGAAACTCCAGCTAGTACAGAACGGTGCAGCATGTCTCCTCAGCACCTGTCACACACCTGTCCTCCGCTCTCTATGCTGGCTTTCCGTAGACTTTCTAAGCAAATTCAAGGTCTTGGTTTTTATCTTCAAAGCGCTCTACAGCCTGGGTCCAGGATACCTAAAAGACTATCTCTAAAGCTCCAGGATGAAGACCACGGGCTGACAACTTCACTCCTCTGGCCCAGTGGAACTCTCAACAATAAGAGTAAAGCTTGTGCAGCAGACAGAACTTTCCCCAGGCCTGGTCCAAGACTGTGGAATGAACTCCGTCAGGTTCTAAGGGCCATCACAAACCTCACCCCTTTCTGTTTCACGCACAAGGCACATTTCTTTGACCTTGCCTTCTCTAATAGTGCACACGCTTCTCCCTATGGAGAGAGGATGGGAGAACAAACAACATATGACAGATGTGTAGCCACGTTGTTTAATGCGCTGCTGGAAGGTGCTCTGGCACTACAATAAAGAGGTCAGTATAAACACATATACTGAATAGAACAGAACCAAAAAACCAGGAATTGAAAATACTACATGTGTGTGCAACATGGACAAGTTAAGATGAACTCCTGTATTTCCTGATTTGTTTTTAAATGTAACTGTGCAAACAATTTATTTATTAATTTTAATTATTTATTATTAAATTAAATTTAATTATTTTAAATCTATATAAATAAAATTAAATAATGATGCCTATCCAAGGCTTTAGGTGCTCTAATGTTATGATACAACAAATATAATCAAATTAAATCTCAGCAGCTTTAAAATGACTGGTTCCACAGGCCAGCCACCTACCCTTTGGGTATGTCTATACTGCAGTTATACTCGCAGGGCTCGGGCTGTGGGGCTGTAAAGTTGCGGTGTAGGTGTGCAGGCCTGGAGCCTGAACTTTCGGATGCCACGAAGAGGGGCAAGTCCCAGAGCCCAGGCTCAAGCCCGAGCCCAAACTTCTACCTTAGAATTTTAAAGCCCCACAGCACTGAGCCCTACGAACCTCAGTCAGCTGTCACGGGCCAACTGTGGGCGTTTAACTGCAGCATAGACATGCCCTTCATTATCTAGGAAGCCCACCCTCAGCCCTTTCCAAAAATCCTCTCAAACAGATTCTTTCGCAGCGTGCCCAGAAAGACACCAAATTCAGACTCTCTCAGACCAAGGGAGGGGAACAAGTTCTCCAGTCTCAATGCTCTCACAGAGAATGTCCCGCCAGTCACCTCCTCTCTTTCATAAAAAGGGGATCCAGCTTGGTAGACCAGCTGACCGCAGCTGTGACAGTATGGTATAGGGAGGGGGCAGTCTCTCAGGTCGGGTGGTCCCAGGCCATCTAGGGATTTATTAGGCCATAACCAAAACCTTAAACTCCACCCAGAAGCCAGTGGGAAGTCAGTGCAGACCCTGGAGCACTGGTATCATAATGTAGTATTTTGCATTTCACAGATATTTCACAAAGACAATATAATTGAAAAACATTCAAAGACGTTGGGAGAGGAGTTGCAGGATGAGTAAAAGAAGGTCAAAGACACTTTGGACAGGTCTCTCCTACCTCCGGTCGTTTCTCCTTCTTCTGAATAGTTTTTTGGTGTGTGCAATTTCAGCTTCATGTGGCAATGGATGATAACCCTGGTTAAAAGAAGGAAAAAAGGCAATTGAGAATTCTGAGATCTATGAGGTAGTGATGTTTAAATAGTTAGAACTGGGTACTAGTCCCACTGTGTGGACGTGGGTAAATTACCTGTTGCTCCTTAGAGAGACAAGGTGGGTGAAATAGAAGAAGAGCTCTGTGTGGCTCGAAAGCTTGTCTCTCACCAACAAAAACTGGTCCAGTAAAAGATATTACCTCACCCACCCTGTCTCTCCAATATCCTGGGACCCACACGGCTACAACTGCACTGCATGCATTGCTCCTTGTCTGTCCTACATGAAAATTAGTAGAACAGATTAAACTTTATAAATGCATCTCTCCCTCAGCTTGCAAGATCTGTAAAACAAGCACCATGACAACTACCTTCTGAGGGTTAGTTAATCTGAAGCCATCTGAAACCTTCAGATGAATGGTGTTATATAACATAAATTTAAAGGATTATTATTAACGGCACCTGATATATGATTACTGGGAATTCAAGCACTCATGACACTGAAATGCCATTTGTTCCCCTGTGCTATGGGGGCTGCTTTATTTCCATTACAAATCATCCATTCTTTTCTTTTCTTTTTAAACTCAGCAGCAAAAATTTACAACATTTATTTGGAAAGATAAGGAGCAAAATTTAGCTGACAGAGCATTGGAGTGGGAGTCAGCAGGAATATCAGATCTTGTGCAGCTTCATGAGTGACGCTGTCTACCTCCCATCCCCACAACTTCATTTTCATATTATGGTTCATCACAGGACAGCAATACTCTATGCTTTGTGCTCTAATATACTCCCTGCATGCTTCTGTGATCAGTTACCTTACGCACAAACTGCAGCTGCTCTATACTACAAAGCAACAGAGACTATCACCCTCGTAACTTTGTTACAGAACCTACTATCTAGGATAACTAGTTAGGGAGACTGTGTTGCCTAGAAATCAGAACAAGCCCACTGTGAGAGTCAGAACACTCCCAGGTTCTATTCCTGGCACCCCATTTATTCACTGTTTTAGCACAAGTAAATCAATAAATAAATCACACAGTGCTTAAAAAGCATTTTTCCATCCTGACAGTGCTTTACCATCATTAATTAACCCATA